>NC_141184.1:10607500-11232500 GCF_055505025.1 Bos grunniens | reverse complement strand
TGATCCAGCAGTTGTTGGCAATTTGATCTCTGGTTCTTCTGCCTTTTCTAAATCCAGCTTGAACATCTGGAAGTTCACAGTTCACATATTGCTGAAGCCTGGCTTGGAGAATTTTGAGCATTACTTTACTAGCGTGTGAGATGAATTTGGAAAACTCAGCAGTGGCCACAGGACTGGAAAAGGTCCATTTTCATTCCAATCCCAAAGAAAGGCAATGCCAAAGAATGCTCACACTACCACACAATTGCACTCATCTCACACGCTAGTAATGCTCTAAATTCTCCAAGCCAGGCTTCAGCAGTATGCGAACCGTGAACTTCCTGATGTTCAAGCTGGTTTTAGAAAAGGCAGAGGAACCAGAGATCAAATTGCCAACATCTGCTGGATCATGGAAAAAGCAAGAGAGTTCCAGAAAAACATCTATTTCTGCTTTATTGACAATGCCAAAGCCTTTGACTGTGGATCACAATAAACTGTGGAAAATTCTGAAAGAGATGGGAATACCAGAGCAGCTGACCTGCCTCTTGAGAAATTTGTATGTATGTCAGGAAGCAACAGTTAGAACTGGACATGAAACAACAGACTGGTTCATGCTGTGATTCATGGGGTCGCAAAGAGTCAGACATGACTGAGCGACTGATCTGATCTTGAGCATTCTTTGGCATTGCCTTTCTTTGGGATTGGAATGAAAACTGACCTTTCCCAGTCCTGTGGCCACTGCTAGTTTTCCAAATTTGCTGGCATATTGATTGCAGCACTTTCACAGCATCATCTTTCAGGATTTGAAATAGCAGCTTAGCAGCAGTGTTAAAAATATGTCAATATACTCCATAAATACAGCAAATTGAAGCTATATTATATTAGGGAAGCACAGGATGGAGTCAAAATCACTTTCATATTTCTGTATTAGGATGATCCACTTTATGCATCGTTTCCACTTTCTCCCCTCTTAGTATCCCCTCTGTACACATTAGTTAGTTCTGTTCTCTGAAATCCACTGAACATTCTCTTTCAAAGTAGACAGTGACCTCTATCTTGCCAAATCCAGTGGTCACTTTCTGTTACCTGAATATTCAGAAGCTAATCAATCCATTAGTCTAATTCTCCTTCTTGAAATTCCTTTGTTCTTATGCTTCTAAGGAAATAAAGTTTACCTCTAAAGAAAGAAGGATTACTTTCATAGGCCTGAATTACTTCTTCTTTCACTGGGCATCCTTTCTTAGTCTTCTAGTGGTTCTTCTATTCCCCCCCACCCCCGCCCCACATCTCTAGATGTCAGAAGTTTCCAGGGCTTGTGCCTGATCTTCCTTTTCTGTATCTCTGTGTTATATCTCTCCTCATTTAGTGCTAAGACTTTGGTGCATATATTCCTTAAAGAACCCAGCTCTCAGTCTCCAGCTCTAACTCTCTTCTGAAGTCCAAGCACATGAGTTAGAATCCCTTTTTAACTTCCCTGGTGGCTCAGACAGTAAAGTATCTTCCTGCAATCAGGAGACCCAGGTTTGATCCCTGGGTTGGGAAGATTACATCGAGAAGGGAATGGCTATCCACTCCAGTATCCTTGCCTGGGAAATCCTATGTATAGAGGAACCTGGTGGGTTACAGGTCACAAAGAGGCAGACAGAATTGAGTGACTAACACACACCTACATATCCAGTTGGCATCTCCCCTTGAACACCTCAAAATAAAACAACTGGCTGACCTTCCTTAGCCTCGCAGAAAATAGTTTCTCTCTCAGTGATACAGAAATAGATGGATGGAATTAAATATGTTTTGGAAGTTGAACTGATTGGATGATCCAATAGATGTGATATTATGGAGTTGCCATATATGTTATCATGTTAGTCTCCAAAATTATTCCTCTTTCCATAAGGGCATTTCTATAATGGTTGAACTATAATATAGATGATAGAATCGCCTTGTTCAAATACAGATCCCATTAGGTGATTTCTTTTTTGCTACTGTATAGGTATTTGGTCTTTTTTTTTTTTTTAACTTTAATTGAAGATGAGTGATCAGTATATTTTGTTTCACTGTTCTCCTTGATAATTTAAAAATCTAAAAATCTATCATCAATAGTTTCTTCAGAATAGCATTGAAACATATATTACCAAATGTGAAACAGATAGCCAGTGGGAGTTAGATGTATAATTCAGGGCACCTAAAGCCGGTGCTCTGTGACATCTTGGAGGGATAGGGTGGAGAGGGAGGGGCGTTCAGGAGGGAAGTGACACATGTATGCCTATGGCCAATTCATATTGATGTATAACAAAAACCATCACCATGTTGTAAAGTAAATATCCTCCAATTAAAATGAATAAATAAATTTTTTTAAAGTTTCTCTTCATGCTGAAGCTTACCATTTTAAGTCATAGATGTATGAGTTGCTTACTCTGAATTTTAGATCACTTCGGGAAAACTCATGCAAGTATGTGAAGGAAGAAATAAAAAGGAATCATCATTAACTCCACATAATTTACTCAGCAGTAATTGAGTAACTTCTGCATGTTGAGTATTAAACTGAGATACATATGCAGAAGCATAAATAATATTATTAAAAAATTCTTTAGAAGATTTTGCTCCCATGAAAATTTCCTTTACTCATTTTGCTGCATTTTGGAGACTGCACAAGTAATTAAACATGAAATAGGAACACTTTCATCCAGATTTGAAAAGCCCATTTGCAACAAATACAGCCTGTTTGTCAAAGCCTCTTAATGAGGCTTATTCTCTGATAAAGATATTTTCTGTTCATTCAAGAGTCATAATACTATTAAACCTGAGGATTTAAAGGTCACCATCAAATCAAAATGCTAGTCGTTCTGTTGTAGCCTGGGACACATTATCTAACATGATTTCTTTTCCATTGATTATAAAGGAAAAAACAAAATGTTTGTTTCAATAAAAATGTTATAAAATTCAATAAATGTTTATTGCCTTATGAATATTTGCCTGGTAATTTTTGAGTTGTAATCTTTTGGTGGCTAATATTACCTACAATGTATAAAAAAATTACTCAGGTATACCAAACATGTGTAACAAAAATAACTCATTTGGTTTTGCATCAAGGTATTGAACTAGATGTCTAAATACTAGCAGCAAGAACATGTCTTTGAATTTCATTGGAATTAGCACAAAGAGGAGAGGAAAAAAGAAAATATAACCCTATCTAGGAAGAGTGAAAGTGAAAGTTGCTGTGTCATGTCTGTCTCTTTGCGACCATATAGACTATACAGTCCACAGAATTCACCAGGCCAGAATACTGGAGTGGGTAGCCTTTCCCTTCTCAGGGGATCTTCCCAACCCAGGAATAAAGATGGACAAACAAGCATCAAATAACATGAAATTAAATAACTATCTTTTAAGGTATTTTAGAATTTTCTCCACTTTCTTAAATTTCAGTCTGAATTTGGCAAAATTCATGATCTGAGGCACAGTCAGCTCCTGGTCTTGTTTTTGTTGACTGTAGGGGAAACAGTGGAAACAGTGTCAGACTTTATTTTTCTGGGCTCCAAAATCACTGCAGATGGTGACTGCAGCCATGAAATTAAAAGACGCTTACTCCTTGGAAGGAAAGTTATGACCAACCTAGACAGCATGTTCAAAAGCAGAGACATTACTTTGCCAACAAAGGTTCGTCTAGTCAAGGCTATGGTTTTTCCTGTGGTCATGTATAGATGTGAGAGTTGGACTGTGAAAAAGGCTGAGCTCCGAAGAATTGATGCTTTTGAACTATGGTGTTGGAGAAGACTCTTGAGAGTCCCTTGGACTGCAAGGAGATCCAACCAGTCCATTCTGAAGGAGACCAGCCCTGGGATTTCTTTGGAAGGAATGATGCTAAAGCTGAAACTCCAGTACTTTGGCCACGTCATGGGAAGAGTTGACTCATTGGAAAAGACTCTGATGCTGGGAGGGATTGTGGGCAGGAGGAGAAGGGGACGACAGAGGATGAGATGGCTGGATGCCATCACTGACTCGATGGACATGCGTTTGAGTGAACTCCAGGAGTTGGTGATGGACAGGGAGGCCTGGTGTACTGTGATTCATGGGGTCGCAAAGAGTCAGACACGACTGAGCAACTGATCTGATCTGATAGAGCTTCTCCATTTTTGGCTGCAAAGAATATAATCAATCTGATTTCGGTGTTGACCATCTGGTGATGTCCATATGTAGAGTCTTCTCTTGTGTTGTTGGAAGAGAGTGTTTGTTATGATCAGTGCGTTCTCTTGGCAAAACTCTATTAGCCTTTGCCCTGCTTCATTCCATACTCCAAGGCCAAATTTGCCTGTTACTCCAGGTGTTTCTTGACTTCCTACTTTTGCATTCCAGTCCCCTATAATGAAAAAGACATCTTTTCTGGGTGTTAGTTCTAAAAGGTCTTGTAGGTCTTCATAGAACCATTCAACTTCAGCTTCTTCAATATTACTGGTTGGGGCATAGGCTTGGATTACCGTGATATTGAATGATTTGCCTTGGAAATGAAGAGATCAAGGACAAAAATGGTATGGACCTAACAGAAGCAAAAGATATTAAGAAGAGGTGGCAAGAATACACAGAAGAACTGTACAAAAAAGAGCTTCACGATGGTGCGATCACTTACCTAGAGCCAGACATCCTGGAATGTGAAGTCAAGTGGGCCTTAGAAAGCATCACTCCACACAAAGGTAGTGGAGGTGATGGAATTCCAGTTGAGCTACTCCAAATCCTGAAAGATGATGCTGTGAAAGTTCTGCACTCAATATGCCAGAAAATTTGGAAAACTCAGCAGTGGCCACAGGACTGGAAAAGGTCCATTTTCATTCCAATCCCAAAGAAAGGCAATGCCAAAGAATGCGCAAACTACCGCACAATTGCACTCATCTCACACGCTAGTAAAGTAATGCTCAAAATTCTCCAAGCCAGGCTTCAGCAGTATGCGAACCGTGAACTTCCTGATGTTCAAGCTGGTTTTAGAAAATGCAGAGGAACCAGAGATCAAATTGCTAACAACCGCTGGATCATGGAAAAAGCAAGAGAGTTCCAGGAAAACATCTATTTCTGCTTTATTGACGATGACAAAGCCTTTGACTGTGTGGATCACAATAAACTGTGGAAAATTCTGAAAGAGATGGGAATACCAGAGCAGCTGACCTGCCTCTTGAGAAACCTATATGCTCGTCAGGAAGCAACAGGTAGAAGTGGACATGGAACAACAGACTGGTTCCAAATAAGAAAAGGAGTACGTCAAGGCTGTATACTGTCACCCTGCTTATTTAGCTTATATGCAGAGTACATCATGAGAAATGCTGGGCTGGAAGAAGCACAAGCTGGAATCAATATTGCCGGGAGAAATATCAATAACCTCAGCTATGCAGATGACACCACTCTTATGGCAGAAAGTGAAAAGGAACTAAAAAGCCTCTTGATGAAAGTGAAAGAGGAGAATTAAAAAGTTGGCTTAAAGCTCAACATTTGGAAAACTAAGATCATGGCATCTGATCCCATCACTTCATGGGAAATAGATAGGGAATCAGTGGAAACAGTGTCAGACTTTATTTTTCTGGGTTCCAAAATCACTGCAGATGATTGCAGCCACAAAATTAAAAGACGCTTACTCCTTGGAAGGAAAGTTATGACCAACCTAGATATCATATTGAAAAGCAGAGATATTACTTTGCCAACAATGGTCTGTCTAGTCAAGGCTATGGTTTTTCCTGTGGTCATGTATGGATGTGAGAGATGGACTGTGAAGAAAGCTGAGCACCGAAGAATTGATGCTTTTGAACTGTGGTGTTGGAGAAGACTCTTGAGAGTCTCTTGGACTGCAAGGAAATCCAACTAGTGCATCCTAAAAGAGATCAGTCCTGGGTGTTCATTGGAAGGACTGATGCTGAAACTGAAACTCCAATACTTTGGCCACCTCATGCAAAGGGTTGACTCATTGGAAAAGACCCTGATGCTTGGAGGGATTGGAAGCAGAAGGAAAAGGGGATGACAGAGGATGAGATGGCTGGATGGCATCACGGACTCAATGGACAAGAGTTTGAGTGAACGCTGGTAGTTGGTGTAGGACAGGGAGGCCTGGCGTGCTGTGATTCATGGGGTTGCAAAGAGTCAGACACCACTGAGTGACTGAACTGAACTGAATGTTTAATTCAACATTTTCCTCCTTTACCTTATTAAAAATTAATTATGTAAGATTTTAGGAATGTGAAGCACATAATAACTATGGGTTGACCCAAGTATGTGACAGGAGTTGTTAATATGATCAATTGCTGTTTGGTCACTAAGTCATGTGTGACTCTTTTCTGATCCCATGGACTGTAGCTTGCCAGGTTCCTCTGTCCATGGGATTTCCCAGGCAAGAATAGTGGAGTCGGTTGCCATTTCTGTCCCCAGGGTATCTTCCCTACTCAGGGATCAAACCTGCATTTCCTTCATTGGCAGGCAGATTCTTTGTTGCTGAGCCATAAGGGAAATCCTAAATGGTCACTACAAGCTTTTAAAAGATACTAAAGTAATTGATATTATGGCAAATAAGTTACTATACTAACAAATATAATTCTTTATAATAAAATGTTTTCAAAATTAATTATATAAATATGTTTTAATAAACCCATTTATAAACTTTCATGTTAACTACATTTGAAAATATAAGATCTTGTTGAGCCCTAGAATTACATCTTGAGTATGGACTTTTTATGCCCTGTCTGGGAATGATAAACAAGAATAGAGCCATAATCCACAAAATAGATAAATCTTTACTTTTAAAAATTAATTTCTGATATAGTCATGATTTTTATTGTATACCCTTAATATCAAATGATATTGTGCTATTTTAGGATAAAAATAATAATTTAAAAATTTAGAAAAGGACATAACAAAGAAGAACTAAGGATTATTTTCTTTCTCAAAGTCATAACCAAGAGAGCCTTAATATTTCCTTTGACATCGCTAAAGTTGGACAGATTTCTTCCGGACTGTTGGCTTAGGACTTTCCTTTTTTTAGAGTATTTACTTCAGAGTATTTAGAAAACTCATAATTGCAGATTCTTTCTTTGTCATTTGCATGCTCAGTCACTCAGTCTTGTCCAACTCTTTGTGACTCTATGTACTGTGGTCCACCAGGCTCCTCTGTCCATGGGCTTTTCTGGGCAAGAATACTGGAATTGGTTGCCATTTCTTTGTCCAGGGGATCTTCCTGACCCGGGCATTGAACCCACATCTCCTGAATTGGCAGGTGGATTCTTTCCAACTGAGCCACCTCTGTGCCCTTTAAGAGATTTAAATCTTGTAAAAAGCTTCTTGACAGTTTTATAAGCTAGTTATCTTTTTCTCAAAGACCTGGTTGCCATCTTTTTGAAATGTAACCATCCAGGAAATGAACATTCCCATTTTCCAGTCTGTGAGAGGGTCACAACTTCTCTTTAATGGCCAACACAGGTGACATAATAATAGCAGAGAAAACGATTTACAAGCCCAATAGTGACTTGACTCCTGGATATATTAACTGTTCATCCATTCCTCCAAAATCCTCCAGTACATTTCCAGTAGCTCATTCCAGTGCTTAGAAACCCTTCTGCCTTTAGTTTCAATAGAGATAAGCTTAGTCTTTCTCTCCTGTTGCAATGGTCTTGAATAAAGTCTTCCTTATCTGTTTAAATTTATCCAGTATACTTTTCTACTTTGACAGTCATTGGGCACCAGAAATCACTTGTTTAAGAAAAGTGGCATTCCTTGTAATACTGAAACTATAATTTTCTGGATGAACTTTTCTTTAGGTCTACTACATAATTGCAGTAACTGTATTTGTTATTAATCTTGTTGGCTCTACAACACAGTACCAGACACAAGATGTTGGTGAGAATTCCTGGCTGCCATTAGTTGGCATGTCCAGATGCTCCCATTTCTATAAATCATATTACATTATCTTCCCAGTTACAGAAGCAGTCAAATTTCCCTTTCTACAGTGATGATTCACAATTAAATACCCTATTCATAGAATGAGATTTTAGTGTTCTAAGTTATTTAATGTATAACTGCACTGATAATCTAGAAAGGGTATTTCATGACACAGTAAAAGAAGTGTTTAATTACAATGAGATCAAGACAATAAGAGCTTAAAAAGAATATGAGTTTATGGCAAGGGGCATCATAGTACTCTTACCACTTAAGAAAATGAATATTTTTTTCCATTTTTTATGTCTAGCTTAAAACTATTGCGGGGAGCGAGCGCCTCTGGCAAAGGTCATGAGGAAGGAGGCTTGGCATACGCAAAGGCGGGATCAAGCCTCAGGAGTCTCCCTGGAAATTCTCGAGCAATCTACCCCCAAAGCCAGAGTCTGCCTACTTTCTGCTTTGTGCTTTCACCTACACCTCTGACTTTACGGGGGGCTGTCCCCCACGACCTCTCTGAAAAAAGAGTTAGCTTACAGCTCCAGTTAATAATTCCTGGGTGTGACAGTGTTTAACCTACAAACTCCTTTGGAAATCCTCTAGCCTGCCTGAATAGGTTTTTCCGGCCACATGTGATTGTTCAGAGCCTCCCAACTGTGAGAGGCAGGAGATGTTCTAAACTGTCTAAACACAGATTCTTTTGAGTAGTTAAAAGATTGATTAGAAATTGTATTGGTGAAGGGATTTTCACTTGTTGGGCCAATGTTTGCTGCTAAGTTTCCATATCCCTTACCTGCTGTGTCCCTGGCAGTGTATTGATTAATATAGTTGGTGTAAGTAGTAGCTTTAATGTTTGTAACCTGGGACCCTTGAGTTAATTCTTTTTCTTGTTATAGCCCACCACACCTTTGCTCTGTAGGAATGCAACTTTATCTAATGCTTTTTGGAGGCTGGCGCCTGACTTGAGAATAATCACCTTTAGAGAAAAAGGCCTCCGGGCCAGAAGATGATGCAAATCACCTAAACTTTTGCATATGATATGTTTGCAGGAAGAAAGCCTGGCTTACTGCATGACTCTACCCCTTCCCCCATTATCCTCTATGCATAACTTAAGGTATAAAAACTACTTTGGTAAATAAAGTGCGGGCCTTGTTCACCGAAATTTGGTCTCACCATGTCGTTCTTTCTCTTACCTTCTGGCTGAATTATTCAGCCTCTTTTCTCCACTGAATTTCCTCACTGAGCTATCCTTATTTCAGCCTCTTTTCTCCACTGAATTTTCCTACTGAGCTATCCTCATTCTATTACTCTTTATATCCTTAATTAACGTTTAATTAAGCAATTGTTTCCTGATCTTCGCCGACGCCGTCCCCGCTTCGAATTCCCTGGATCAGCCGGGGCTGGTCCCCGGCAACTATTGTCTAAGGATTTCTTACCAGTCCAACTAAGATTAAGTGCTAATGCTTGGAAAAGTCAATAGGACCCAGAAGGATAAAGAATTATTACTGGTTCATCTTGTGTCAAGTGTTGATTCTTGGACCAACTGTATGTGAAGAAGACATGGTATTATAAACATTTCAACTCAGAAACCCCTTGCTGGAATAAGTGATAAAGATTTAACAGGGAGGATGGGGAACAGTTTTCAGAAGAAAAAATATCTACTTCTAGTACACATGGTTTCTTGGCAAGGGAAAAAAAAGATATTTTATCAAAAAAGGCATTAAAATTTTGGCTACATCAGTGATT
Organism: Bos grunniens; assembly: GCF_055505025.1. NCBI lineage: Eukaryota > Metazoa > Chordata > Mammalia > Artiodactyla > Bovidae > Bos > Bos grunniens. Next base: position 11,222,879 of record NC_141184.1, on the reverse strand, counting down.
CTAAAGTGGGAGCAATTACAAAAGTCTATAGCATTTTGTTTATCCCAAATGGTAAGTGAGAAAGTGTTGGCTGCAGCATTTAGTAGGCAGAGGGCAGGTAGAATCTTAAACATCACATCATGCATAAAACAGCTATTCACTTCATGGCAAATAGATGGGGAATCAGTGGAAACAGTGGTTGACTTTATTTTTCTGGGCTCCAAAATCACTGACAATGGTGACTGCAGCCATGAAATTAAAAGACACTTACTCCTTGGAAGGAAAGCTATGACCAACCTAGACAGCATGTTGGAAAGCAGAAACATGACTTTGTCAACAAAGGTCCGTCTAGTCAAGGCTATGGTTTTTCCTGTGGTCATGTATGGATGTGAGAGTTGGACTGTGAAGAAAGCTGAGTGCCAAAGAATTGATGCTTTTGAACTGTGTTGTTGGAGAAGACTCTTGAGAGTCCCTTGGACTGCAAGGAGATCCAATCTGTCCATCCTAAAGGAGATCAGTCCTGGGTGTTCATCAGAAGGACTGATGTTGAAGCTGAGGCTCCAATACTTTGGCCACCTGATGCAAAGAGCTGACTTATTTGAAAAGACCCTGATGCTGGGAAAGATTGAGAACAGGATGCGAAGAGGACGACAGAGGATGAGATGGTTGGATGGCTTCACAGACTCAATGGACACGGGTTTGGGTGGACTCCGGTAGTTGGTGATGGACAGGGAGGCCTGGGGTGCTGTGGTTCATGGGGTCACGAAGAGTCAGACACAACTGAGTGACTGAACTGATACTGACCACCCCTTTCCAAATGAGGAATTATCCAACCTTAAATGTTAATAGTGCTAAACTTGAAAAACTCTGTTCTAGACTTATACACTCAGAGCTAAAGTCCCTAGTGTCCTCAACATTTGCTTATGTGCTTTCAATAATATTAAAATGTAATTTCAACAGCAATATTAGTAGTAGTAGTTGTTGTTCAGTCACTAAGGCATGTCAGACTCTGCAACCTATGGACTATAGCCTGCTAGGTTCCTCTGTCCATAGAATTTTCCAGGCAAGAATACTGAAGTGGGTTGCCGTTTCCTTCTTAGGGAATCTTCCCTACCCAGGGATCAAACATGAGTCTTCTGCGTTGAAGGTGCATTCTTTAAAGCAGTAGTATATTTTATATCATAACATGATTTCATGTTCCTAATAACACTGATTATTCACCTCCTGTGTGCTTTATCGCTCAGTCGTGTCCAACTCTTTAAGAACTTATGGGTTGTAGCCAACTAGGTTTCTCTGTCCATGAGGATTCCCCAGGCAAGAATACTGGAGTGGGTTGCCATAACCTCCTCCAGGGATATTTCAAACCCAGGGATCAAACTCAGGTCTCCCATTTTGCAGGCAGATTCTTTACTGTCTGAACCACCAGGGAAACACTTACTTCCTGCTGCTGCTGCTAAGTTGCTTCAGTCGTGTCCGACTCTGTGCGACCCCATAGACAGCAGCCCACTAGGCTCCTCTGTCCCTGGGATTTTCCAGGCAAGAGTACTGGAGTAGGGTGCCATTGCCTTCTCTGTACTCACTTCCTAGTACTTGTTAATTCTTCAACACTGATTATTCAGAAGCTACTAGTTAACCAAAGAATTCTTAGAACTAATAATAAAATAAACAAAAAATACCACAAACACATTTTCTCCTTTGCATGTCAATAAAATATCCCAGTAACTATAAAGCTGAAATGCTATTTTTAAAGCTACATCATGTTTTACCATGTAGAAATATTACCCTCTGTTCATTTTTGGGTTTCTTCATTCCTAAAATCATTTGCTTGATATGCAGTAACCTTGGTTTAAAACCTTCAAGAACTGTTTCAGCCTTGTCTTTCTCATTTTTCTGGTACCAATTCAGCCATCAAAACTAGGAATTCATCTTCAGTATATATTTTGCATTGTATATAATAACAGCAGCAGTTGTTGTACTGACACTAGAAACAGCAACCAAGCTAAAGGCAAAATCACATCATCTCTCACATATCAGAAACTGTGCCAAGTGTTTTACAAATAATATTAATTCCCCAAACACCTTGAAGGTAGATAGTGCCATAGCTATTTAGCAAATGAATAAATCCTTAATGCACAAGTTTAAATAATAAGCCCACACTTGCCAGTATTTAAGTGAAGAGCCAGAATTTGGTATCACTCCTGTGAGCCTACAGAGCTACCCTATTTCTCACTTACCTATTGCCACTTCTGTCCCTCTATTCTGATTCCAAGGCCAATCTTTTTATCCAAATCCGTTCGTGGCAGTGTCTGGTGTCACAATTTTGTTGCAGGGTCTGGCCTTATGTCTTCCTAATCTTTTGCACTTGTGGGTGTGTGTGTGTGTGTATGTGTTTTAGTTGCTTAGTTGTGTCTTTATATCTAATTCAGTCACATTCTTACTCTTTGCAATCCCATAGACTGTAACCCACCAGGCCCCTCTGTCCGTGGGATTCCCCAGGCAAGAACACTGGAGTGGGTTGCCATTTCTTTCTCCAAAAGGAACTATAGAAAGAAACAAAGTGAAGTCGCTCAGTCGTGTCCAACTCTTTGAGACCCCATGGACTGTAACCTACCAGGCTCCCTCATCCATGGAATTTCCCAACAAGAATATTGGAGTGGATTGCCATTTCCTTCACCAGGGGATCTTTCTGAGACAAGGATTGAACCCGAGTCTCCTGAATTGGCAGGTGTATTCTTTATCATTGAGACATCTGGGAAGCCCACTTCTAACTATATAACCTAGGACTATTATTTAAAGTTCCCATTTCTCAGTCTCCTTAGTTTTAAACTGATATAACAATAATATCTTTCTTCTAAGACATTTTTGTGTGATATTTTCCTTTTTTATTTCAAGGTACAAATTACATAAAATTTATATTGTTTTCAGGTATAAAACATAATAATTTGATATTTGTGTGCATTGCAATATGTTCAACACAGAAAGTCTAGTTAACATTTGTCACCATGCATAGTTACAAAACTTTTTTTTTTTTTTTTTTTCTTGTGATGAGAAACTTTAAGAGTATTTGCTAGGAGAAATAGAGACGCAGATGTTCAAGAGATTTTATGACCCCAATTCTGGCATCTCCTCATATCTAGAAAAGCACTAAAAACATTAATGTTGACATATGCTCTTCATAACTAGCAGTAACCTTCACAAGACCAGCAGAAAACTTCTTCAAGAATGTGTACCTGACTGAATGTACTCCCGCTTCACCAAAATCACATGTGTACTGACGTTTTCCCCTACCTCTTTGGAGCAGTTTGAAATAGTTTCTCAGACCTCTCTGAGATGCTGTCTCCCAGGCTACAGTTCTCATTTTGCCCCAAATAAAACAACTCACAACTGTCACATTGTGATTTTTCTCCCTTTCTGTTGATGTGGGAATTGTAGAGAGAATAGTCAGAAAGTCTCTTTAGTAGGCCAGTTCAAAGTTGATCATCCCTTAATTCACAGAAGTATTGGAGGAGTTGGAGGGAAGGGAGAGATTGAAAATTCTTTAGGAGATGAAATCAGGAGGGCCCAATAAGGAACCTGGACCAAGAAATAGAGAAGAGGTCAAAAAAAAAAATACTGGCTGAGATCCAGGTCTGAACAGAAGTGTAGTGCCATTAACCCATGAGGGGCGGCTGGAGAAGTAGAGCAAGGGTGGAAAAGGAGGAGAAATTGAATTTTGAATGCATTATTTTTAAAGTGTTTCCAAGCCATTTATTCATCTATCATTCTCCCTCCTCTCTCTCTTCTATCTATCTATCTATCTCTGTCTTTATATCTAATTCAGTCACATTCTTACTTGGATATGTAGATCTGGAAGTGATCAATCAGATAGACATGCTGATTAGGGCCAGAGTAGATCATCTTTTTCAAGCAGAAAGCCCAACAAAAAGGAACCAGGTAAACAAATGTTGCCTGTTTACTGCCAAGTTTGGTGAGTTGCTCATAATTTCATGTTAAAACTTTTAGTGAGAAAAGCAAATGGCAAAGGAGTTTATGAATTCATATGGCATTTTAGTAAAAACAAACAATTATACAACTCAATATGTATTGAGTATTAGAAAACTTTCAATAGTGTTACTTCTTCCACATTGATCATCTGTGTAACTCTTAGAATCAATAATAATAATAATAATGTCTGAAATAAATACATTATATATAATTATTATTAGTGTGGTGGTTATAGCTAATAGAACCAATATTTTAAGCACTTTTAATTATCGACTCATTTCTCATAGCAACTTGATAAAATACACTGTTACTGATCCCATTTTGCACATGAGGAAACTGTGGCACATGGGGATCTGATAAATCTCCTCACATTGCTAGTATGTGGCAAAGCTCATATTTAAGCGCAATTGTCTGGCTGCATAACCTGCCTTCTCTATCCTAACATTAGTATGACATTAGTGAGTGCATATTCAAGGAAATAAGTGATGCATGATGGTCTGATACATCTTTATTTTTCTTATATTCAGTATTTATTTATGTATTTATAATACATGTATCAATATGTGAACATGAATAAGATTTATGGAAGTAATTAAAGAAATCATTTAAAGAAATGGTTATTTTTAAAATATTATACTGGTAATATTAAATACTTCTTTAGTGATTCATTTGTCTGTTGCAACTACCTGAATATAACATAGTATGCTATAAACCATTAATATATAGAGATATTAGTACACATCTCTGTCTTTCTCTTTCTCTCTCTCTCTCTCTCACACACACACACACACACACAAATGTATGTGCATGCACACATAAACACAAAGATGCGCAAAACTCATTTTTCCAGTATATGCTATTAGCACATTCTTTAATGACATATTTGGAATTATATTTTATGAAGGTAGATTAAAATGTTCTGACCAACCTACTGTAAATTATCTTTATCTTTTTAATTAGTTACAGAGATTATAGCTTTCATTGTCAGGCTCTGGTTATATATTATATATAAGATATATATCTTATATATATATATATAAGATATATATCTTATATATTATATATATAAGATATTTGAAGGGAGAAAACCAAAGAGACAGAGAAGTCAAGAATAATTGCTTAGGGACTTCCCTGGTGATCCAGTAGCTAAGACTCTGCTCCAATGAAAAGAGCCTGGGTTCAATCCCTGGTCAAGGAACTAGATTCCACATGCTGCATCCATGAGTTCACATGGCACTCAAGTCCCTGCATGTTTCAACAAACACTGCTGATCCCATGTGCTGCAACTAAGACCTGGTGTGGCCAAATAAATTTAAAAATATTAAAAATAGAATAAGTTGCTTAAGCAAATACATAAAAGTATGGTATATTTATTGTACTTATGCAAAATTTCCTGCATATATGGCAATATAATTTTGCTAATGGATCATTTTTCTCTCCTTTATTTCCTGAATTATAGTGTATTGGCTGACAGACTGCATGCTACACTGGGTGTGTTATTCTAACCATAGTGACAAGCACAAAGTTTATAACCGAACTGGCTTCAGGGCTAATGATTTGAAATTGACAACGCTGGTCACCTAAATATCTGTCTTCCATCAGGATTTAAGCAACTTATGTTCTCTGGAGATGGAAAAAAAAAATGAGATCTCTTCTTTTGTACCATAAAGTACATTTTTATAGCTTCTGATTCACCTCTTTGTATTCTTAACTCTGGGTGGTACAGGAGCTCCTGAGAAAGATACACTGTATTGTACCAGAGTAAGCCTTAGGATAAGCCGGTAAAGAATAAAACCGAAGTCTGTGGAATGGATTTCTCTCTATATTTTATGTTTGATGGATGCAATTTTATTCTGGGTCTTTATTTTGGTACTCTTGTCAATTTTCTAAAACTATTTGTGTTTCTGACATATCAGATATTTTTTTCTTTACCTTATCTTTTAAATGCGTCTTTTCTTCTCTACATTGTGCTTCAAAAAATAAACTGTTGTTATGTGTACCCATTCGAAAACTTAAAAATAATGAGCTTATTTAAAAATCACAATGGACTATGTTCCCCATCAACGTCCTTCAGCCTAATACCCCAGAGAGGCTAGAGTAGTCTTTTTGACATTGTATTCTCTTTCTGAATTGCATTTTTCAAATTCACAGTGATGTAGAGTATCACTGTGGACTTCTGCCACACCAGAAGAAGGATGGTTTGTCTTTTTCAAAATGATTTGATCAATTAAAAAAATTTGAACTACTGGTGCAGCAGGAAATGAAAATGATGGTCGAAGCAGAGATTTCTCAAGGACCTAAAAAGTTCAGGCAATTTGGAGATCATAAATCCACCTATTAAAGAAACACCATATGAAACATTCTGTGATATGAAAACAAGAGAAAACTCTTGTGATTACTTTTTTCTGGCAGAGTTTTATATCTGTAGGCGTAAGTGATATTTACTTGTTCTTTGAACTTAGAGGAAATTTCTGTAACGGTACACAGGCTTTGCCAAGCTATAGCTGTTTTCCTTTTCCTTCAAAGGTTATTCATAATTGCCAAGCATGAAGAAATAAATCTCATCACAAACAGAACTGGTATGTCAATGTCATTTGCAGTGGGAACTGTTCTGCAATAGGTAAAGCCCACAGAAAAGGGGGCTCAGTGCTTGATATTTTGTTACCAGTACTAAACCTCTAGAGATCATCTAAAAGCAGAAAGGATATATTTACATGCTTATTTCCAGACAAACATTGGGGTATTATTGATCCCAAATTTCTACTATGTGTTCAGCATTATGACCACAAAAACAGTATTTATTTTTTTTAATGCACTGTCAATTCTTCTGAAAGTATTAACAAAATCCATTCATGCAAAAATTATTTGGTGGGGGAAAAGAGGTTCCTACTAGTTTAACAATAGGCATTATCTTCTATCCTCCCACTAAACAGATATCCATTTAAGATTTTTAGAGTACATGCAATGTGTCAGTGACTATGAGGCCAACTGCAAATATCAGTCTTAAGGTGAAAATGCTTGCTGTATAGGAAATGACCACCTAATGAGAGCAGCACTAAAATACAGATCAGTACATGTGAACTTTGCTATTTCTCTAGAATTGTAAATACATCCATGTAAACTTGGGGATCTTCATTGAGAACAGCAATTGTTTGTTTGGAACATTGATAACTGACATTTCCTTTACCATAGACAAATTTACTTATTACTTTGAAATCAATTTTACATCAATTAAAGGGATTAACTGAAACAACTCACAAAGATATTGGTCTCATGATTTTATTTAACATATGTGGAGAAGGCTGATACATATCAGATTTATCTGGGTAGGATAAAGGAGGAGAGAAGAGTGATTGTCCATGTGATATGAAAGTGTGTTTAAAAGACATGCTGTCTCTATAGTACATTCTTATGTATCTGTTTTACTGATGTGACAGCTTCTGTCTCTTCACATCTGTCACAACATCATGTCATTAAACTTTCAGGAATGGTCAAGAGATCACAGAGTGGAAGTTAAAAGAAAACCTTCCTTCTATACCAATATGGCATGGGGATGCTCAGGAAGGCTGGTGGAGGCATCTACCTGCTCCAGGATGTATTGAATGGGAGTGTGGAGCTGTTGCCATGTGAGGAAGAAAGAAATATCAAGTCAAAAATAACTTATATTCCCCTCTTGTATTGGCATATTGGTCTGTGAGGTGGATGAAACTGGAGCCTATTATACAGAGTGAAGTAAGCCAGAAAGAAAAACACCAATACAGTATACTAACGCATATATATGGAATTTAGAAAGATACTAACAATAACCCTGTGTACGAGACAGCAAAAGAGACACTGATGTATAGAACAGTCTTATGGACTCTGTTGCCGAGGGAGAGGGTGGGAAGATTTGGGAGAATGGCATTGAAACATGTATAATATCATGTATGAAACGAGTTGCCAGTCCAGGCACGATGCACGATACTGGATGCTTGGGGCTAGTGCACTGGGACGACCCAGAGGGATGGTATGGGGAGGGAGGAGGGAGGAGGGTTCAGGATGGGGAACACATGTATACCTGTGGCGGATTCATTTTGATATTTGGCAAAACTAATACAATTTGTAAAGTTTAAAAATAAAATAAAATTTAAAAAAATAATAACTTATATTCCCCTCTTGTGTTGGCGTATTGGTCTGGTCATGTCACTGCAGCAAATTACTACAGACCAGGCAGCCTAAACAACAAATGATTATGTCTCACATTTCTGGAGGCTGGGAAGTCCAAGATCAAGGCCCTGGTGGTTTCAGTGTCTGATGAGGACTCTCTTCTTGGTTCATAAATGATCATCTTCTCACTGTTCTCATGGGACTGATGGTTGAGGGATTTCTCTGTGGTTTCTTTTGGGGCATTGATCCCATTCATGGGGATGCCACCCTCATGACCTAATCAACCTTAAACATCCTACCTCCTAGTATGATCACATGAAGGGTTAGGATTTTAACATGTAAATTTGTGTTGGGGAGATGAAAAAATATTCACTCCACAACAGATGATGAGAATTGGGTGGTGACAAGGTGAAGAAGCTAGCCTAAGCAAGCATCACACAGAGGATATGACTTAGAGAAACATCAAGCCAGCAGGGCACTAATTGCAGAAATCACCCCAATATGGGAGTAGAATGCCATAGAAATAGAAGTAGAAGCTCCAAAACTCAGCCCCCTGATGTGAAGAGCCAACTCATTGGAAAAGATCCTGGGAAAGATTGAAGGCAACAGGAGAAGAGGCCAGAGGATGATGAGATGGTTGGATGGCGTCACTGACTCAATGGACACGAATTTGAGCAAACTCCGGGAAACAGTGGAGGACAGGGAAGCCAGGCATGCTGCAGTCCATGGGGTCACAAAGAATTGGACATGAATTGGCAACTGAATACTACAAGAAGAGGAAAATCTGAAAGACTAATTAGACCAAAAGATTGGGTTAAACATGAATAAAATGACAAGGTCTACATAGTACTATGTTAGACATTGCTCTAAGGCCTTTACACATAATTTGCAGTTTTAAATGTCATAAAACTATAGGTGATTAGAGTCATTATTTACTTTTTAATCACCTATTTTAAAAGTGCAGCACAAGGAAGTAACATAACTGGCCCCAGTGGTGCTAAGCTCCAATCCCAAGCAGTGTATCTTCAGAGCTCAAGCGTCAAACCACTGCGCTGCCTCTCCTAAGTGGCTGGGCAAGAAAACGGTGTGCTTTCAAGTAGCTTTTGAGCAGCAGGCATAAATTTAAATATGGTTAAATGATGAAATAAATTTGAGAAATGCTGTTTTGAACAAGGTGAAATTAATTTCTTAACTTCAGATACAGAATTATCAAAATGCATGTTAACTGTGACTCTGTGAACAGCATTTGGTATATGGTTCAGATGTATTTACAGTAAATTATCTTGGGAATTAGATTTCTACTGAAAACAGTTGGAGACCTAAAGCTAAGATCTTTATTTAATTCCTACAACAAATTTTGACGTGACTAGGGTGATAGGATTAAGCTCCTCCATCCATAGTTGATAATTTTTTCTCTCATAGCTAAAAGAACAATTGTGTGAGGTGTGTAATTAAGCACAAAAACAGAATCCATGGTCATAAAATAATTCCAAAGGAGCATAAAAATTAGAATCTTGAGAGGATTATATCCGTGACTTTATCACTTTGACTTTATCACTTTCTAAAAATCAAAACATTATTTATCCTCAGTTCATTTTAATTAATGATATTTTATTGCTTAGCAATTATTTGAGAATATGATAATTTTATATTAGAAAGTTTAAAGGAAAAAGGTATCATCTATTTCTCCAAAACCCTGGAGATATTTTTGATGTATTTCAACTCCATGCCCATTCCAATGTACTTCTGCAGTTTCAATATACCTTGGATAAAAAACAGATAATATTATATACATATTTCATAATATCATTAAAACACTTCAACATGTATAATATGTGTCTAGGCTAAAATTTTACTAAAATTCATATTAATAATTTTAATAAGATTAATTTGCTTATTATTAAGCAAATTGTTAATGGCCAATTAATATGCCCACCAACATTTCAATGAATACTGTTTTTCCATAAGTATTTACCTATGTTTCAGATTACTTCATTATGATATATTGCCAAAAGAAGAAATTAATTGTCCAATGATCTATTCAATGAACATTATTAAATAATTAGTTCATGCCAGGTGTTGTTCTAGGCACATTTGGTGACGAAAACATCACACACACACACACACACACATCTCTGTTCTCATGAATTTTAAAGGGAGAAATAAGACATGACAAAGTAACATGTATAAATATATGTCTGATATGAGAACACACACTGATATGGGTAACTGTTTTTATGAATGACCTACATAACTTAAGTGAACTATCCACAGGTAAAGGAAATTTAGTAAAGCAACTCCTTAAAAAAAGGCAGAAATAATACATTTTACTCCCCTCTGAGGCCTGACTTACTCTGGTACCAAAATAAGAAAAATATAACAAAAGAAAATAAAACTGCAGAACTATTTGGCATATCAATGTGAAAAATATTTAACAACATATCAGCCAATAATCCAAAAGCATATGTGAAATAAATCACCAAGACTGATTAGAGATTCGGCCAAGGGTTCGAAGTCACGGACGCAAAAATAAACCAAGTCAAACATTTTGAAGAGAAAAGTATAAACTCTCTTTTTCCAAAGATAAATGAGCCTGTGTACACAAAATCTTTGCAAATTTACCCCCCAAAAATCTGTTAGAATAAATGAAGATTTTTAAAAGTTGTAGAACGCAAGATCAATAAACAAGCCAAAATGTATTTCTATAAACCAAAAGACAATAGGAAAATGGAAAAATACTATTTCAAATAACATACAAACACTTTGAGCTAGCCTTCAACATTGAAGTTTTTAAAACCTGAATTTTAACATAAAATTAAGTTTCTTTTCCATATGTCCAGTAATTCTGATTTTCTATTTCTCATGTGTCAGTTTTTAGACTTTATCAGCTTCAACTAAATTGTTAAATGTATTGGTGTACATTTGTTAATGATATCTTATTTTACTTCTAATACACTTAAACTCTGCTCTGGTATCTATTTTTTTTCCAATATGAAAAATCAATCTAGCTAGAAATTTTGTTTTGTTTTTTAATATCATTACTTTTTTTTTCAAAAGATAATTATGATTTCATTGATTTGGGCAGGAGACTACCTCTATAACATCCTTCACCTGCTTATTTTGTTTGCGTAATGGCAACAACTTGTATCTCCCAGCTTTCTGTGATACTAGTTTTGTGCTCCTTTAATTAAATCATAAATAAAGTATGTACATATTAGCGTGCGTCACTTACGGGCCTGGACGTACGTCCTGCTCATTTACGATCTCCCTTCTCCTGTGCACACACCTCGGGAGCCACGTGGTATTGCACGTCGTTGCCTGATATACTAAGAAGGGGCTTCCCGGTGGTGCAGCGGTAAAGAACCTGCCTGCCAATGCAGAAGGTAAGGGTTCAATTCCTGGGTTTGGGAAGATCCCCTGGAGTGGGAAATGGCAACCAGCTTCAGTATTCTTGCCTGGAAAATTCCATGGACTGAGGAGCCTGGAGGGCTACAGTTCACGAGGTCACAAAGAGTTAGACATAACCAAGCAACTGAGCACAATATGATAGGAAACTGGATTACTGATATATTTCCACAAAGGGGGTTTCTGGAGAACCAGTCAGTGTCAATTAGACTTTGACCTAATGAACAATAAAACTTTACTATCTCAAGTTCCTGATACTTTAGGCTTGCTTGCTCTAGAACTAGTAGTCATTTACCATGATCAATAGAGTATCAATACAAATGAATACATAATTATCTGCAAACCTGTACAACAGAAGATAACAATGGTTATCAATCTAAAGGCACAGTGTGATTTGGTGGGACGGGTGAGCTAAATCATTGTTATCAAAGCTTTTTATCCCTGAAAGTCTTTGACATTAATTTATTAAATTTTTCTGATCTTAAAATTAAACTTAGGATAATTGTGAGATAAACAACTTTGTGTCTAGAAAAACTAAAGGTACTAAAACAAACAAAATTGAGACGATGTTGGGAAGAATAAGTAAGGAACAATAATCTAAGATTTTCAAAGGTCACATGATGGATGAAAAATATTTTCTAAATTCATTAAATCAAGGAAGACAGGTTTTATTCATTCAACTGATAATATATGACCAATGATTTTGTAAATTTTACTATTCTAAGAAAAATGAACAAAAAAGCATTATCCATTGTGCCATTAAATTCTCATGACAGAGACAAACATTAAACTAAGTATGAACTGCTGAAGCAGGGGATTGATCATCTCTAAGAAGAGACACAAGTGAGACACAAGAGACATGAGACACTGTGGCTTTCTTATCAGGAGTAAAAAATGCACACACAGGCTAAAAAAAAAAAAAAAGACTGTTCTATATATCAGTGTTTCTTTTGCTGTCTCGTATACAGGGTTAATGTTACCATCTTTCTAAATTCCGTACATATGCATAGAACAGTGTTTTGGACTCTGTGGGAGAGGGAAAGGGTGGGATGATTTGGGAGAATGGCGTTGAAACATGTATAATATCATATATGAAACGAGTCGCCAGTCTAGGTTCGATGCACGATACTGGATGCTTGGGAATGGTGCACTGAGACGACCCAGAGGGACGGTATGGGGAGGGAGGAAGGAGGAGGGTTCGGGATGGGGAACACGTGTATACCTGTGGTGGATTCATGTTGATGTATGGCAAAATCAATACAATATTGTAAAGTTAAAAAATAAAATAAAGCATAGTTCATATAAATGAATGGCTGAATAAAATGAAGCATTAAAGACTTAAAACTAAACATTTGATAAAAATGACAATCAGAACACATCCTATGATAATTTCCAAAATACAAAATCTTCCACCTGCCCTAGAAATTCACAGGGATTTATCACTATTGACTCCAGCCTGCAGCAGCACATCCTCAACTATTAGAAACTTCACATGATTTTCTGACTTCAATATTTTCTTTCTTTTCTTTTCTTTTCTTTTTTTACTTTACAATATTGTATTGGTTTTGCAATACATCAACATGCATCCACCACGGGTGTCCCCAGCCTGAACCCCGCTCCCACCTCCCTCCCCATGCCATCCCTCTGGCTCATCCCAGACTTCAATATTTTCAACCGTGACGGTTGGAACAAACTACCACTAGGGCTTTTTCTGGTTTGTTTCATTGTTTCGTTTTGGTTTTTTTTCCCCATTAAATACCTAAGGTGCCTGATGAACCTCAATTTTTTTTTCTCATTTATGTAGCTAAAAATATCCAACAAGTAAGAAATGTCATGAGTAAACTCCATCTTGTCAAATTGTTCTGATAGTATTTTCTCTTTTTTCTGAACAAAATATATTCAAAAACAAAGTGTTTCATTTAGAGTTTTGTCAAGTGCTTAAAGTACTTGGTTCTCTTCACTGCTCCCAAATCTTGAGAAGTTAGCAATCTGATGAATTTTAAATTAACTACATTTTTCTCTCTTTGAGGTTACTTATCTCAGAAAACAAAGCTGAGGCCAATTCATGCTGATAAGAAGTCATGTCATGTTACCTTGGAATACTCTTTCCTCCTTATCAACAGAGCGAAGCTAGACTATATGAAAGACTCAGAAGTGTCTCAATCCTTCCACAGTGTAAACCTTTCTTCACTATTGTCAGACTTTTGTTCAGCAAAGACAGTTTACTGACATCTGACATTTTCATAAACTGCCAAATCTTTCATGATAGGCAAAATTATTACTGATTTATAGTAAATAATGGGGTTTGACACAAACAAGCTATGAGGTTTCACTGATATTTCAACAAAAAATCATTTCTAATGTTTGATTTTACCAATGCTATCAATTCTACATGTCTGTAAACCTGTGTGCTTGTAAGACAAATAAAAACACATAACAGAAGCAAAAACAACCATGCAACATACTCAAAGAAAGAACTTTATATTGACATACAATTAGGGATTTTCTAATAAAACTTTCTGATGAAAATAATTTATGTCTACTGTATTTCTAACATGGAAATAGAGAAGGCATCTGTTCACTCTTTTGTGTTTCCTACATTCATCAACAAAAACAATTTTCCACATTTTCACATTTTCTGTCCATCATATTTAGAGTTAAAAAATAAAGTATATATATATATTTTTTTTTCTTATTTTACAGCTTAGGCTAGTCCTTATGAAAAACAGATAGATGTTCATAATCATAAGCATGGTATTATTTTTGCTCAATTGCTAAGTCATGTGCAACTTTTTGTGACCCCATGGACTATAGCAGGCCAAGCTCTCCTGCCCTTCACTGTCTCTCAGTGTTTGTTTAAATTGATGTCCCTTGGGTTGGTGATGCCATCTAACCATCTCATCCTCTGCTGTCCTCTTTTCATTCTGCTTTCAATCTTTCCCAGCTTCAGGGTTTTTTCCAATGAGTCAGTTCTTCACATCAGGTGGCCAATGTGTTGGAGCTTCAGCTTCAGAACCAGTCCTTCCAATGAATATTCAAGGTTGATTTCTTTTAGGATTGACTGGTCTGAGCTCCTTGCAGTTCAAGAACTCTCAAGAGTTCTCCAGCACTACAGTTCGAAAGCATGGATTCTTCTGTTCTTAGCTTTATTTATGGTCCAGCTCTCTCATTTGTACATGACTAGGGGAAAAACCATGGTAAAGTGTTTGCCTGCAATGTGGGAGGCCCGGGTTCAATCCCTGGGTTTGGAAGATCCCCTGTAGCAGGAAATGGCAACCCACTCCAGTACTCTTGCCTGGAAAATTCCATGGACTGAGGATCCTGGTGGGCTACAGTTCAGGGGGTCACAAAGAGTCGGAAACGACTGAGCAACTTCCCTTCACTTCACTTCACAGGGGAAAAACCATAGCTTTGACTATACAGATCTTTTTTGGTAAAGTGATAGGCTTTCTTTTTTCTTAATCAATGGAACCCATTCTAGTGATAATATGGATCTATTTGGTTCCTTCCTCCCACTTTTGCTCCTTATCCACGTTCATCAGGAGTTGGAACTACCACATAGAAAATACATTTCCAAGTAGGCCCTTACTTATTTCTTGATTTCTCATATACTAAAACATAAATTACCCATGCATATACATGCATGCACACAGGCACATGTACACACACACACATACACATTGCCCCTGTGAGTACAAGGAAAGTGAGAAGGCTACAAATATATGTGCCACAAACTATAGGAATGTTGTGGCTTTCTGTCAACATGTGCTAAGATCTAGACAGGACAGGACAGGGAGGTGGGAAAGGATAACCTATTGGAGAAGTCTCTTAGTCTAGAGGACTAAGAAGCATCCTTCAACAGAGGTCACCAGGAATTTGTGAGAAAATGGAGTGATCTCTCTCATCACTTAAAGTGATCATAGCTTCTGTTCTTTTTCAAAGTGGCTAAAATTCATTAGGAAAAAGAGGCAGACCTTTGACTTCCATTACTTCCATCATTTTTAATGTAAATTTAGTAATCATGTGTTTTTGAAAGTGTTATTTAGCTTTCATAGATTAGGTTTTATTCATAGATCAGATTTTATCTTATTAATATTTGATAAATTATCAGTTGATATTATGAAATGAGGGGAAAGTACTTCACAAAGGTTTCTATGAAAAAAAATCCTTGTAGAAACTCCCAGTATCATAAGGATATAAGTGAACAAGATATACCATGGACAAGATATTAGATCCCTGTTGAAATTATCTCCTGTTGGTTTTCTGGATGTTATCATCAAGGCAACTATATTTGGATTCAATTTTTATAATTTTATAGAAACTAACTTCTACAGAATTAAACTGTGCATAGCTTACCATTAAAGTCACAAAAAAGAATAAAAGCATGAGGAAATTATGAACTTTTCTGCTTCAGCACACATTATAATCAAACGATATTTTTGAAGATGCACCTACTTATTGTTCTATGTAGAGTGCCAAAAATCTTATCAGTTTAATTAACTATATTTTGTAGATTAATAAGAGTCCTGATCATAAATGCACTGGTAGACTCATAAGAGCAAAGAGAGATAAATGCAGGGTATTTTGACAATTGTTCATTACCACTCTTCTTATAGAGGTTTTAAATATCTGAATGGCAGGGAGAATGTTAAGTGTTTTATCTCTCTGTCCTGATCACCTGCATAGTTCTTTGCTTTTGTGGATTAAAACTGAACTTCCCATGTTCATAAAATTCTATTGGCTAATAGAATTTTGGCTAATAAAACATAGATAGGCTAATATTGGCTAATAAAACAATAGATAGCATTTTTTTTCCTTCAGATTCTGGAGTCAGAAGACAGATATTAATAAATGTGGGGTGTGGCTAACCTTAGTTAAATAATATTAAATATAAATATACTATTATTAAGGATCAAAGGTGTAAATTTTGGAAAATAGCTCTGAAACAGGCAAATGTTAAACATGTGGAGGTAAATAATGAATTTGAAATAAATAGTATTTTCAGCACAGTTCAGTTACTCAGCCATGTCCAAGCTCTGTAAACCCAAGCTCTGCAGCACAGCAGGCTTCCCTGTCCATCACCAAATCCTGGAGCCTACAAAAACTCATGTCTATCAAGGTGATGATACCATCAAACTATCTCATCCACTGTCATCCCCTTCTCTTCCTGCCTTCAATCTTTTCCAGCATCAGAGTCTTTTCAAATGAGTCAGTTCTTCACATCAGGTGGCCAAAATATTGGAGAATCAACTTCAGCATCACTCCTTCTAATAAATATTCAGGACTGATTTCCTTTAGGATGGACTGGTTGGATCTTCTTGCAGTCCAAGGGACTCTCAAGAGTCTTCGTGAACACCACAGTTCAAAAGCATCAATTCTTCAGCACTCAGCTTTCCTTATAGTCCAACTTTCACATCCATACTTGACTACTGGATAAACCATAGCCTTGACTAGACGGACCTTTGTTGGCAAAGTAATGTCTCTGCTTTTTAATATGCTGTCTAGGTTGGTCATAGCGTCTATTTTAATTTCATGGCTGCAGTCACCATCTGCAGTGATTTTGGACCCAAAATATAAAGTCTGTCACTGTTTCCATTACTTCCCCATCTATTTGCCATGAAGCGATGGGACTGGATGCCATGACATTAGTTTTCTGAATGTTGAGTTTTAAACCAGCTTTCTCACTCTCGTCTTTCACTTTCATCAAGAGGCTCTTTAGTTCTTCTTCGCTTTCTGTCATAAGGGTGGTGTCATCTGCATATCTGAGGTTATTGATATTTCTCCCAGCAATCTTGATTCCAGCTTGTGCTTCATCCAACCTGGCATTTCGCATGATGTACTCTGCATATAAGTTAAATAAGCAGGGTGACAATATACAACCTTGATGTACTCCTTTTCCTATTTGGAACCAGTCTGTAGTTCCAGTTCTAACTGTTGCTTCTTGATCTGCATAAAGATTTCTCAGGAGGCATGTCAGGTGGCCTGGTATTCCCATCTCCTGAAGAATTTTCCACAGTTTATAAGATCCACACAGTTAAAGGTTTTAGTGTAGTCAATAAAGCAGAACTAGATGCTCTTCTGGAACTCTCTTGCTTTTTTTTTTTTTTTAATTTAAATTTATTTTAATTAGAGGCTAATTACTTTATAATATTGTATTGGTTTTGCCATACATCAATATGAATCTGCCATGGGTGTACACGTGTTCCCAATCTTAAACCCCCCTCCCACCTCCCTCCCCATACCATCCCTCTGGGTCATCCCAGTGCACCAGCCCCAAGCTTCCTGTATCCTGTATCGAACCTGGACTGGCGATTGGTTTCTTATATGATATTATACATGTTTCAATGCAATCTCCCAAATCATCCTCCCCCTCCCTCTCCCACAGAGTCTGAAAGACTGTTCTATACATCTGTGTCTCTTGCCTTTTTGATGATCCAACAGATGTTGGCAATTTGATCTCTGGTTCCTCTGCCTTTTCTAAATCCAGCTTGAACATCTGGAAGTTAACAGTTCACATACTGTTTTAGCCTGGCTTGGAGAATTTTAGCTTTACTTTGCTAGTGTGTGAGATGAATGCAATTGTGTAGTAGTTTGAACATTTTTTGGCATTGTCTTTCTTTGGGATTGAAATGAAAACTGACCTTTTCTTGTCCTGTTGCCACTGATGAGTTTTCCAAATTTGCTGGCATGTCGAGTGGAGCACTTTCATAGCATCATCTTTTTAGGATTTGAAATAGCTCAATCGGAATTCCATCACTTCCACTGGCTTTGTTCATAGTGATGCTTCCTAAGGCCCACTTGACTTCACATTCCAGGATGTCTGGCTTTAGGTGAATGATCACACCATCATGGTTATCTGGGTCATGAAGATCTTTTTTGTATTATTCTTCTGTGTATTCTTGCCACCTCTTCTTAGTATTTTCTGCTTCTTTTATGTCCATACTGTTTCTGTCTTTTATTGTGCCCATGTTTGCATGAAATGTTCCCTTGGTATCTCTAATTTTCTTGAAGAGATCTCTTGTCTTTCCCATTCTATTGTTTTCCTCTATTTTTTTGTACTGACTCCTGAGGAAGGCTTTCTTATCTCTCCTTGTTATTCTTTGGAACTCTGCATTCAGATGGGTATATCTTTCCTTTTCTCTTTTGCCTTTGCTTCTCCTCTTTTCTTAGCTATTTGTAAGGCCACCTCAGACAACCATTTTCCCTTTTTGCATTTCTTTTTTGGGGGATGGTTTTCATCACCACCTCCTGTACAATGTGACGAACCTCCATCGATAGTTCTTCAGGCATTCTATCAGGTCTAATCTCTTGAATCTATTTGCCACTTCCACTGTATTGTCGTAAGGGATTTGATTTAGGTGATACTTGAATCAAATCAGATCAGATCAGATAAGTCGCTCAGTCGTGTCTGACTCTTTTCAACCCCATGAATCGCAGCAGGCCAGGCCTCCCTGTCCATCACCAACTCCCGGTGTTCACTGAGACTCACGTCCATCGAGTCCGTGATGCCATCCAGCCATCTCATACTCTGTCGTCCCCTTCTCCTCCTGCCCCCAGTCCCTCCCAGCATCAGAGTCTTTTCCAATGAGTCAACTCTTGGCATGAGGTGGCCAAAGTACTGGAGTTTCAGCTTTAGCTAGTCTAGTGGTTTTCCCTGCTTTCTTCAATTTAAGTCTGAATCTAGTAATAAGGAGTTCATGATCTGAGCCACAGTCAGCTTCCAGTCTTGTTTTTGCTGCCCATATAGAGTTTCTCCATCTTTGGCTACAAAGAATGTAATAAATCTGATTTCAGTGTTGACAATCTGGTGATGTCCATGTGTAGAGTCGCCTCTTGTGTTGTTAGAAGACGTTGTTTGTTATGACCAGTGTGTTCTCTTGGCAAAACTCTGTTAGCCTTTGACCTGCTTCATTTTGTATTCCAAGGCCAAATTTGCCTGTTACTCCAGGTATCTCTTGACTTTTGACTTTTGCATTCCAGTCGCCTATAATGAAAAGGACATCTTTTTTTGATGTTAGTATTTTAATAATGCAAAAAATAACTAGAACTATCATTTCTTCAGTAATCACTGTATCTCATTATTTAAACCTCTGACAAAGGTATTATGAATGATCACTAAAATTATTTCAATAATCTATAAGAAAATACTTCTTCATATGTACCAAAGCTGTTACCATAATTATTGGTATTATTACATCATAACAAGCTTGCTCTAATTTTCCTGAACTTCTGTTTTTTTCTTACTTTAATCTTTTTTAATCCTCAGAAACTCTGAAAATTTTAATTATGAACAAAAAAATATGTACAGCAAATTCATTGGTAGCAGCTAGAATATGAGGTTGTGGTTACAGGCCTAGGATAAGGTTGAGGAACACAGAAAAAAAAAATCCATGTTTATAATAGAAAAGGACATATAAAAATGTCTGAAAAGGGAAAAGGGCAAAAAACCTATTAAACTAGGCTGAAAATGAAGTATTAAATTGAAGCCAATTGAGTAACAAACCACTGTGTCTTAAAAGCAAATTAAGAAATTCTCTTAGGGTGGAAATAGTCTTTTCCTGAAAAATAACCTGACAAACCAAAATGGTGGGATGTTGAAAGTGTATTTTTTTTTTTAAGTCAAGACAGCCAAGAAAGGGCTATAAAAACTAGAAAAATCATGGGGCCATGAAGTTGAGGCCACCAAGGCAATGAAACTATAAGCCTCAAGGAAACTGTCAAATTTTGATGGTATTAAACATTATATAGAACACAAAAATGTCAACATAGCTATATATTAAGCAACAGACATGTCTGAACTGACATCTGATTCACATTAATAAGTGCAACCTACAAAATATACTGTCATCACCAAATGCTCCTCTGATGCTGGCTTTCAAATGTTTGACACTTCATTTTTTTTTTTTTTTATTAATGCTGCATGTAGCTGAAAGGAAAATAAAGACTTGGTAAGAAAGAATGAAACAATATTTGGAATACTAATGAAGGAATATCATTCATTTTGATTTATGGTTAAAAGAAACTTATTTTGAATGTACAAAATGTGATATTAATAAATTTTGGTTGAAACTTTCTTAATTATTTTTATTTCTGCATTATTACAGGTGTCATGGACCTATCAGTAAATAATTTCTATAGAGAAAAATTGTTAATAAATTAGTTTTATATGTTAAAGGAAATAAAAAATATTTCCTATTATTTTTTTCATTAATAATGTACAGTGAATAAACAACATACACAAAAAGTGTATATGTAAACTGTACAAAATCAGTTCAATTTTTATAGACATGAACATTTTATTGTATAATTGTTATATAAATATATCAGAACATTTTAATGTTATTTTCAAAGAGAATAATAAATTTTATTTTAAATAATTTCAAGATATTCAACATTAGGAAGGTTTATAATTAAAACTATCATCAGATCAGATCAGATCAGATCAGTCACTCAGTCGTGTCCGACTTTTTGCGACCCCATGAATCGCAGCACGCCAGACCTTCCTGTCCATCACCAACTCCCGGAGTTCACTCAGACTCATGTCCATTGAGTCAGTAATGCCATCCAGCCATCTAATCCTCTGTCGTCCCCTTGTCCTCCTGCCCCCAATCCCTCCCAGCATCAGAGTCTTTTCCAATGAGTCAACTCTTCGCATGAGGTGGCCAAAGTACTGGAGTTTCAGCTTTAACATCATTGCTTCCAAAGAAATCCCAGGGCTGATCTCCTTCACAATGGACTGGTTGGATCTCCTTGCAGTCCAAGGCACTCTCAAGAGTCTTCTCCAACACCACAGTTCAAAAGCATCAATTTTTCAGCGCTCAGCCTTCTTCACAGTCCAACTCTCACATCCATACATGACCACAGGAAAAACCATAGCCTTGACTAGATGAACCTTTGTTGGCAAAGTAATGTCTCTGCTTTTGAATATGCTATCTAGGTTGGTCATAGCTTTCCTTCCAAGGAGTAAGCATCTTTTAATTTCATGGCTGCAGTCACCATCTGTAGTGATTTTGGAGCCCAGAAAAATAAAGTCTGACACTGTTTCCACTGTTTCCCCATCTATTTCCCATGAAGTGATGGGACCGGATGCCATGATCTTCATTTTCTGAATGTTGAGCTTTAAGCCAACTTTTTCACTCTCCACTTTCACTTTCATCAAGAGGCTTTTGAGCTCCTTTTCACTTTCTGCCATAAGCATGGTGTCATCTGTGTATCTGAACTATCATAACAAACATTAATTGATTTCACATTATGACAAGGAGATATTTTGCAGCCTACCAAACATGAACCTTTTAAAAAATCAATTCTCTCTATTAACACCTTGTAACTGTACCATCTTTCTTTATATTCTCTTCAGGAAGGGATGCAAAATATAAGCTGCTTCTACATTTGAGTGTTTTCATCACAATTCTTTTCCTTGTAATGATGCTGGCAAGGAGGTCTAACATTAAATCATTCAACAGATATTTATTAAAAATTACATTCATGTTCACAAAAAACTGAATAAATGCCAGTATTTCTGTCAAAGCCATTATTCTATCTAATTGAAATCTATGAAGCACAACAGAGAAAAGAATTGAAATCCTCCCCTTCATTAAGAAACCTGAAGGTAACCTTGGAGAAGGGTAATGACAAAATATTTTTCATACATAAAAGTATGACTTGCTCTATACAACCTGCCTTGGAGAGTGGAAACTGCATTTGATATGATGAAAAATCATTGCCTCACTTAGTAAAGAAAAATATACTGTAATTTAAAGTCACATATTTCATGAAAAGAATTAAAAGTTCATAGAAACCTTGACATTCTAAAAACATGTCCAAATATAAGAAATGAAATTTAAAGTAAGGCCAACTGTTAGAACTTTTAAGGAAACGTAAGACCTCTTGTATTAGTTTGCTGGGGCTGCCATAAAGAAATACTACAGAGTGGATAACTTTGGTAACAGAATTTAATTGTTCACAATTCTGGAGCTCAGAAGTCCAAGATCTATAGCTAATAGGATTGGTTTCTTCTGAGGTCTCTTTTGGTTTTCAGATACCTACCTCCTTGCTGTGCTCTCTCAAGGCTTTTCTTCTGCGCTCATCTCACCACGGAGTATCTTTCTCTTCTTATAAGGATACCAGTTATAATGTATTAGGACCCTAAAGGGCTTCCCCAGTGGTGCTAGAGGTAAAGAACCCATTTGCCAATGCAGAAGACTTAAGAGATGCAGGTTCAATTCCTGGGTCAGGACCTGGAGGAGGAAATGGCAACCCACTCTAGTGTTCTTGCCTGGAGAGTCCCATGGACAGAGGAGCCCTGTGGGCTACAGTCCACGGGGTCACAAGGGGTCGGACAGGACTGAACCAACTTAGGATGCACACACCTATAACCTTCTTAACCTGACATAACTCTAAAGACTCTATTTTCAATCACAGTCATATTCTAAGATACTGGGAGTTAGGACTTCAACATATGAATTTTGGTAGAAACATAAATCAGTCCGTAACATCTCTGAAACTTCTCAAAAAATTAGAGAATTTATCAAATTATCAACACAGCTTTAAAATGTTTCTTTTTATGCATTGTTATTTAAAATAGAGCTAAACCCCACCATATTCCCTGATCTATAAATTCTCTCTTCCAAAAGCATCTCAAATTGTTTTTATGCTAAAATATTTTTAAATGCAAAGAAGAAATTTTACAGTCATGTTGCTATGATTTCACATTTTGGTATTGCTCAAACTTTGCTCAATTGTGTCATCTAATCCCCACCAGTCTGTTTCAATTCAGCACCCTCTCTGCCAGAGGAGATTTGTATACATGTTAATAAGTCAATCACTAATGCTTTAAATACAAGCAATAAACTCTATTGATCAAAAGCATATTCAAAGGTCTGCTGCTACTGAACTAGTAGTTTCCAAATTCACAGTTTATTGACTATTTACTCAGCTTGTTCAGAGAGGTCACTTAGTAACAAAAATCTTTAAGTAATTGAAACATTATCTGGTCCCTTTTCCATTCAAGTGTGTATCCAGCACAGGAAAGTCCACCTGGAGAAAACCTTAGGGACAGCAATAATTCCCTTTGCCAAATTTAAGTGAAAATCAAGCTGATTATCAGGGCTTCACAGATGGTGCTAGTGGTAAAGAATCCATCTGCCAACACAGGAGACACAAGAGATGTGAGTTTTATCCCTGGGTCAGGAAGAATCCCCTGAAGAAGGAAATAGCTACCCACTCCAATATTCTTGCCTGGGAAATCCCATGGACATGAGGAGTCTGGTGGGTTACAGTCCATGGGGTCATAATGAGTTGTACCAGACTGACCTCACACACAAGCACACACATGTACACACACAAGCTGATTATCACTCAGTTGATTACTTATCCCCAAGTTTTTAGAAAGTATATTAAAAGTATTTTTATTGGCAATTATTTATTTACATCATTTATATAATTTATCTGTTAAAAATCGTAAGTCAAAAATAATGGTAATTGGCAATATAATTATTGATAAGTTGTCTAAGAAATAGGAAGTCTAATACATATAGGAAAGAATGACTCTTGACAACTTTGTTTATTTTAAAGTATATACATTTGAGATATTAAATCAAGTGATGTTGATGAATGTAACTCAGTTTGAATTAATACACTACATTAATTAATAAATTAATACACTACATTAATAAAATTCAAACTCAGTTTGAATTTTTATATAATTTTTAGAACAAAAATATATTGGTTTTATTGATTGTTCCAATTCAGTAATATATAAAAAAGTAAGAATTCCAGGTGTTGCTTATCAAGTTTTTGTATAGTAATTGGAGAAGGAAATGTCAACCCACTCCAGTGTTCTTGCCTGGAGAATCCCAAGGACGGGGGAGCCTCGTGGACTGCCGTCTATGGGGTCGCACAGAGTCGGACACGACTGAAGCGACTTAGCAGACCAGTGAGGAAGTTTAGAACTGAGGAAACTGAACACATCGGTTTCTATGAGTAAGATAAAGCAAAAGTATTTTTCCTCTGAAGGCTGCATAATTTAGGCAATTTAAGTTATAATAACCACAAAAAATAGTAACTGAGCTAAAATCAAAAGAGAGGAGTTTCTTTCGCCTTTGAGTCAATTCCTCAAATAAAAGTTTTAGATTTAAAATAATTATTTAAAATTTTACATTGTATATTTCACCAGAAAACAAAAATTCTGAATTTTAATTGCATAAAGATTTTCTAAAGAACTAATTTGTTTGTTGAACTTATTTGTTGAACTCATTTGTACAGGGACACAGACCTTTTTATTACATCCACAGTAGTTGTTGATTGGTTCTGTATTAATAGATTAGCCATTATCATAGCTAACTTAAAACATGTATAATATCATATATGAAATGAGTCGCCAGTCCAGGTTCGATGCACAATACTGGATGCTTGGGGCTGGTGCACTGGGACGACCCAGAGGGATGGTATGCGGAGGGAGGAGGGAGAAGGGTTCAGGATGGGGAACACTCTATACCTGTGGCAGATTCATTTTGATATATGGCAAAACCAATACAATATTGTAAAGTTAAAAAATAAAATAAAAAATAAAAACAGGTACAAGATATGTAGTGTATTAAACATAAACTAGAAGTTTAGGGTTTTTTTTTTTAAAGAGCAGACACTGACTGCTTTTGGCTCTAAAGAACTATGGATGGGATTTTTTTTAATATTTACAGTGATTAAAAAAAAAAAAACAGTAAAACATTACTTTTGATTGACATGGGATTGACATGGAGCAGAAAGTCAGATTAAGAATGTTTTGTTTATCAGAACCTCAATGGTGGATAAAATAACTCAGAGTAAGGATCAGATTAAAGATAGATCTTCTTGCTACATACAGTTAGAAAATAGACAACACAAAGACACGGAATGGGGGGTGGTGCAGAGGAATGACAAAACAAGGAAATAAGATAATTTTATCTGAAAAGATATTTTGATTTATTTACTGGTACACAGAATTTACTGGAGCCAAATAGATAAGAGGTCTACAATTTATTTGATAGAAATGTATTACCAATGAAACCTCGAGATTACTTTCACTGCTCAAGAATCAAAATAATCCTGCAGCCCTACTTGCTCAGATAGGAAGAGGACTATGAAACCTGTGCATATTCACCAATATCCATGACACTTTTGACCAAGAAAAATAATGAAGGGGCAAAAGTACCTCCCAGAGCAAAATGCCCTCCCAGAAGAGAAAACAAAACAGTTTCCATGACAAATTAGAATTAGGGCTAACTGCGCAAAGGATGAGCTTCCTAGGTGGCTAGTGGTAAAGATTCTGCCTGCCAAAGCAGGAGACATAAGAGACGTGGGTTGGGTCCCTGGATTGGGAAGATCTCCTGGAGAAGGAAATGGTAACCCACTTCAGTATTCTTGCCTGGATAGACAAGCCTAATGGACTCTAGTCCAAGGGCTTGTAAAATAGGCAGGACTTAGCGACTAAACATAGAACACTCAGGGTAGAGAGCTTTCTAATTCTCTGCCTTGTGAGACTGCAAAATTACTGTAGGTAAGCAACTTACGTCTTTTCTTTATTTCATCTGTACAAAATAATAACAATAATTTAATTGCTTATACCACTTACAACATTCTTGTGTGTGTGTGTGTGTATGTGTGTGAGGGACATGCCTTGTCTTTCTAATTTAACACTAAGAGTTGCTAGCCTTCAAATTTGATGATAGTATCCAGCAAGAGACACAGGGAAATGAAACTATGTAGGACCCGGTGGAGTGAATGAGGGTTTAGTGTGTCCTCCTTCAAGAGGAATGCATTCTGTGTATGAGTATATATTCTGTGTGTAGTTGTGGGAAAGTGAGACAAATAGTTTATGTTGTTTGTTATTGCCTAATCAATATCCAGCCCCTCTCTCCTTCATAAGTGCATAGGAAAACCACGTGTCTAAGCTCCATTGAATTACCACATGGCCAACTGTGACATACCATAGAGGGCAGTGCCATGTGAAACTTCTAGGCTGAAGGATTTAAAGTTCTGTGCACATCCTTCCAATCCTCTCTGAACCTGAAGGCCAAATCTTTGAAAGATGGAGTCAAGGCAGAATCAGCCTGATTCATCATATGGGAGGGAACTGTGTACCCAGTGGGGAATTTGTCCATATGATAATGAGCTCATAGATGTTAAGCAAGTAAGTGCCTGGGGTTGTTTATGATAGTATATAAAACCCTGACCTGTCTAATGAAATACTATTTCTAAAATATATTTTAACTAGATATGGCTACCAAATTCTTGTAGACATTCTATGAAAACTAGTTTAAAACTTTAATTTTACTTATGGAAATGAGTTTATTAAATGTGAAAGAGCTTGAGTTTTTCAGCTACTACATGAAGGGAGATATGAATATTTGGAAAGCTTGCTTTATTTTGTATCATTTTGTTCCCAGACATTCAAATACCTGAGAATACTACTTAGCAGGTATTATACATTGAGAAAATGATAGCTCATGGTTTCCAGGATTGAGAGAAAAAAAAATACATCTGGCAAAATTTAGCTTGCATAACCAAAACTGGATTTGATTTCTCATGATGTATAATCATACAACCTTAATATCCAAAGAAAATTTGTTATCCAAGGGATAAATGCATACATTCCTTGAGAAACCAAGTATCCACTTATAGAGAGCAGGATACTAGTGCGGATTCACTTCCTCTGAAGCTGGCATCAGGTTTTTCATAACAGTGAAATTTCTTTTCCTGGCCTTTAGTTTTCCTAACTGGGTGAGATGAAAGTCACAGAAACAGGGATTCCCCCACCCACATATTAGACATTATTTATAAGGGCTGCTATTAAATGGCATTAACTCGGAATGTCAGAGAATGTAGTCAAGATTGTGACTCCGTCCCTCTTCTTCCCAATTTTGGGATAATTTAAAGCCAGAGCTGTAGTTGATGTGATACATACTTTCATAAAACGTTCTTTAGGTGCTATACCTCAGTAGCTATCTCTTGCCTTGAGCGAGTGGATGTTTTCTGCATCCTCTTCTCTCCAGAAAGACTGAGCTCACCAGAAATGATTAAATCTGCTCTTCTGTAACGGGGGTTTCAACAACTGCAATATTAAATTCTGGCAATTTAGCAGTTCTGGCTCTACCCTGACTGCCTCTGAAATCAAAGTATCATACTCTCATGCTTTTAAATGAAATTCCATTTTAGATGTTGACACACAGGCATGAGTCTCTACTTTTCTGTTGAATAAATTTGTAAGATGTCAGCATTCTGCAGTATAGTAGATAATAAATGATTCTCGAGGATTATAATCACAGGTATTTGATTTACGTTGAATATGCTAGGGCTAAAATAATCATGATCATATGTAAAATCAACTAAAACCTCCTAAATGCAATTTTTTCACACTTTGGGAGGACCTGGCCTCTGCATAAGTAAAATCTAGGCTTTTATTATATTTTTCTGTAATATTGAAGAATTCAACAATAAACTCAATGTGTATCTCAACTATGTATCCTTTTAATTGAATTAATGTAACTGAATATCATACAAATAAATGTATGAATGTAGCCAACATAATTCTTAGCAAAATTGAAAATAAAGTCCAGGTTACACTGTGTTTTTATTTAAGTGAAGCTGAAAAGAAAGAATACAAATCATTATTATGCATGTTTATCATATACGTTGGAGAAGGCAATGGCACCCCACTCCAGTACTCTTGCCTGGAAAATCCCATGGATGGAGGAGCCCAGGAGGCTGCAGTCCATGGTGTCACTGAGAGTCGGACACGACTGAGCAACTTCACTTTCACTTTTCACTTTCATACATTGGAGAAGGAAATTGCAACCCACTCTAGTATTCTTGCCTGGAGAATCCCAGGGGCAGGGGAGCCTGGTGGGCTGACATCCATGGGGTCACACAGAGTTGGACACGACTGAAGTACTTAGCAGCAGCAGATCATATACATTCCCATGGAGTAACATAAATACATGAGAATGACTCATATTGCCCTTCCATGACTACATATTCCCTCACTCTGTCCTTAATCTCTGGTGACCATGAATCTGTTACACATTTCTATAATTTTTTTACATAATTGGACCCATATAGGATATAAAATTTTGTATTTTTTTTTCCTCAGCAGTATTCCCAGAGTTTCATCTAAATTGTTGGATTTGCCCATCCTTTTTCGTTCTTTGGTAGTACTCGACTGTGTGTCTGTACCACACGTTAATCATTCATCTGTTGTGGGACATCATGGTTCATGAAAATTTGAACTGAGAGTCCCTTGGACAGCAAAGAGATCAAATCAGACAATCCTAAAGGGAATTAATCCTGAATATTCATTGAAAGTACTGTTGCTGGAGCTGGAGCTCCAGTACATTGGCCACCTGATGTAAAGTGCCGACTCACTGGAAAAGACCCTGATGCTGGAAAAGATTGAAGACAGGAGGAAAAGGGGACAACAAAGGATGAAATGGTTGGATGACATCACCGACTCAATAGGCATGAGTTTGAGCAAGCTCCGGGAGATAGTGAAGGACAGGGAAGCTTGGCGTGCTGCAGTCCGTGGGGTAGCAGAGTTGGACATGACTGAGCGACTGAACAACAACAATGAATAAAATTGCTAGAGATTGAAATTAGAGTATAATTTAGGAGAAAACTACCATTTGCTATTAAAACATATATATGACTCAGAATTATCACCAAGTGTTAGTCAATGTCTAAATTAATTAACATAGAGATAGATGTAGAAAATATTTATCAAATGATTTCTCTATAGCTGAAAGAGGAGACTAAATGCTGAATATAACTGATGTAACTATTGTTTTCATGAAACTAAGATGTTTGGGGGAAAAAAAAGCTAAACTCCGAAATAGGAAATGAAAAGACAGAGCAAAAGAAAGTAATGATTTCAGAACTCATACTGGTTTTTGAAGAAGCCCTGCAGTTATGATAGCACCATTTAGAATTTCAGAAGAATCTAGACTAATAAAAACCTAAACTCAGTTACATTTTGTAGATATATTTAGAACTATGAAAGCTGGACTAGATTCTGGCATAAAAGTATAAGAATTTGACGAAGGGAATTCATATGAATTAGTGTTATTAATAACATTAAAGTATATGGAAGGCACTATTGCTCAGAGAAAGACATTACACATTATTGACTATTTGTCATGATCAATGTTTTCTATCCAAATATGGAAAAGGGATGATGCACATATTTGTGAATTGTTTGTTTTTACATCAGCTCATCTTCCTTGTCACTCAGTTACATGATTCTTTGCATTTTCCAGCTGACTGGTATCAGTGTCTTATGATAGCTAGAATTTAGGACAAGAAATTATTTCTAATGTAGCACATTTCAATAGCAAAAATAACAGCAAATTTTCCCTTCCTTTAAATTTTAAAATATTTTGTCTCAGTACATTTGTAAATTGTTGGAGTCAAAGATTTGCTCTGCATACTTATGTTAATGGGCCTTCAAGGTAAGAAAGGATTTTCTTTCCATAGGAAAGGTTATATGGTTTTGAAAATTGTTTGCAGGTTTAAAGGTCATTGTGTATTATGAAATGGGCAAACTAAACTTGACACTCTATTTTTCAAAAACATTTTCAGAATAACTGCAAACATGGTCCTTTAATTTCAGTTTCCATGTCTATGTATGGATTTCACTCTTTCAGCTTCAGTTTCTCTCTCTTTCTGTCTCTATTTCTATATCTGTCTTTCTCCATTTCTCTCACTCAATACATACTGAAATTTAAATGATAAAGGTTATCTAAAAAGCAACTGGCTTTATGAGCTTACATATCTAATCTAACCAAAACACTTCTGGAACTTCCATCTCAAAAATACTTTTAAATGGGTTATAAGATATTGGAGAACAATTATTTTTCCATTGAAAAAGTGCACTTACCTTCTGAACCAACTTTTTTCCCATAACATGAAAGCTGATAATTATACATTAGACTTAATGCCAAATAAGCTTTACTATTTAATATCAAATAATGAAAAGCATTTTGCCTCTACTTAGCATCTTTATATGAGTTATAAATAGTCAGTTCAATGATAAATAAAAAGACAAAGGGCAAGAAAAAGAGGATCCTAAAAGAAATTTGAAAGATATTAGGGTTGATTTGTCTCACATAGTGAGTCTGAGGACAATTTTGTTAAAGCTATTTCAGTCAGTCATGTTGTCATCCAAATTGTGATTCACCTAGATTTTCCTTTATGGTCATTTGATTGCTATTATATCTTTAAATGTTATATCCTGGTTTAATATAAGATAGTTGAGAACGGACCTTGGGTTATGACTCAGCAGAGTTTATTGCAACCTTCAAAGTGCAATGTGGTATTATATTTTAGGACACCTTCAAAAAAGTATTTCTACTTGGCTCTTAAACTTCCCTCAGATAAGGAAATAATAAGAAACATGTAAAAAGAAGAATATTTAAGTATATGTACCACATTATACTCTAAATATTCTGAAAATCAACTTATAAGTTAGTTATGAGTAGCTTTATATTGGATTACACAGTCATTTTAAAAGATATATAAAATATTAAATGAGTAGGGTATGTATACTATAGGGCTTCCCAGGTGGCACCAGTGGTAAAGTATCTGTCTGCCAATGTAGGAGATGCAAGAGAAGTAGATTCAATCCCTGGGTCAGGAAGATCCTTTAGAGAAGGGAATAGCAATCCACTCCAGTACTCTTGCCTGGAGAATTCCATGGAGAGAGGAGCCTCTCAGGCTGCAGTCCATAGGATCACAAAGAGTCAAACACAACTGAGAAGCTAAGCACAGCACAGCACATGAACATACACGCAAATATATAAAATATTATATATGAGTCATTTTAATAAAAGTAATTAGCAAACAATATTTGTAGATAGAATACAAGTATGTTGACAGCTATTGTCTCCATCTATCAAAATACATTTTATGGATAGTCTTTAATTAGTTCCTTATGCTTCTCTAGGTATTCTAGATTTTCTAAAATCAGGATCTACTATTTTAATAAATTGAAAATGTTGAATACAAGAAAGGTAAAGAAGCTCTACTGCCAACTCAAAACAGTTGCATTTGTAGCTGTGGATATGAAATACAGCATAGTGGAAGACACAGAGCCCTGTGTCCTTATTAACACTTCCTGGTGTATATTTTTGGTTTATCAGTTTTAAAGCAACTTGCTACTATTTTATTTCCACACATCTTGGAAAAATTAACAGGAACACTCATATTTTTCCTACATAAATAGTTGCATCAATAATCAGTATAAAATTTCACATTTCTGCAGTTCAAAATATTTAAAATGGTTCTATGGAAGGTCATTGTAAATAATGTATTTTGTATTTTTGCTGCTTCAGTTGGCTCTTGGCCTCTGATTCCATTATTAAAATCCTTAAATGTGAAAAGTCCACCCTTATTTTATATCTTTATATTAAATGTAGAATCTGATCATTTGGAAGATTTCCTTAGAGGTGGGGGGAAATGTTTTCTCTTTTTAATGAATATAAGCAGAAAAATTAACAAAAACATTGTTGTTAAGAATGTATATGTCCCCAAGCAACAAATTTTAGAGTCATAATTCCCATTGAAAACCCTCTAGTAACAATTTATATAAAGTTACACCATAATCAGTTGGTTTGCTAAATCACATCCATTTGCTGCATGTGCAGTGTCATCGAGTTTATGATTGCACTGAGAGCACTCTAGTCCACCTATATTATTAAACAGCATTGCCTGATTCTAAAGATGCAATGACCCAAACTTTGAGTGATTCTTCTTATGTTCATGCTTCAAAATAGCTTCTCCGATATGACTCTAAATTTTACTGGATGGTATGCTTGGAAACTAACAGACAAGGAAGATATGAACACATACAAATAGTATTGATTACAGCACAAAGTTCAAACCACTACAGATCATGAACCTGGTCCTATTACAAACTGTGAAACCCAAATTCTGTAGATCTTTCTCTAAGGTGGTTTTCAGAAGTCAAACGAATGACCTAGTTTTCCCTATGATTGTACACGTAAGAAAAATCTTATGAGAAAAAGAAAAATAATAAAGGGAGTATTAATCATATATTTTCATATAGAATTTAGTGGAAATTTGAAGATATTTAAAAATTACTTACACGGGATAAATTTTAATAGAAATTTCACACTCAACCTAATTTTGAGAGATATGAGCTTTAATAACCAGCACCATGGAGAAAGCAATGGCACCCCACTCCAGTACTCTTGCCTAGAAAATCCCATGGATGGAGGAGCCTGGGAGGCTGTGGTCCATAGGGTCGCTAAGAGTCGGACACGACTGAGCGACTTCATTTTCACTTTTCACTTTCATGCATTGGAGAAGGAAATGGCAACCCACTCCAGTGTTCTTGCCTGGAGAATCCCAGGGACGGGGGAGCCTGGTGGGCTGCGGTCTATGGGGTCGCACAGAGTAGGACATGACTGAAGTGACTTAGCAGCAGCAGCAGCAGCAGCAACAAGCACCATCTGATCTTATTACCTGGCAAAGATTCCTTGTCTGCTGCACAAAGGAAAGACCAGATATGGAGCCAAAGGTCTTTAAAAAGCTTTATTACAGGGTGGGCAAGAAAGAAGATAGAAGGCAAAGCTCAAATCTGTCTCTCTGAGCAGTGGTTCTGGAGAGATTTTATGAGGTAAGGGAGGAGGGCTGGTATGTGAAAGTGTTGAAGGGTATGTTCCCAAAAAAGGGCTTTGGAACTTGGTCATTTATGGTAAGGTATAGTGATGGGTTTCAGTACTGGAGCTCCCTGGACAACGGACTTTTATCTTCTGAAAGGGTTCCAGTACTCAGGTTCTGGTCAAACCAGTCCTTTGCTTGCTTGGCGGGGAGAAACTTTGATTATCTGCGGGAACAATTTTTCTCCTCTGAGCAAGTTTCAGCTGCATGACTTATGGTTTTATTTTGTTGTCCCTGAAGAGGAATTCAGTATATTGTTAGTAACAGGATAGGGCCAGTGCTGGCTGGTTATGTAAGTACAGTATTGTCCACAATTTCTATGTCTAAGATAGATAGGACTAGATCAGACCCCCTCATATTCATATCATCATGTAAATGCTTTGGCTTATCATCCAGCTTTCCAAGACAAATCCTAGGGGTTCAATATTTACTCCATTTCCCTTTTCTATCCTATTTACCAACCACACATGCATACAACTACACACACACACAAAGATACATCAGTTCAGTTCAGTCACTCAGTCGTGTCCGACTCTTTACGACCCCATGAACCACAGCACGCCAGGCCTCCCTGTCCATCACCAACTCCCAGAGTCCACCCAAACTGATGTCTATCAAGTCAGTGATGCCATCCAACCATCTCATCCTCTATAGTTCCCTTCTCCTCCTGCCCTCAATCTTTCCCAGCATCAGGTACTTTTCAAATGAGTCAGTTCTTCTCATCAGGTGGCCAAAGTACTGGAGCCTCAGCTTCAACATCAGTCCTTCCAATGAACACCCAGGACAGATCTCCTTTAGGATGGACTAGCTGGATCTCCTTGCAGTCCAAGAGATTCTCAAGAGTCTTCTCCAACACTACGATTCAAAACAATCAATTCTTTGGTGCTCAGCTTTCTTTATAGTCCAACTCTCACATCCATACATGACCACTGGAAAAGCCATAGCCTTGACTAGACGGACCTTTGTTGGCAAAGTAATGTCTCTGTTTTTTAATATGCTGTCTAGGTTGGTCATAAC
Source organism: Bos grunniens (assembly GCF_055505025.1). Lineage (NCBI taxonomy): Eukaryota > Metazoa > Chordata > Mammalia > Artiodactyla > Bovidae > Bos > Bos grunniens. Next base: position 11,188,640 of record NC_141184.1, on the reverse strand, counting down.
TTTTCTTCCAAGGAGTAAGCATCTTTTAATTTCATGGCTGCAATCACCATCTGCAGTGATTTTGGAGCCCCCCAAAATAAAGTCAGCCACTGTTTCCACTGTTTCTCCACGTATTTCCCATGAAGTGATGGGACTGGATGCCATGATCTTGGTTTTCTGAATGTTGAGCTTTAAGCCAACTTTCTCACTCTCCTTTTTCTACACACACATAATTTTATCACCAAGTGTCAGACACAAGGAAATATACCCCTGTTGATACAGGTAATGAGAACAGATGATGCAAATTCCTACAAAGAACTATGAGGGGATTAAACACCACAGCCTTTTCACTAGGAGTAGCAAGTTTTACTGGGCCTCTATTCCTTAGATTATCAGTTTCCTTTCATTGTTCCAACTGGTTATATTCTTTACCTTCTGAACACTTCCTGACATTCTAGGGATGACTGTCTGATCCCTGGTAATGAGCTGAGGGTGTTCTTGCAGGCAAATAAATATAAGTTAACTTGCAAGGACAATTTTTCCAACAGGTCCGGACTCCAGCTTTGTCTTAAATTTTTTTCTGCAAAAGTCAGTGCAATCTCCTAAATTTCTCTCTTCCCACCCTATTAGCATACATGTTTCTTATCTTCTTTCACCATTACTTCTACTTTGTGATATTACTGAGAAATCCTTCGAGCATTTTGTTGAGGCTGATTTGGCATGGCTGTGAAACTATCTGGAGAAAAGTCTAATTATTTCAGAAGCTGCCATGAAATTCTTGGACCCAGCCCCTTTTGAGGAAAATATTGAGTTTACTCGATAGACATTAGTTTGAGTTAGCTCTGGCAGTTGGTGATGGACAGGGAACCCTGGTGTGCTGCAGTCCATGAGGTCGCAAAGAGTTGGACACAACTGAACAACTGAACTGAACTAGATAAATACTCTGATAAGCTAACATTTCAGGTCTGAGGATATGCTTGTAAGGAACCCAGTGTCACCTGTAGGACAGGAAAGATAAAGGGAGATCTGGTATAAAGATATAGAATTACTGAGGTGAGAGGTTGTAGAAGAATTTTAATGAATTTTATCAAATGGTGTCCTGTATGGCCTGGTACTTAAGCAGTACTCTACTCCATTTCCCCTAGGAGATGATGCAGAGAATACCTTTTTTGCAAGCACTGAATCCACTATATCATGCTGATACAAACATATGAGTCCAGTGGTTCTCAAGTGTGGATAATTATCACTACCACCTGGATGGCTGAATAAAGCACACTGCTGATCCCACCATCAGAGTTGGATTCAGTAGGTCTGGAGTGGAGCTGAAAACTTTTCATTTCTAACACACATTGGCAGTTGGCACTACTGGTGGGAAACCACAATTTGAGAATCCCTGGTTAACCTATTTTACAATTTCCATTACAGGAGTCTCTTTATTTTGGTTCCAACCTCAAATTCCTGTATAGAGGCAACTTTTATATTTATCTTGTCAAGAGGAAATCCACAGTAAGCATTCCATTTAGTTGTTGTTTCAGATTACAGGTGAGCTCAAGTGGACCATAGCCATACATGTGGTGCTTCCTAGGAGAGAAGAAAAACCTTTTTTTTTTTTTAACATATTTATGTATTTATTTATTTTTGACTATGCCAGGTCTTCATTTCTGCACTGGCTACTCTTTGTTGTGATGCGATGTGTGGGCATCTTGTTATAATGGCTTCCCCTGTTGCAGAGCACAAGCTCTAGACACATGGGATTCAGTAGTTGTGGCTCATGGGCTCTAGAGCACTGGCTCAGTATGAGATTTTGAAGGCAAGAATACTGGAGTAGGTTGCCATTTTAAGGAACAATAAAATATCACTAAATCATTTTACATTTTTAGAGCTGACATGTAGACTTTGAATTGAACTGATTGTCATTTCACATGAGCTATTTGAATGAGAAATTGAAGATCTTCATCTAGGCTTTCATTTATGAGAGTGGTTGCACCATTCTAACTTCCTTACCAGAAGCTGGGAAACCATCTGCCTCAAGTGTCCATCATAAGATACAATATTGAGGAGCCAGATGCTTATTATCACCACACTGTATATTAAGTGCACAATTATTCCATTATACAAGCTTAATAGCTTCTTGCCAATGCAACTTAATAAAATTAGATTATAAATTTCAGTTAGTGCCTACAGCTATATTTTTTTTGTCTTAGTCAAATTATTTTATTACCAAAATGTCTCTTTTATTATCAACACCTAATATGATCTAAATGCACCAACAGAAGGTATAATTATAATTACACTTTAATGCAGCAGTGCAACAAAACAAAACAAAACCATCTTTTTAAACAGTATACGTTTGGTCTCATCACTGAGTATCCATGTGGAAAAGTATGCCACTGATATACTAATATATATTTATGAACCCTTTCAGTTGTTGTATTAGGGATTCTCAACTAGAGGTGTTTGTACTTCCAAGGAACATTTAACAGTGTCTGGGAATGCTTTGGATTATCACAGCTAGGGGGAGGTGTTAATGAGTACCTTGCATCCAAAGAGTAGAGACCAGGGATGCTGTTAAATCTTGTAAAAAGCAGATTAGTCCCCCATACCAAAGAATTATTTATTCAGGCTAAAACATTGAGATACTCAAATCACTGAGACACTTAAATCTCTGGGTTTCAGGTCATTTTCTCTTTCACTTCTATAACATAATCCACAAACAAGGATGTCTATATAAAAAAATATCAAACTGTAAACAATGGCTGTAAAATGAACTGTCTTGAGTAGATGGTTATTAACATAGCATATGTAAAAAGAGAAAGAGGTGAAAGCTTTATAGTTTTCAAAATAATTCCATGTAATTTTCAATGGAACTTGTATACTAAAGGTCAAGAGCATCTGTTGACCAAATATATTAACTTTAGAAAAATTAATAAAAGGCTAAGAATTATTCTATTATATGCTGAGATCCTTACTGAAGAATTCAGACTTAAATTGAAGAATGTAGGGAAGACCACTAGGTCATTCAGGTATGACCTAAATCAAATCCTTTATGATTATACAGTGGAAGTGACAAAAAGATTGAAGGGATTAGATCTGAAATACAGAGTGCCTGAAGAAATATGGATGGAGATTTGTAACACTGTATGAGAAGTAGTGATCAAAACTATACCAAAGAAAAATAAATGCAAGAAGGAAAACTTGTTGTCTGAGTAGGCCTTACAAGTAGCTGAGAAAAAGAAAAGTGAAGGGAAAGAAGAAAGGGAAAGACAGACACAGCTGAATGCAGCATTATAAAGAATAGCGAGGAGAGACGAGAAATCTTAAGTGACGAGAAATCTTAAGTGAACAATCCAAAGATATAGAGGAAAACAATCGGATAGGAAAGACTAGAGATCTCTTCAAGAAAATTAGAGGTACCAAGGGAACATTTCATACAAAGATTGGCACAATAAAAGACAAAAACAGCAAAGACCTAACAGAAGCAGAATAGATTAAGAATAGGTGGCAAGAATACACAGAAGAATTGGAAAAAAAAAATGTCTTAATGACCCAGATAAAAATGATGGTGTGGTCACTCACCTACAGCCAGATGCCCTGGAGAGTGAAGTCAATTGGACCTTTGAAAGTACTACTACAGACAAAGCTAGTGGAGGTGATGGAATTCCAACTGAACTATTTAAAATCCTAAAAGACGATTTAGGGTTGCAAAAAGTCAGACACGACTGAGTGACTTCACTTTCACTTTTCAAAAGACGATGCTGACAAATATGCCAACCATTTTGGAAAACTTTGCAGTGTCCACAGGACTGGAAATGGTCAGGTTTCATTCCCACCCTAAAGAAAGGCAATGTCAAAGAATGTTCAAAGTGAAAATGAAAGTGTTAGTCGTTCAGTCATGTTTGACTCTTTGTGATCCCATGGACTGTAGCCCACCAGCCTCCTCTGTCCAGGGATTTCTCAGGCAAGAATACTGGAGTGGATTGCCATTTCCTTCTGCAGGGGACCTTCCCAACACAGGGGTTGATGCACAGTTCTCCTGAATTTGCAGGCAGATTCTTCACTATCTGAAGAACAAGAGAAGCCCAAGAATGTTCAAACTACCTGACAATTGCATTCATTTCACATGCTAGCAAGGTAATGCTCAAAATCCTTCAAGCTAGGCTTCAACAGCACATGAGCTGAGAACTTTCAAATGTATAAGCTGGATTTAGAAAATGTTGAGGAACCAGAGATCAAATTGTCAACATCCCTTGCCAACATAGGAAAACATCTACTTCTGCTTCATTGACTGTACTAAAGTCTTTGTGTGGATCACAACAAACTGGAAAAGTCTTAAAGAGATGGGAATACCAGATCACCTTTCCTTCCTCCTGAGAAAGCTATATGCAGGTCAAGAAGCAACAGTTAGAACCAGACATGGGTCAGGGTACTGGTTGAAAACTGGGAAAGAAGTATGTCAAGGCTGTATATTGTCACCCTGATTATGTAACTACTATGCAAATTTGTTTTTGTTGTTCAGTCACTCAGTCATGTCTGATTCTTTGAGACCCTATGGACTGTATGTAGCACACCAGGCTTCCCAGTCCTTCACCATCTCCTGGAGCTTGCTCAAACTCATGTCCATTGAGTCAGTGATGCCATCCAACCATCTCATCCTCTGTTGTCCCCTTCTCCTGCTGTCAATCTTTCCCAGCATCAGGGTCTTTCCCAATGAGACAGCTCTTTGCATCAGGTGGCCAAAATTTTGGAGCTTCAGCCTCAACATCAGTCCCTCCAATGAATATTCAGGACTGATTTCTGTTAGAATTGACTGGTTTAACCTCCTTGCAATCCTAGGGACTCTCAAAAGTCTTCTCCAATATCATAATTCAAAAGCATCAATTCCTTGAAAATTAGCCTTCTTTATGGTTCAACTCTCATATCCAGACATGACTACTAGAAAAAAAAAAAAAACATAGCTTTGACTATGCGGACGTTTATCAGCAAAGTAATGTCTCTCTTTTTTAATACACTGTCTAGGTTTCTCATTGCTTTTCTTCAAAGGAGCAATTGTCTTTTAATTTCATGGCTGCCATCACCATCTTCAGTGATTTTGGAGCCCAAGAAAATTAAGTTGTCACTGTTTCCATTGTTTCCACATCTATTTGCCCTGAAGTGATATAGGATACATCATGTGAAATGCCAGGCTGGATGAATCACAAGGTGCAATCAAGAATGCCAGGAGAAATATAAACAACCTCAGATATGCAGATGATACCACCCTAATGGGAGAAAGCAAAGAGAAACTAAAAAGCTTATTGAAGAAGGTGAAAGAGGAGAGTGAATAAGCTGTCTTGAAACTCAACATTCTAAAGTGTAAGAATCACTTCCTCAGCGATCAATGCAAAGAAATAGAGGAAAACAACAGAATGGGAAAGACTAAAGATCTCTTCAAGAAAAATAGAGATATCAAGGGAACATTTCATGCAAAGATGGGCTCGATAAAGGACAGAAAGGTATGGATCTAACAGAAGCAGAAAGTATCAAGAAGAGGTGGCAAGAATACACAGAAGAGCTGTACAAAAAAGATCTTCATGTCCCAGATAATCACGATGGTGTGATCACTCACCTAGAGCCAGACATCTTGGAATGTGAAGTCAAGTGGGCCTTAGAAAGCATCACTACGAACAAAGCTAGTGGAGGTGATGGAATTCCAGTTGAGCTATTTCAAATCCTAAAAGATGATGCTGTGAAAGTGCTCCACTCAATATGCCAGCAAATTTGGAAAACTCAGCAGTGGCCACAGGACTGGAAAAGGTCAGTTTTCATTCCACTCCAAAGAAAGGCAATGCCAAAGAATGCTCAAACTACCGCACAATTGCACTCATCTCACACGCTAGTTAAGTAATGCTCAAAATTCTCCAAGCCAGGCTTCAACAATATGTAAACTGTGAACTTCCTGATGTTCAAACTGGTTTTAGAAAAGGCAGAGGAACCAGAGATCAAATTGCCAACATCCGCTGGATCATGGAAAAAGCAAGAGAGTTCCAGAAAAACATCTATTTCTGCTTTATTGATTATGCCAAAGCCTTTGACTGTGTGGATCACAATGCTGCTACTGCTGCTAAGTCACTTCAGTCGTGTCCGACTCTGTGCAACCCCATAGACGGCAGCCCACCAGGCTTCCCCATCCCTGGGATTCCCCAGGCAAGAACACTGGAGTGGGTTGCCATTTCCTTCTCCAATGCATGAAAGTGAAAAGTGAAAGTGAAGTCGCTCAGTCGTGTCCAACTCTAGCGACCCCATGGACTGCAGCCAACCAGGCTCCTCCGTCCATGGGGTTTTCTAGGCAAAAGTACTGGAGTGAGGTGCCATTGCCTTCTCCGGTGGATCAGAATAAACTGTGGGAAATTCTGAAAGAGATGGAATACCAGACCACCTGACCTGCCTCTTGAGAAACCTGTATGCAGGACAGAAAGCAACAGTTAGAACTGGACATGGAACAACAGACTGGTTCCAAATAGGAAAAGGAGTACGTCAAGGCTGTATATTGTCACCCTGCTTATTTAACTTCTATGCAGAGTACATCATGAGAAACGCTGGACTGGAAGAAACACAAGCTAGAATCAAGATTGCCAGGAGAAATATCAATAACCTCAGATATGCAGATGACACCACCCTTATTGCAGAAAGTGAAGAGGAACTAAAAAGCCTCTTGATGAAGGTGAAAGAGGAGAGTGAAAAAGTTGGCTTAAAGCTCAACATTCAGAAAACAAAGATCATGGCATCCAGTCCCATCGCTTCATGGGAAATAGATGGGGAAACAGTGGAAACAGTGTCACACTTTATTTTTCTGGGCTCCAAAATCACTGCAGATGGTGACTGCAGCCATGAAATTAAAAAGACGCTTACTCTTTGGAAGGAAAGTTATGACCAGCCTAGATAGCATATTCAAAAGCAGAGACATTACTTTGCCAACAAAGGTCTGTCTAGTCAAGGCTATGGTTTTTCCTGTGGTCATGTATGGATGTGAGAGTTGGACTGTGAAGAAAGCTGAGTACTGAAGAATTGATGCTTTTGAACTGGGGTGTTGGAGAAGACTCTTGAGAGTCCCTTGGACTGCAAGGACATCCAACCTGTCCATTCTGAAGGAGATCAGCCCTGGGATTTCTTTGGAAGGAATGATGCTAAAGCTGAAACTCCAGTACTTTGGCCACCTCATGCGAAGAGTGGACTCCTTGGAAAAGACTCTGATGCTGGGAGGGATTGGTGGCAGGAGGAGAAGGGGACGACAGAGGATGAGATGGCTCGATGCCATCACTGACTCGATGGACGTGAGTCTGAGTGAACTCCGGGAGTTGGTGATGGACAGGGAGGCCTGGTGTGCTGCGATTCATGGGGTCACAAAGAGTCGGACACGACTGAGTGACTGAACTGAACTGAACTGAAAGTGTAAGATTATGTCATCTGGTCCAATCTCTTAATGTCAAAAAAAAGGCGGAAAAATTGAAAGACTGGAAGATTTTATTTTCTTGGGCTCCAAAATCACTGGGTCCAGGAACTTCAGCTGTGAAGTTAAAAGACACATGCTCCTTGGAAGGAAATCTATGACAAACCTGGACAGCATATTAAAAAGCAGAGATATCATTTGCCGACAACGGTGCATATAGTCAAAGCTAAGGTTTGTCCAGTAGTCATGTATGGAGTTGGACCATAAAGAAGGCAGAGCACCAAGTATTAATGCTTTCAAATTATAGTGCTGGAGAAGACTCTTGAGAGTCCCTGGATTACAAGGAAATCAAACCAGTTAATCATAAAGTAAATCAACCCTGAATATTCATTGGAAGAACTGATGCTAAAGCCGAAGTTCCAATCTTTGACCACCTGGTGGGAAAAGCCAGCTCTTTGAAACAGACCCTGATGCTGGGAAAGATTGAGGGCAGGAAGAAAAGGGGGCAACAGAGGATGAAATGATTGGATGGCCTCACCACCTCAGTGGACAAGAGTTTGAATGAATTCCTGGAGATAGCGAAGGACAGGGAAGCCTGGTGTGCTGCAGTTCATGGAGTCACAAAGAATTGGACATGACCGAGCGCCTGAACAACACCACTCTGAGTTTTTTGCAATAACATGTGCTTTGTTTTCTCAATATGAAAGGAGAAGGACTATAATAAATGTTCCTATTATTATTATGGAAATGAATCAGGGTAACAAGCAACAAAAAAGAACCAATTAAAATAAATAAATTTATATTAAAATTAAAAAAAATAGTTGTTGCTGTTATTCCAAAGATGTGTCCAACTCTTTGTAATCTCATGGACTGAAGCATACCAGGATCCTCCATACTTCACTATCTCCCGGAGTTTGCTCAACTGTTTGCTTAATCTCATGTCTATTGATACTGTGTGATCATCTCATCCTCTACTGCCGTCTTCTCATTTGCCTTCAATCTTTCCCAGCATCAGGGTCTTTCCAATGAGTCAGCTGCTCACATCAGGTGGCCAAAGTATTGCAGCTTCAGCTTCAGCATCAGTCCTTCCAATGAATATTCAGGACGAGATGCCAGTCCAGGTTCAATGCACGATGCAGGACTGATTTCTTTTAGGATTGACTGGTTTGATCTCCTTGCAGTCCAAAAGACTCTCAAGAGTCCTCTTCCACACCACAGTTCAAAAGCATCAATTCTTTGGCAATCAGCCTTTGTTATGGTCCAACTCTCACATCCATACATGACTACTGGAAAGACCATAGCTTTGAGTATACGGAACTTTGTTTGCAAAATGGTGTCTCTGCTTTTTAATACACTGTTCTGGTTTGTCATAGCCTTCCTTTCAAGGAGCAAGCTTTTTTTTTTCTTTTTCTTTTCCCACAGCTGCAGTCTCTGTCCATAGTGATTTTGGAACCCAAGAACATAAAATCTGTCACAGCTTCCAGTTTTTCTCCATATATTTGCCATGAAGTGATGGGACTGGATGCCATGATCTTGGTTTTTTTGAATATTGAGTTTTAAACCAGATTTTTCACTCTCCTCTTTCACTCTCAAGGGGATCTTTAGTTTCTCTTTGCTTTCTGCCATTAGAGTGGTATCATCTGAATACCTGAGGTTGCTGATATTTCTTCTGGCAGTCTTGATTCTAGCTTGTGACTCATGCAGTCCAGCATTTCACATGGTATATACTGCATATAAGGTAAATAAGCAGGGTGACAACATATACAGCTTGTCGTATGCCTTTCCCAATTTTGAACCAGGGCAAATCAGAAATTACAGTATGTCTAAGATTTTTCTCAACAAAAGCAGCTTTCACCTATCTTGAGCCAATTCACATAGTGAAAAATTAAAATCTCTAATTTCTGTTATCTGATGAGCAGGAATTTTTATATATAAAATACAGAAATGCAAATTCTTTTAAATATGCCATCTCCCTTTCTGCTTTTGTCCTCAATTTAGCTTTCCTCTTCTAGTCTGAAATAAGTCATTCCATCCTTTATTCCTTCATCCTTTCTTTTCTCTCTACCCACCTCTCTCTTTCCTCCTTTCTTCCTTCCTTTCTTTAGTAAATCTGTATCAAGCATCCACTAAGTCCTGTTCCTAAGGACTGCATTAAAGAGTAAAGTTATGACACCAATTAGACACTCTTAATGGGACTAAATTTACTACTGGACACTTCATCAGGCTTCATCAGCTGGTACTTTTAGACTATTATTCAGTTAAACATCTGTGTCTACTTTAGATCAACTCTGAAGACAAAAATTACTTTAAGTTTTCTAAGGATAGATGAAAATATTATCAGGAATATGTTTGCTGAAATATACCTCTGAATCTGAAAATATGACACTTTTTTTCCCCATTGTTCTTGTAATTGCCCTTACTGGAGAAGGAAATGGCAACCCATCCTGGTATTCTTGCCTGGAGAATTCCAAGGACAGAGGAGCCTGATGGGCTGCTGTCCATGGAATCGCAAAGAGTTGGACACAACTGAGCAACTACTATTTCCACTTTCACATACCCTTACTTGTGACAGTGTCTCAGGACATCAGTACTTACATGAAGACACTGCAATTGTGTGAGTTCATCCCAACACTTCATGTTGTTATTGACCTGCTAGATTATTCATTCCCTTAGTGAAGTGAAGTCACTCAGTCATGTACAACCTTTTGTGACCCCATGGACTACAAAGTCCATGGAATTCTCCAGGCCAGAATACTGGAGTGGGTAGCTATTCCCTTCTCCAGGGTATCTTCCCAACCCAGGGAACGAACCCAGGTCTCCCACACTGCAGGCAGATTCTTTACCATCTGAGCCACCAGGGAAGTATTTATTCCCTTAAGGTCACTCATTTTTAATGGTTCCCCGCTGCCCTCTAAGTTTTGCCTCTGTTGTGTGATGTGAGTCCATCATGTATACGACCAGTGGTCGATTGAATTTGCCTCTACCCAACTAACTTCTATTAAAGCTGCTGCTACTGCTGCTGCTAAGTCACTTCAGTCGTGTCCAACTCTGTGTGACCCCATAGACAGCAGCCCACCAGGCTCTTCTGTCCCTCGGATTCTCCAGGCAAGAACACTGGAGTGGGTTGCCATTTCCTTCTCCAATGCATGAAAGTGAAAAGTGAAAGTGAAGTCGCTCAGTCGTGTCCGACCCTTTGCGACCCCATAGACTGCAGCCCACCAGGCTCCTCCATCCATGGGATTTTCTAAGTAAGAGTTCTGGAGTGGGGTGCCATTGTCTTCTCTATTAAAGCTAGTTGCACAAATGGATACATGAGGTTAAAGTAACATCTTATTCTTCTCACCTGTATCAACTAAGTCTCCACTTCAACTCAGCTAAGATACCATGGTTTCCTGTAGCATGGCTATTTGTCATGATACCAGTTACTAAGCACATTAGAGGAATAGCTTAGTTCCCTAGGAACAGTGAACTATGAACACAGCTAGTGGAGGTGATGGAATTCCAGTTGAGCTATTTCAAGTCCTAAAAGATGATGCTGTGAAAGTGTTGCACTCAATACGCCAGAAAATCTGGAAAATGCAGCAGTGGCCACAGGACTAGAAAAGGTCAGTTCTCATTCCAATCCCAAAGAAGAGCAATGCCAAAGACAGTTCAAACTACCACATGATTGCACTCATCTCACATGCTAGCAAAGTAATGCTCAAAATTCTCCAAGCCAGGCTTCAACAGTACATGAACCGTGAACTTCCAGATGCTCAAGCTGGATTTAGAAAAGGCAGAGGAACCAGGGATCAAATTTTCATCATCCACTGGATCATAGAAAAAGCAAGAGAGTTGCAGAAACACATCTATTTCTACTTTATTGATTAAGCCAAAGCCTTTGACTGGTGAAAGTGAAAGTGAAGTCTCTTAGTCGTGTTCGACTCTTTGCAACCACATGGACTGTAGCCTACCAGGCTTCTCCGTCCATGGGATTTTCCAGGTAAGAGTACCTGAATGGGTTTCCTTTTCCTTCTCTAGGGGAATCTTCCTGACCCCGAGATTGAACCTGTGTCTCCCACATTGCCGGCAGACGCTTAATCCTCTGAGCCACCAGGGAAGTCTGTTTTTTGAAATATGTTGACTGTGTAGAGTCCAACAAACTGTAGAAAATTCTTCAAGAGATGGGAATACCAGACCACTTTACTTGCCTCCTGAGAAATCTGTATGTAGGTCAAGAAGAAACAGTTAGAACTGGACATGGAACATCAGACTGGTTCCAAATTGGGAAAGGAGTACATCAAGGTTGTATATTGTCACCCTACTTATTTAACTTCTATGTAGAGTACATCATGTGAAATTCTGGGCTGGATGAAGCACAAGCTGGAATCAAGACTGCTGGGAGAAATGTCAATAACCTCAGATACGCAAATGACACCACACATATTGCAGAAAGTGAAGAGGAACTAAAAAGCCTCTAGATGAAACTGATAGAGGAGAGTGAGAAAGCTGGCTTAAAACTCAACATTTAAAAAAGTAAGATCATGGCATCCAGTCCCATCACTCCATGGAAAACAGATGGAGAAACAGTGGAAACAGTGAGAGACTTTATTTTTTGGGGGGGGTGGGGCTCCAAAATCACTGCAGATGGTGACTACAGCCATGAAACTGAAAGATGCTTGCTCTTTGAAAGAAAAGCTATGACCGACCTAGATAACATATTAAAAAGCAGAGACATTACTTTGCCGACAAAGGTCTGTCTAGTCAAAGCTATGGTTTTTCCAGTAGTCATGTATAGATGTGAGAGTTGGACCATAACAAAGGCTGATTGCCAAAGAATTGATACTTTTGAACTTTGGTGTTGGAGAAAACTCTTGAGAGTCTCTTGGACTGCAAGGATATCCAATCAGTCAAATCTAAAGGAGATCAGTCCTGAATGTTCATTGGAAGGATTGATGCTGAAGCTGAAGCTGAAGCTGAAGCTGCAATACTTTGGCCACCTGATGTGAAGAGCTGACTCATTGGAAAAGACCCTGTTTCTGGGAAAGATTGAAGGCAGGAGGAGAAGGAGATGACATAGGATGTGATGGTTGGATGGCATTACCAAGTTGATAGCCATGAATTTGAACAATCTCTGGGGGTTGATGATGGACAGGGAAGCCTGTTGTGCTGCAGTCCATGGGGTAACAAAGAGTCAGACACCACTGAATGACTGAACTGACTGACTGACTAGGAATACAGGTTCAAAAAGAAAAAAAAAATGATATATTGAAGATATATGGAAGAGTGCTGGGTACACATACAATTATGAAGAAATTAAGACTCTAAATCTAGCCATCACACACATTACAAAAAGCCCTTTGTTCCTTTTTTGAACAGAGTGTGCTTTACTCTGTAGACAAGGAGGATATTAAGAAAAAGAGTGATAATGCTACAGCTATACTCTAAATATATTATAGACATTGAAGGTAAGCTAGTTTTGAAACTAAGGAAATAGTTAAAATGACATTGTGGTAGTTCAGACATTATATCTGAAAACATGCTTAGGATTTCATTCAAGAAATAGCTTTTATGTATGTCGGAGAGTGTTTTGCCTATGTTCTCCTCTAGGAGTTTTATAGTTTCTGGTCTTACGTTTAGATCTTTAATCCATTTTGAGTTTATTTTTGTGTATGGTGTTAGAAAGTGGTCCAGTTTCATTCTTTTACAAGTGGTTGACCAGATTTCCCAGCACCACTTGTTAAAGAGATTGTCTTTAATCCATTGTATATTCTTGCCTCCTTTGTCAAAGATAAGGTGTCCATATGTGCGTGGATTTATCTCTGGGCTTTCTATTTTATTCCATTGATCAATATTTCTGTCTTTGTGCCAGTACCATACTGTCTTGATAACTGTGGCTTTGTAGTAGAGCCTGAAGTCAGGTAGGTTGATTCCTCCAGTTCCATTCTTCTTTCTCAAGATCGCTTTGGCTATTCGAGGTTTTTTGTATTTCCATACAAATTGTGAAATTATTTGTTCTAGCTCTGTGAAGAATACTGTTGGTAGGATCCATCACAGCAGGATCCTCTATGACCCACCTCCCAGAATATTGGAAATAAAAGCAAAAATAAACAAATGGGACCTAATTAACCTTAAAAGCTTCTACACATCAAAGGAAACTATTAGCAAGGTGAAAAGACAGCCTTCAGAATGGGAGAAAACAATAGCAAATGAAGCAACCGACAAACAACTAATCTCAAAAATATACAAGCAACTCCTACAGCTCAACTCCAGAAAAATAAACGACCCAATCAAAAAATGGGCCAAAGAACTAAATAGACATTTCTCCAAAGAAGACATACAGATGGCTAACAAACACATGAAAAGATGCTCAACATCACTCATTATCAGAGAAATGCAAATAAAAACCACTATGAGGTACCATTTCACGCCAGTCAGAATGGCTGCGATCCAAAAGTCTACAAATAATAAATGCTGGAGAGGGTGTGGAGAAAAGGGAACCCTCTTACACTGTTGGTGGGAATGCAAACTAGTACAGCCACTATGGAGAACAGTGTGGAGATTCCTTAAAAAACTGGAAATAGAACTGCCTTATGATCCAGCAACCCCACTGCTGGGCATACACACTGAGGAAACCAGAAGGGAAAGAGACACGTGTACCCCAATGTTCATCGCAGCACTGTTTATAATAGCCAAGACATGGAAGCAACCTAGATGTCCATCAGCAGATGAATGGATAAGAAAGCTGTGGTACATATACACAATGGAGTATTACTCAGCCATTAAAAAGAATACATTTGAATCAGTTCTAATGAGGTGGATGAAACTGGAGCCTATTATACAGAGTGAAGTAAGCCAGAAGGAAAAACATAAATACAGTATACTAATGCATATATATGGAATTTAGAAAGATGGTAACAATAACCCGGTGTACGAGACAGCAAAAGAGACACTGATGTATAGAACAGTCTTATGGACTCTGTGGGAGAGGGAGAGGGTGGGAAGATTTGGGAGAATGGCAATGAAACATGTAAAATATCATGTAAAAAAAAAAGAAATAGCTTTTAGATAACTGATAATAAATTTAAACATATGAATGAGAACAAGGAAAAAAATTGGGACAATAATCTACCTCTGTTTTTGTAACCGGGTAGGTGAACATATTATTAATTCAGAACAGAATCTGAGCCATGGGAGTTAAGATCACTAGCTCTGTCAAGATGACTTGTTCCTCGTCACCCTTGGCTCTGTGTGTGCACAGTTGTATCTGACTCTTTGCGACCCCATGGACTGTAACCCACCAGGCTCCTCTGTCCATGGAACTTTCCAGGAAAGAATACTGGAATGGGGTGCCATTTCCTACTCCAGGGAAATCTTCCCAACCCAGAAGTCAAACCCATGTTTCTTGCAACTACTGCATGGCAGGTGGATTCTTCACCACTAGCACCACCTGGGCGGCATGTCACACCATAACCCATAAGTATTTTCCCACTTCCTTCACAAAATCTCATAAAATTAATTGAGACAAATTTTTGTCTGAGTCATCAGCTCTCTTTTTTGGACAATAGATTGTTCACCTTGGCAAAGAGCTTACTTATCAGGCAGCAGTTTATGTACCATGGTTCACTTTATCCACCCCCTCTCCTTCTGCTCTTGGCCTGCAAAAGTGCTCAGTCATGCCCTATTTCTTGCGACCCCACGGACTGTAGCCCACCAGGCTTCTCTGTCCATAGGATTTTCCAGGCAACGATACTAGAGTAGATTGCCATTTCATCTTCAAGGGGATGTTCCTGACCAAGGGATTGAACCCATGTCTCCTGCAAGTCTGCTACATTTCAGGCAGATTCTTTACTGTTGAACAACCAGAGAAGCCCCATCAATTCTGAATGGCCATGGTATTAATTGTCCAATACCGCTCAGTTTCCTACCTTTCAATCATTATCAGTAGCTTTTCCCAAATTCTCCATTCTGAGATTATATTGAGATTCTGGCAAAGTCGTGTTCCCCATTACTGCATTAGACTTAATAAACTCAGCTTTGCTTGGTCAAAGGTTTTATTGGTTGTTTATTATGTGAGAAGAGTTGACAGTCAGTACATAGAGAAGAATATTAATGCCGAACCTAATAAGTACAGGTTTGAACACTTTGATTTTGATCAGCCTGTAAAATATTTCAGTTGACGTTCCCAAATATCACTTGGAAATACTAATCCTTCACAAAGATAATTTTAACTATAACAAAAATTCAGATGATAATAACTATTACTAGGAAATTATTATCTGTGAGGCACAGTTCTTAGTTTTTTACATGTACTAATATTCACGACAATGCTTTGAGGAGATAAAAATATCCCTGCTTTAGAGATGAGGAATTTGAGGTATAGAAGATAAATAACTTACCCATTAACAATTTTATCATGTTGTCTCTTTGTGAATTATTTATTTTTCCTCCTTTATTTCAAAACAATCTATTTTCATATATATATGTGTGTGTATAGATATGGATATAGATATCCTAGTATTTGCCTGATAGCACTTGAAATGCTACCACTGTAGTATATTTTATATAAATTCAGAGACATTTTTAAATTGGTTTCAGTGAGATCTCCACATTTTAAAATATCCAAAATGTTCACATTTGTCTTCAATGGTACAATTTTAAAATATTCATTTGACCATCTTTTTTAAAAAAAACTTACATGCAATCTGCTTTTCTCTAATTTCCGAAAGGAAAAAGAAAGTTACATTTATGTCTAGCATCACCCACCTTACAACTGGCAGGTATAGAATGGCAACCTGGTACTTTTTTACACCTAAATATGTGCACTTTACCAGCAATAGATTAAAATGTTTGAGTTCTATTTATTACTACCAGAGGCATTGTTTTAAAGAGATTTAGAGAAGACATCAATGATCAAAAAATTATGGCTAAATTAGTAAAAATGCTAATCTGACAATTATGTGGGTCACTTTTGGAAACGTCATCTGCAAGATCTACACACTGACAACAAGCTACTCTCTAATTCACTCTGTGGTCACGCACTTCCACCATCAAGCTTTTTACAACTGATAATAACTCTGTTCAGCAAAGACAGCTGACTTTGATCCACTGTGGTGCCTTGCTACTCAAAATTGTGATGTGTCAATCAGTAGTAGTGCTTAAAATTGCAGAATCTTTGGGACCAAGCCAGACTTATTCAATCAGAGACAGGACCCCAAGGCCATTACTATACACGTTCAAGTTTCAGAATTATGGCCACAGGCACAAATGTAGATAAAAATCCTGTTCCTCCTTAAAATATTTGCTGTGTTGCTATTTTTATACCTCAGCAAGCAATAAGTAACAGTGATCTCACTTGGCCACAACACTTTAGAGACAATCTATTTGGGTGGGATTAATTGAAAATAAGTTACTATTCTGTGCTAAAAGCACAATGTGTTTTTCTGATTATTCTACATAAAATTATACTGCCCAAAGTCATACTCAAGTTCTTGCATTTTATTAACCCACTGACCACAATCTACTTTCAAAAGTTCATCTGTTCCATTCATTATGAAAACATTTGCTTGTATCACCATTAAGTTTGACATTTGAATTTGAAATGTCAATAAATGCAGAGACAAGAGCCTGCCAGCCATCAGAACTTGCCGTTCATTTTATTTAAAAGCAATGGGAATATTGTTACTTTGAGGTTAACATTTTGTAAAACAACAAGTAAGAATCTTTAAGGGCAATAATACACTAAAAAATTTATGTGAACATTGACAGATTTATCTCATGGCATATAACTGTATTAAGACTACATAATAATCATAAAAGTCAGTAGTGCAAATATTTTTGTAGTTATGAGAAAACTAAATGTCAGACATTATGCATCCATGAACCGTCTTTGAAAAGCAGACAGATTAATATCATCAGTATGTAATCATGATGGAGGAACACACTAACACAATTGTCTTTTTTCCAAATACAGCATGTCAATAACAAGCCTCACTAAAATCCATCTTCTTATGTCTCCATGGAAATCAATTTAATTATGTTGTCTTTTACCTGACAGAGACTTTTGTCATTCAATTTCATTCCCTCAGATCAATAAAGCTCCAAATCAACATTTTTATCTGCTTGCATTGGGTCATTGCATAATTTCTTTCATGATTTTAAAAAAGAATTAGACTAGTTACACTTGAAGCTGATGCATTTTCACGAATGTTCCTAAAATGCTTTCCAAACTAAATGCTTCTGACAGTTTGATATTTAAATTGCCTGTTCCCAGCTTCTGATACTAACAAATATCTTAGTGCTGAGTCCATTTTATAATTAAAATGATTATCAGTGTTTTGCACTAATATCCCTTTCATCTAAAGAGTTTTAGGTCTTTTATAATGCCATGTAAACCTCAGGTCAGAGACTCCCACTGAGATCAAGGGAGAGCTGGGAAATACTATCTAAGATCAAGAGAGACCTGAGAAATATTATCTATCATCAATTGAAGGAGATTTCAGTTAGGAAAAACATACTGCCAAGTTTTTGACAGTGTTAACACTCACTTCCTGTGCTATCTGATTATTGATGTTCAAGTCCACAGGTAGTCAGGACTGCTGCTGCTGCTGCTAAGTCTCTTCAGTCGTGTCTGACTCTGTGCGACCCCATAGACAGCAGCCCACCAGGCTCCCCCATCCCTGGGATTCTCCAGGCAAGAACACTGGAGTGGGTTGCCATTTCCTTATCCAATGCATGAAAGTGAAAATCGACTATAAATAAATAAATAAAACACATGGTGTTTTATTCTAAAATGACAAAATCACATGTAAGAAGCTAGTATTGTTCCAACTTGAAAATCCCTATGCTATTGCTCAATCTGCAATGCCATATTTTAGTCTAAATATTTTAAGTAAATATGATTTGATTCCAAAGGAAGTCAAAAAGACTTCATATATGAAATAAAATAAGGATGCTTCTTTAAAATTTGATTTTGTTTCTGCTAAATAGGAAGATAATGCAAATTAAATATAAAAATCAACCTAACACCCCCAAGTAGAAATAATTACTGCTAATATATTTGTGGGATATACTATAAATGCATCTGCACACATTAATATGTGTACATTTTTAAACATAAATTAAAATAATCTGTGGTTCTGAAACTGGGTTTCAATTCCCTTAATATCGGATTGTCCAAAAAGTTCACTTGGGTTGTTCATTTTATGGAAAAACCCATATCTTCTGGCCAAAAAATATAAATATTATAGTGTTAATGGTTTGCTTCTTCTCCATATATCAACCCTCTTCTTTCTTCCTTTCTTGTTTTCCCTGGACTCCATCAAATATTATTCATTAAAACAAACTTTCTTTCAAGTACTCTGTGTAGGCCAATAAACAGCCCCAAAGTCTAAAGTCCCAATTAATGTAAATGTAAGCTATTTTGGAAAAGGGGATGTTTGCCAAGAAAATTAAGCTCATTATCCTGAAATGATAAGAAATTTATCCTGAATTATCCAGGGGTGCCTTAAATGAGATGATGTGTATTTTTATAAGAGCAATGAAGAAAGAGATTTGACACACAGAGAGAGGATGTGAAGCGAGAGACGGAGATCAGAGTGATGCACCATAAGCCAAGAAGTGTCTGAGGCCATCAGAAGCTGGAATAAGCAAGGGTCAGTTATCACCAGAGCCTCCAAGGGGACTTCAGTTCAGTCTCTCAGTCGTGTCCAACTCTTTGTGACCCCATGCACTGCAACACGCCAGGCTTCCCTGTCCATCAGCAACTCCCGAAGTTTACTCAAACTCATGTCCATTGAGTGAGTGATGTCATGCAACCATCTTATTCTCTGCTGTCCTCTTCTCCTCCTGCCTTCAATTTTTCCCAGCATCAGGGTCTTTTCCAATGAGTCAGTTCTTCACATCAGATGGCCATAGTATTGGAGTTTCAGCTTCAGCATCAGTCCTTCCAATGAACACCCAGGACTGATCTTCTTTAGGATGGACTGGTTGGATCTCTTTGCAGTCCAAGGGACTCTCAAGAGTCTTCTCCAACACCACAGTTCCAAAGCATCAATTCTTCAGTGCTCAGCTTTCTTTATAGTCCAACTCTCACATCCACACATGATTACTGAAAAAACCTTAGATTTGACTAGACGGACTTTTGTTGGCAAAGTAATGTCTCTGCTTTTCAATATGCTGTCTAGGTTGCTCATATCTTTTCTTCCAAGGAGCAAGCATCTTTTAATTTCATGGCTGCAATCACCATCTTCAGTGATTTTGGAGCCCAAGAAAATAAAGTCTTTCACTGTTTCCATTATTTCCCCATCTATTTGCAATGGAGTGATGGGACTGGATGCTATGATCTTAGTTTTTTGAATCTTGAGTTTTAAACCAGTTTTTAACTTTCCTCTATCACTTTCATCAAGAAATTCTTTAGTTCCTCTTCACTTTTTGCCATAAGGGTGGTGTCAACTACATATCTGAGGTTATTGACATTTCTCCCAGCAATCTTGATTCCAGCTTGTGCTTCATCCAGCCCAGAATTTCACATGATGTATTCTACATGTAAGTTAAATAAGCAGGGTGACAATATACAGCCTAGACATACTCCTTTCCCAATTTGGAACCAGTCTGTTGTTCCATGTCTGGTACTATCTGTTGCTTCTTGACCTGCATACAGATTTCTCAGGAGGCAGGTAAAGCAGTCTTATAGTCCCATCTCTTGAAGAATTTTCCACAGTTTTTTGGATTCTACACAGTCAAAGGCTTTGACTTAATCAATAAAGCAGAAATAGATGTTTTTTTGGAACTCTCTTGCTTTTTTGATGATCCAACAGATGTTGGCAATTTTGTCTCTTGGTTCCTCTGGCTTTTCTAAATCCAGTTTGAATATCCGGAATTTCATGGTTCATGTATTGTTGAAGCTTGGCTTAGAGAATTTTGAGCATTACTTTGCTAGTATGTGAGATGACTGTAATTGTGTGGTAGTTTGAACATTCTTTGTCATTGCCCTTCTTTGGGATTGAAATGAAAACACCTTTTCCAGTCCTGTGGCCACTGCTGAGTTTTCCAAATTTACTGGCATATTGAGTGCAGCATTTTCACAGCATCATCCTTTAGGATTTGAAATAGCTCACCTGGAATTCCAACAGCTCCATTAGCTTTTTTCGTAGGGATGCTTCCTAAGGCCACTTGTTTTTGCATTCCAGGACATCTGGCACTAGGTGAGTGACCACACCATCGTGGACATCTGGGTCATGAAGGCCTTTTTTGTATCATTATTCTATGTATTGTTGCCATCTCTTCTTAACAGTTTCTGCTTCTGTTAGGTCCATACCATTTCTGTCCTTTATTGTACCCATTTTTGCATAAAATATTCCCTTGGTATCTCTAATTTTCTTGAAGAGATCTCTAGTCTTTCCCATTCTATTGTTGACCTCTGTTTCTTTGCATTGATCACTGAGGAAGGCTTTCGTGTCTCGCCTTGCTATTCTTTGGAACTCTGCATAGAGGTGGGTATATCTTTCTTTTTCTCCTTTGCTTTTATCTTCTTTTCTTTGCTCATCTATTTGCAAAGCCTCCTCAGACAACCATTTTGCATTTTTTCATTTCGTTTTCTTGGCGATGGTTTTGATCACTGTCTCCTGTACAATTTCATGAACTTCCATCCATACTTTGTCAGGCACCCTATCAGATCTAATCTGTTGACTATATCTATCACCTCCACTGTATAATCATAAGGGATTTGATTTAGGTCATACCTGAATGGTCTAGTGGTTTTCCCTATTTTCTTTGATTTAAGTCTGAATTTGGCAATAAGGAATTCATGATCTGAGCCACAGTCATCTCCTGGTCTTGTTTTTGCTGACTGTATAGAGCTTCTCCATCTTTGGCTGCAAAGAATATAATCAGTCTGATTTCAGTATTGATCATCTGGTGATGTTCATGTGTAGAGTCTTCTCTTGTGTTGTTGGAAGAGTGTGTTTGCTATGACCAGTGCATTATCTTGGCAAAATTCTGTTAGCCTTTGACTTACTTCGTTTTGTACTCCAACGGCAAATTTTCGTGTTACTCCAGGTGTCTCTTGACTATCAACTTTTGCATTTTAGTTCCCTATGATGAAAAGGACAGCTTTTTGGGGGGTGTTAGTTCTAGGAGGTCTTGTAGGTCTTTATAGAACCACTAAATTTCAGCTTCTTCAACATTACTGGTTGGGGCACAGACTTGGATTGCTGTGATAGTAAATGATTTGCCTTGGAATTGAACAGACATCATTCTGTCGTTTTTGAGATTGCACCCAGGTAATGTATTTTAGACTCTTTTGTTGACTATGAGTACTACTCCATTTCTTCTAAGGGATTCTTGCCCACAGTAGTAGATATATCAGTCATTTGAATTAAATTCACCCATTCCTGTCCATTTTAGTTCGCTGATTCCAAAATGTTGATGTTCACTCTTGCCATCTCCTGTTTGATCACTTCCAATTTACCTTGATCCATGGACCTAACATTCCAGGTTCCTATGCAATATTGCTCTGTACAACATAGGACTTTACTTCTGGCACCAATCAGTACTGGGCATTGTTTTCGCCTTGGCTCTGTCTCTTCATTCTTTCTGAAGTTATTTCTCCACTCTTCTCCAGTAGCATATTGGGCACCTACCAACCTGGGGAGTGCATGTTTCAGTGTCCTATCTTTTTGCCTTTTCATGTTGTTCATGGGGTTCTCAAGGCAAGAATACTGAAGTGGTTTTGTCATTCCCATCTCCAGTGGACCACGTTTTGTCTGAAATCTCCACCATGACCCATCTGTTTTGGGTGGCCCTACATGGCATGGCTTATAGTTTCATTGAGTTAGGGAAGGCTGTGGTCCATGTGATCAGTTTAATTAGTTTTCTGTGATTGTGGTTTTCATTCTGTCTGCCCTCTGATGGATAAGTATAAGAGGCTTATGGAAGTTTCCTGATGGGAGACTGACTGTGGGGGAAACTGGGTCTTGTTCTGATGGGCAAAGCCATGCTCAGTAAATCCTTAATCCAATTTTCTGTTGATGGATGGGGCTCTGTTCCCTCCCTTTTGTTTGTTTGATCTGAGACCAAACTGTGGTGGAGGTAATGAAGATAATGTTGCCCTCCTTCAAAAGGTCCCATGCAGGCACTGCTACACTCAGTGCCCCCGATCCTGCAGCAGGCCCCTGCCAACCCATGTCTCTGCTGGAGACTCCTGGACACTCACAGGCAAGTTGGAGTCAGTCTTTTATGGGGTCACTGCTCCTTTCTCCTGGGTCCTGGTGCACACAAGGTTTTATGCCCTCCAAGAGTCTGCTTCCCCAGTCCTGTGTAAGTTATGTAATCAAATTCCACTGGCCTCCCAAGTCAAATTCTCTGGGAGTTCTCATTCCCTTTGCTAGGTCCCCAGGTTGGGAAATCTGTTGTGGGTCCTAGAACTTTAACATTGTGAGAATTTCTTTGGTATAATTGTTCTGCAGTTTGGGGGTCATCTGCTGGTTGGCTCTATGGTGGGGTTAATGGTGACCTTCTCCACAAGGGCTTATGCCACACACCGTTTGACCCAGGTCTGCTGCACCCAGAGCCCCTGCCCCTACAGCAGGCCACTGCTGACTTGTATCTCTGCAGGAGACTCATGCACAGGTCTGGCTCAGTCTTTGTGGGGTCTCTGGGTCTTGGTGCACACAAGGTTTTGTTTGAGCCCTCCAAGTGTCTGGTGGCTATGGGGTTTGGTTCCAAATGCAATTTTGCACCTCCTACCATCTTACTGGGACTTTTCCTTTGCCCTTGGACATGGGGTATCTTTTGGTGTGATCCAGTTTTCTCCTGTTGATGGTTATTCAGCAACAAGTTGTAATTTTGGAGTTCTCACAGAAGAAGATGAGCACATGTCCTTCTACTCTTCCACTGAATCTCAAACTCCAAGGGGAGTGGGCCTACCAATACCTTGATTTCAGTTCAGCTAAACTGATTTGGACTTCTGAACCTAGAGCTGTAAGAGAATAAATGTGTGTGGTTTTAAACCACCAAGTGCATAATAATTTGTTACAGCGGCCACATAAAACTAACACACACCTCCAACACTTTCTCTTTCTTCTTGCATTATTTGCCCATTCAATACCCAGTCTTACCCAAACACATCCTATTGGAAAGCCCTTGGGAAGCTGAATTATTCTGGAAAAAGCCTTCAGTAGGTCTGATTGCTATCTCAAAAATTATGCTACCCTATGGACTATATGGTTAATTATGTTACCCATAATGGACTGGCAACATTCACTGGCCACTTTTCTACTAAATCATTACTCACACTGCTCACCTAGCTTCTATCTCTAACACTACTCATATATTGCATTACATTCTTTCCTGTCACAGTATAGCCTATTATTCAACTCTGAAGCAGAAACATTTGCAAATAAAAAATAACATGAAGTCTTCAACTGCTCACTTTCAACTCAGTCTTCTTCCTATATCAGTCTTATGTCTATTTCTCCCATTTCATTCCAGTATGTGTTGAAAATAGCAATCAAATACCATCATGTTGAAAGACAATTCAAAGCCTTCTCAGTTATATGGAAATAATTTCTCATAAATTCAAATTTTCTTTTACTTTAATGAAAAATATAGTTGAATTCAGAGAATGCATGGTTTCTCTGTTTGTTTTTTTTTTTTTTCCATGAAATTATGAAGATTTGAAAATATCACTGCAATTACATTTGGAAATATTATACTATACATCATATCAATATTTTGCATTGTTTAGAAAGAAAAGATAAGGAATACGTTGTATCTTTTGGATATCATTTTTTTTTTCCAAATGAAACACAATCTCTACTATGTTTTGGGGTGTGATGAAGTTAACTTCTTGTATAAGCTTTTTAATTGAAAAAACTTCTGTAATATCAAAATATTCATTATTGCTTTTTTTAACAATTCAAAGGGCTCATTTTAAACATTAAATTACTAGTGTTTGTTTTAAATGACTTGTTCACTAGAATATTTATTTAATTGTGAGTTTTTTCACTTAATGTTATTACCACATAGGTCACAGGAGATGAATATTTTATATACTCTCCTTTCCATAATTGATCTGCAACCATGAGTTGAGAGAACTAAGTACAGATAACTTTCATAGAATACATAACATACACTCTTAAAATTGGGAATGTATCTAAGGGTACTGTTTTTTGTAAATTTACCACTTCATCAGCTGGTAAGTGAACCCACAAGATTACTTTAAAAAACACAATGCTCACACTTCAGAATTTACACACTCCTTCTACTTGCTCTTGTCAAAAGGGCTAAAATCACATTATAGAGTTAGCAATAAACTCATAATTCAGAGCATGCCTAAGGAAAGGAGTCAGCTACTAATGCTTCCTTCAGGCAGAGATTTGAAGGATTTCAAAGAACAGTGAGGATTTGAGAGTGAAAGGAGAAAAATTTAAGATAAACTTTTATTCCTGTATGTTCCTTTAGGATAAAATTACCTATTGGGGCCAGATTTTTTGAAAAGAGAGATGTTTCTGGTTGTCTTTCAAGTACATTTGGCACAGATAATAGGTTGACTACAAGTTTGCACATTAGTGGAACTTTTCCAGGCCGCTTAGGGTAATGTGGATCTTTGTGTTTCAATGGAAAGAATATCTGAGTCCAACTCTTGTATAAATAATTCTACACTCTTATATCCCATTCTTCTTGAGTGCTAAATTGCTTCATTTCTGTCTGACTCTTTATGATCCCATGAACCATACTCCCCTCTCCACCCTAGGCCCCCCCTTCCATGAGATTCTCCAAGTAAGAATACTAGAGTAGGTTGCTGTTTCCTTACTTTCTTCTTAATTCTCAAGTCAATTTATTTATATTAATATTTTCCTTTCTTCTACTCATGTCCACAATTTCCAAATTTGAGGGTTACTTGGGGATTAGCCTCCATTTTTTATCACTGTAATCTCACCCTTATAGCTTTTATTTATTGTCATTGTTCTAAACAACCCTTCTGTATCCACCTGTAACTAAGCACTTTCTTCTGAAATCCAACTACAATTACTCATGCAGTGTTCACATACCAGGGGCATGTATGTTCACAGTTTAGCTTTTGCTCAAAACAATCTTGGCTCTTTCTACAGTCTTGCCCAGATGAGTCAATGGCATCACTTTGTCTTAAAACAGTTTTAAATTCACAGAAAATTTGTGCAAATAGTACAGATATTTATTATATACCTCCCTCAAATACACACACACGTTTTTCTGTTATTAACAACTAACTTTAATGTGATGCATTTATTATACTCAATGAACCAATATTTATACATTATTAACTATAGCCCATCATGTATATTAAAATTCACTCTTTGTGTTGTACAGTTAATGGAATATGTAATGTTTTATATGCACCACTACAGTATCATACAGAATAATTTCACCAACTATTAAAAAAAAGAAAGAAGCCATCCAGTAACTACAGGTCAAAAACATTTTATTCATAAACATTTGCAATAGGGAAGAGAGACAGTATAAAACTTGGTTTAATTTTCAATATAGCATGGACAAATGGGATTTATGGCCAAAGAGTAGGGGGTAAATGTTAGTTGCTTAGTCATGTCTGACTCTTTGCAACCCCGTGGACTGTAGCCTACCAGGTTCCTCTGTTCTTGGGGTTTCTCAGGCAAGAATACTGCAGTGGGTTGCCATTTCCTTCTCTAGGGAATCTTTCCAACCCAGGGATTGAACCTGCCTCTCATATGTCATCTGCACTGGCATGTGGATTCTTTACCACTTGCACCATTTGGGAAGCCCAATTTGAAGCATATCAACTTGCAACTAACCAAGCAGACATTCAGATATTTCATTATAATACTTTTTTTTTTCCTTTAAAATTTTTGGGTTACTTATGGTTGTTACTGATCAAGTTTTACTGATCAGGTCCCTTCCCTTGGTCCTGACTTAAACCTTGGGGCCTCTTGCTAGCAAAATGTAAGAGTATGATAAGAAATAAATAGAAGGGGACCTCAGGAATAACAGAGATAATGGAAATTCAGAGGTAAATCTATCTTTCCCTTTGGTACAACTGGAGCTTTTCCACCTGGCTCCTTAAAACATCAGGTTGGTATTCTGACACTGATAAGACTTATGAACTGTAGAAATATATAATGATGGGTACTTTTTTTTTAATTGGAAAATAACAGTGGTTTGTATACTGGTGGAAATTATCTAGTAGAGAAGAAAAAACAGATGCTGCTGGTGCCATGTGCCTGACTAGGTTTCGGCAGGAGGGGTGGACAGCAGTTTGAAAGTTGGAACAGAAGTGCTGGTCTGTGATAGGAGCTTCCTAAGCCGGTTATCCATCCAGATGGCTAGTGAGCTCAAACACCAATCCTGATGGTGGCAAGATGTGATGGGAGGAATTGACCTAAGTTCTCTCTGGCTACTTCTGCAATAGAGTGTCCAGTTATTAATAATGACCTTGGTTTTTAGGGCTATAGGACTAGAGCATTGACAGAATACTCAGATGTTGAAAGGCTTGGGACATTAAAATCCCTGAACACTGGGACAGTGACTACATGAGTCACTTCTTGAACATTTTAGCTCTTAACTTGTTCAGTTCTTTGCTGTCCTTTTCATTGTTCATTTTACATTCAGTTACCCCTGCGGTATCCACATTGTGCTATCAGTTAAATCTCAAATAAAATCTTTCAACTTTTTCAAATCTCCATTTTACAAGTGATAGAGTTAAGAGCTGGAGAAGGTAGCAGGCAGGAGTGATTGTCCACACATTTTAACACTTGTGTTAGGGTTGGTACAATATTATAACTGTCTGGGGATCTGAAATCCCTATGTTACCTCAGATAAGAATAGCAGCCTCTGTAAAGTGTTTATAACTTGTACTTCTAGCCTTAGCATGAGTTGGGATGCATGGTCAGGAAAGGTCATTCTCCATGTGGATCTCACATTTGGTCCCATCTTTTTAAGGCAGTGATCATTTTGTATGTCTTAGAAGGATAAACTTTCTGCATCTTATAAATTTTTCTAATAAGTTATAAAGAGAGAACATAAACTCTGTCATGAATAAAACTACAGACATCTGGCCTTTTTACAATTGATTTATTTTCTCTATTAGAAAACTTATCTCCTACTTAATTGCCATAATTTAATTAATGAGAGGCTGTAGCCTTTAGAATTAGTTTATCTAGTAACTGAAGTTTTAAAACACTGCCACATTTATTTAATAGTTTTATCTACCACAAAGTAAATATTTAAAATATAGCAGTAAAGACAATTATCAATAATAAAGTTAAAAGATGGACACTAATCTTCATCTAATAATTTATTTTAGTAGGAATTTGATGGTGCATCTGGTACTATATTATAATGTTTTTAATTTTATGTTTAAACTCAAAACAACAGGAGACTGTAGTTCTAGCAATAACAATACATCTTTTAGATGTACAATAGACCTTGAAAAAGTGTTATTTAAAAAAGAATTCAGATATCAGAGAATAAGACATTCTTACTGAAGGGTATTTTCAGTGTGGTCGAACTAAACAGCCTGAATTTAATTCTGAAACTCAGCATGGTTCTTGGAGACCTGAATCTACCCCAAGTGAACAAGTTATCAGAACAGAGTTAGCCAAAAGCCCCAGACTAAGCACAGACTATGATTATATAATTGATGATTTGGGGAAATAATATGGTGTGCTTTCTTATTTTCCTCTTGTTTTTTTTTTTTTTTTTTTTTCTTTTTCTTTTTCTCACTCCCCTCCCACACACCTCCCTATTCCTCTCTGGATATTTTAGGAAAATGCTCGATTCCTGAATTCAGCTGTGGCTAGTCTTTGCTGCTGGTAACACAGGCCATTAATTGCTGTGGAGCAAAAAAAAAAAAAAAAAAAAAAGGACTGGCCCACACTGACAAGTATTCTGCAAACAACTAAACTACTGCTCTAATACTGCTGTAATATCGTTTCCCCATAACGACTGATCAAAATGAATCTGATGTCACCAGAGGAGCCATACACTTGTACACAAGAGAAATACCTTTACATTTTGTTACATTGCAAAACATAAGATTTAGTTGGATTGCATGGAACTATCAATATCCCATATTCTTAGTCTCTGGCTAAAAAAGGAAAGTGAGTATTTTCTGGCTGACTGGCTGTCTGAGACCAATTTTTGATTTGTTAGCAGTAAACCAGTATAAGTAGCTTCATGTGAAAAGGGGAAATATAACATATTTTGGAACTGACTTCCACATATCCAGCCAGCTGAGCTATTTTTGATAAAACGCCATGAGTGGGAAAGGGAATCAATCATTTGACAGCCCTCTTTCTTTTTCCAAAAGCAGTATAAAAGTGAGAATTACTTTTAAACATTGTCTTATTTCCAAAATTTCTACCCACAATAGAACTCTCCAGATTTACATCCTGAGACATTGGCATAACTTATTGAGAACTCAGCCTCTAGATTCACAACCCCTTATTTGGAATCCTGATTCAAGCTTCTATCAAAAGGGTGGTCCTCATAAGTTTATTCATATCCTCTGGGCTTCCATTTCCTTGTTTATATGCAGAGTACATCATAAGAAATGCTGGACTGGATGAAGCACAAGCTGGAATCAAGAGTGCCAGGAGAAATATCAATAACCTCATATATGCAGATGACATCACCCTTAAGGCAGAAAGTGAAGAACTAAAAAGCCTCTTGATGAAAGTGAAACAGGAGAGTGAAAATGTTGGCTTAAAACTCAACATTCAGAGAACTAAGATCATGGCATCCGGTCCCATCACTTCATGGCAAATAGATGGGGAAACAGTGGAAACAGTGGCTGACTTTATTCTTTTGGACTCCAAAATCACTGCAGATGGTGATTGCAGCCATGAAATTAAAAGATACTTACTCTTTGGAAGGAAAGTTATGACCAATCTAGACAGCATATTAAAAAGCAGAGGCATTACTTTTCCAACAAAGTTCCATCTAATCAAGGCTATGGTTTTTTCAGTAGTCATGTAGGGATGTGAGAGTTGGACTATAAAGAAAGCTGAGCACCAAAGAATTGATGCTTTTGAACTGTGGTGTTGGAAGACTCTTGAGAGTCCCTTGGACTGTATGACGATCCAACCAGTCCATCCTAAAGGAGATCAGTCCTGGGTGTTCATTGGAAGGACTGATGTTGAAGCTGAAACTCCAATACTTTGGCCACCTTATGTGAAGAGCTGACTCATTTGAAAAGACCCTGATGCTGGGAAAGATTGAGGGCAAGAGGAGAAGGGGACAACAGGATTAAATGGTTGGATGGCATCACAGACTCTGGACATGAGTTCGGCTGGGCTCCAGGTGTTGGTGATGGACAGGGAGATCTGGCGTGCTGCAGTTCATGGGGTCACAAAGAGTTGGGCACGACTGAGCAACTGAACTGAACTGAACAGTTAAAGAACAGTATGATTCCCAATTTTGAAGGTTGTTGTAAGAATCTGAAGAAACAATACATGTACTTCAAATAGTCTATGGCACATTATAATTGATTTTTTAATGTGAGCATTTGCCTCCACAAACATAGAGCAAGCATCACTGTATGTACACAAAAGCATAAGATGATGAAAAGCAAACTTCTTGTTATTATATAATAAAGAATTGCAATTTTAGCTTGCAGCACAAATCAGGTGTCTAAAAACTGGGAGCTACCATATCTTATCTCTGACTCATGTGATTTTTCATCTGAGCTGACACCTACATATTAGAAAAGAAACAAATATCCAAGTTGGTTTTAAGCCTGTATTTCCGTGTGGGGCTTCCCTGGTGGCACAATGGTAATGCAGCACATATAGGTTCAGTCCCTGGGTTGGGAAGATCCCCTGGACAAGGAAATGGCACCCTACACCAGGATTTTCTTGCCTGGAGAATTCTTTGGACAGATGGGCCTCCTGGGCTACAGTCCATGGGGTCACCAAGAGTCAGACACGACTGAAACAACTTAGCATGTTTGCATACCCTGGTGGATCAGATGGTACAGAATCTACCTGCAGTACAGAAGATATGGGTTCAATTCCTGGATCAGGAAGATCCAGAGAGGGTAACAGGCAGGAAGCCCAGGGGTCTCCAAATGGAGGAAATAGCCTGCAAGTGTCAGACATTTTTATCTCTCTTAAGTGGCAGGGGGAAACAAACTAGCGATATTTTTTTCCTTCTCTATACAAATTTAAAAGGAGGTTTCTCTTAAAATACTGTGTTGCCATAATGACACCTGGTTTCACCTGAAGTTAACTATTCTCAAACCTAGAGATAACCAATGCATTTCTCTTACAGAAACGTTTATCTTAAGCTATGCTAATATACTATGCGTTTACCCCAAACTCTGTCTTCAAGTCAGTTCCTCCTCTTGGCTCAGAACCTACTTGACAAACCAGTATGTTATACTCAGATATTGTTGCCCTAATCTATATAAACAAAACTATTTGTATGGTGATCTACCCTTCTACAAGATTCAAGTTAATCATTTTATGGCCCAGCATGAACCATTTGGTGCCAAGATTATCCCAAAATGCATCTTATGGGTGAGGGGCCTGGTGCCCTTCTGAGTTTTAAAACATTCCTTTCTTTCATTAACAGACTGCTAGTGTTCTTGCCTGGAGACTCCCAGGGATGGGGGAGCCTGTTGGGCTGCTGTCCATGGGGTCACACAGAGTTGGACACGACTGAAGTGACTTAGCAGCAGCAGCAGCAGCAGTGACTATATAACATCCAGCTGAAGACTTGCAGGGGGGTACTTTTTCTGCCCCCTTCTGATGTCTATGTCAGAAGCTTTCTCTCTCTCCTTTATACTTTAATAAAACTTTATTACATAAAAGCTCTGAGCGATCAAGCCTCGTCTCTGACCCCA
This sequence comes from Bos grunniens, assembly GCF_055505025.1. Classification (NCBI taxonomy): domain Eukaryota; kingdom Metazoa; phylum Chordata; class Mammalia; order Artiodactyla; family Bovidae; genus Bos; species Bos grunniens. The sequence goes on along the minus strand of NC_141184.1, from coordinate 11,157,396 downwards.
GATTGAATTCTTCTCATCCAGGGGCCAAGAATCCCGGTGTCTTGGCGTGATTCAACAACAACCTTTCAATCCCCTGGAGAAGGAAATGGCTACCCACTCCAGTATTATTACTTGGAGAATTCCATGGACAGGGGACAGGCTACAGTCATGGGATCTCAAAGAGTTGGGCAGGACTGAATGGCTAACACACACTTTCACTTTTTCCGTATGATTTCTCTGAATCATAGTTTCCTCATACACTAAAGGAAGTTAATAGAGGACCTATCTGAATCTCCAGACTGTCTGGGTCTTGCCCAGTGGCTCAGCAGTAAACAATCCACCTGCAGTGCAGGAGTGGGCTCAATCCCTGTGTCAGGAAGATACTCTGGAGGAGGAAATGGTGACCCACTCCAGTATTCCTGCCAGGAGAATCCCATGGACAGAGGCTACAGTCCTGGGCTCTCAAAGTGTCACCCATGACTACGTGACTAAACAGCAACAACAAATGTATGGTTTTACTTTTGTTTTCAGCACAGTGGCTTCAGCCAATGAGTTTCTGTGGGGACTATTTACCACAATTCAAAAAAGTAAGTCTGTACATGTCACAGTGAATACACAAATTGTTTGCAAGACCATTTGATCTCAATAAATTGGAAGAAGACATTATTTAGTAGTTAATGAATGTATCTATAAAAATTTTTTTTAGTGATCTATAGCTGTGTGATTTAGGGCATGCAGCTCTCAAAGAAATTCAATGAATTGAGAAACATTACCAGAACAAATCCTTTCTTCTCTCTGTTTTAATCTATCATTTTATGTTTCAATTATTTTCCTGCATATATTTTAAAATTAAATCAGAAATGAACATAGAAAGAAATAGAATAGATGCTAAATTTAGTCTGATTTTACAAATAAGTCAATTAAAATTAGAAATGGATATATGAATTGAATTTTAAAAGCTCCATCTACCTCAATTAATAATGCATTTCGATAACTTAGTTTTATTTTTAATAGTCTTACTTCAAAGCTTAAAATATATTATGTTGTATTATCAGTTGTTTACAAAATAATAATATTAGCCAAAGCCAGAAGAAAATTAAAAACAAATCCTGTCGTTGATGCTTTTAACAAAATGTGTTTGCAATAGGTACTTAACCATTTAGTACCTCAGTTTCCTTCTATCTAAGATGTGGGCAACAATAAACTCTAAGTCATATGCACGTGCTAAGTTGTTTCAGTCATGTCTGACTCTTTGCAACCTTCTGGACTGTAGCCCGGCAAGCTCCTCTGTCCATGGGAATTCTCCAGGCAAGAAAACAGGAATGGATTGCCATGCCTTCTTCCAGGAAACTCTAAGTCATAGAGTATAGATATGTAATGAGTTAATATAAGTATCATACACATTCTGGGACATAGCCTGTGCTAATTAAAAATATTAAGCCATATAAAATTACCATAACTACATTATTATTAACATAGTTTTGTAAAACACTTTTTATACAGTTGTTATAACAAATTACCAGTTTGGTAGTAGTTTAACACAGCATGAATATATTCTCAAGAGCTCCGTAGTTCAGAATTTTAATATAAATCTGAACAGATTACGATCACAGCACTGACAGGGCTTCATTCCAATGTGGAGGTTTTAATGAAGAATCTACTTCCTATGCTTATTTAGCTTGCTGACATAATTTAATTCCTTGTCATTGTAGGACTGATATCCTTACTTTCTTGCTGCGTGTCAGCTGAAAGTTACTTCCAGCTTCTGGATACCATTAAATTCCCTGGTTTATAATCTGCTTGCTCTATCTTCAAGCCAGCAATAGCAGTTGAATCTCACTCACACTTTGAATATCCCTCCCCTCCTTTTATTTTTCCTTCTGGAAGACCACATGAGATTCTGCCTTTGTCTTTCTATTTTAAAAAGTGAAAGTGAAAGTCACTCTGCTAAGTCACTTCAGTCGTGTCCAACTTTGTGCGTTCCCATAGACAGCAGCCCACCAGGCTCCCCTGTCCCTGGGATTCTCCAGGCAAGAATACTGGAGTGGGTTGCCATTTCCTTCTCCAATGCATGAAAGTGAAAAGTGAAAGTGAAGTCGCTCAGTCATGTCTGACTCTTAGCAACCCCATGGACTGCAGCCTACCAGGCTCCTCCATCCATGGGATTTTCCAGGCAAGAGTACTGGAGTGGGGTGCCATTGCCTTTTCCAGAAAGTCGCTCAGTCGTGTCCAACTCTTTCTGACCCCATGGGCTATACAGTCCATGGAATTCTCCAGGGCAGTATACTGGACATTTAAATTGGATTGGACCCACCTAAATACTCCAGAAAACTCACATTTCATGCTTATCCTTAATCACTTCTGCAAAGCTCCTTTTTTACCATGTAAGGGAATACATTCACGGGCTCCAAGAATTAGAGAGTGATATGTTTGGTAGTCTATTATTTTGCCTACCACATATAATATCTAACTATTTTCACTGGTGTATTGGTGTGACAACAATTGGGAATTGAGTCAGTGATGCTATCTAGCCATCTCATCCTCTGTACCCACTTCTCCTCCTACCTTCAATCTTTCCCAACATCAGGGTCTTTTCCAGTGAGTCAATTCTTCACATCAGGTCACCAAGGTATGGAGTTTTAGCTTCAGCTTCAGCTTCGGTCCTTCCAATGAATATTCAGGACTGATTTCCTTTAGGATTGACTGGTTTGATCCCCTTGCTGTCCAAGGGACTCTCAAAGGTCTTTTTCAGCACCACAATTCAAAAGCATCAATTCTTCAGCACTCAGCCTTCTTTATGGTCCAACCCTCACATGGGAACATGACTACTGGAAAAAACGTAGCTTTGACTATACGGACCTCTGTTGGTAAACTGATGTCTCTGCTTTTTAATATGCTGTCTAGGTTTGTTATAGCTTTCCTTCCAAGGAGCAAGTGTTTTTAATTTCATGGCTGCAGTCACTGTCTGTATGGATTTTGGAGCCCAAGAAAATAAAATCTGTCACTGTTTCTATGTTTTCTCCATCTATCTAACATAAAATGATGGGAGTGGATCCCATGATCTTAGTTTTTTGAATGCTGAGTTTTAAGCCAGCTTTTTCACTTTTCTCTTTTACCCTCATCAAGAGACTTTTTAGTTTCTATAGTTAAAATTTTAATACAGATATTGTTTCCTTTTACATGGAAAAAAAATGCTGCCTTTTGGCTTTAACTTTTCTCCCTGGATTCACCACATGAGAAACATCTCCATGTGTCTCTTCTATAGTGAAGTATATGGTTTAATCCCAGAAAAATTTGACGAGGTTCATGTGTAAATAGTACCCATTCCAATTAGCCAGAATGAGAGTTATGGAAATATTTTTATCATCTGGAGTAAGTGCTTACTTAAAGCTCACCACAGATTTTCTAGTAAAGCTATTTATGACATTATGACCTACATTATGGGCTACATAGACATCCATGTACAGTATTGTTTTCATTGATAACAGCAATGTTTCTGCTTCACATAGACTAGTCCTTTATTTTAGAGAAGTTCAGGGGATATTCTTTCAAAGTTATGTATGTTTGAGGTTCTAGATCAAGAATTCAAAGAGTTGCTTCTTCCCAGGTTCATGGATGGAGTCGACTTTATGGTGACCACAGATAATGAGTTCACATATAAGAGACAGCTTGCAGAGGAAAAAAAAGAATAGGTCGTTGAGAGAATAAACATGAGAGAGAGGTAATACTGAAAAAAAACTATATGATCTCTAGTCACACAGATTTGCAGGATGATGAAGAGGCTGTGCAGAAAAGATGGTGTAAAAACTCTGAATTGCTGTTTACCTTGTGACACATAGGGTGGATATCTAGGTAAACAGAGCATTAAACAACAAAGGAGTGTGCAAAATGAAGAAAAAATTGGGGAACCAAAATTAGCCATAGGCAACTCTATGATTATGCCTATGATAGGCAACTCTAAACAGCACGGAAAAAAAAGCCCTGAACATGAGAGAATCAAGGGCAGCCAAAGAAGTGTCAATCTGTCTTGTCTGGGCCATAATGGAAAGATAATGCTGCCTGGGGTGAGAGTAATTCATCAGTATATGCTGCTACATCTTGAGACTAAACTCAATACCTTCCTTTGCCACCTTAGCAAAAGAAGAATATTAATCTATTAGAACACAGTTTTATGACATAGAAAAGAAAAAAAAAAGAATATTTCCTTTGAAATATGTCAGTGGTTAATGATAAAGAATACAAAACAGGCTGTTAAACTGAAACTGTTTTAAGTTCTCTGTGGTATGAAGTCATTACTTTCAGTTGTCACACAATTAAGTTCTTTTTAAAAATGTAACCAGTTGATTTTTATCATTCCCATTGACATATATGACAGAATATGTATTGACCCTACTCATTCATGATTTACCCTGATGAATTAAAATGATTCATTTTAATTACCCTATTACTCTAATGAGTTAAAATGATTTTGTTTCAAATGTGAGAGGCTTTGGTTAGCATGATCCTATAGTGGTGTTAAAGTCATTAGCAAATAATATCTTTTTCTATAATCTGTTACAAAAATAAATCTGACCCATCTAGGAGCTGGCTTGATATGTGTTCCCTGCTCCACATTCTCTTCATTACATTATAGCCACACTTTTCAATAGACTATTCAATATTTTGAGCATTTGTTTCTGTATTAGGAAAATTTCAAGCATACAGAAAAGCTTCAATAATTTTATAATGAACACATATATTCTCCATGCAAATTCTACAATTAACATTCTACTCTGTTTTATTGCATATCTCACCATCCATGTGCCATTCAGTCAATCCATCATAATAATAATTTTTCAATGAATTACACAATAAATAGAAAAAATTCACTTCCCCTTAAAGCTCTAAAATAGCCTATTATTAATTAGAGCTCAATATTTATTAGGAATGTTTGTCTTCATGTAAAGTTTACATAAAAGAAAATTCACACACCTTGAGTGTACAATCACTGTATTGGGCACAAAACCATGAATCCAGGAAGTTCAGAGAGTGGTAAGTGAAGTATAGCAGGGGATTACACAGCAGCCTGTCATATTCAAATTATAGAATACCAGAGACAAAGAAAAAACTTGAGATAATTCAAAGGAGGGTGAGAAGAAAACATCACATTTAAAAAGCAATAATCATGAGAAATTTAGGGAATCTCCTGTCATAAAACATACTCTCAAAAAAAAAATGGACTACAAGAATAGTTTTCAAGAGTTCTCAAAATATGCATAGACACAAAAATGGTAACTAAGATAAGGATACTGATATGTTAATTAGGTGGTTATAGTAATCTTTCTATTTACTTATAACAAAACATCACATTTTCACCTTCAATATATACAATTTTCATAAAAATGTAAACATCATAAAAAGTTTTAAAAGGAAAGTATAAATATTTAAATAGTCAAAAAAAAAAAAACCCAACAACAACAACCTGGAATTTATATCCAGTGAAATTATATTTCAAAAGTGAAGAAGAAAGGAAGACTTTTTCAAACAGATAAAATCGAAGGACCCGCATTTACAGCAGAACTTCCCTGCAAGAAATGCTAAAATATCTTCCCTAAGAAAAAGGATACAGTTAGAACCCCTCGAAATCCCCTTGGCTTGATAACCACGTCCAACTCTTCGGGACCCCATGGACTGTAGATTGCCCACTCCTCTGTCCATGGAACTCCTGCCATTCACCTCTCCAGAGGAGCTTCCCTACCCAGGGAAGCCCCAGATAGATGTCTACATGAGTATAAACTCACGGGCTCCCTCTTTTCTGAGCAGTTATTTAAATAAACTTGTAAGTTCTTCCTCTGACCCTTTAAGATATAAAATATCTGCAAAGGAAGAATGTCTTTCTTGAAGACCTAGTAAGGACCCTTTGAAATGTAATCATGAAGAAAGACCTTGCCACTCTCTCCAGTCTCAGAGGGCAGGTAGAAGCCTAACCAAGGAGCAGCAATCAGCGCACGCATGCACACAGACACAGACACACACACAGAGACACACACACACACACACGTTGACCAACCACATTGACCAAACTCCTTTGCAACGTTCTCCACTAGCTCAATCCAACATTTAAAGTCCCTCTCTTTTGTATTAACTGAGTTGATCTCAACCTCCGACCCCTATGGCTGCTGCTGCTGCTGCTGCTAAGTCGCTTCAGTCGTGTCCAACTCTGTGCGACCCCATAGATGGCAGCCCACCAGGCTCCCCCGTCCCTGGGATTCTCCAGGCAAGAACACTGGAGTGGGTTGCCATTTCCTTCTCCAATGCATGAAAGTGAAAAGTGAAAGTGAAGTCACTCAGTCGTGTCTGACTCTTAGCAACCCCATGGACTGCAGCCCACCAGGCTCCTCCATCCATGGGATTTTCCAGGCAAGAGTGCTGGAGTGGGGTGCCATTGCCGTCTCTGACCCCTATGGCAATAGTCTTAAATTATTCCTTGTTTTTATTGAATGTCCTGTTGCAATTTTCTTTTAAAAATCTCAGGTCTCTGTACAAGAAGAATGCTATAGAAGGAATAAATGAATGTGAAATAAAATCTTGATTTTTGCCTAATCTCAACTAATTTAAAAATAACAGTTGTCTGTTTAAAGTGATACAAGTTGAAACTATTAGATAACATTGCATATTGAATAAGTGAAGAGCATGGCAACACCACTATAAGTGGCAAAAAGGAAGAACTGTGAATATTCTGTACTAATTTACTACATTACATGTGAGGCAGCTACAGTTATTTGAAGGTCAATTTCTGTTAGGTAAAAACGTACTTTGGAAATTCCAAAGCAACCATCAAAATATTAAAATAAGAAGTATGTTTTCAGATGCTAAGAGAGGAGACTAAATGCTCACGTGAAACCAGAGAGGACAGAAAAAGATGAAGAATAAAGGGAAACAAAGAACAAATGGAATCAATGGAAAACATTTACAAACATGGTATGTTAATCCAGCTAAACTGACAATCATTTTAAAGGAGACTACTCTATGGGTACCAACTAAAAGACAGACACTGTCAGAGTAGATTAAAACAAATAAATAAAGGTACAAACATATGCTGTTTTCCAGAAACCCCCACTGTAGGGGAATCTTCTTTTACGGCAATGGACTTGGATTAGCAAGGTTTCATGAGCTCCCTGTGCATTGACAGAGTTCACAAGTTGGGTGCATTAAACAAGAAAAATTAATTTTCTCAGAATTCCAGAAGCTAGAAGTCTGAGATCAAGGTGTTGACAGGGCTTGTTTCTCCTGAGGCCACTCTCCTTGGCTTGTCATGACTGTCTTCTCCCCTCTGTGTCTTCACATTGCCTTCATTCTGTATGTATGCATCCTAATTTCCACTTTCTATAAGGATCATAGCCATATTGGACTGGGGCTCACATTAACAACTTCATTTTAATATAATTATTTCTTTAAAGAACTTACCTCCAAATACAGTGACTTTCTGAGGCACTGGGGAATAGCACTTCAGCATATGAATTTTGCAGGGGGTACAGTTTAGCCCATGACCTTTAGTTAATTTGAATAATTGTATGGGCTGCATGGCAAAGGGTTTATCTCACACATGCATGCCTGATACTTGCTTCTGCAGCAATTAGAACAGATGTCTAATGTCCTGCATATGAAAACCTATATAAGGGCATTGGTTGGAGTGTGAATTTAATCAGCTGAGCCTCAAAATTAATTCAAGACAATTAAGAAAAAAGCTATATTACAATAATGTATGATTTTTGTTTGAGCAACATATAGAAATCTTTGGAGTGTATACAATTATTTACCCTCCAATCTTTTTTAACTCCCCAATTCATAATGCCACCATATTCATATGTATTACAGTTGACTGCATTATTTAACTTTTTTTCACTTTGAAATAATTGAGACTCAGAAGTCACAGAAACATTGAAGTTCTTGGGGTCCCTTTACCCAGCTTCCTCAGATGGCAATGTCTTATACAACCATAGCACAATTATCAAAACTAGAAAACTGACATTGGACAATTTTTTACCTGCCCCCATTAGTGTGTGTGTGTGTGTGTGTGTGTGTGTGTGTGTCATTCTGTAATATTTTATATCAGGGACAGATTCTTGCAACTACCACCACAGTCAAAGAACTCCTTTGTCCTAACACTTTATAACCATATCACCTCTCCATGTTCAAACACTGGCAACACTATCTGTCATTTCAGGAATGTTATTCAAGTGGAAACATGTGCTGCATAGCTCATAGAGACTGGCTCTTTTCATTCAGCATACTGTCTTTTGTAGTCATTCAAATTACCGGGTACATCTATAGATTACTCCTTTTATTGCTGGATAGTGAAAAGACCCTGATGCTGGGAAAGATTGAGGGCAGGAGGAGAAGGGGACCACAGAGGATGAGATGGTTGGATGGCATCACCGACTCGATGGACATGGGTTTGGGTGGACTCCAGAAATTGGTGATGGACAGGGAGGCCTGACGTGCTGCGGTTCATGGGGTCGCAAAGAGTCGGACACGACGAGCAACTGAACTGAAGTGGTATACTACTAAATAAATGAATCAGTTTCTTTATTCTTTATTATGATGGTGATGCCATCATCAACTCAATGGGCAGGAGTTTGAGCAAGCTCCAGGAGTTGGTGATGGACAGGGAAGCTTGGTGTGCTGCAGTCCATGGGGTCACAAAGAGTCGGACATGGCTAAGTAACTGAACAACAACAAGGGCGCTGAAATGAGATTCTTGGGGCACGTGATAATTCTACATGTAGTTTTCTAAGAAACTATTAACCTCTTCTTCAGACTGACTGCACATTTGTACTTTGAACAACCTTGTATGAGAAATTTCAATACCTCATAGCTTCACTTTCACGTGGTAGAGTACCTTTTTTTCTTTATTTATGTTAGCATTTCCTGTAGGGGTGTTGCAATATCTAACTTTTGCTTTAATTTGCATTCCCCTAATGAGTAACAGTTTTGAATAGCTTTTCATGTACTAATTTGCCACCAAAACATCCTCTCTGGTTAAGTGTATTCAATTTCCTATTTGGATTGTTTCCTTACTGTTGAGATCAGAGAAAAATTTTAATATTTGAAATAGAAATCTGTTGCTGGATATGTGATTGATTAGTATTTTCACCCATATGGGCCTTAATAGTATCTTTTTTCCAAGATAGTCTAATTTATCAATACTTTTCTTCTTGTGGATTTAAAAACAGTCATAGACCACAAAGATTTTCTCTTATGGTTTTTTCTTTAAGTATTACAGTTTTATATTTTAAATTACTACTAATAAGCAATTTCAAGTATATTTGGTGTAAGAACATGAAGCTTATGTCATGAATTATCATTTTGCCCAAGAATGCGCAATCATACTTTTGAAAAAATAACTCTCTTTCTTTATACCTACATTAAAATTTAGTTACATGGGCTTTTGGAGATCTGCTTTGTAATTCCATGTGTGTTTTGCTATGTAAGTTCACCTTCTTTCTCTCTCTTTTTTTTTTTTAACCACAGTAGCATATACTGTCTTAAAATCAGATTCTGTGATCCCCAAATTCTTTTACCTTTTATTTAAAATTATTTCTGTTGTTCAACTTATTTTTCCTTTTTATATAAATTTAGAATTAACTATCAGAGAAGGCAATGGCAACTTCAGTACTCTTGCCTGGAAAATCCCATGGACAGAGAAGCCTGGTAGGCTGCAGTCCACAGGGTCGCTAAGAGTTGGGCACGACTGAGCAACTTCACTTTCACTTTTCACTTTCATGTATTGGAGAAGGAAATGGCAACCCACTCCAGTGTTCTTGCTTGGAAAATCCCAGGGACAGAGGAGCCTAGTGGGCTGCCATCTGTGGGGTCACACAGAGTCGGACACAACTGAAGAGACTTGGCAACAGCAGCAGAAGAATTAACTATATGTACAAAAATTCCTCTGGAGTTTTGTTAGGAAATAAACTGAATATTCTTTAGTATTTCGTATATTCAGGTCTGCCAGTTTCTTTCATTAGGGTTTTTTAGTTTTCAGCATGTGAGATCTCATGCATGTTTTCTTAGATTTATCTGAAAGTATTGTTTATTGTTCAGTTGCTCAGTCATGTCCAGCTCCAACTCTTTCTAACCTCATGGACTGCAGGATACCAGACTTCCCTGTCCTTCACTATCTCTTGGGCTTTTCTCAAATTCATGTTCATTGAGTCAACAGTGTCATCCAACCATCTCATCCTCTGCCGCCCTCAATTTTTCTCAGCATCAGGGTCTTTTCCAATGAATTAGCTCTTCACAACAGGTAGCCAAAGGATTAGAGCTTCAGCTTCAGCATCAGTCCTTCCAATGAATATTGAGTTGATTTCCTTTAGGACTGACTGGTTTGATCTTGTGGTCCAAGAGTCTCTCAAGAATCTTCTCCAGTATCACGGTTCAAAAGTATCAATTATTTGGCACTCAGTCTTCTTTATGGTCCAGCTCTCACATCCTTATGTGACTACTGGAAACGATTGAAAATTATATTAATTTATTTAAGCTTTGTTTTAAAATATTCAGACTTCCCTGGTGGCTCAGAATAAAGAATCCACCTGCAATGTGGAAGACCTGGGTTTGATCCCTATATTCAATGAAGATGTATATGTAGCAGTGATTTCTTTTAATATGTTGATCTTCCATCCTATAATCTTGCAAAAGTCACTTACTAGTTCTAGAAGTTTGTGTAGATACCTTAGTATTTTCTACACAAGCAGTACTGTTGTATGTACACAGGGGCAGCTTTAGCTCCTTCTTTCCAATCTGCATGCATTTTATTTTCTTATCTTGCCTCATTTCACTGACTGTCTTGAACAGGAGTGATTAGAGTGACCATTCTTGCCTTTTTCTCAGTCTTAGAAGGCTAGCATTCAGCTTTTCACTGCTAAGTATGATGTTAACTGTGAGGTCTTTTATAGATGCTCTTTTTTTTTTTATCAAGTTAAAGAAGTTCCCTTCAAATACTAGTTTGTTCAGAATGTTAAAGTACATATTATTTTTTAAAAGTGGTATTATTTTTCAATTGCATTTTTTCCATAAATTCAAAAACTTTTGTTTTTCTTCTTTTAGCTGCTAGCATAATGGATTATAATTTCTAAATATTGACCTAACACCCCACTTATTTTATTTTCATCTCCAAATCTTTCAGATGTATTATTAATAATATATTAAGAAGGAATGATGCTAAAGCTGAAACTCCAGTACTTTGGCCACCTCATACGAAGGGTTGACTCATTGGAAAAGACTCTGATGCTGGGAGGGATTGGGGGCAGGAGGAGAAGGGGATGACAGAAGATGAGATGGCTGGATGGCATCACTGACTCGATGGACGTGAGTCTGAGTGAACTCTGGGAGTTGGTGATGGACAGGGAGGCCTGGTGTGCTGCGATTCATGGGGTCACAAAGAGTCGGACATGACTGAGCGACTGAACTGAACTGATAATTAAAAAAGAAATCATTTCCTTAATTAATTCAGGTATTTGGCCACTTTAAAAATGTGAATTAAGATGCTAATCTTAGGACTTTCCTGGTGGTCTAGTGGTTAAGAATTCACCTGCCAATGCAGGGGACATGAGTTCAATCCCTGGTCTGGAAAGATCCCACATGCTGCTGGACAGGCTGGGTCCATTCACCAGAGTTATGGAGCCTGTGCTCAAGAGCACATGAAAGTGACTACTGAAGCCCGTGTGCCCTAAAGCCCATGCTCTGAAACAAGAGAAGCCACTGAAATGAGAAACCCGAGCATTGCAACTAGAGAGGAGCCCCAGCCCCAACTCGCCTCAACCAGAGCAAGCTCTTGTACAGCAACAAAGAACCAATACAAACAAAAATAAATATTTTTTTAAATGCTAATCCTGCCTGAAATACAGTTTAGATCCTTATCCCCTTATCAGTCTTTCACAGGCAATTATTTTTTGTAATTACATCTTTTAGGGTTTCATTAAGATATAACATTTTTTGCTTAAAAGAATTCAGTAACGTGTCTGAGGCTGTCTTAAAGTCTTTTTTGTTTGTTTGTTTGTTTTACTTTCTCTACCATGTAACATGTGTAACGACCTCTTTAAACCAATGTGTGCTATGCTTACATTTTCTTCTCATTATGCTAGTCATTATAGTTCATTCAAAATAAAAATATTGTTTGATACTCCAAATTAAATGCCATTGAAACCAAAATACATAAAAGATTAAATTTGACATATATTCATCTTATAAACATTAAAATAATCCTTGTCCAAGATTCTAAGGCATAAAGTTTTGAAGTAAACATATATGAATATAGTCACTTTGATAAGAGTAAGCCGAAATCAATTATTGTTGTGAAATTTTAAACATAATAAAATATTACTTCATGTTGATGTATGGCAAAACCAATACAATATTGTAAAGTAATTAACCTTCAATTAAAATAAATAAATATATATTTTAAAAATATAAAATAAAATATTACTTCAAATTCTGTAAAAATGTACTCTATCATTTGCATATTAAAGATTTCTTCTATAGGTCTGATCAAAGAAAAAAATTAAATTTGTGGACTTAATTTGAAATTATTTCTTTAATGTTGAATCTGATCATTTTTCCTATATGCAATTTAGATTTTTACTCATAATTATTAGTACCAGTATAAGAATTAATGTTTAAACAATACCTATTTTGTTATTATTATAAGCAACAATGTCTTTTCTCTTTACATTTTTACAATTAATACTTTAAATAATTCATATCCCTCTTTTTGCTAAATTTGAATTAAAAGTTCAATACATTTTTGTTGATAATCTGGTGTTATAGAAATCAATAAAAATAGAAAGCAGTTAGATTTAATTAATATGACAAAATCAGAAAATCTTTCCATCAATTATGATTTATGATATTTGTGAAAACTTTATAATTCCATGATTTTTAATTGACAGAAGCAGCTGAAATAAGAAGAAAAGTTCCCTAAACAATGTGTTAGAATCAACCAAAAAGTGTTTAACACATCTCTTATGACCCATGCATAATTACATTCCACACTCACAACAGCAGCAATAAGAATCATAATAAATATAACACAAGTGTACAACCAAGCACGTCTAGCAATTTCACCTCATAATGAGTCACTGTTACTCATTATGCTCATTGTCAGGTTACAAAATGGTTTCACAGGAAGAATTTCTTGCTGAACAGCTTTTAGTAACTGATTAGTATTATAGTTATCTTTTTCTTTTTTAGAGTTTCCTCATCTGCAAAATGAAGACTAAAATAATAGCTGTGAAAGCTCTTCCAAGATTACTAATATTTTATTATTTTTTGTGTTTTTCTGATTCATCACATTTAGCTTAAAAGTTGAAAAGAAATGCTAAAAATCTTATATGAAACTTTTAATAATTAATTATTAAATGTGATGAATACAATATTTATATTTATTATTATTTCAGTAACACACTTGGTGCCTAGAAAGATGTATTTCTGGAATTGGATGAATTGCTAGTTTGTAGCAAAAAGTACTCTTTTTGTTGGTTGTCAACATGGCTAGGGCATGATATCCAGATATTTATATTTCAGATGAAATTCAAATTTAAATCAATGGACATTTAGTAAAGCAGATTAACCCTCTTAAAGTGGGTGGGCCTCATCAAATCCATTGAAGGAAGGCCATCCAACAAGGAAGCAATACTTCTTTTTTTTTATTTTTATTTTTTATTTTTTAAGAATGGAATCTTCTAAAAATAGTTGTTCATAGTGATCATCTCTAAGTGGTTGTACTACATGTGATTTTAATTTTTCTTCATTAAAATCTGAATTATCTAATCTTCCCATAACAAACCACAATATCAAGGTACTGCATTCTTCCACAACCACATGTACCTGGAAAAGGAAAGTTATCTTCAGATGATAGCACAGCTTGGTCAAGACCTTGATTTTAACCTTGTGAAAACCTGAGCAGAGAATGGAATAAAGCCTTCCCAGATTTCTGACCTATAGTTTTAGTGAATGGGCATTATCTTCAACTGATGATATATGTGTGGTAACTTGCTTGAAACAATAAAAACATAATATCCTCCACTAAAATTCTGGCTTTGACAAGGAATTATTGAGAGCTAAACCCCTGGACAGACTTCTCCTGTGACTCAGCAGTAAAGAAACCGCCTACCAGTACAGGAGACACAGGTTCCATCCCTAGGTTGGGAAGATCCCCTGAAGAAGAAAATGGCAACCCACTCCAGTATTCTTGCCTAGGAAATTCCATGGATAGAGGAGCCTGGCAGGCTATACAGTCCATGGTCTCACAAAGAGGTGGGCATGACTGAGTGACTGAGCATGAATGCAAATCATAATTATAGCTCAAAAGACAGCATTAAGATTTGCAGAATTATACAGTAAGAAATAACTCTGTTACACATTTCACATGCATGTCCATGAAGGTGACTGTTCATCAGCCCCACACTATTACTCAGAAATGACCAATTTGCTTGATTTTATCACCGAAGTATATTCTCCATCAGTGTAGGAATTATTGTTTTGTACACCACTGCGCTGACACAGAGCATAGGCTATTAAGTCATTCTTATACACTGGAAGCTGTGTCCAGTCTCAAGGCACACTCATCATTTCAAAGACACAAAATCAAGAAATACAAGCAAAGGTTAGAAACCTGGGACACAGGTGCGATTCTCCAGGATTCTGCTGTTGGACATGTGCTCCCTGTCCCACTTTACACACTGGGCAGCATGTTAGGTTATAAAACATGTCTGTGGCATTGCCCTGGTGGTCCAGTGGTTAAGACTGTGCTTCCAATGCAGGGGTGCAGGGGACATGGGTTCAATCCCTCATCGGGGAAATAAGATCCCACATTTCGCAGGGTGCACCAAAAAAGCAAACAAACAAATGAAAACACAACTAAAACTACTGCCTTTGTTTAACACTTGGTTGGACCTGCCAGCGAATCCCAGGAAACCAGGTCCCACGGGTTCTATGTTGGTTTGTTACAGCACTGCTAACCGAAAACAACATACTGAGAATAGTTTTACACAAAGCTGCTCCTCCTAGCAAATACTGATGGTCTATTAACCCTAAGATCAATTATCAGGGTGTTTATAATGACCTCAAAGTGCCAGCTACCTTCTTTCTGAGCATCCTCAGGGCAAAGAGAAATGAATGGCTTGCAAGCCACCTGCTTGACTCCTTTCCACCTGCTACTTCCCTGGTGCCTATAGCATTGTTGGGCACATAGTATGTAAATAACCATCTCCTTAGTGACTGAATGATGTGAATCTGACCAATAGCTATTGGCAATGTGGAATATTATGTTCAGAAGGAACCTGGGGACCATATCTGGACTCCAGTGAAATAGTGTAACATCATTAGGTGGCAACATATAAACGTACAGGAGAATTGTGAAATGTCACTGTCCACACACTTATCTCCACTGCACTTCTAAACAGACTAGTCTCCCTGACAAGTAATAATCAACCAAACCGATTTAGTACCCTATATGTCAACACCAGGAATATACAAATTTTGAAGTGAAAGAAAGGGTTTCCCTGGTGGCGCCGGGGTCAAGAATCCACCTCCCAAAGCAGGAGACACAGCTTAGATTCCTGGTTTGAGAAGATCCCACATACAGCAGAGCAACTAAGCCTGAGCACCACCAGCTTGTGCTCTAGAGCCTGGGAGCCACAACCACTGAAGCCTGCGTGCCCTAGAGCCTGTGCTCCATGACAAGAGAAGCCACCACAACGAGAAGCCCATGTACAGCAATGAGAATGTAGCACCCGCTCACCACAGCTAGAGAGAAGCCCTTGCAACAGGGAAGACCTAACATAGGCAAAAATACAGCAATTAATTAAGTTACAAAAAAAGGAAGTGAAAGAAAAAGATGATAGCTTTTGAACTTCACTGATCAACAAGTTATGATTTCCTTAGTTTCTTTCAGATTTCCTATTTATGGATTTGTAAGGACACTTCATTATTCCTGTTCTGTGCTTAACTATCTTCATAAAATTAATGGAACTGATGATTGTTTCCTATGGAATTTAGATGGACCTCATTCATAGTCTGTATTATAATTCAAGACTAGTTATCTGCAATCATCTCTGTTAGTTCACTAAGGCTGCCATTACAGAGTACTATAGACTTGATGGCTTAAAGAACATAAATTTATTTTCTCACAGTTTTGGGAGGCAAAAAATCCAAGATTAAGGCATAGGTGGGGCTGGGTACATTCTGGGGTCTCTCTTCATGACATCTTTTATCTGTCTTCATATGTCTTTCCACTGCATGCATTTGTGTCCTAATCTCTTTTATAAGGAGACAAATAACACTGGATTAGGGCCCACCCTAATGATCTTTGTGGTGGTGAGGTAGTCACTAAGTCATGTCTGACTGTTTGAGATCCCTGGACTGTCGCCTGCCAGGTTCCTCTGTCCATGGGTTTTCCCAGGCAAGAATACTGGAATGGGTTGCCATTTCCTTCTCCAGGGCTCTTCCTGACCCAGGGATCAAACCCACGGCTCCTGCATTGCAGGTGGATCTTTACCTCTGAGCTGCCAAGGAAGCCCACCTTATAACTTTAATTACCATTTTAAAGTACTCCAAATACTCCAGAACTCCAAATACAGTCACATAGAAAGCTACTAAGGACTAATATTTCAATATATGAATGAGGTAGGGGCACCGTTCACCCCATAAAATCACTCAAGGCAGAAAATCATCATGCATTTCACTGGAGAGTTAATTTTTAAGCACTGTTTTTATCGTACTTGACTTTAAAGAAACTATTTTCTCCCTCATGGAAAAGCATTATGTTTTCTTCTTCAGTAAGATTCATCTGTGAGTGCATGTGATGTTCACTTTTTGTTAAAGTGATGCCCAATCTTTGGCAGGAGTATATTATTGACCAAAGTACCAAAGTATGTTAATAAAATTATGGAGACACGAAACTAGGGTACGTAATGTGACTCAGATAGCCAGAACTCACCATTTGAACTGATAAATCTCTGTAAAATTATTTTTGAGGAAATAAATTTAAATATATATAAAGAAAGATAGCAGTTTCTAGAATCATTAAGAATTCAGTGATAACCAAAATAGCACAGTGAAAATTAGTGAGCTTTTAAATAGTCTCTGAGTCATCAATGACTTTTGAAAAGTTGCCAAACCTTCTAAAGAAAATATTGTTTAGTGAATTTTAAGCGAAATTAGATGCAATTATTTTCTTTGATGACAGGGTTTTACAGAAATGCTGATTAGTGCTAAAAAAAATTGTCTGCCTATGTTGTCATCAACAATCTAATTTTTTCTTCAAGCATTCTGAACTAAGCTATACTTTTTGTTTTAGAACTTTTTATTTAAGAATTCAGGGCTGCAAAGTTTCACATCTACTTTCTATTATTCAAAAATTTACAGGACTCTAAAATATTTTAATATTTGAAATATACAATGTATCTTTAATATATGTACTATGTCATATGTTTGTATGTACAGATCTCTGAATCTATTCAATCTATTTTTCTTTTCCCTATGCCACATGAAGGCATGGATCGTGTCTGTTTTGTGAATTATAGTATATAACATATCAAAGAACTTACCTAGCAAGTGTTTTTATAAATTAAAAGGTAAAAATTTTTCAGAATTCCAGTTGCAGCCTAGATATGTAAAGAGATAGTCATCATTTCACCAAAACAATAAGAAAAACATGAGCAAACTGAAAAATAATGATTTTTCATAAACCCCAAGGTCTTGGAACCAACCACCTTCACTCTAGCACCTGCAGTGAGATATAGGAGCCAAGAACTTATTTCCTGGGCAGAAGCCACAGGATCCCATGTAAGCCAATAGGAGGATTAGACTGGAAATTCTGCCAAATTGCTGGAAGCTGAAATATGGGCTAACATAAGAATGAGAAGCAAGTAAATGCAATAGACACAATCACATTTCTGCAGACGTTTCCTGCAGAAACCCCAGAAATCTCTCAAAACTTGGCCCTGAAGAAAGTGTCCACCGGCTGTAGTGTAACAAGTGCTCATAGCCCATGGAGAGAATGAGTAAATACACAGAAAGCTTTCCCTTATGGAGCAAAAGGCCTGATTTGACAGGGGAAGAAAATCAACAAGTAGAATGATGAAATTCCATTACAGCTGGGGGAGTGAACTCAGTACAGCTCCAGCCTCCATTTCACTGAAGGATGCAAAAAAGCCATAATCTACAGGAAATAGAATTAAAATATATTATTCGTGTCTAAGTCTAAGTCCCTTCGGTCGTGTCCGACTCTGTGTGACCCCGTAGACGGCAGCCCACCAGGCTCCCCCGTCCCTGGGATTCTCCAGGCAAGAACACTGGAGTGGGCTGCCATTTCTTTCTCCAATGCATGAAAGTGAAAAGTGAAAGTGAAGTCACTCAGTCGTGTCCGATTCTTAGCGACCCCATGGACTGCAGCCTACCAGGCTCCTCCATCCATGGGATTTTCCAGGCAAGAGTACTGGGTGCCATTGCCTACTCTAGCTCTGCTTAAAAACACACACCCACAATTTTTTTTGGGGGGGGTCAAGAAATTAGTATTATAAACAGTTAAGGTAGGAAATCAGTCAAAATGGCCTGGCTTTGTCAAAAACAAAGAAAAAAGAAAATGCCCAATGAAAACTAGCAGAACCCTTACACAAACTAGCTTGACTGACTTTACAATCCTTCCTTTGAAAAAAAGAAAAGCAAAGATTCCAAAAGCTAAGAATCCCTCAGGATTCAGGGAAATCATCATGCTTTTTCAACTCTACCATACTATCTTCCACTTAATGTAGTTAAAATTTTTTCATTGCTGCATTCCTTGTTACCACATTATATTATATACCACATTATATGTGGTATAATATTTTTACAAATATATTTTAGAAAGTGAAAAATCTCTGTACCACAGCAAACAACTTTCAACAATTCTCTCTTTTTTTTTTTTTTTTGGTATGTAATTTCTTTTGCTTACCTTGGGAACTTGGGAAGGCAATTAAGGAAAGAAATAAAATATCCCCTGCTTTCTTTTTATAGTTTCACAACTGGCAGAAGTAACTATCTGGCTGTTTCTAGCTAAGGGATCATTAAAAATTTGCCACTTTGATGTGTCTACGGGGAAAAAAAAAGTTTCTGAAGATTTGCTCACCGGTTTCTGGATCTGCCAAAAGAGAACAAACAGAAAGAGGTGAAGATGCTAGATGTCTCGAGGGGTTTGTGAAAGATTTAGAAAGTGAGAATTTTCAATAATGCATTGTTCAAATTTCTTTTCATCAAACATGATGACATTGCAATATTTTCCTTTATTGTTTCAATAGTAAAATCATTAGAAAAAACACATCTTTTTTTCCAAAATAAGTGAAGGTTATGAGGATATGAGCAAAGAACGGATTATTCATTGATGTTTACAAAACCAAAATATAAATAATTTGTTATTTCTGCCCACATAAATTTTACATTTTGAGCTAAAATCCTAATTTCTATTTATTTCATTTTGCTCTGCCTGTCGATTGTATTCAGGGAAACATAGACCTTCCTTTCTTTTTATTATTATAATAATAACGCCACTTACTCAGATTCACTAGGGATTGCAATACAAAGAACATTTACCTCTCTCACTACTTAAAATGTCCTTAGCAGCTATAGCCCTGGTACAAAAGCTAGTTAAATTTAGACTTTCTTCAATTCTTCCAGCTAATTTTGGACACTTACCTTTTAAACTATGCTGCTTAGAATATGAATACAGGCCAAATACTGCAATTATACATTCTCTTGATAGAAATGAAGGTGGGCCATTATATTTCCTGTATTTCAGCAAACTGTGAACCTTTTCTTGTAACAAAATGCACGAGTCATTCGAACTCCTCATTTAAATATGTACTAGGGAGATAAGTCCACTGCTGAATAGCTAGAGTTATTACAGTTCAAACAATTGAACATATATCTTCTGGTCATTGTAAGACTATTGCTTCTTCTCTGACTTCTGAGTTACTGTTAATTTCTATCAAAATACTGGGAATTTCTTCACAGCAATTAAGGATTGGAAAACTGGTTTAAGGGAATTTCAAACTGACCACATGGACCACAGCCTTGTCTAATTCAATGAAACTATGAGCCATGCCGTGTAGGGCCACCCAGGACAGATGTGTCACGATGAAGACTTCTCACAAAACATGGCCCACTGGAGAAGAGAATGGCAAACTACTTCAGTATTCTTGCCTTGAGAACCCCATGAGTAGCCTGAAAAGGCAGTTTGACATGTTAACCTTTTGCAAATGTTATTAGGGTAAGCAATGGCTTTTGATATTATAGATAAGGCACTTCTATTTTGTTGCACTTAAATACTGTAAAATGATCATAAAAATGTGCTGTTTACTTTTAGAAAGCAAAAATAAGAATTTAACTGTTTTTGTTTAGTCGCTAAGTACTGTATGACTCTTTTGACACCCCATGGACTGTAGCCCACCAGACTTCTCTGTCCCTGGATTCTCCAGGCAAGAAAGCTGGAGTTAGTTGCCATTTCCTCCTCCAGGGGATCTTTCCAACCCAGGAATCAAAGCAGCATTTCCTGCACTGGCAGTCAGATTCTTTACAACTGAGAAACCAGGGAAACCTAAGAATTTAGCTAGGAAGGTACTAACAGAATTTAGTGCTTCTATTAAAAAAAAAAAAAGTTGAGAAAAATGTCATAGATTTACAATTAATGCTATACATATGTATGACATTTTAATTTCATGCTGTTTATGGTAATTATTTAATTTTATTTTAATAATATAAATTGCTAAATAATTATGGAAATGCATATAAAGCTAACATTTTGTTTTAATAAATAAAACACCAAGAACAGTGGAAAGTGCTAACAGAACCAAGTGGTCCATAAATAAATTTTGGGAAAAAAAACTACTATAGATTAAAAGGTAATATTTAACATATATTACGATTCAGGTACTCACTTATGCCTAATACAGTTGCTTTCAAGTTTAATTGTGTATAAGTACATTATATTGGTAACTTAGCTAGTAAAGAATCTGCCTGCAATGCAGGAGACCCCATTGGATTTCTGAGTCAGGAAGATCCCCTGGAGAAGGGATAGGCTACCCAGTCCAGTATTTCTGGGCTTCCCTGGTGGCCCAGCTGGTAAAGAATCCTCCTGCAATATGGGAGACCTGGGTTCAATCCCTAGATTGGGAAGATCCTCTGGAGAAGGAAACAGCTACCCACTGCAGTATTCTGGCCTGGAGAACTCCATGAACTGTATAGTCCATGGGGTAGCAAAGAGTCAGACACAACTGGATGGCTTTCACTTCACACTACATTGAACATCGTGGACCAACTGGGCTAAACTTTTAAAAAGTTTTGTTAGTTTTTTAAGTTCTGTGTGTGTGAGTCATGTCTGACTCTTTGTGACACTATGGACTGTAGCCTGGCAGGCTCTTCTATCTGCGGAATTTTCTAGGCAAGAATATTGGAATGGGTTGCCATGCCCTCCTCCAGGGGATCTTCCTGACCCAGGGATCAAACCTGGGTCTCTCTCATTGCAGGCAGATTCTTTACTGTCTGAGCCACCAGGGAAGTCACATGAAAAAGAATGACATTTTAAGTTACATGAATAAAAATGGCATTTCAAGACATCATATCTATGAACTCAGAGCCTGCATCACAAGTTTCAAAGTCTAAAATGTATTCATAAAGATGTCCAATGTATGCAGTTGATTAAAGAGGCCATTGCGATATAACAAAAACAACCCTTTTGAGAGCTGGAAGAAACAAATGTGCTCTCTGTTCATCCACTAACAACCTATGAGACCTTGGGAAAGTGAACAGAGCTCATTCTGTAACTTTTTCCTATTCAGAAAGATGAGGAAATTTGACTAAATGATCTCGAAGGCCTATTTAAATTTAAAAGTTGAAACTCCATCATTGCTGACTCTTTAATACTCATGAAAATGAACTACACACATTTCCCTACATGCTGGGAGTTTAAACCACCTAAGAAGCAAGGGTCCATATTACCCTTGTTATCTGCTGAATCTCAAGGCCCACCTCAAAACTGAACACAGCAGAGGTGAGTCACTCAATAAAAAGTTGCTGAGTAAATGAACAAGTGAATTGATGAATGAACATTTTCTCCTGATGACTTTTTCTGGTTGTGAAACTATCTGGACTAGCCGTTTTTCTTCACTTTTTAACATCTTCTAATTTTGTCATTGTTATCAGAGTGTTTGCTGTCCAAGTATAATGAGTAAAAATGTCACCAGTAGTTCAGTGTTCTTTCCTGATTTGATATGAGTAAGCTTGGCATGGCTTCCCCGGTGGCTCAGAAGGTGAAGGTAAAGAATCTGCCTGCAGTGTGGGAAACCTGGATTCGAAACTTGGGTCAGGGTTTCTTATCCACAAACTTTAAAATTCCAAGAAGAAGATATTCTGCCTAAGAAGCAGAAAACTTAAAAATGTGGAACATCTTCCCTCAGTAGAATGATCTAGAAATTTTATTTTTTTAATTTATTTTTATTTCATTTTTTTTAATTTTATTTTATTTAACTTTGCAATATTGTATTGGTTTTGCCATATATCAAAATGAATCCGCCACAGGTATACATGTGTTCCCCATCCTGAACCCTCCTCCCTCCTCCCTCCCCATACCATCCCTCTGGGTCGTCCCAGTGCACTAGCCCCAAGCATCCAGTATCGTGCATCAAACCTGGACTGGCGACTCATTTCATATATGATATTATACATATTTCAATGATCTAGAAATTTTAGAACTGCTCTTATGCTGAGCACCAGAGGTAATGTATAAAGAGCACTTGAACCTTACAAGGCTATGAAGCATCTCCAGGCCAAGATCTGGTGAATGGCAATCCAAAGAGAATTGATTTTTAATTCTGGAATAGGTAGCTGAGACACAATGAGTATGAGCAGCATACTTAAAGGTCTCGTAGGATGAGAAGGATCTAAGTTGGAATTCAAACCCATCCTAATGGGAGCCCTGCTAAACAGCTTGCACTTTAAGTGTGTGTGTGGGTGTGCTTAGTGGCTCAGTCTGCCCAACTCTGTGACCCCAAGGGCTGTAGTCCGCCAGGCTCCTCTGTCCATGGGGATTCTCCAGGCAAGAATACTGGAGTGGGTTGCCATGGTCTTCTCCAGGGGATCTTCCTAAACCACGGATCGAACCCAGGTCTCACGCATTGCAGGCAAATTCTTTACCACCTGAGCTCTGAAAAGCTGGAACCAGGGAAGCTCTGAAAAAATGAACCCCAGCAATAAGGATAAACAAACTTTCCTGCAACTCAAATCTCAGTCCCTGAAATTGGCGTTAGACAGCCACATACTATTAGTGTCCCTAAGAGGTACATGACAGAAGCAATGGGACTTTCCTCTAGAAGCTAATGTTATACTAGGCTTCCAAATAATTCAATAAAACAGTTTTATTAAATGCAATGCTTGGTACATAATAACAAATGAACGAAGCTAGCAGCAAAGTCACTCTTTATCTTTCTGGCAATAGATTTTATTTTCAGATAAATTCTTCATTGAGATAAATTCCACGTCTTCATTTGTTCTCTATTTCTTCTTATGTATTTCAATCAAGACATAAATGAATAATCTAAATTCTGAGCTTGGCAACACTAGAAAAAATTTAAGAGTTGTGCTAAAGTCACTCTTCAGTATTAAAAAAGTAGTACATCTTTCTGATATGACAGCATTTCTTCTACTGCCAAAGTAAAATAACTTTGTCAAGGTAAGCATTCTTTTCTCCAGTGCAAGGGAACTCTTAATGGAAAGATGGGCACAATAAAGGAGGGAAATGACATGGACCTAGCAGAAGCAGAAGATATTAAGAAGAGGTGGCAAGAATACAGAGAAGATCTATATTAAAAAGATCTTAATGAGCCAGGTAACCATGATGATGTGCTCACTCACCTAGAACCAGACATCCTGGAGTACAAAGTCAGGTGGGCCTTAGGAAGCATCACTGCAAACAAAGCTAGTGGAGGGGATGGATTCCAGTTGAACTATTTCAAATCCTAAAAGATGATGCTGTGAAAATGCTGCACTCAATATGCCAGCAAATATGGAAAACTCAGTAGTGGCCACAGGACTGGAAAAGGTCAGTTCTCATTCGAATCCTGAAGAAAAGCAATGTCAAAGAATGATCAAACTACTGCACAATTGCGCTCATCTCACGCACTAGAAAGGTAATGTTGAAAACTCTCCAAGTGAGGTTTCAACAGTAAGGGAACCAAGAACTTCAAGATGTTCTAGCTGGATTTAGAAAAGGCAGAGGAACAAGAGATCAAATTGTCAACATCCATTGGATCATCAAAAAAGCAAGAGAGCTCCAGAAAAACATCTGCTTCTGCTTCATGGACTATGCCAAAACCTTTGTGTGAATCAAGACAAACAGTGAAAATTCTTAAAGAGATGGGAATATGAGACCACCCTACCTGCCTCCTGAGAAATCTGTATGCAGGTCAAGAAGCAACAGTTAGAACAAGATATAGTACAATGGACTGGTTCCAAATTGGCAAAGGTGTACGTCAAGGCTGTATATTGTCACCCTGCTTATTTAACTTATATGCAGAATACATCATGCGAAATGCCAGATTGGATGAAGCACAAGCTGGAGTCAAGATTACCAGGAAAAAAATATCAATAACCTCAGATATGCAGATGATACCAGACTTATGGCAGAAAGCGAAGAGGAACTAAAGTCACTTGATTAAAGTGAAAGAGGAGAGTGAGAAAGCTGGCTTAAAACTCAGCATTCAGAAAATTATGACATTGGGATCCAGTCCAATCACTTCATGCCAAATAGATGGGGAAACAATGAAAACAGTGAGAGACTTTATTTCCTTGGGCTCCAAAATCACTGCAGATGGTGGTTGCAGCCATGAAATTAAAAGGGTCTTGCTCCTTGGAAGAAAATATATGACCAACCTAGACAGCATATTAAAAAGCAGAGACATTACTTTTCCTACTAATGTCCATCTAGCAAAAGCTATGGTCTTTCCAGTATTCATGTATGGATGTGAGAGTTTGACCATAAGAAACCTGAGTGCTAAAGAATCAATGCTTTTGAACTGCAGTGTTGGAGAAGACTCTTGAGAGTCCCCTGGATTGCAAGGAGATCAAACTAGTCAATCCTAAGGAAATCAGTCCTGAAAATTGATTGGAAGGACTAATACTAAAGCTGAAACTCCAATACTTTGGCCAGATCATTAGAAGAACTGATTAATTGGAAAAGACCCTGATGGTGGAAAATGAAAGCAGGAAGAGAAAGGGATGACAGAGGATGAGATGGTTGGATGGCATCACCAACTCAATGGGCAAGAGTTTAAGCAGGCCACAGGAGTTGGTGATAGACATGGAAGACTGGTATGCTGCAGTCCATGGGGTCACAAAGAGCTGGACATGACTGAGCCACTGAACTGAACTGAACTGACATTATTAAATATATATGATTTGGAGACATTCTGATCTACAGTTCAATTTGTCTCTACCAATAACTTAAAAATCGTGTACTTATATTTGAAGAGGGAAATCTTATGAACTAAAAAAAAAATGTGTTTGTAGTATTTTAATTTCACACTTGAGAAATTGTTCTGTAGCCAGTAGGTTATATATGTAGTATGGCCAACATATTTGTCTTGGAAGCAACAGTTATAATGGGACATGGAACAAAAGTTCAGTTCAGTTCAGTTGCTCAGTCGTGTCCGACTCTGTGACCCCATGAACCACAGCACACCAGGCCTCCCTGTCCATCACCTACTCCTGGAGTCCACCCAAACCCATGCCCATGGTGTCCGTGATGCCAACCAACCATCTTATCCTCTGTTGTCCCCTTCTCCTCCTGCCCTCAATCTTTCCCAAGGCCTTTTCAAATGAGTCAGCTCTCCACATCAAGTGGCCAAAGTATTGGAATTTCAGCTTCAACAACAGTCCTTCCAATATACACCCAGGACTGATCTTCTTTAGGATGGATTGGTTGGATCTCCTCGCAGGCCAAGGGACTCTGAAGAGTCTTCTCCAACACCACAGTTCAAAAGCATCAATTCCTCAGCACTCAGTTTTCTTTATAGTCCAACTCTCACATCCATACATGACCACTGGAAAAACTATAGCCTTGACTACACAGACTTTTGTTGGCAAAGTAATGTCTCTGCTTTTGAATATGCTATCTAGGTTAGTCGCAACTTTCCTTCCAAGGAGCAAGCATCTTTTAATTTCATGGCTGCAATCACCATCTGCAGTGATTTTGGAGCCCCCAAAAATGAAGTCAGCCACTGTTTCCATTATTTCCCCTTATATTTCCCATCAAGTGATGGGACCAGATGCCATGATCTTAGTTTTCTGAATGTTGAGTTTTAAGCCAACTTTTTCACTCTCCTCTTTCACTTTCATCAAGAGGATCTTTAGTTCTTCTTCACTTGCTGCCATAAGGGTGGTATCATCTGCATGTATGACATTATTGATATTTCTCCTGGCAATCTTGATTCCAGCTTGTGCTTCATCCAGCCCAGCTTTTCTCATGATGTACTCTGCATAGAAGTTAAATAAGCAGGATGACAATATACAGCCTTGACATACTCCTTTTCCTATTTGGAACCAGTCTGTTGTTCCATGTTCAGTTCTAACTGTTGCTTCCTGACCTGCATATAGGTTTCTCAAGAGGCAGGTCAGGTGGTCTGGTATTCCCATCTCTTGAAGAATTTTCCACAGTTCATTGTGATGCACACAGTCAAAGGCTTTGGCATAGTCAATAAAGCAGATATAGATGTTTTTCTGGAACTCTCTTGCTTTTTCGATGATCCAGAGGATGTTGGCAAATTGATCTCTGGTTCTTCTGCCTTTTCTAACACCAGCATGAACATCTGGGAGTTCATAGGTCATGTATTGCTGAGGCCTGGCTTGGAGAATTTTGAGCATTACCTTACTATCATGTGAGATGAGTGCAATTGTGTGGTAGTTTGAGCATTCTTTAGCATTACCTTTCTTTGGGATTGGAATGAAAACTGACTTTTTCCAGTCCTGTGGCCACTGCTGAGTTTTCCAAATTTGCTGACATATTGAGTGCAGCACTTTCACAGCATCATCTTTTAGAATTTGAAATAGCTCCACTGGAATTCCATCACCTCCACTAGCTTTGTTCGTAGTGATGCTTCTTGTGAAGCCCACCTAACTTCATATTCCAGGATGTCCGGCTCTAGGTGAATGGGAATGATCACACCTCTGTGATTATCTGGGCCATGCAGATCTTTTTTGTACAGTTCTTCTGTATATTCTTGCCACCTCTTCTTAATATCTTCTGCTTCTGTAGGGTCCATACCATTTCTGTCCTTTATTGAGCCCATCTTTGCATGAAATGTTCCCTTGATATCTCTAATTTTCTTGAAGAGATTTCTAGTCTTTCCCATTCTATTGTTTTTCTCTATTTCCTTGCACTGATTGCTGAGGAAGGCTTTCTTATCTCTCCTTGCTATTCTTTGTAACTCTGCATTCAAATGGGTATATATTTCCTTTTCTTCTTTGTTTTTCACTTCTCTTCTTTTCACAGTGATTTATAAGGCCTCCTCAGACAACCATTTTGCTTTTTTTTGCATTTCTTTTTCTTGAGGATGGTCTTGATCCCTGTCTCCTATACAATTTCATGACCTCCGTCCATAGTTCATCAGGCACTCTGTCTATCAGATCTAGTCCCTTAAATCTATTTCTCACTTCCACTGTATAATCATAAGGGATGTGATTTAGGTCATACCTGAATGGTCTGGTGGCTTTCCCCACTTTCTTCAATTTAAGTCTAAATTTGGTAATAAGGAGTTAATGATCTGAGCTGCAGTCCACTCCAGGTCTTGTTTTTCAGGAATGTATAGAGCTTCTCTATCTTTGGCTGCAAAGGATATAATCAATCTGATTTTGGTGTTGACCATCTGGTGATGTTCATGTATTGAGTCTTCTCCTGTGTTGTTGGAAGAGGGCGTTTGCTATAACCAGTGCTATGGAACAACAGTCTGGATCCAAATAGGAAAAGGAGTACATCAAAGCTGTATATTGTCACCCTACTTATTTAACTTATATGCAGAGTACATCATGAGAAGTGCTGGGCTGGATGAAGCACAAGCTGAAATCAAGATTGCCAGGAGAAATACCAAAAACCTCAGATATGCAAATGACACCACCCTTATGGCAGAAAGTGAAGAACTAAAGAGCCTCTCAATGAAAGTGAAAGAAAAGAGTGAAAAAGTTGGCTTAAAACTCAATATTCAGAAAACTAAGATCATGGCATCTGGTCCCGTCAGTTCATGGCAGATAGATGGGGAAACAGTGGAAACAGTGGCTGACTTTATATTTCTGGGCTCCAAAATCACTGCAGATGGTGATTGCAGCCATTAAACTAAAAGATGCTTGCTCCTTGGAAGGAACATTATTGAGCAACCTAGACAGCACATTCAAAGGCAAAGACATTACTTTGCCAACAAAGGTCCGTCTAGTCAAGGCTATAGTTTTTCCAGTGGTCATGTATGGATGTGAGAGTTGGACTATAAAGAAAGCTGAGTGCTGAGGAATTGATGCTTTTGAACTGTGGTGTTGGAGAAGACTCTTGAGAGTCCCTTGGCCTGAGAGAAGATCCAATCAGTCCATCCTAAAGGAAATCAGTCCTGGATGTTCATTGGAAGGACTGATGTTGAAGCTGAAACTCCAATACTTTGGCCACTTCATGCGAAGAGCTGACTCATTTGAAAAGAACCTGATGCTGGGAAAGATTGAGAGCAGGAGGAGTAGAGGACAACAGAGGATGAGATGGTTGGATGGCATCACCAACTCAATGGAGATATGTTTGGGTGTACTCCAGGAATTGGTGATGGACAAGGAGGCCTGGAGTGCTGCAGTTCATGGGGTCACAAGGAGTCAGACATGACTGAGTGACTGAACTGAACTGAAGCAATGATATGTACGGCAGCAGAAATTGAAACAAGTCTTTTTTCTCTTTGAAAAAAATTTCCAAAATACTATATGATCAAATACTGTTTTTTTTTTTTTATTTAACATTTTTTAGTAAAATGATATTACAGGAAAAAATCTAATTCAGACACATTAGCTTTTCAGCATCTAGTCAAACTCTTGAACTCTACTTAATCAGCAGTTATGATGCTGAGTTTGATCAGAAGATAACAATTAAAAAAATGAGGGAAATGGAAGATAAGAAAAGAAAAAAGCAAAGATATAGGTACTGTGCGCTAAGTCACTTCCGTAATATCTGACTCTTTGAGATCCTATAGACTGTAGCTCACCACGCTCCTCTGTCCATGGGATACTCCAAGCAAGAATATTGGAGTGGGTTGCCATTTCTTCCTCCAGAGGATCTTCCCAACCCAAGGGTCAAACCCACGTCTCTTAGGTCTCCTGCATTGGCATGCGAGGTCTTTACCGTTGTTGCCAACTGAGCAGAGAGTTAAAAGAGGTAAATTTTGGTACAGAAATGGACAAAAGCACAAGAGCCTTGGTTCTCAAGGACTTCAGTGGAGAGTGGGGAGTGGTCCAGGAGAAAAAAAAACAGAGGTGTTGGGAAAAAAAAAAAAAAAAAAAACCTTTGCTACTCTAGTAGAGGGAGGCATACTTATTTATTGGTAATTCGAAAATTCTGACCCTCTTACCACCTTATCTAAGGATGGTCTTCATACCGGTTTTAAGTACCTAATCAGCCCACAGCTGGCACTTAACTCTGTGCTGGGCACTGCTCAAAGTTAAGGCCAGCCTATGAGGTTACATAGTTTGGACCTATCAGAAAGTGGCCTGTGAGTAGTATTTAGTCACTATAATCCAGCTGCCACTTTCCCAGCCAACTGCTGTACCTGGTGCCTCAACTAAGAGACCTTAGAAGGGCATCTTCCTCTAGTTTATACATAAGGTGCTATATGCCAGTGGTGACCCTACCAAGGTGTTTGATACATATTAACTCATGTAGTCTTCCCAACAGCAAATATATAGAAAATATCACTATGTTAATAATATTTGCACAGCATTTACCATATTATCTTAAAATCTCACAACTATGAAATATCGGATAAATATTATTCCCATTTTATGTATGAGACATGTGGAAATTAAATTACTAAACTAAAGGGATACAGAAGGTGGTAGCAAGCCTGGTGTATGAAGCTGGGAAGCCCAGCCCCAAATCCTTGCTCTTAGCAGGGATTCCTCATATCCTCTCTCATCTGTTTCTTTTACCATTCTCCATCCTGATCTTCCT
The DNA here is from genome assembly GCF_055505025.1 of Bos grunniens. Taxonomy (NCBI): domain Eukaryota; kingdom Metazoa; phylum Chordata; class Mammalia; order Artiodactyla; family Bovidae; genus Bos; species Bos grunniens. Next base: position 11,127,167 of record NC_141184.1, on the reverse strand, counting down.
TGCTCCTTTTCTCTCTTATTTATTTCTTTTTACTTTCACTATCCCTTTATGCTCTCTGTCAAGATCAGTCTAAAGTGGGCTAAATTATTAATTGAATCTTTCTGGATAACTGGTTATTGATTCATAAAGAAATGATTGCTCTCTTTTGAAAGTCACAAAAACATAGATTTTAATCTTCTATTAAATACAGTTACTGTTTGTGTTTTTGCTGACAAATGTTTACACCCATACATCTCCCAAATAAATTAGTTTACTAATACAAAACCTGTTTTGGTTAATTTTCATCAAATTATTGAAAAACCATAATGCTTTATAAATATAATCTCTCAGTCAAAACACATTGTATTAGGTTTAAATGACTTCGCATGTTAATCTCATAAAGTTGATATAAATATCATCTTTAAATGGAATTTGATATCTACTTTACAGGAACATCTCAATTATGAAAGGAAACTTGAACATAAATTGTCAGGTATTTAATATTTATTTGAATTTTTGTACTTCCTTCCTTTTTCCTATTCCATCAGTTCAGTTCAGTCACTCAGTCGTGTCTGACTCTTTGCGACCCCATGAATCGCAGCACGCCAGGCCTCCCTGTCCATCACCAACTCCCGGAGTTCACTCAGACTCACGTCCATTGAGTCAGTGATGCCATCCAGTCATCTCCTCCTCTGTCATCCCCTTCTCCTCCTGCCCCCAATCCCTCACAGCATCAGAGTGCCTATTCCATAGCAGCTGACTGATCTGGGGTAATATGTTACTTAACAATGCTACAAAATTATCAATACTTAAATCTCAAATTAAAAAAAAAACACATCAAATTGATCAATACTCAAAATGAGAAAGGCAGCAAGAGTCAACACAAAGCTATATTTAATACTTTTTAAAAGAGGCTAAATACCTCACAATTTATTCCTCAGAATAAACAATTTGTTCCTCAGAATCAAGCAGGAAGAGATGCATAGAAACAAGAGGATAACCATGGTGTAAGAGTTTAAAGGCCATGATCACTTAACATTATTGAAGATATCTCATCCCAAGTTTTCCTCTGGAATATTTTCAAAGGACCACAGCATCAGACAGATACACAGAACCATGCACATATGATAAGAACGAATAGAATTAAACAACTACCCAGATATATAACCCCAAACATATGGTTTCTATAATTAATATACAACCCCAAGAGAAAGCTTTTCTATAATTGTCATTTTCATACACACACACATTTATATGATGCCACATAAAACCTTGTCAAAATCTTCAAAAGCAGTTAGAGGGCAAATAAATATATTGTTTAAATATTCAAAAATTTAGGTTGTTATGCCACTGTATTTTCCACAGCAGATTGTGAAGGTCATGTAGGGGACACATCTCCAGTTCTTAAGGGTGCATCACACTCTCACTAACCATTCGAGGGCTGACCATGGTGACTCTACAAAGAGCTGCTACAAACAACATATCCAGCCTTCAGACACACTCAGAGCCTGCATTTTCTAAAAATAAAATGATATTTTGTGTGAATGACTAGAATAAATTATGTGACCATGGTGCCAGATGTTTTATATGGAATTATTTGAAAAATTTCCCTGGTACATGAAATGAAGTAAAATGAAGTGAAAGTCACTCAGTCATGTCTGACTCTTTGTGACTATACAGTCCATGGAATTCTATACAGTCCATGGAATTCTACAGACTAGAATACTGGAATGGGCAGCCTTTCCCTTCTCCAGGGGATCTTCCCAATCCAGGAATCAAACCCAGGTCTCCCACATTGCAGATGGATTCTTTACCAGTTAAGCCACAAAAGAAGCCCAAGAATACTGGAGTGGGTAGCCTATCACATATTCAAGATTATTGAGGTTCACATTGAAAGAGAAATAGAGAAATACACCTACCTCGTCACCCCTCCCACATATATAAATAAGGGCTGATAGCAATTGTAATTGTCCTTTAAAAGTCAAATTACTTTGAAGAAAGTAAAATTGGGACAAAAGAATACATATAGGCAAATGAATAATTTTATTTTAAAGCTCTAAGCACTAAAATATCCTTGAAGAAATATATTTTAACAATTTTCCCAGCTTATTTATGTTACAAGAGATTTAATGAATGCATAAATTTTATTTTTTTAATTACAGTATAATACTTTGGCCACCTGAGTGAAGAACCAATTCATTGGAAAAGACCCTGATGCTGGGAAAGATTGAAGGCAGGAGAAGAGGGCGGCAGAAGACGAGATGGTTAGATAGCATCAGTGACTCAATGGACATGAAATTGAACAAACTCCAGAAGATAGTGAAGGACACGGAAGTCTGATGTGCTGCAGTCCATGGGGTCACAGAGTTGGACACGACTTTGTGACTGAACAATAAAAACAGCTGACTTACAACATTAGGTTACTTTCTGCTGTACAGAAAAGTGCTTCAGTTATATATATATGTTTCTCTTTTTAATATTCTTGTTCCTTTATGGTTTATTATAAGATTATGAATGTGCTGAAAGAATGAATTTTAAACAAGATTTCTCTGTGCTGAAAGAATGAATTTTAAACAAATAGGTGAAAGTGTTGGAAAATAAGTACTTAAATAGTTGGAAAAACTATGGGCACTATAAAACAATATTAAATTTCCAGAACATCTGATTGATGTTTTCCGCTTTTAGTTTCTGGTTTTTATCAGATTTGAGACAGTTTCTTCAAAAGTGTTCTTATCCTATTTTGATCATGTGTAATAAATTAAATTCATATATAAGTGCACGTATTAATTCCATACAAACTTACAGTAAAAGAACCAGAAATAGTAACTCATAGAATAAAACAAGAAGAGCAATCATCAGATAAAATTCCCCAAATTTATTGATTACACTTTATATAATGTCTATGAAAAGTGAAAGTGAAGTCGCTTAGTCGTATCCGACTCTTTGTGATCCCGTAGACTATAGCCCAGCATGCTCCTCTGCACATGGGATTTTCCAGGCAAGAGTACTGGAGTGGGTTGCCATTTCCTTAGCTTTGATCATTTAAATTATAGTCTTCAGAACTCTTTAATCATACAAACACCCAAAATTCTCAAGTGACATTACAGACAGATAAAATACTGGTAAAAATTTTGCATCTGAGATACTTTGTTCTCTAATTTGAAAATATGCTTATTATAAATTGGTTTATAATGATTAAATTTCAAACATATTAAATTATACTTTTAAAGTGCAATCATTAAAAAAAAAGTATACCCTGTATTTTCATTCATCTGTATTTCCTTGTCCTTAAATAACTTGAATAATTACCAATTATTAATTTCAGTGTTTTTTCTTTTTCCCCAGTGAGTAGTTTCAAAACAGTAAACAATTCAGTTTTCCATCAAAAAGTGGGAAATTCATTAGTGATCATGTCAACATACACAAATTTCAGACAATGTACACAAAACATAAAAACAGAGTTTTATCCAAGTTCTCAAAGATATTAATATCTATTTACACACCATGTCCAACTTTAAACATTCACGGTCTAAAATTCAGCAGTGTTTGCTTTTTATCATAAGATTCATACCATATGAATTCATAATATTATGAAAAAAGAACTAATCATTTTCCATTAACCCTAGTAAGACTCCCAGGTAAGACCTCCTAGTAAAGCAGCTTAGAGCTCTTCCTCTCCATTCATCTGTCTGAAAGTGAAAGTGAAAGTCGCTCAGTCCAGTCAGACTCTTTGCGACCCCATATATAGTCCATGGAATTCTCCAGGCCAGGATACTGGAGTGGGTAGCCTTTCCCTTCTCCAGGGGATCTTCCCAATCCAGGGATCGAACCAAGGTCTCCCACATTTGCAGGTGGTTTCTTTACCAGCTGAGCCACAAGGGAAGCTCAAGAACACAGGAGTGGGTAGCTTATCCCTGTTCAAGTGGATCTTCCCGACTCAGGAATCCAAGTGGGGTCTCCTGCATTGCAAGCAGGTTCTTTACCAACTGAGCTATCAGGGAAGCCCATTCATCTGTCTAAACCCATCTTGTTCAAACAAGGCTGATAAACCCTGGCTCCAGTCTGGTTGCCTGTAACGTCCTGTTCCATGTCTTTAGCAACCCATATTTCTCCATACTTTACAAGAATTTAAACAGTAAACAATTCTTAGGGGGAAAAAATGAACACTATCTTTATCTTCTAAAATGTTTATGTGTATTCCTTCCACAAACTGCTATCTTAGAGCTGTTCTCATTTTGCAATGTTTTAATAAAGGCTTGGGGCTTCTCAGGTGGCTCAGTGGCAAGGAATCCTGCCGTCAAATCCAAGTGACATGGGTTGGATCCCTGGGTTGAAAAGATCACCTGGAGAAGGAAATGACAAGTGATTCTAATATTCTTGCCTGGGAAAAGCCAAGGATAGAGGAGCCTGGCAGGCTACAGTCCATGGGGTCACAGAGTCAGATACGACTTAGCAACTAAACCACAACAACAATAAAGGCTTGAGCTGATGGTTTAAGGTGGCTGCTACACTTTCTACATTTTTAATACACTTTTTGTTGTTGTTCAGCCACTAAGTCATGTCCAACACTTTGTAACCCCACAGACTGCAGCACCCCAGGCTTCCCTGTTCTTCACTATGTGCTGGAGTTTGCTCAAACTCAAGTTCATTGAGTCGGTGATGCAATCTAACCATCTCATCCTCTGCCACTCTCTTCTCCTCTTGCCTTCAGTCTTTCCCACTATCAGGGTCTTACCCAATGAGTCAGCTCTTCATATCATTTGGCAAAGATATTGTAGCTTCAGCTTCAGCATAAATCCTCCCAGTGAATATTCAGCATTGATTTCCTTTAGGACTGACTGGTTTGATCTCCTTTCTGTCCAAGGGACTCTCAAGGGTCTTCTCCAGCACCAAAATTCAAAAGCATCAATTCTTCAGTGCTCAGCCTTGTTTATGGTCCAATCCTCACATCCATACATGACTACAAGAAAAATCATGGTTTTGACTTTACAGACCTTTGTTGGCAGAGTAATGTCTCTGGTTTTTGATATGCTGTCTAAGTTTGTCATAGCTTTCCTTCCAAGGAGCAAGCGTCTTTTAATTTCGTAGCTGCAGTGATCATCCACAGTGATTTTGCAACCCAAGAAAATAAAACATGGCACTGTTTCCACTTTCTCCCCACCTAATTGCCATGAAGTGATGGGACCAGATGCCATCTCAGTTTTTTGAATATAGAGTTTTAAGCCTGCTTTTTCACTCTCCTCTTTTACCCTCATCAAGAGGCTCCTTAGGTCCTCTTTGCTTTCTGCCATTAGGGTGGTATCATCAGCATACTGGAGGTTGTTGATATTTCTCCCACCAATCTTGATTTCAGCTTTTGTTTCATCCAAACCAGCATTTCACATGATGTGTTCTGAAAATGAAAGTTGCTCAGTCATGTCTGACTTTTTGCAACCCCTGTATAGTCCATAGGGTTCTCAAGGCCAGAATACTGGAGTGGGTAGCCATTCCCTTCTCCAGGGTATCTTCCCAACCTAGGGATAGAATCCAGGTCTCCAGCATTGCAGGCAGATTCTTTACCAACTGAGCCACCAGGGAAGCCCATGATGTACTCTGCATAGAAGTAAATTAAGCAGGGTGACAATATATAGCTTTGATGTTCCCCTTTCTAACAGTCCATTATTCCATGTCCAGTCTAACTTGTTTATGGTGGCTCAGATGGTAAACCATCTGCCTGCAATGCAAGGGACCCAGGTTCAGCCTCTGGATTAGTAAGATCCCCTTGTGAAGGGAATGACTACCTACGCCAATATTCTTGCCTGGAGAATTCCATGGACAGAGGAACCTGGCGGGCTATTATAGTCCATGTAGTCACAAAGAGTCAGCCATGACTGAGTGACTAACTCACTCTATTCTTTATTTTTCTATACTTTTTCAAATTCTTCTTTCCCCATTTAGGTTATTACAGAATACTCTATCCTTTTATTAAGATTATACACTCAAAACTTACAGATATAGGTACTCAGTATTTCTTAAAAAATTGGAAACATCCGTGAAAGCTATATATATTTATTTCTAAGAAATACACTATAAAAGAAAAATGACCAGGGTACATTGCTAAGATCTTTGTCACTCTGATTTGTCTTTAGAATCTAAAAGCTGATAGAGAAGCCTCTGAAATAAAAAAGAAGAGATAAAATTTTATAACCCAAGGTAATAGACAACGGTAGAATTTATATTGCACATAGCATGATTCATGAGTTTCTTTAATGTCTTCATAAATTACAACATCGTCTTTGTTTAAAAAAGAGGAAAACTAACCCACAAAACCAGGTTAATATTATATTTAATTTATTGATTGATTTACATGACTGTATTTGATATTATAGTATTTATAACATTTATAATAGATACACTATTAATTTAAAATATATACTATATAATTCACAAACTATATGCAATATATTACATAGCCTATTATGTCATAATATTTTATATAGCATATATTTCATTTACTTACATGATGTAGATTACATGTTACATGTTTCATCCAGCCCAGCATTTTCCATGGATGTGCTCTGAAAATGAAAGTTGCTCAGTCATGTCTGACTCTACATTCCCATCTCCTGTTGGATCATCAAAAAAGCAAAAGAGTTCCAGAAAAACATCTATTTCTTCTGTATTGACTATGCCAAAGCCTTTAACTGTGTGGATCACCAGAAACTGTAGGAAATTCTGAAAGATATGGGAATACCAGACCACCTGACCTGCCTCTTGAGAAATCTGTATGCAGGTCAGGAAGCAACAGTTAGAAGTAGACATGGAACAACAGACTGGTTCCAAATAGGGAAAGGAGTACGTCAAGGCTGTACATTGTCACCCTGCTTATTTAACTTCTATGCAGAGTACATCATGAGGAATGCTGGGCTGGAAGAAGCACAAGCTGGAATCAAGATTGCTGGGAGAAATATCAATAACTTCAGATATGCAGATGACACCACTGTTATGGCAGAAAGTGAGGAAGAACTAAAGAGCCTCTTGATGAAAGAAGAGAGTGAAAAAGTTGGCTTAGAACTCAACATTCAGAAAACTAAGATCATGGCATCTGGTCCCATCACTTCATGGCAAATAGAGGGGGAAACTGTGGAGACAGTGACAGCCTTTATGTTTTGGGGCTCCAAGATCACTGTAGATGGTGACTGAAGTCATAAAATAAAAAGACACTTACTCCTTGGAAGAAAAGTTATGACCAACCTAGACAGCATATTAAAAAACAGAGACATTACTTTGCCAACAAAGGTCCATCTAGTCAAAGCTGTGGTTTTTCCAGTAGTCACGTACGGTTGTGAGAGTTGGACTATAAAGAAAGCTGAGTGCCGAAGAATTGATGCTTTTGAACTGTGGTGTTGGAGAAGACTCTTGAGAGTCCCTTGGGATTCAAGAAGATCCAACCAGTCTATCCCAAAGGAGATCAGTCCTGGGTGTTCAATGGAAGGACTGATGTTGAAGCTGAAACTCCAATATTCTGGCCATCTCATGAGAAGAGTTGACTCATTTGAAAGGACCCAGATGCTGGGAAAGATTGAGGGCAGGAGGAGAAGGAGATGACAGAGGATGAGATGGTTTGATGGCATCACCGACTCAGTGGACATGAGTTTGGGTGAACTTCGGGAGTTGGTGATGGACAGGGAGGCCTGGCGTGCTGCAGTCCATGGGGTCACAAAGAGTCAGACATGACTGAGTGACTGAACTGACTGAACTGAAGAAATTTTAACTCTCTGACAGGAAAAAATTTGAAAGTTAGTGTTAAGAACTATGAGAACTCAAATACTTGGCAGTGGTAGTAAAAATTAGTACAGTCACTTTGAAAACAGTAAAAGCAAAAATCAGCAAATTCTATAAATAAGCCTGCAGTTCCACTCATAGACATAGAGAACAAACTAGTGGTTACCAGTGCAGAGATGGGTAGGGAGGGTGTTAGTATGTAATATGTTTAAATGGAGTATAATTTATAAACATTGAAACAGTGAATCACTGCTGTACACTTGAAAGTAATATGTTTTTAGGGCAACTGTATTTAAATAACAAAACAGAAAGAAAAATTGTAGAGCTTTCTCCAGCTGGCAAAAGAAGTCAGAGAAAGTAAAGTCAGAGAATTTCAAATTATGAAAAGGACTAGACTACATTGCTGCTTTGAAGATGGATGAGAGACGGGGGGTGGGGGAACACTGAAAGGAACACAGGTGGCCTCAAGGAATTGAGAATGATCCTTGACTGACAGCCATGAAGGATTCACTTTTAAATTCATTTAGGTAGTGGATTAAAACCTAATGCCTTACAACTAGAAAAAAAACAGATAGTACTGATGAGCTGTGATATAGTAAGGAAGCAACAAAAAAAACATAATTGTTGAGGTTTTTATAATCTTTCCTTACCTGAGTATAATTACTCAATTATTTACCAATTTACATTATTTATGTTTTCTTAGTACATATACACATGGCATAGAAATATGTTTAATTTCCAACTGGAAAATTATGTAAAGAATTACCTAGAGAATAAAAGAAAAAAGTTTCTATCCTGATGACATTTAGGACAAAAACTGGCCCTGATCTAGGAATAATTATTTGGGGAATATGGGAATAATTATTTTGCACAATTCTTGTCCATAGGAACCAATACTCTAGAGCAAAAGTAGGAAAGGCTGTTGACAATTAAATCAACACTACTCATCTAAAGACACCATTTAAATAAGCTGTTGTAAATTGAAAAGATTGTTATGTTTAGAATTAGAAGTATCTTCTCAGTAGACATAACTTTTGACTTAACTTTTAAATTTACTGAAAGTACTCATTTAGCTTTAAAAATAGAGCCTTTAACAAAATATATAAACAAAATTCAGTTTAACCAATTATTTCTTCCATTTCTCAGCCCATCTCACCCAAAGAACTGAACTTGATTTTGAAATCTGGGTTATCCTGTGGAGTTAACTGAAGATTTTTTTCAATTACTATTGTCTCAAACTGTTTGTACTCTAGAATACAATCAGTCAATTTCCAGTGATGCAATTTAAAAAAAAAAAGAAAGACTTGAAATCTCAGCTTCTCAAGAAAAGAGAGAGATTTCTTTCTTGTATGAATGAAACAAATTTTTTTTATAGCTTCAACTGATAATGTTATTGGGTAGAGAAGCTTTTTTTTTTTTTTTAATTGGGCTAAAGTTGCCTTACAAAGTTGTGTTAGTTTCTGCTGTGGTGGTGGTTTAGTCACTAAGTCATGTCCGACTCTTGTGATCTCATGGTCTGTAGCCTGCCAGGCTCCTCTGTCCATGGGATTTTCCAGATGAGAATACTGGAATGGGTTGCCATTTCCTTCTCAGGGGATCTTCCTGACCCAGGAATCAAACCCGGGTCTCCTGCATTGCAGGCAGATTCTTTACCAACTGAGCTATGAGAGAAGCCCAAGGAAGCAAATCATCTGTACATATTAAGGAACATAACCAACGAACATCTGTACATAATCAAGGAAGCAAGTCATCTGTACATATACATATATCCCTTCTCTCTTGGAGCTCCCCTCTCCCCATTCTATTCCTCTAGGTCACCACAGAGCGCAGCGCTCAGCAACCTGTGCTATATAGCAGGCTCCCACCAGCTATCTATTTTACATGATAGTGTGTATATATCAGTCCCAATCTCCCAATTCATCCCATCGCCCCCAGCACCCCCACCCCACAGCCTAAATTTCATGGGCAACAACAACCTCGGTTGTTATGAAATAGACTAATCACTATACTTGCATAACTTTAAGCCATAAATAATTTACATATAAAATTAATACCTGGCTTTCACATTAAACCTGACAAGGTAAAGTTTTTATTTTGAAGCTTCTTAATCAGGACACATTTCCTGGAAGCAGAGGTAACACATAGTAAAAAAGGCTTAGTTGACTTTACAAAGGGAAAATATAAGTCTCTTTTTGCATATGATATTTATAGATTTCATTGCTTTTTTATGGTCCTAACTATATCTGACAGTTAAGCTGAAAGTTCAGTGAAAATCTAGCTAGCTTGTGGAAATAAGTGAGAAGTGACTCGTCTTTACTGAGACATCAGTTGTGTCTAGCAGGAAATAAATGCATAATATTCACATGTAAGTTAACATCCAACAATAAAATAACATACCCAATGACTTTCAGTATATATATTTCTGAAGTTTGAACATAATGTTTCTATTTATAGAAAGCAGTTGAAGAACCTGATATGTCTGTTGTATTATTTTTTCCCCAGATTTTACCTGTTTAGTAGTTGCTTTATAAATAGTGGATGTTTTATAAGAATTTAAGTTATTGCTTGCTTTGTTCTGTTTTATGCATTTATAACTGAAATAATTTTGGTTTAACCATTTACAGTGTCATTAGAACAAACAACAATTTTGAAACTAATTATGGTTCCAAAAGGTTGGGTAAGGTGCCCGAAAGACAAGAAACAGCTGGGTGGCACTGAGGTTTTAGACAATCTCAGATGTGAATACTACATTGTTAACACTGAGAAATTATTTCTTTTAAGCAACATAAAATATTTGCAAGTCCTCATTTTTAAAAATGGTTTTGAAACTTTTTGAGATAAACTGTTCTCAGTGTTGTGGAATTCTTAATGGCATATGAATTAAGTAAGCAAAATTCCCAACACTGAAGGGTTTCTCCTAGCTATTACTGACAGGACACTTCTACAGAGATGTCAGTAATCAGAGTGGCCAGTCTTATGGAAAGAGCTGGAATGTGGCTGAGAACCTTTTAGCTTCCTGGAAACCCGGCTCTTAGTTTAGCTTCTGGACACTGCTTTAAACTGAGCTCTCCTTTCACATGATTCAGAGGGGGCTTGGCAGCTAATAACCCTGAGAGCCTTTCAGTGTTCAGGGATGGCTGTGTGCCTGACAGTTACTTGAAATGGGACAAGAAGCCCCTCCCCATTTGGGGTCTCCTGACTCAGAGAGTCTGCCCAGGTATTCACCACCTGTCAGTCAGCTGGCCAAGACCCCTACTCTCAAGCTGGAGGCTGTTTCTCAACTCAGATTGCCATTCTAAACACACAACACAAATAAAACAAGAAGCATAATTGATGTCATGTTATTCAAAAAGGAATTATAGACAATGCCAAGAGTGAACCACAAAGCAAATTATGGACTTTGCATATTTGTAAGGTAGGTTCATTGATTTTAGCAAATGTACCACTCAGGATTATTGATAATGGGTGAGGCTGTAGGTGTAGAGGTTGATATATGGAAATCTTGATCTTCCCCTCAATTTTGCTGACCCTGAAACTGCTCTGCAAAAAAAAGTCTTAAAGTCTTTAAAATGAGTCCGTTTTGGTTTTTTTTAATAATTATAGTAAGATAGACTACAGCTTGAACTACAGACAATTCTGTATTTAAATTTCTAACTATAACATCATTGAGAAAGACTTCCTATATCTTTTCTACCTTTTTTAAGTCATCCACCTGGAACATCAGAGAAAAAAATTCCTGGTGTTTGGTGTAAAAAATACATAGATTCTGAATCTTGGCAGCAGTACTAGACACAGAATGGGAAATTAACTGTTTCCTATTCTATGATGCTGATGAGACTACTTTGCTATAGAATTTGGAAAGAACCTGACAGATACCAATTAGTGAAGAAAGTGCCAAAGTGAGTCAATGAAGACTGTACTTCAGACAGTCAAGCACTATTACATTTCATAATGTCATGACTCATCTGATGAGTTACTAATGTCCACAATTTATTTTACATGAATATGGAAAAGAAAGTTGTATACCAGCTTTATCAGGTTGGCTGGATCCATTTATACCTTTAAAATTGCCTAAAATTGATTTCTTTTCTAAAAAAAAAATCAACTTATTTATTTTAATTGAAGGGTAATTGATTTACAATATTGTGGTGGTTTTTGCCATACATCGACATGAATCAGCCATGGGTGTACATGTGTCCTCCATCCTGAAAACCCCTTCCACCTCCCTCCCTACTCCATCCCTCTGGGTTGTCCCAGAGCACCGTCTTTGAGTGCCCTGTTTGCACTGGTCATCTACTTTAATATGGTAATATACATGTTTCTTTGCTATTTTCTCATATCATTCTATGCTCATCTTATCCCGCATAGTCCAATAGTCTGTTCTTTATATCTGTGTCTCTTTTGCCATCTTGCATATAGGGTCGTTGTTATTGCCTTTCTAAACACAAGTGTGCATGTGTGTGTGTATTTCTCTTCCAGTCATACCTTGCTTTTATAGCACTTCTCTTTTTGCTCTTTGCAGATGCTGCAGTTTTTACAAATTAAAGATTTGTGGGAAGGTCTGTTGCTGCCTTTTACCCAACATTTGTTCACTTCTTGTCTCTGTGTCATATTTCAATGATTCTCTCAATATTCAAACTATTTCATTGTCATTATATTTGTTACAGTAATCTGTGATCAGTGATCTTTGATGTTTCTACTATGACTTGCTGAAGTCCTAGATAATGGTTAGCATTTTTTAGCAATGAAATAATATTAAACAAGAGATGTACATTTGTTTAGGCAAAATGATATTGCACATTTGACAGACTACAGTATAGTCTGACACAACTGAAGTGACTTAGCGGCAGCAGCAGTATAGTGTAATCATAGTTTTATATACCCTGGTAATGAAAAAAATCTGTGACTTCCTTTGTTTTGATATTCACTCTGTTGCAGTGATCTGGAACCAAATCTACGCTATCTTGGAGGAATGTGTGCCTCTACAGATCAGTTAGTGAGATTAAGTCACCTTTTTTTTTCCCCCTAAATTTTGAAGGCTAAAAGCAATGGACAACAAGAAGACCTGTTAGTTTCAGCAGCTATCACAACCACCTGCTTGGGGAAGTAAGTCATCACTCCAAATATTAATATTATAGTCATCTCTCAGTATTTGAGAGGGACTGGTTCCAAGACTCCATCCCACAGATACCAAAATCAGTGGATGCCCGAGTCTCATATACAAAATGCATAGTATTTGTGTGCAACACATACATATCCTCTCACATGCCTAATCTCTAGAATATATATAATGCCTACTATGAGTAAATGCTGTGTGTGTGTGCTTATTCACTCAGTCATGTCTGACTTTTTGCAACTCCATGGACTGTAGCTCACCATGCTCTTCTGTCCATGGGGATTCTCTAGGCAAGAATACTGGAGTGGGTTACCATGCTCTTCTCCAGGGGATCTTCCCAATGCAGGGATCGAACCCAGGTCTCCCACATTGCATGTGGATTCTTTACCATCAGAGCCATGAAGTTGCTATATATTGTAAGTGCTATGTAATTAGTCGCTGGTGTGTGACAAATTCAAGTTTTGTTTTTTGAAACTTTAGACATTTTTCCGAATATTTTTGATCTGGGGTTGGTTGAATCTGCAGATACAGAACCTGAAAATATGAAAGGCCAAATGCATTCAAAAATCACAGTTAGTACAGGAATTTTTAATTCCAGAAGACTAGATGTATAGAACAGTCTTTTGGACTCTGTGGGAGAGGGAGTGAAAGTGAAAGTGAAGTCGCTCAGTCGTGTCTGACTCTTAGCGATCCCATGGATTGCAGCCTACCAGGCTCCTCCGTCCATGGGATTTTCCACGCAGGAGTACTGGAGTGGGATGCCATTGCCTTCTCTGAAATACTGGGTTAAACAAAGTTAAAAAGTTCCTATAGGACTTCTCAGAACCTTTAAATGCTCACAAATACTGTAAAGGTATTATAATGGAAAGTGTTTCTTAAACCCCAGTCAGTTTGAGAACTAAGGATTCTGTAAGCACCAGGAGTCCAATGAACACACCTTGAGAAGTGTCGTTACAGGGTGGGCCTGTAACACAGAAAAGTAAGGCCCCAAATAAGCCTTCCACCACTGTCTTCAAAAGTACAGCAGGGCTGGGGCACTGCCATTTGTTAGCGGTGGAAATACAAAGAGTGCTAACTTTGAAAATAAACAACTCGATGCATTAAAAAAAAAGTGCACAGTTGGATCAAACAAGGTTGTCATTGGGAGAGGGAGAGGGTGGGATAAATTGGGCGAGTGGCATTGAAACATGTATAATATCATATATGAAACAAATCTCCAGTCTAGGTTCAATGCATGATACTGGATGCTTGGGGCTGGTGCACTGAGATGACCCAGAGGGATGGTACGGGAAGGGAGGAGAGAGGGGGCTTCAGGATGGGGAACACGTGTATACCTGTGGTGGATTCAGTTGATGTATGGCAAAACCAATACAATATTGTAAAGTAATTAACCTCCAATAAAAATAAATAAATTGATATTAAATAAATAAATATTTACAGCACTTGTTGGACTCTGGACACATTTATTACAAATCCCTGGTGGCTCAAACAGTAAAGAATCAGCCTGCAATGCAGGAGACCTGGCTTTTATTCCTGAGTTTGGAAGATCCCCTGGATGAGGGCATGGCAACCCACTCCAGTAGTCTTGCCTGGAGAATCCCCATGGACAGAGGAGCCTGGTGGGCTACAGAGTAGGACACTACTGAGTGACTAAGCACAGCAAAACATATCTTTCAGTGTTATATTCCTCATAATTTAAAAGCCAATGTCACAAATTATAATTATAGTGTTTAAATATGTTCTTAAGAAACTGAAAGATTTTAATAATCTCTGTTCAGCTTTTAAAACTTTCCTTTGGTCATATGTAAAACTCATATTGTTATATTCAACAAATTCATTGCTTCTGATGGAAGGTATAGAACTCTTGGGCACAGCATACTGAGATAATGCAAAACAAAATTCTTCTGCTGGAGAAGTGCTAGAAAACTCTTTCCAAAGAGCTCTCATAGGTACAGGGTATAATGTATATGCCACACAGAGGAATGGGGTGGGGAGTGGGGGAATGCTGAGAAAGTCCTATTCTTGAGGCCCAGGTATAGAGTTCTAGGCTCAGACAATAGAATTGGATGCCCTACCTCCAATCAAGGACCCATTCAGTAGAGATCACGGGCAACCTCCTGCTGAGGAAGCAGCAAGACTGTTATCATGTTGGTACAAGTATTCAGGAACTGATGAAGTTTGGAGATGAAGCAGGAACTCAGGAGGAAAAAAAAAAAAAGGATCTAAACACTCAGACTTGACACTAAGTCCAAGGGAACAGCAACCTCTCCCAGGGGAGCTTTGAAGTCTGTGGAGCACTGTCAGTGACTGAGACAAAATCCAAACCCAGTTCAGCTACTGATGAGATCAACTCAATTTCTCACACTATCTCCT
Source organism: Bos grunniens (assembly GCF_055505025.1). Taxonomy (NCBI): domain Eukaryota; kingdom Metazoa; phylum Chordata; class Mammalia; order Artiodactyla; family Bovidae; genus Bos; species Bos grunniens. Next base: position 11,111,935 of record NC_141184.1, on the reverse strand, counting down.
TAACAGATGAAGAGGTAGACCAGTTTCAGGGTGTTATTTTCACTTCCTTCATTATTCTTTTACAGATAGTGTCTGGCTTTCAACCAAAAACCATGGAATAAGCAAAAATGCAAGAGAAAACCAACCTGTTTTCAAAAGATAAAGCTAGCAGCATTACCAGACCCAGAGATATAACTATCATTCAGGAATATTAAAATAGCTATAATTCAAAGTACATTCAGTATTTACTTGTACATGTCACTGCATGCGACCTTTTATATATGTTGAGCTCTAGCTAATAATATACATGCCAACATATTCAGGCAAATTTTATTGATGTCTGCAATTTTTAGTTTGTTCAGTTGCTCAGTCCTGTCCAACTCTTTGCTACACCATGGACCACAGAACACCAGGCTTCCTTGTCCTTCAACATCTCCCAGAGATTGCTTAAACTCATGTCCACTGGGTCAGTGATGCCATCCAACCATCTCATCCTCTGTCATCCCCTTCTCCTGCCTTCAATCTTTCCCAGCATCAAGGTCTTTTCCAATGAGTCAGCTCTTTGCATCAGGTGGCCAAAGTATTAGAGCTTTAGCTTCAGCTAACAGCATCAGTCCTTCCAATGAATTTTCAGGGTTAATTTCATTTAGTATTGACTGGATTGATCTCTTTGCAGTCTAAGGTACTTTCAAGAGTCTTCTCCAACACCACAGTTCAAAAGCATCAATTCTTCAGCACTCAGCCGTCTATAGTCCAACTCTCACTTCTGTACATGACTACTGGAAATAGCTTTGACTATACAGACCTTTGTCGACAAAGTGATGTCTCTGGTTTTTAATATGCTGTCTAGGTTTGTCACAGCTTTCCTTCCAAGGAGCAAGCACCTTTTAATTCCATGGCTATAAACACCATCCACAGTGATTTTGAAGCCCAAGAAGATAAAGTCTGTCACTGCTTCCACTTTTTCCTCTTCTGTTTGCCATGAATTGATAGAACTGGATGCCATTATCTTAGTTATTTGAATGTTGAGTTTTAAGCCAACTTTTTCATTCTCCTCTTTCACTGTCATCAAGAGGTTATTTAGTTCCTCTTCACTTGCTGCCATTAAAGTGGCATTATCAGTTGATATTTCTCCTGGCAGTCTTGATTCCAGCTTGTGATTCATCCAGACCAGCATTTTGCATAATGTACTCTGCATCAGTGTTCTAAAACCACTTAAATTACCCCACCATGATATATATTTACATAAGATACACTGCATTTTCAAATAGATGAAATGTGAATGATGAAATTCATAAACCTTGAATTATATATCCTTCTGTAATTTCTAAATGACTATTAACTTTCTATTTTTTAAAATATCACTATAAAAAGATAAAACTGTCTAGAATAGGTTTCTATCATTTAAGCTATGCATGCATGCATGCTAAGTCGCTTCAGTCGTGTCTGACTCTGTGCAACCCCATAGACAGCAGCCCACCAGGGCCCCCCCTCCCCTGGGATTCTCCAGGCAAGAGTACTGGAGTGGGTTGCCATTTCCTTCTCCAATGCAGAAAAGTGAAAAGTGAAAGTGAAGTCGATCAGTCATGTCTGACTCTTAGTGACCCCATGGACTGTAGCCTACCAGGCTCCTCCATCCATGGGTTTTTCCAGGCAAGAGTACTGGAGTGGGGTGCCATTACCTTCTCCCTTAAGCTATGCATTTCTTACTAAATATCCAATATGTCACTGTATGTCAAATCTGTTTTAATCTACAACATTTGTAGGAAGATACCATAAGATACATGGGAAACTTGATAGTACCTCATGCCCATCCTGAGGCCAAATAAGCAGATGCTGCTGAGACTCTTTCCTACAAATACCTTTTTTTTTTTCATTTTATCTTTTTTAAACTGTCTACTCTTGTTTACAAAGTACCTGCAACCTGCTTACAGAATGAACGTAATAAAAATACAGAATAATAAATGTCTGCTTATTTTTTTCAATAATGTGGAAGAAGCTTCTACTATTGTTCTGAGAACTTGGGTAAATACAGATAAATGTGTTCCCCTTTTTACTCAATAACAAACAACTCCATTTAGACTGAAATAAATGCAATTAAGTAAATTATTTTTGGTTTCACACTTCAAAGGCATTCCTAATGTAGACTATTATTTTTTTTAATGGTTTTGGACTACAATTTATTTTCATTACAATTATCTGTAACAGAAGCATTGTAATATAGATTTAAAGACAACTCATGGCAAAGATGCTACAGCTATCAACTGAAATAACACAACAATATAAATTATTATGTTCAAGCCCTACTTCATTTAACAATACAAGAAAAAAAAAAAGACATACTATGGCTGATTTGTCCCAAATCTTATTCTCTACATTCACATTGATCCTCAAAACATCAGTTTTAAGTATAGAAGATATATAAAAAATGCATAAATTAGATTGAAGATGGAGAATGCACCACTTTGAAAAAGTTCAGATCACCAGTAAGTATGGTCAAATTACATAGATGAAGCTAATTTTACCATTTTATGGCTTTTAAAAATCTTTCCAGTATAGGAAGAGTTGATATAGCAAACATTTAAAAATATTAATAGTAAATCCTCCCCACCCCCACAAAAGTCAGCTTACTGTATTTAGATTTAGAGAATTTAGAGAAAAACATACCTTTTGATTCAGTCTTTGATGATCAGATATTTTGGACCCCAGAACATGCCATTATAGTCCAGTTGAATTTAAAGGTATTATATAAAAGTTACTCTCACTTTGGCATTGGTTCAAGAAAATCATTGCATGGTTCTTAATTCACTCTAACTATAGACTTAGAAAGAGATAGAATATGACCTGAAAAAAACCTACAATATAAAGTACAAGAGACAGAATATTTTCATTAACACAAAAGCGATAGAAATAAAGGGATAAAGCAGGTTGTGAGTGTTATTTACAGGTTCTGGACATCTCCACTCGTGAAACATAAGATGCTTTAATGCTCCTTTTGCTAATGAAGTGAATGGTGCTTTCTAATCTAGGCTTTCTCTTCATTTTTTTAAAGTCACTTTAACCCATGGGGAATAAAATTGATTTTTTTTTTTTTAAATAGCAAAATGCTGAACGGTTGAAATCTGTATATTCACCACTCTGCTCTTTCCTTTAAAATAGCAGGAAATTAAAATCTTGCTGATTTCAGCCAGAGTCTCCATCTAGGAGTGTCTGTACCTCCCTGAATAGTGAGCTGTCCACCAGGAAAACACAAACTTTGCTCTGGGCATTTCAGGCAAGGAAGAAAATACAAAATCCAATAGAAGCCTCCCTATAGTGTAATCGATCTTCATTTTCTCTTCACATGTCATTACCAATGAAATCCCCAATTTTTCTTTTCCCCTTTTCTTCTGCTCCTCAGGTTATTTCCTGAAAAGTTCAAAGAAATTTCATGACTGTAAATATCCATTATCTGCTCTAGCTTTCTAGGAGAAAGTTGGCCATCAGGCAAAGAGAAATCTTGTTGCTAGAAGCAGAGGAGTAGGGGATGAACTAATGATCTCTTAACCTAAATCCTTTAATGCACATGACAGGATTTAGAAAGATCATGGTTTTCCATATCTAAGTGAGAAAATAGTTGATCAGAAAGGCATGGACATAGACTTGGGCAAGGGGACTCACTCATTTGCTCAGTGGCCACATCAGGAAGGTGGCATTTGAACAAAGATGTGAAGTATGTAAAAACACTATCTCACATTATAACCTGGAGGACAAACTTTGCAAGCAGAGCAAACAATCTGCCAAGCTTTAAAGCAGAGATGTGCCTAATTTCTTTTCAAGGATCAGAAAAGGGACCAGTGTGGCTTCAGCAGACTGTTAGTAGAAAATTAGTGGTTAGTAGAAAATTAGTACAGGTCAACATGATGGGAGAGGGCTGATGGTGGGGAAGAGAATTAGGCAGGGTTTTGGAGGCATATCATTGCAAGCTCACTGGATTTCATATCAATGTAACGGAGAACCACCGCAGGGTTTCAAGTAGAAGAACAACACAATCTAATCTGTGTTCAAAAAGAATGACTCCCACCTCCCTGTGGAGAACACACAGCATGAACAGAGGTAAGACCAGTGAGTACAGTTCAGAGGTGGCGCTAGTGGTAAAGAACCCTCCTGCCAATGCAAGAGACGTAAGAGACGTGGGTTTGATCCCTGGGTGGAGAAGATATCCTGGAGGAGGGTAACCCATTCTTGCCTGGAGAATCCCATAAACAGAGCAGCCTCAGGGTCACAAAGAGTCAGACAAGACTGAAGGACTGAGCACACATGCATGTGGGGGCTGGAGACAGAGAAGAATAGTACATTCCTGGTGACAGCAGGGGAGGTGGTTAGAAGTGGCTGGAGTGTTTATGGTGGTTTGAAATTGAAGACAACCAGATTTGTTTCCTGACTGAATGTAAGGAATAAGAAAGAAAGAGGACTTAAAAAAAATGCCTCCTCTTCCATAGCTTTAGGTCTGAACATCAGGAAGAGAGATGCCAACAACTGAGGTCAGGAAAACAGCAATTGGAACAGATTTGGACTCGAGGAGGTCAGAATATCAGTTTTGGAAATGCCAAATTTGATAGACTAACTAGAAACAAAAAAGAAAAAGCTAATACGCTATCATATATATCAATCCAGAGTTCCTATAAAGATTTGGGTGGGAGATCAAAACTGAAAGTTCCTAAGGCTGCATAAGATCATCAAGAAAATAAATGTAAAAAGAAGACTAAGTCAGTGCCCATCAACATAAGTACTTTAAGGAAAAAGATACTCCAGAAACAGACTGAGAAGAAGTAACGTAAGAGGATGGAGGGAAGTTGGGTGACTCGAGTATTCTGCAAACTAGGGAAGGAATTCTTTAGAGGAGAGAGAATCAACTCTGCCTGGATAAGGAAGATGCGGCTTGAAATTAATCACTGGACTTTTATTGTAAGGAAGCCAATCATGGGCATATCAGAAAAGCAGCTTGTTGTCCTTGATGTTTGTTGCTGTTGTTAGAAAGTGGGGGTGGTAATAGAGCATACACAAAGGAGAAGACGAAAACTGAGCCTATACGACCCTCGGGAAAAACTTTATTGAGAAGTAGACATGAGAAATGGGACAGTAATCGTCAGGGAAAGAGGGGTTCTGTGAGCATCTTTTAAAAGATGGGAGAGTAGCACCCTATGCTACTGAAAATGATGCTGTATATTATAGAATAAAGAAAGGATAAATGTATCATTCTTTACATATATATATACATATATATACATATACATATATATACATATACATATATATATACGTATATGTATATATATATATATATATATGTATATATATATATATTGCTAAGTCGCTTCAGTCATGTCTGACTCTGTGCGACCCCAGAGACGGCAGCCCACCAGGCTCCCCTGTCCCGGGATTCTCCAGGCAAGAATACTGGAGTGAATACTGGAGTGGGTTGCCATGTCCTTCTCCAATACACGAAAGTGAAAAGTGAAAAGTGAAAGTGAAGTCGCTCAGTTGCTGTCTGACTCTTAGCAACCCCATGGACTGCAGCCCACCAGGCTCCTCAGTCCATGGGATTTTCCAGGCAAGAGTATTGGAGTGGGGTGCCATTGCTTTCTCCAAAATATATATATATACTGATATATATATAATTAATATATACACATATATAACTGATATATATGCAAATATTACTTATATGTATATAAAACTGATTCAGTTTGCAGTACATCTGCAACTAACACAACATTGTAAATCAACTATATTCTAGTAAAACTTAATTTTAAATAAATGATGCTGAAGATCAGGGGAAATAAACTGGCAATGTAGACTAGAAAGTATGGGAGACAAGCTGGTGTGATGATCTCATGTATCCGTGTTCTTTGTGAAAGGAGAGTGATCTGCTTTAGACAGAAATCCAGGTTCTTCTAGAGCAGATCTTCCTAACAGAATTATGATGTTAGCAGCCTAAGGGATTTTACACTTGCCAATAACCACATTTTAAAAAATTAAAAAAGGAAAGTGAAATTATTTAAATATTATTTAACCCAATATATCCAAAATATTATTTCAACATTTAATCAGTATAACAAATTAAGTGTGATATTCTACTCTAAATCTTTCATACTCTATTTGAAATCCAATGTGGATTTAGCATTCACAGTATTTCACAATTTGGACTAGCCTCTCTTCTTATATGCTCTATGGCCACATGGGGCTTGTGGCTATTGGATTGGAAAACACAGATTTGGGGTACCAAGCAGGAAGATGTCATATGTGGATGCAAATGCGGTTGGAAAGGGATTGTCTGAGTCTATAAATTTTATTTTCTGATTAATTTACTTAGATAAGAAGCAATCATTAAAGAACAGATAAATGTGAGAGTGGGGTAAAAAGATGTTGGAGCTTTTTGAAGAGAGAAGGAATGAAATAGAAACAGAAAATGGGACCATGAAGGAAAGAGGCATGTTTGCTGAGTAGCATGAAGGTACCTTTTGAGGCTCATGACCATGAATTTAAAGAGTTCAAGCAACATAACTAAGTTCATTCCCTGGTCAATTGCAGTGCATCCCTTCTATCCATCTCCTTTCCTTGTCTATCCTTACTTCATTTAAATGGACATACAACTTCATGTAACCTACTGAGCACTTTTAAAAAATAAGATTGTTAATTCTATAAAGTGTGTGTGTGTGTGTTTACAGCCTCCTCACATGGGAATGTAAGCTTCACAAACGTAATTCAGGCAGGTTTTTATCACTTTTATTCACTCCTATATCCTTTGTGCTTAGAATACAAAACAGGTACTCACTAAATAAATATTTATCAAAGGAAGTCATAAAATAATATTTTTCAGATCAGATCAGATCAGTCTCTCAGTCGTGTCCGACTCTTTGCAACCCCATGAATCGCAGCATGCCAGGCCTCCCTGTCCATCACCAACTCCCGGAGTTCACTCAGACTCATGTCCATCGAGTCAGTGATGCCATCCAGCCATCTCATCCTCTGTCGTCTCCTTCTCCTCCTGCCCCCAATCCCTCCCAGCATCAGAGTCTTTTCCAATGAGTCAACTCTTCACATGAGGTGGCCAAAGTACTGGAGTTTCAGCTTTAGTATTATTCCTTCCAAAGAAATCCCAGGGCTGATCTCCTTCAGAATGGACTGGTTGGATCTCCTTGCAGTCCAAGGGACTCTCAAGAGTCTTCTCCAACACCACACTTCAAAAGCATCAATTCTTCAGCGCTCAGCCTTCTTCACAGTCCAACTCTCACATCTATACATGACCACAGGAAAAACCATAGCCTTCACTAGACGGACCTTTGTTGGCAAAGTAATGTATCTGCTTTTGAATATGCTATCTAGGTCGGTCATAACTTTCCTTCCAAGGAGTAAGCGTCTTTTAATTCCATGGCTGCAGTCACCATCTGTAGTGATTTTGGAGCCCAGAAAAATAAAGTCTGACACTGTTTCCACTGTTTCCCCATCTATTTCCCATGAAGTGGTGGGACCGGATGCCATGATCTTCGTTTTCTGAATGTTGAGCTTTAAGACAACTTTTTCACTCTCCACTTTCACTTTCATCAAGAGGCTTTTGAGTTCCTCTTCACTTTCTGCCATAAGGGTGGTGTCATCTGCATAGCTGAGGTTATTGATATTTCTCCCGGCAATCTTGATTCCAGTTTGTGTTTCTTCCAGTCCAGCGTTTCTCATGATGTACTCTGCATAGAAGTTAAATAAGCCGGGTGACAATATACAGCCTTGACGAACTCCTTTTCCTATTTGGAACCAGTCTGTTGTTCCATGTCCAGTTCTAACTGTTGCTTCCTGACCTGCATACAAATTTCTCAAAAGGCAGATCAGGTGGTCTGGTATTCCCATTTCTTGAAGAATTTTCCACAGTTTATTGTGATATTTTAATGATACTTTTAAAGATCTAAAAAATACAAATGGAAAACCTGATTTTATATCAACTGAGTAGCTTTTAAAATTGCTATATGCACTTACTGAAATGCATTTGTTTCTTTTTATTAATGATGTAGATATAATAATTAAATTTGATTTTTTTATTAAACCTAAATCATTTTTATTGAACAGTCAGCTATACCTTCATAAATTATTATTGTTTTATTTCAGAGCACCTCTCTATTGGTGAGGTTATTGATATTAATTGATAAATAACTTAAATTGATTTATTGTTTAACAACAAAATAAAAATAAGTATATTTTAGTATTACCATTATCATCAATCCCTAAAGGAGAAAATGACAACCTACTCCAGTATTCTTTCTTGGAGAATTCCATGGACAGAGGAGCCAAGTGGGCTACAGTCCATGGGGTCGCAAAGAGTCGGACACGACTGAAGCAACTTAGCCTGCATGCACAATCCTCAGTTTGTCCATTTTGTCTCTTTTTAGTTTCATTTTAGTAAGTATTGGATCACATGCGGAAATAGAGAGTATACTAATATCCAATGTGTATATCTATGCACTGCCCATGTTGGTTTCTTCTATATCCTAGTATTGTCCTTATGAATTCATCCATGTGGAATTGAATGTGGATTTTCATAAAGATCCTCAGCTTGCTCAGCTCAAGACACCTCACTTGTGGAGACTCCAGATGATCCTTTGGGACATACTAGGGCCTCAACACATCAAAGAAACATTTCTACATAAGGTTGGAGAGCAGGGAGAGTCATGTCTCCTAGAGCAGTCAGCCACTTCTCCCCCAGGATTGTCCATTGCTAAGACCTCAGGTCAGAAGCAGCAGGTATTTCTCCCAACACATGGGGTGCACACACCAGCAGGGGACGTGAGATCCTGATTTTCTGTGTGTGTTAGTCACTTAGTTGTGTCTGACTCTTTGCGATCCCATGGAGTGTGGCCCGCCAGACTCCTCTGTCCATGGAATTTCCCAGACAAGAACCCTGCAGCGAGTTGCTGTTTCCTTCTCCAAGGAATCTTCCTGAGACCCAGGGATGGAACACACCTCTTCTGTGTCTCCTACATTGCAGGTGGAGAAGACTGCAATTAAAGCTGGCAGGGATTTTAATCTATCATTACTACTGTAGTGCTTGGATATTGCCCTCTCTCAGCTCCTGCCCTGAGTTCATTTCCAGGCACTTCCAGAAACCAGGTTCCTCTTTAGTGGGAACCTCTGTCTTAGAAACTGGGGCCAGGTATCTCTGTGTAGCATCTAATAATCTTCCCCACTCACAAAGCTGCTCCTAATTTCATCTCTGTGCTTTTTTCCTCCCATCTAATCTCTTTTGGTCCAATCTTTAGCAGTAGAGAAAACAGAGTCCCTATCGCAAAGTTTTGTCTTCAACCTAAAGTCTTCAAAAATTCCTACCTAGCCATAAAGTGTATTTAGAGAAATGTAGTTTTATGTCACACCACATAAGATCATTCTCAACTTTAATATAGCACTAAGTAATAATACTGGTGAAATCGCAAGATAGATGAGAAAACTGTTTTGTTTTGTTTTGTTTTTTTTCCCTCTCTCAGATACTGTACATGAAAATTTGTTGCATTATTTCAGCAACTCTGTTTCAGGATCTGTGACAAGGAGAAAATAGTCTCTGTTCATATCCTTAATGTGGAGAAAAATAACCTGATTTGAGGACACTATAGACAATTATCCTATATAGCTGCATATCAATTCTCTGAGGTTTATCCTCAATTCCAGGCATATTGGCTTTAATGCAGCTTAATTTCTCATAAGGAATATCTTCTTCCTAAATATGTAGGATAGTTTATTTCAAACCAAACTTATGAAAGAGTAGAAAAGGTGGCCAAAATACAGAAAATACACATACATGTGCAAAGGTACACACACACACACACACACACACACGAGACTACACACATCTGTTTGAAGACATTGATAAGCTTGCAAGACACAAAGGGCTTGAAAGGCCAAGATCTCAGAAAAGAGAGGAGTCCAGCAAAGTAAGCCCAGTGTTCGATATCACTTACTCACCTCAAAAGGCTTCCCCTGATGGCTCAGATGGTAAAGAATCCACTTGCAATGCAGGAGACCCTGTACAATCCCTGGATCTAGAAGATCCCCTGGAGTATGGCTACCCCTCCAATATTCTTGCCTGGAGAATTCCACGGGCAGAGAAGCCTGGTGGGCTACAGTTCATGGGGTCACAAGGAGTCGGACATGACTAAGCAACTAACACTAACTAAATAATTGTCACCTCAAGTTTTTGGCAGTCTCACAGGGACAAGAGGATAAGTTTAGAGTGGTGAGTCAGTTGATATTTCATAGTATTATTTGGAAATAGCAAAGAGCCATATACTAAAAGTAGAGAAGGCAAAATTAAATTAGTGTTCCTGGACCTGCCAAATCTTTGACTGGATTAGGAGATATGCCTCTGTATATAGCATAATTAATCAAATATAAATTCTTTCTTCAGAATGAAATATCATACAAAGCATCAAATCTCTTCTGAAATTTTTCATCATAATGGTCAATGCATAAGGAAGGAATAGCAGACTAGATGGGTTGAGAAATGACGGGGAAAAGAGGCAATGTAAACAGACTAAGAGGAGGTTCAAATACTGGAATTCTCAGAAAAGGACTTTAAAAAACAGGGCTTAATACTTTTTAGAAATCAGATAACAGGAAGAATTTCCATGGAAAATTTGATGCCATACAGAATAAAATGGGAACTCTCAAAGTGATTAATTAAAAGTCTAAAATTAGAAGCTCAAGAAATTGATAGGTTTGAAAGCAGAGTAGAAAAACTAAAGAGAAAAAAAAAAAAAAGAAAAACTAAAGAGAACAAGCAAAGTAAAAACCAAGTCAGAAGAAAAATTTTAGACAATATCTTGTACAGCAAAACGGATGAATCACACAAACAAGAGTCTAATAGTTACATGGAGATGCTTGCTCATTGTCAACAAGGCAAAATTTCGCTTCCAATATGTTTGCACATCCTAATGCCTTATATCACCCTTGTTTTCATGGTTAAGCAGTAAAAATCAAACTTCAAAGTATTAGTTTAGTCTCTGGAATATCATTCTACTTTATTATCCTGAAGAATCTATTCAAAGTCGATAACTCATCTTATTACCACATTGGAGGAAAATTGCTATCATCATTTGAATAGATAACTTTAACTGTCATATACATAAAAACATTACTTTGATAAAATTGAAATCTGCTTGAGTTTTCTGTAAATAAACCCAGAGATGAAGCTAGTCTTTGCTCAGATAAGTGATTAGACATAAAGAAGACATTTTCAAACACGTAATCATATAACCAAAGTAGGACACCTAATTTCATATCTTCTCTTTTCTTTCATTAATAAATATAGGCTATCATGCCTAGCACAGCCATTTTCTGATATGACACTATTGTTGGCAGCAGATCTATTTCTAGAAGAAACTAAAAACTCTGCCTGAAATTTTACTCTGTTCTCCAAAGGTGAAATTGGGACACTCTTTTCCAATGTCAAAAGTGTAATTGGGTCATATTAAAGCAAAGAATGCTTTGACACTCTAAGCCTGAATTGGGTCACCACTCCCCATAATTTTTGAGAAATTACACTGTAAATAGGTGTCCCCATCTCCCTTTCGATTACTAGAAGATCAGGATTGGGTAGCAAACCTGAAGGAAGGAGTCACAGACAAATTAAAAGTCCTTTCTGGACTTGATAATTCACAACTTGAATTACGGAATAAATAATGCTTGAATAAACGGACTCCTTCCTCGAGCTTTGTAAAAAAAGAGATATTTCTCTTATAAAGGAGATATGACTGTCTTCAAGTGAAAGTATAGATAATGAACTTCATAAATAATATTTGATTTAGACAACAAAGAGAAAGTTAAAACAAATAAGTAAAGTGTAAAATGAATAATTAAGAAAATGTTCATCAGGAGAAGGCATAGGACATGCATTTCAATATCCAGTTGTCAATAAATTTCAGGGATATTTCCATGTTGTATGCCATGATGGCAATAGCTTTGTCTTATTGGAAAATAGGGGGCACTTCAAATGCCATTAAAAATACAAATCTTGGGAGAGAACAGTATCAAGTAACACAGGTGTCTCCATAGCTTCTCAGTTCAAAAAGTGAGAAATCATGTTACAGTTCTTGGGGGCAAAATCCCAACAATCTGAAAGTTCATACCCTGTTATGTGACATATAACAAGAGGATATGGACTATCAAACTAATCAAATAGAATTTAAGATATTTTCAATATCTCCAAAAATTAGAGTGATAAAATACTGTTCTCTCCACTTCAAATTATGACAAAAGAGATACATAGTCACTGATAACTTAAATTCCTATTTTCCTTTCTCTTATGTTTATAGTTAAGACCTTGCAAGGAAATATGAAAACAAAATATTGAAAAGGAAAAGATAAGGACATAAAGCATATGAGTGAAGGATACGATAATTCCTCGGGGATGAGTGCATTGACTTATCAGTATCAGCAGTTATCATGGCTAATGACACACTAGAGCTTCCACACATAATGTTTAAATATATAGACATGTAGGTAGATATGAACATAAATATTGATATACATACAAGTATAGAAAACATATAGAATTTAAAAAGAAAAATATCTATTAAAATGCTCTAAATTAAAAAAAATCTCATTATCAGCATAAATCTAAAAAGCAGGATTGTTAGAATAGTCATTTTGAGTCATTAGACTATTCTTTAAAGTCTTTTAAATTCCATTTCATTGCAGAATCTCAGCAGCATTTCATTGATTATTAAAAATACAAGAAGGGCATAATGTACTATTGCAAAGTGAACTATATACAATTCCATAGTGAAATTGCTCTCCCTGTATATCATTACTGAACCATGTTGTATAATAACACAAGGAAGGTAAGACTGAGAACAATGACTTGTTGACAGGAGTCATTCCATAATTTTTGTTTGGATTCATGTGACTATTGAATAAGACTTTTAAAACAGGCTGACCATACATTAAAATATCTCTATATAATATTTTGAAGACAATATATTTTTCTATATACTTTATTTTACTGGTCAAACATTCTGAGTTTTTTGGCCACTGTGGATGTTGGCCCATTTGTTTCAATGGAACATAGATATTCCTTTAAAAATCAAACATTTTATTTTAAATTGATAGAGTACCAATATTGAAGTATGTAAATATCATCACTCCATCCTGATTTTAAGCTGTATTGGTTTGAACATTAGTGGCTGTCTGATCAAATGTTTAGATCTACAAAAAGGCAACAACTTAACTGTTCAATCTATTTTGTGTTCTTTCATAAACTAAGAGTAAGAAATCTAAAACCAATAAAACATAAATAACTTAGTCAATTACATGTCACAGGTCTATATACTAAGAATTAAAATAACAGCTGAAGATTATTTTCATCTATGAATCTAAATTTAGAAAAAGAAAAAGATTTGTCTTAAGCAATGTTTGCAACACTAATAATTATTGTAATGGAGATTTTAAAAAACCTATTTAATACTTGTGAGGAGAGCAATAATATATCAATTTACCATATGTCTTTGTCATTATTGGTACCTTGGATCCTATTATGTTCATTATAAAATCTAAGAAATGCTAGCATATATGATACAATCCTCTATGCTGTTCGATTTTTAAAAAATAAAACAAGTGTCTCTTATTTGTCCTTTTCCAAACATGTAATTTCTAAAGAAAAAAAAAAACTCATTATCCTGGTTGAGAAAAATATAAGTTTTATCATCTGCACAGTTTAGAACTAAAGTCAGACAACAGAGGCTCTTACATACATGAAGAGATCTTTGGTCTTTCATAGTGTTGACAGCTGTCATCTTGGACCTTTGCAGCACTTTGCTTTCATAAAAAGTCTTCTTCTGCTGACCCATTGTGCTGGCATTTACAGCTAAAGCTCTTTCAAAATATTTTTATATTTGATGAGTTTATTGAAAATATTAACCATATAATAGACACAGTGTCAAGGATGCTAATCTGCCCACCCCTCTCTCTCAGTACATATGGGCTTTATTTACATTTTTGTCATTAACAATAAAAAGGAATGTCGATTTTAATGTATTTTCTTAATCAGCTTATTTCAGCACAGTTAAAACAAGAGTAGTACATTAAAAAATTTTAAAGGTAGTAGATGCACTTCGACTTTATACAATTTGAGTTTTTCTATGTCATTACAATGAAGTTATTGATTATTATTCTGACCCAGAAGACAATATCTAAACTTGAATAGACTTAAATCAAAACAATACCAAAGAACAAGGTATTTGTTCAAAACTATCTAAAGAATCCAGTGTTGCTGCTGTTGTTGTTTTTCCCCAGCTCAACAAAGTGTCTGGGTATGTGCATATGCATGCACGTGTGTAAGTGGATGTGAGTTTAGCTGAAGACTCTGTGTACATGTCCACCTGTGTGTGGATGTGGACGTGAGTTTAGTTGAAGATGGAGCAGAGAGATAAAATGAGGCATAGGAAAATCAGTATAATGTCACAAGTCTTAAAAACCTAGAATTATTTAAACTGTGTAATTTAATAATCCAGGTCACTTTCACACTACATTAAAATAGCATCTTCAATGGCAGAAATAAGATGGTCTGGTACATAGAAATAATCAATTATAATGAATCTTCAGGGATTTAATAAGAGGAAAAATTCATTTATTTTTATCATTCCTTAACACTTGCTAGACAAATGGAAAGTAAAGTTGTTTCAAATACTAAGAAATAATCTTTTTTCATATTTTTAAATTCAGATTGGAAATTCAATTAGTTCTACCTGATGTATTAAATAAATAAGATCCCAAACCTCCATAAGAAACAATAAATAGTGTGTTAGGATAATTTTCTACTTTGTGATTTCAATGCCCAATATTGACTTCCTGGGTGGACAGAGATTCACTCAGTTGTGTATGACTCTTTGCATCCCCACAGACTAGACTGCCAGGCTTCTCTGTCCATGGAGTTCTCCAGGCAAGAATATAGGAATGGGTAGCCATTCCCTTCTCCAGGGAATCTTCCCAACCCAGCGATCAAATCTGGGTCTCCCTCATTGAAGGCAGATTCTTTACCATCTGAGCCACCAATGAAGCCCTCCTGGGTGGTGCCAGTAGTGAAGAATCTGCCTGCCAATGCAAGAGATACAAGAGATGCAGGTATGATCCCTGAGTTGTGAAGATTCCCTGGATTAGGAAATTCCATGGACAGAGGGGCCTGGCTGGCTACAGTCCATGAGATTGCAAAGAGTTGGACACGACTGAGCACACAGGCACACAAGACCCCCGCTCCCCCCATAGGAAACAAAAAATCAGTATGCTAGAATGATTTTCTCCTTTATGTTTTTAATGTTCAATATAAACTGGGAATACAATATATAGTATAATTTCATTTTACAGTCTCTTAGACTCACATTTTGTAAAATACAGCCCTTTCTCCATTGATGTTGCTTTTCCTCCACTGATTACTCAGATTATCACTTTTCTACTTTCCAAAAAGAAACTTATCCCAGTCGTGTGTACCTTCCTAGCATCATTTTATCATAAATTAAAATTCCTAGAGATAGTTTCTGAATTGTTTTTCTTTAAAAACTAATCAGCTCTTTCTGAGTAAAGATGCTAAAAAATGGATTTAATTCCTATTTGAATTGTAAGGTTTCCCTCTTGATTCTAGATAAACAAAGTAAATGACTCTAGAGTTTTATGTGGAAAGGGGACAGAGAGAAACCTAATATCCAAAACTATTAAAATATATGTAGACAAGAAAGCTATAATATTTCAAGATTAAATCCAGATTTTAGCTTTCATAAATGTCATATTTATAGTTCATTCAAATCAGAGACTGAACAGCATGGACTGCTGCTGCTGCTGCTGCTGCTGCTAAGTTGCTTCAGTCGTGTCCGACTCTGTGTAACCCCATAGACGGCAGCCCCCCAGGCTCCTCTGTCCCTGGGATTCTTCAGGCAAGAATATTGGAGTAGATTGCCATTGCCTTCTCTGGAACAGCATGGATAATCATCTGTATATAGTAATGAAGGTCTATCTTCTAACTTGGCTCATAATTTGTCTTTTTCTGTAACACAAAAACTACTCATAATGTTTATCAATAAAAAAGACATTTTTTTTTATTGTGGTGACAATTTAAGGCCTTTATCTTGCATCAACTTTAACAAATAAGAGTGACAATATTATTTTTTTGGCTATTTAAATTTTATTGACTTGCTTTGGACTATGTGTTCTTTGATGATACCCCTTCATAGTTTGCTTGCAGGACTTAAGGTTTTATATCAATGAATACCCAAAGGGCTAGGAATTTCAGAAGCCTTACTTTCCAATTTGTGAGTAGAAAGTTTGCTCCCTCACACATACTCACACACACAGAGACATTTTCCTTCTGCTCATTTTCATTGACTCAGAATTCAGAATCTATGCTATTTTGTGTGTGTGTGTGCATACTATGCCATGCCGTGTAGGGCCACCCAAGATGGACAGGTCATGGTGGAGAGTCCTGACAAAACATGGTCCACTGGAGAAGGGAATGGCAAACCACTTCAGTGTTCTTGCCCCGAGAAGCCCATGAACAGTATGAAAAGGCAAAAAGATATGACACTGAAAGATGAACTCTCCAGGTCAGTAGGTGCCCAATATACTTTTGGAGAAGGGTGGAGAAATAGCTCCAGAAAGAATGAAGAGGCTGAGCCAAAGTGAAAATAATGATGTTGGCCATCTGATGCGAAGAACTAGCTCACTGGAAAAGTGATGCTGGCAAAGATTGAAGGTAGGGGGAGAAGGGGATGACAGAAGATGAGATGGTTGGATGGTATCACCTACTTGATGGACATGAATTTGAGCATGCTCTAGGAGTTGGTGATGGACAGTGAAGCCTGGTGTGCTGCAGCCCATGGGGTCGCAGAGAGTTGGACACAACTGAGCGATTGAACTGAACTGACTGATTGCACAGCTGAGGAATGTATTATAAATAACATCTCCTTCCTTGTACAACCTCTTGTTTTCCCTGTACTTGAAAATTGCCTTATGTTTGGGGGTTTAATTTGGACACTGAGTACACATTGCTTACTTATTCCCTAACCATGAAATGAAAATATGAATGTTTTGGGTATATCTAAAAATAAAAATAGATAATGTAGTTCAAAACAAGCAATTTATGACCAGAGACCCAAAGGTCAGGGAGTCTATGGAGCAGCACCACTTGCCATGGGAGAACGCCCAGTGAGGCAGAAGCCTTTCTCTCTAGGCTTTGTACCGGGAGACTCCATGAGGTCAGAGACTTGTAGGGGTGTCTGGGTGCAGTTAGAAGAAGACAGGGAAATTACTATTATTTCACACTAATTTTCTTACCTGGACTTCCCTGGTGACTCAACAGTAAAGAATCCACCTGCAATGCAGGAGGCTGAGGTTTGATCCCTGAGTCAGGATGATTCCTTGAAAAAGAAACAGCAACCCACTCCAGTATTCTTGCCTGGAGAATCCCATGCACAGAGAAGCCTGGGGGCAGCAGTCCATGGGCTCATAAAGAGCCAAACACAACTGAGCAACTAAACTACTACCACCCCAATGACAGAAGAAAACAGCCTCTATATTACACTGCGCTCTTGTATAGGCAAGATGTGGGGTGGGGGCATACATTAGAGAAAAAATAAAGAAATTCACTTTTTTATCCTCTGTTTCTCTTAAGTTCATGATAAGACTATATAAATAAAGCTCAATGGTTATGGCGGAGGGCATTTTGCATTCACAATAGGAGCCAGTCCAGCCATAATGTCTGTTCTGAGAGGGGGAGTGGGCCTCAGGTGAATGCATTTCCAGCCCCCAGGCATCACTAACGGTAGGCTGAGACCAGCACAAAAAGGGATGCCAACACCGGACATCCTGCAGGACAGTGAGCAGAGATGTTTAGGCCTCTCTCAGCTGTCCAAAGGACACTGCCTATACTTGATTCTCAGACTGTAAGGATTGGAAAACAAATCCCCATTTAGAAAGCTGTGGCTCCCCTTTGTAAAGTTGCAGGCTCCTCTGCATCCTTCCAGTGATTACTGGCATGGGAATAAATCAGATATTCATAGAAGGTGATGGTAAATCATATTTCAGGGCTTCTCAGGTGGCTCAGTGGTAAAGAATCTGCCTGCAATCCAGGAGACCTCAGTTTGATTCCTGGGTTGAGAAGATCCCCTGGAGAACGGAATGGCTACCACTCCAGAATTCTTGCCTGGAGAATTCCATGGGCAGAGGAGCCTGATGGGCTAGAGTCCACAGAGTAGCAAAAGAGTTGGACACAACTTAGTAACTAAACAACAACAATAGCAAATCATATTTTTATAGGGAAATTTTTAAGACTGACAATATGCTGAAATTTCTAACAAATCTCTTGGTCCCTGTTTAAGAGACTTTATCAAATTACACTAGGAGGGTAATTTAAAAGATATGGATAGATGGAAATATGAGGGAGAATGTTATGCAGAAGCACAAAAATTTTTATTAAAATAAGTGACTATGGAAGGCAGACCCTTAAGTCTAAATGTAAGTGAAAGGGCTGCAGAGATTCAAAATAATAATGTGTTTCAGCTTTCACTGTCTGCTTTTAGCAAGGGGTTCCAAGAAAAGGTAAACTCAGAAAAGAATCAGTCTATTAATATCATATATGAAACGAATTACTAGTCCAGGTTCAATGCATGATACTGGATGCTTGGGGCTGGTACACTGAGACAACCCAGAGGGAGGGTATGGAGAGGGAGGTGGGAGGGGGGTTCGGGATGGGGAACACATGCATACCTGTGGCGGATTCATGTTGATGTATGGCAAAACCAATACAAAATTGTAAAGTAATTAACCTCCAATTAAAATAAATAAATTTATATTTAAAAAAAAGAATCAGTCTATTTGTATGAAGGTATGAAAATGAATAGAAATAGTAAGTTAGGGCTTTGGAGTGTTGGAAAAACTGATTGCCTCTATATTTCAAAAGTATAGAATAAGATACAAGCAACTTTGAGTGATAAAGTCTTATTAATATTCACCCTGTGACATATTTATGAGTGTGGCCTTCTCACTTAATGCCATTATTTCTAATAGCCTCAAGGTAGCTGCCATTAAGTTGAGAGAAAAACAGTTTGGCCCGGGAATACAAGAAATAAAAATTTTTAGTTCTATTTCACTGTCTCTGGTTTAGTGTTCCATGTTGGGTTAATAAGAATAAAAATGGGAAAGGACACAGAACTTAACTCTTTAGTTTGTAGGTCACTAGACTTGAGAGTGGGCTTCCAAGGTGGCTCAATGGTAAAGAAACTGTGTGCCCATGATAGAAACACAAGAGATGTGGCTTCAATCCCTAGACTGGGAAGACCCCCCTGGAGAAAAAAAAAAAATTGCAACCCACTCCAGTAATCTTGGCTGGGAAATCACATGGACAGTGTTCTGGCAGCTACAGTTCATGGGGTCATAAAGAGTCAAACACAACTGAGCATACACACACACACAAACACACACTCACAGAGACTTAGATGTGCTGTATCTCCAACTGGTGCAGAGGACTTTCATCCTTCACAATGTTTGATCTGTGATTAGATAGAGGAATTAGATTTAACCACTGGGAGTGGGAAAAAGAATGGAATAGTCTTTGTTACTAGACTGACTATCACAGTTGATGCCTGATCAACCAAACCTGCTTATCCTTCCTACGCTGCTAAGTCACTTCAGTCATGTCCAACTCTGTGTGACCCCATAGACGGCAGCCCACCAGGCTCCCCCATCCCTGGGATTCTCCAGGCAAGAACACTGGAGTGGGTTGCCATTTCCTTCTCCAATATCCTTCCTATGAGATATACTATATTTCTTAACTTCTTTTGTAGCTATAATTGGGTAAATAATTGATTCCAGGCCAATAAACAAAGATAGAAACTATGTGAACTACAGGCATGCTTATCACATGAGAATCTCCCATGTAAAATTTTCCATGTTTATCATCCTTAGAAATAGATATGATTTCCAAGAACAGACACAATAATAGGGACAGTTGCTTGATGTAACAAAATACAAGTGTCAAGGCTGAAGTTCCAATACTTTGGCCACCTGATATGCAGAACTGACTCGCTGGGAAAGATCCTGATGCTGGGAAAGATTGAAGGCAAGAAGAGAAGAGAACAACAGAGGATGAGATGGTTGGATGGCATCACTGACTCAATGGACATGAGTTTGAGCAAGCTCCAGGAATTGGTGATGGACAGGGAAGCCTGGTGTGCTTCAGTCCATGTGGTCACAAAGAGTTGGACAGGACTGAATGACTGAACTGAACTGATGGCTCCATTAAATAATATGAAGAAGTACAAAGATAGAGTGAGTGAGTGAGTAAGAGTTGCTCAGTAGTGTCCAACTCTTTGTGACCCTGTGGACTGTAGCCTGTCAGGCTCCTCTGTCTATAGAATTCTCCAGGCAAGAATAATAGAGTGGGTAGCCATTCCCTTCTTCAGGGGATCTTCCCAATCCAGGGATCGAACCCAGGTCTCCTGCATTGCAGGTGGATTCTTTACTGACTGACCCACCAGATAGAGGAGGCTTGATTTCTGGATCAACATTCGGAACATATCACCCAACCAAAAAGTCCCTTACTAGACAGATTGAAGAGCAAGAAAATGCTGATTTTGTTAAGGCACTGAGATGTGTGGGTTCATTGGGTTGGATTCTAGATTCAACACTTTCAAAATATTGATTCTGGTTTCTTACTTTCATTCTACATCATTTAAAAAAAAAACCCTGCATCTAATAGCTTTATTTTGGGGCTGAGAACTTTTCTCCAAGGTACTATTAAATGTGTAAGAGAAATATTAAGAGTACAAGGAGGTGAGGAGAGCCTTCAGACTGCGATGAAAGTTAATACCTATGGAGAAAGAAAGGGGAGGGAGGATACTTGGGTAGAAGAGTGTACGGTTGCAGAACAACAGCAAGAAAGATTTGTGCAGGCTGTTGGGGAGGCCTTGAGCCAGGTGTGCCCGTAAGGAGAAGACTACGCCTTGCTCCATTACAGTGTCACATGCATGAGTGCTCAGTCATGTCACACTCTTCGTGCGACCCTCTGAACTGCAGCCCGCCAGACTCTTCTGTCCATGGAATTTTCCAGGCAAGAATACTGGAATGGGTTGCAGTTTCCTCCTCCAGGGGGATCTTCCTGACCCAGGTATCAAGCCCACATCTCCTGTGGTCCCTGCCTAGTTTGATACCATGACTATAATCAAGCATTACCTAGAGCTGTACTGGAAGCATGGCAATGGTCAGAATGCAGTAGTTAATTCACAGAAGCAGCAGCTGGGATTATTAAGCGACCGTGCTTTCTACAATGGGAAATTTGAGCAGTTTTTTGTTTTCATGGCAGCTACAGTCTTTCCCTTGTGAATCATTAGAATATCAGCTGGTGAGCCCGGAGGCCAGAGGTCAGGAAATGTAATGCTTGTTAAAAAAGAATGGAAACAGGCTAATATAATCTTCACCTCTCCTTCAGTCCACAGGTTAACCTTAGATCTATTCACAGACAAAATGAAAGCTCTTATATATATATATATATTTTTTTAATTCTTCTAGCTATTATGACCTCCTCAGGGAGATTTCCCAAGGATTGACAGACTACTGCGAAAAACGACAAATGGGGCATTGACTAATAGTTTGATCCTATGGGTTCAGATTAGGATTATTAATACAATGCTAACAGGGTCATCTACTAAATGGGACATCCCTGCTGGTCCAGGGGCTGAGACTTTGCATACCCAATGCAGGGGACCTGGGCTCTACTTCTAGTTAGAGAACTAGATCCTGTCTTTTGCAACAAAAAGATTCCACATGCCAAAACTAAGACTTGGTACAGCCAAATAAATAAATAAAAATTTTTAAAAGAAGAGTATCTACTAGAAAATGAGAAATTGGGTCAAGCTACCTATATAAATATTTAACAGTCAGATTTACTGCTTAAAAAAAAATCATTTCACTCTTATATGAAAATGGGGGAAATACAAGAGATGTTATTATGAAAATTGAATGGAAAAGACTCCAATTAAGGTGTACTTCTTTTCAAAATGTTCCTGTTACATGAGATGAGCTTGAGTTAGATAAAAAGTATACCCCAAATCCCAACTAGAAAGCAATGTCATGTGACTGTTGAAGAAAAGGATCCCCAAAGCTGAAATAGAAACAGTAATGTTGATCTTCCCACGTGATAGTTTTCATAGGTTAAATGGGTGTTCATTTATTCTAGCCTAGCCATGTTCAGCCTCCATTCCATTCATATCTGAAAGTATTTCCTTACTGACACACCCCCAATACCTCCAGCTCTTTACTCTGACGTGAGTTTTCTTAAGGAAAAAGACAGTCAGAGGGAGGAGTGAAGTCTCTTTGTCCCAAAAGGAAACTGAAGGTTATAAGAATCTGTATAGTATGTAGAAGAATCAAGAGATCATGCCTCTTCTGCATGAGGAATTATCCTACCCAGCCCTATGGAGGGAGGTGGGGCTTTGATTCAACTGATGGAGATGTCAGGAGGCCTTGGACTGCAGTGGCTTGAAGCAGGGCTTCAGATCCCCCACCAGAGAGTGAGGTCAGGTCACCGCTGTAAGAGCACCAAATCTTAGCCACTAGGCCAGTGGTCAGTGACCAGGACCTGGCCTTTCAGCTTTGCAGAAGAAGAATTCCCACAAATAAGGAAAGCAGTGATAACAGTAAAGTATTTATTAGGAGGAACAAAGAGTACAGTATATGTGGATAGACACACCAGCAGACTCAGAGACAGACTTGCTGGGTCGTGCCCTTGTGGCAGTTTGAATTACTTTTATGAGACCTTTCTTTCCATTTTCATTTGGCCAATCATTCAGATTTGCCTAGCTCAGAGTTCATCTTTGATGTATCGAAGGCTCCTCCCATGTGCATGCACACATCTCATAACCTAGATGGCTTTCACTGAAGATGTCTTACCATTACTCCCGTTTTGACCTCTAAGGAGCCTTCCTGCACTTGTGTAGTCAGACAGGTCTCCTGACTTCGAGATGGAGAAATAACTAGTCTGGTTAGGGCCCAGCCTCCGTTCTCAGTTGTCTTCCTATTCTTGACTTGGAGAATAGTTCACAGTGGATGAATTTCCAACTGCTTTACCCTTGGGGGACCCATCTACTTCCTGCCTCAATGGGATCTGGCCAGTATTCACAACTGGAAAAGAAGCTAATATTATTTGTGGGTAAAACTCTCTGGGACAATTCAGTCTATTGTGTGGTTGCTTAGTGGAAAAAAAAAAAGGAAAAGGTTACCTGCCAAAATGCTGCTGCTGCTGCTAAGTCGCTTCAGTTGTGTCTGACTCTGCGCGACCCCATAGACGGCAGCCCACCAGGCTCCCCCATCCCTGGGATTCTCCAGGCAAGAACACTGGAGTGGGTTGCCATTTCCTTCTCCAATGCATGAAAGTGAAAAGTGAAAGTGAAGCCATTCAGTCGTGTCTGACTCAGCGACCCCATGGACTGTAACCTACCAGGCCCCTCCTTTCATGGAATTTTCCAGGCAAGATTACTGGAGTGGATTACCTTTGCCTTCTCCACCAAAATGTTGCAATAAAGATTATACTTAACATTTCAGATAGTATACTAAATAGTTGCAGTCAATTGTCTCTCCTGCCTCTGATAAGAAAGCCACTTATGTCAAGCCTGGTCTTGTGACTTTATTTGATTAATAAACACTATCAATATAAGACCTAAACTTTAGAGCTATTGAACTTCTATTTCCCTTAAAAGAAGCCAGCTGCAACTACCCAGAGATCATCATGTTGTGAAATAAACCAATATTGCTTCCATCAATAATTCTCTTATTAACCTCTGGAGAGGACATTGTGGTGTCCTGCCCAGATCCCAGCCTACTTATTCATCACTTGCTAGTAATTGCCAGCTGAGCCACCAGGGAAGCCTAAGAATACTGGAGCGGGTAGCCTATCCCTTCTCCAGAGGATCTTCCTGACCCAGGAATTAAACTGGGGTCTCCTGAATTGCAG
Organism: Bos grunniens; assembly: GCF_055505025.1. Classification (NCBI taxonomy): domain Eukaryota; kingdom Metazoa; phylum Chordata; class Mammalia; order Artiodactyla; family Bovidae; genus Bos; species Bos grunniens. Next base: position 11,087,949 of record NC_141184.1, on the reverse strand, counting down.
GCGGATTCTTTACCAACTGAGGTCTCAGGGAAGCCCCTTGCTAGAAATATTGGACTCTTATTCCTTGACACTACATAGAAACCTGCCTTCACATAAAAGAAGCCATCCTACCCAGAAGGCAATCTCACCCCTTTAGTCACAGCCAGGCACCCGACTTCAGAGGGAAAACATGATCATGAGGTATATGATCCAAAGCCTTTAAGAGCATGTCCTTGATTAAATCCCCATCATGTTTCACTCCCTTTCTCACAGATTTTCCTGAAGAGCACTTCCTCACTAACCATGAACACTCGAATTCCTGCACCCCTCTCTGCTTCCAGGAAGTCCAGACTTTACACAGCCTGAGTAGAACTGCGGTTGTGTTCATGTCACAGTTATTCCCTCTGGGCTCCTTTGTGCATCTGAACCATGGAAAATGCTGCTGCAAATATCTTAATATTTGTAAAGGAACATATGTAAATGGAGATAGGACAGATAACAGGGAACAAGTCTAATACTCTGACACAGCTGTCACCAGAAACATTTTATCAAATATAACTATTAGTATGAAGTCAAGTTTTAAAGAAGCAAAATAATTTTTTCTCTTTAAAATTAGAAGCATGACAAATAATACTATATCACTAATGCCCCAAGAATTAGCTTGGTTATCATAAACAATACAAGAAAGGATAAAACTCAAATCATCTTATGTTATTTTCAACTTGCCTTATGTAAAATATATTGTTGTGTAATCACTAAGTTCATGTCTGACTCTTTGCAACCCCAGGGACTGTAGCCCACCAGACTGCTCTGTCCATGGGATTTCTCAGGCAAGAATACTGGAGTGGGTTGCCGTTTCCTTTTCCAGGGGATTTTCCTAAGTCAGGGATCAAACCCATGTCTCCTTCATTGGCAAGCAATTCTTTACCACTGAACCACTAGGAAAGCCCTGTATATAAAAGTTAATTTTACAGGATAGAACCATAACTGGCTTCAGATGTATCATTTTTCACTTTTGTAGCCTACACCATGTACCATAGGAGACATGGTAAAAACAATCATTGTTTTTATTTACAGAACACAGGTTTCAAATATATTTACACAACAAAATAATATTTTAGATGTACATATTTCACATATGTACCATGTGTCCTGTGTCTGTATATTTCTCTAACTTAAAGTAACTCTGAATAATTTACTTTCCTCAAATTATACTAATGAGTTTCTGTTTTTCCTTTTTACTATACCTAGACATTTTATAATTACACTGTTCACAGCTGACAAGCATAGGAAGAAAGCTTAACCCATAATTAACATTAAGTTAGTTATCTTATGTCAACCAGCAAATTAGTGAAACAGCCAAAATAGTTTAGATATCAGAAAGTAAAATGTGTAAAAAATCTTTTACTATATCAGAATACAAGCATCATCATCTTACTGTATACACAGAAAGTAGTGTATGTTTTATGTATATGACACTATGGGATATGAAAGCTGATGAAATGAAATGAACTTTGATATTTTAGATCTTCCTTCCATTTTTATAATATTATTGAGATTAGGTAAGAATTCTAACACTAAAAATGAAATTTCTCAAGAGAAAATTGCCTCAAATGAGGCAAGCATGCGTGCTCAGTCAATTAATCGTGCCCAACTCTTTGACATCCTATGGACTATAGCCCACCAGGCTCCTCTGTCCATAGGATTCTCCAGGAAAGAATATTGGAGTGGGTAGCCATTTCCTAGTCCAGGGAATCTTCCCCACCCAGGGACTGAACCCACATCTCCTGAGTCTCCTGCATTAGCAAACAGATTCTTTACCACTGAGCCACCAGGGAACCCCTCAAATGAGGGAGGGAAACATTAAAAATCAGCATGGCAAATTCATAGGTTTGTTTGTATATAAACTGGTCCTTGGAAGATACCAAAGTGCCCTGCTAAGTAACCATTAAAGTGGTAGGATTTCATTCCTGAGGATCCATTTGGTTTTCTCGTTTTCTGTGAAAAACGCTACATTTAAAGACTTGTGTGTGAAAGACTTGTGTCCAACACTCATCGGGTGCTGGACACTATCAGCTGCCAAAGCAATGTTATAGTATCATCGATCTACTGAATGAGAGAGAATGTTTTCAAATTATATGGACTATAAGTAAGGTGTTAATATGTAAAGTATATCATCAGCTTATACAACTTGATAACAAAAACAAACATTCAATTAATGAATGGGTAGAAGACCTGAATGGACTTTTTTCCCGAAGAAGACATACAGATGGCCAAAAAACACATGAAAAAATAAACATCACTAATCACAAGGAAAACTCAAATTTTTAAAAAAATGAGATATCAGCTCACACCTATCAGAATGGCTATCATCTAAAAGCACACACCAAAAAACAAATGTTTACAAGATGTGGATAAAAGGGAACTCTAGCACATTGCTGGTGGGGATGTAAATTGGTGCAGTCACTGTGGAAAACTATATGGAGTTTTCCAGAAAAAATAAAAATAGAATTACCAAATGGTCCAACAATTCCACTCATGGGTATATATCCAAAGAAAACAAAAACATTAATTTGAAAACATATTTGCACCTCAGTGTTTACAGCAGTGTTATTTACAATAGCCAAAATATGGAGGCAAACTCAGTGTCCATCAACAAATGGATGGATAAAGAAGCTGGGAGATAGATATATATATCTATCTCCCATATATATATATATAATATATATATTATATATATATATAATCCACGTGTATATTCCATGCATATATATCATAATACATACATTCCACCTATATATTCCATGCATATATATCATTATATATGTATTTATATATACATATATATATTCCAACTTGAAAAAGAATTAAAATTTGGCATTTATAACATATATACCCTGGATGATGTTATGCTAAATGAAATAAATTAAACAGAGAAAGACATATATTATATGTTATCACTTATAAGTGAAATCTAAAATATAAAACAAACTAGTGACTATAACAAAAAAGAAACAAATTCACTGATATAAAGAACAAACTAATGGTTACCAGTGGAGAAAGGAAAGGTGGGAGGAGCAAGACAGGGATAGGAGTATAGAGGTACAAGCTAGTCTGTATAAAATAAATAAGCTATAATGATATATTGCACAGCACAGGGAATGTGTGTAATATTTAATAACTATAAATGGAATACAGCCTATAGAAACTTTGAATCACATTGTTGTACACCTGAATCTACTATATCAATAATACTGCAAATCAACTATACTTCAATAAAAAATAAATAAATATATATTGGAATTGCTCTTTTAATTCTATATCAAATTTTATCCTATCACTAATGTTTTCCTATTTTTCCATAAAAAGATGCACCAGTTATATGAAATATATTCCTTCCAGCAAAGATGTGACTCAGAAATTTAGTTTTCAGAATTATTTAACCATTTTTATATGTCTGATATAACTACTGTTATCATTAGTATCACTTGCTCCTTGGAAGAACATATATGACAAACCTAGACAGCCTATTAAAAAGCAGAGACATTGCTGTACCCATAAAGATTCATATATTCAAAACTATGCTTTTTCCCAGTAATCATGAATTGATGTGAGATTTGGACCATGAAGAAGGCTGAGCATCGATGAATTGATGCTTTTGAACTGTGGTGTTGGAGAAGACTCTTGAGAGTCCCTTGCACAGCAATGAGATAAAGCCAGTCAATGCTAAAGGAAATCAGTCCTGAATATTCATTGGAAGGACTGATGCTAAAGCTGAAGCTCCAATACTTTGACCACCTGATGTGCAGAACTGACTCATTGGAAAAGACCCTGATGATGGGAAAGATTGAAGGCAGAAGGAGAAAAGGACGACAGAGGTCCAGCCCCGGCTGATCCAGAGTATTTGAGGGGAGACGGCGTCAGTGACTATTTAAATATTCATCAAAGATATAAAGAGTAATAGAATGAGGATAGCTCAGTAGGAAAATTCAGTGGAGAAAAGAGGCTGAGTAGCTTGGTTTACGTGGGAGACCAATAAAACTTCAACACAAGAAGTTTGCACCACTTACGTAGGCCACAGGCATCCTTCCGTTCTCCTGAAGGAGAGGAGACACTGAGGCCTCCCCTGCCAGATCTTAGAAGCCCAGGCATAATTAGTAAGCATGGCGGTTCCACGCTCCAGATGGAGACTCAGCCAGAATTTGAGAGGGAGAGACATGGGGAGACCAGTCTTTCGAGGAACTGATCCCAATTCTTTATTTTCCAGAGTCTATTTTTATACACTGAGATGTTATACAAAAGTCACATGGGGACAGCAGTCCTGATTTTTATTAAAGTCAGGTGCTTCACACAAATGTATACAGAGGTCTTAGGGGTGTTACATCATCTTCTGGCCAGGGGCGCCTGCTGACAATTTATGACCCTCTCCTTGTGACAGCGGTCAGTCAACCAGAACACTTATTTCTCCAAGGGTGATTATTCTTAAAACAGACACCACCCAAATAAAGTTACATTCCTATAGGGTGAGGATGTAGTGGGTTTTAATTAAGGAAAGAATTTACTTAGCCTAAGGTCCAACGTGATTAATATCAAAGGTTAATACTTATTTCTTCTATATATTCATTTATGTGTATAAAGGCAGGGGATGTGGAGACTTAGCAGTAAACATTGGCTCAACAAATGAAAAACCCTTCACCAATACAATTTCTAATCAGCCCACTATACTTATACTAATAGTCTTCTAACTTCTCTAAAGAACCTGTTTTTAGAAGGTTTAAAGCATCTCATGCCTCTCATTGTTGGGAGGCTGTGAGCAATCACATGTGGCCGGACAAGCCTGTCAGGCAGGCTAGAGAACCTTCAGAGGAGTTTGTAGGTTGAAACACTCCTGTCACGCCCAGGAATTATTATTAACTGGAGCTCTAAGTTAACTTCTTCTCCAAAAGAGGTGGTGGGGAACAGCCCCCCGTAAAGTCAGAGGTGTAGGTGAGAACACAAAGTAGTAAAGTAGGCAGGCTCTGGTTATGGGGGTAGATGCTCGAGGATTTCCAGGGGGACTCCTGAGGTTCGATCCCGCCTTTGCGTATGTCGAGCCTCCTTCCTCATGACCTTTGCCATGGGTGGAGTGCCTCACGCTGGCTCCCCACAGTTGGATGGCATCACCAACTCAATGGACATGAGTTTGAGCAAGCTTTAGGAGTTGGTGATGGACAGGGAAGCCTGGAGTGCTGCAGTCCATGGGGTCGCAAAGAATTGGACATGATTGAGTGACTGAACTGAACTGAACTGTCATCGATAAAATTTTAATGGTTTAAAAATGACATAGCTATAACTGCTTAAAAATACCACTTTAATAATGCAATTGTTTGCTATATAATTTATAGTAAGAAATACCTATTTGATTTTCATTCCTGCTTCTGGCACAGAGCTTTTAAAACTCTTGAAATTTCCTAGGTGAGGAGAGCCATAAAATTTTCTTTTCTTAAGTTAATGAGGTAACTTTGGGACCACACCTAAGGATGGGAACTGGTTGCCAAGAGGCCCAACCTTGAGACCAGAGGTTAGTACCACACCCTGCCCTCCAGGGAAGGGAGAGGGACTGGAGGGTGAATCAGTTGCCAATGGTCAATGATTTAACAAATTATGTCTCTGCAATGAAGTCTTCATTAAAGCCCAAAAGGACTGAATGTGATCAGCCAAGGGCATTTGTCATCTGCCTCTATGGAGACTAGTTTTTCCCTGGTGGCTCAGATGGTAAAGAGTCTGGTTGCAGCACAGAAGAGCCAGGTTCAATCCCTGGGTCAGGATCATTCCCTGGAGAAGGAAATGGCAACCAGCTCCAGTATTCTTGCCTGGAAAATCCCATTGGTGGAGGAGCCTGGCAAGCTACAGACCATGGGGTTACAAAGAGTTGGACACGACCGAGCCACTTCACTTTCTTTCTTTTCGTTCTTTCTGTGGAGACTGAATCCTGTGCTACTGCAGTTGTTGACCTTCAGGTTGCCCTGAATAAGTTCAGGGTGGAGAGTGAGGCACTCTGTGCTCCAGGACAACTGGTAGAACAGGTCTTTAGGTAATTAGATATTTTTAGAAACTAATTTCATGAACCCAATCCTTGCATCTACTTAAATCTGGTGTGTGCCTGTGTGCTAAGTCACTGCAGTCATGTCTGACTCTTTGCCACCCTATGGTCTTATAACTGACCACGCTCCTCAGTCCATGGGATTCTCCAGCCAAGAATAATAGAGTGGGTTGTCATTTCCTACCCCAGGGGATCTTTCTGACCTAGCAATCAAATCCATGTCTCTTATGTTTCCTGCATTAGCAGGCAGGTTCTTTACTAGTAGCACCACCTGTTTATGCCTAGAAAACACTAAATCCCTTCATGGTGTTTGATGTCAGCTCTTCATTATTGTTGCTGTCCAGTCACTCAGCTGTGTCCAACTCTGTGACCCCACGGACTGGACTACAGCCCACCAGACTTCCCTGTCCATCACCATCTCCCTGAGCATGCTCAAACTCATGTCCATTGAGTCAGTGATGCCATCCAACCATTTCATCCTCTGCCGTCCCCTTCTCCTTCAGTCTTTCCCAGCATCAGGGTCTTTTCTCTTCAGATCAGGTAGCCAAAGTATTAGAGCATCAGCTTCAGCAAGAGTCCTTCCAATGAATATTCAGGATTGATTTCCTTAAAGTTTGACTAATTCGATCTCCTTGAAATCCAAGGGACTCAGCTCCTTGTGACTAAAAGAAAACCTCTTGTAAAGTAAGTGCTTGATTGCATCGCACTCCCCTTTCACCAAAATCTCATGTATTGGCCTTCCCCCACTATCTCTTTGGAGCGATTTCTTGGAACTCTCTAAGGTGCTGTCTCCCAGGCTTCAGTCTTCACTTTGCCCAAATAAAATTTAACTCACAACTCTCACTTTATGCATCTTATTTTAGTCAACAAAAGAATGTTTCTCTGAGTTCTATGAGCTACTCTAGCAAATTAATCACGCCCAAGGTGATCAGCGGAAATTCTGACTCACAGACAATTGGTCAGAAGTATAGGTAACAACCTAAGCTTGAAATTGGCATTTGAAGTGGGGAGGGGAAGGGCAAAGTCTTGTAGGACTGAACACTCAACCAATCTTTTGCTCTGAACCCTTAAATTGAATCTGAGACTAATCTCTGGGTAGAGAATCAGAATTAAGTTGGATTGTAGGACGCCAAGCTGGTGGATGAGAAGTGTTTGTTGGTGATGTGGGGAAGCATGCACACTCACACATACACACACATTGGAATTGGATTCAGGAACCTAAGAGAACATAACCAGAAAAAAATGGCTTTTTGAATGACTTAAAAGTAACGTGATAAAGTAATACATTCTGGATATTTCAAGTGGGCATGTAAGCAAGCCAGTCTGACTGCTTTCTTTGTCCCCCTTGACCCTTCTCCTAACTGCCAGGAAATCTTAACTAGTTTACATCTAATTATAACAAGAGGATTTCACATTGTTAATTCGTTGACCTCCTTCCTTTTTCAATACCAGATTTGTGATGGCAATTTTCTGAAACCCAAAATAGCTATGCTTGACCTTTCTCTTCTCTTTTCTTCTGTGAGCCCATGTCTAAACAAAGTAAGTTCACAGTAAATGTTAGGGCTCTTCTTACCTGAAAAAAACCTGTATATATAACTCCATTTTAGCCTGAGGATCAACTTTTCATTTTTAATTCTAATCCACTGCTAAAACAAAATCTTTCCTTTAAAAAAGACCCCTCATTCTTCCCCTTTTCTTCTCCTTGCTTGCCTGGAGACAGTTTGCTCCCTGAACCCCAGGCTGTGACAGGCATATGGCTGACATCACCAGTCTGGTGGTTGGGGCTCAGAAAGCCCACCATCTCATATTCCCTTTTGCTCATTTGTGATACTGTGTCATACTGTTGGGGGATGTTACTTAAATCACTTTCCTAAACTGTGAACAGCTACAAGTATCCTTATTTTTGAGACATTTCCTCTGTTACTTACTTTACATCTGTGTGTTCAGTTTCTGTAATGCAATAATCCTGTGGCTTATCTAATTCCAAGATATGATTAACCTGTTCTGATTATATATGTCAATACTTAAAGTCATTTTTTGAGGAAATTTTTACTTTTTAAACTGTTATTGAGATGCAATTCACCTACTGAATTTAATTTAAAAAATTTTAGTATATTCACATATATGGGCAAGCAACTTCATAGTCAATATTAGACTATTTTCATTATCTCAAAAAGAAATCTTGAAGTTATCAACCCCTTGAAGTGATGTGAAAGTGTTAAGTCACTCAGTTGTATCCACCTCTTTATGACTGCATGGAATATAGCCAACTAGACTCCTCTGTCCATGGAATTCTCCAGGCAAGAATGCTATAATGGGTAGCCATTCCCTTCTCCAGGGGATTTTCCTGACGCAGGGATCCAACCAGGAATCACACCTGACCCAGGAATCGAACTCTGATGTCCTGCATTGCAGATGGATTCTTTCTATCTGAACCACCAGGGAAGCCCCATAGACCTTCAGATAGCCCCTATTCCCTAGCAACCAGGAACCTACTTTCTTAAGGACCAAGGTTTTGTGAGGTATTAACACTTACATATTAACACCAATATTTTGGCCACTTGATGCAAAAAACTGACTCACTGGAAAAGACCCTGATGCTGGGAAAGATTAAAGGCAGGAGGAGAAGGGGATGACAGAGGATGAGATGGTTGGATGGTATCACTGACCCAGACATGAGTTTGAGTAAACTTCAGGAGTTGGTGATGGACAGGGAAGCCTGGCATGCTGCAGCCCATGGGATCACAGAGTCAGACATGACTGAGTGACTGAACTGAACTGAATGTTAAGGGCACACAGTAATGGGTATACAGAAAATCTCTTCAGTATCTTTGCCACTTTTATGTAAATCTAAAATTATTCTAAAACAAAAATAATTTAAAAGTACTTCAAATACATATGGTACAAAACAATACAATTGTCTTGTTAAATTAACACATATATTGTTCTTGCACTATCCAACCTGTTCTAAGTGTTTACATATGTTAACTTACTGTATCTTCACAAACATTAAGTAAGTTGCTATTCTCCTACAGATGAAACAGATCCAGGGAGTAAGTGAATTCCCCAAGGTGCTCACCCCAAGAAGAACATCAGGGCTTTATATCCTGGCTACTGACTCCACAGTCCATCTTTTAACCACTGCACTTTTCTTCTGACTATGATAAATGAGATTTCAGCAAGTCAATATGGTTGTGGTGGTGAAGTCACTTAAGTCGTGTCCTACTCTTGCAACCACGTGGACTGTAGCCTGCCAGGTTCCTCTGTCCATTGGATTTCCTAGTCAGGAATACTGGAGTGGGTTGCCATTTCCTTCTCCAGTGGATCTTCCTGACCCAGGGATCAAACTCACATCTCTTGTCCCTCCTGTATTGCAGGCAGATACTTTACTACTGAGCCACAGGGAAGCCAGTCAGTATAAGGAGGAACAAAATGCGGAGATGTGAGATAAAAATCTGAACTGCTCTTCCCAAACATGAGTTTTAAAGAATTACAAATATTAGTTCAGAAGTGATTTTTCTCAGTTAAATATCACATGCAATTAGAAATGTCTGCATGTGTATGAAAGTAGGTCAAGTCAGGCCTATGTGCTCACTGATTTCAGCTAGGAAAGGCGGATAAAGTACAAAACTCAGAAATATGTCTTAAAGGGCTCCAATCCTGGTTCCAACAACAACTATGCCCCTGCTGACAATTTACTTGACATCTCTATTTCTCAGTACCTGGGCGGGCAGATCATGGCATCTATATTGGCAATCCTTGCAAAACTGCATAGTACATAGTAAATGAGTGATCAGTGCTATGAAAACGAAGAGTGAGGAAGGGCAGACAGCAGGTTGTCTCAGGACAGACAGCTGTTTCTTTCAGGAAAGTTGAGAGCACCCCTATGCATGAGGGATACATGAAAGGAGACCGGACTTAAGCAAGGAAGTGAGTCATGGAGCCTTCTTGAGAAAGAGTATTTTAGGCAGAAAGAAGATGCTCCAATGCCAAAGAACTGAAGGTTTCAAATTGTGGTGCTGGAGAGGAACCCTGATAGTCCCTGGACAGCAAGGAGATCAAACCAGTCACTTCTAAAGGAAATCAACCCTGAATATTCATTGCATGGACTGATGCTGAAGCTGAAGCTCCAATACTTTTGCCACCTGATCCAAAGAGACAACTCACTGGAAAACCCCCCAGTGCTGGGAAAGATTGAAGGCAGAGGATGAGATGATTAGATAGCATCCCCGAATGAATTTGAACATGAATTTGAGCAAAGTCTGGGAGATAGTGAAGGACAGAGGAGCCTGGCATGCTGCAGTCTGTGGGGTCACAAAGAGTCAGACATGACTTAGCAACTGAATGACAAGATGGTCCAGGCAAGAGTAACCTTGGAATGGAGAGCTTGGAAATTTTCAGGCAAGGAGCAGACTGGTGAGGTGAGGAGTAAGTATATAGAGGCCCAAACTGATTTGCAAACCTAAACCACTCTGAGGGTTGCTTGAAGATTTCTCTAACATTGCCCGAGGCACTCTACTACCCACAGAAATTGCCTCTATCTTGAAATCTCAAACCATTGTTTGGATATACCACATTTAAATATACTGAGTTGGTATATATGAGTATCCATCTCTCACCTGTACCTGGAATGTAAATTGCCTCATGCCATTATCATGTAGAGTGTGTGTATGTGTTTGCTTGTGTGTGTGCACAAATGTGCTTGTTTCATGTTTAATACTCTAAAGCATCTAGAAAATTATCGAGATTATTATTTTTTTTTTGATTAGTAAATTCTAACAAACAAAACACATTACATTAGAGAAGGAATTGTGGCTTTGGTTATATTTCTCTTCTCATGCATCTGTAAACTTCATATGTACTCACTGGAACTAAAATTATCTTAAATTTGCAATATATCTTACAGGCTTGAACAGAATTGTACAGGAATCATCGGGTATTTTGATCCAGTTTACAGTCATGAGAGCCAGTCAAAAGTTATTTTAATTTCATTTGACAAAGGGCTCAACATTCACTTTGAGAAGGTAAATGGCTTTCCAAAGGTTATACAGTTAATAGGTGGTAGAAACTTGAGTTGAACCAATGTTGCTGGGCCTCTGTTTATTTTTCCCTAAGTTTACCATAGGCCAAAATGAATTTAAAATATTGCAGAGTAAGGTTAAGCCTATAAAGTATAGGTTAAGCCTATACCCAAAGAAATACTACTGAATTTGTGAGAAAAAAAAAGAAATGAGAGAGAACCACAATTCTATTAGTTAAATTGCTGTCATGTCCCTGATAAATAAATGTTCTTGGAGCTGTACGTGCCTGTCAGTAAGGAAGATTACTTTTAAAATGCTGTATTTGTAAATTATTATCACAAAATGAAATGATAATTTTCAGAGGAACTAAATTCCTAACAGCAGAAGTTGCTCTTTGGAAAAATATAAGATTCACTCTGATACCTTGCCCACATTAATCAGAATTCCAATGTGACCATTTTCAAAACATAATATTAAAAATAAATTCTTCAATTATTTTCAGGGAGAAAATTCAAGAAGGGCACAAGGTGGAGGAATGGATGGGAATTCAACAAGTATTCTTGGCTCTTCTACAAAACTAGAAAATAAATGCTTGGCAAATCATGCATTATACAGATATGGCAAATTCTCACTTGTACAATTACTCATTTACATTTCTCTTCCTTTCTGGGATCTGTAGCAAACTTTGAATCCAAGCTTGGATTCTCTTAGCCTTTCAGAATTCTACTTAGAGACTTCCTTGATTTCATCAAGTGAATAAATAGAGAGGAAAAGTAAAACATGGTAAATACCACCAAAGAATTACACGGCAGGCTAATCTGTTGTCAAACGCCCATATAAAGACTTCCAAAAAAATGAAAGCATTTGCCTTCTCCGTGCCCTTACTTACTTTCACTAGCCTGATTATTGTGCTATTTACAGCATAGAATCACAACCTACAACTGCTGCTCATTCTTTGATTCCTGACTTTTCTATCTGAGTTGCAAACTGGGAACACAAGACTTCAGTTTTGTACGAACAGTTGCCCTAAAGCCATTCAAAAGATGGTATGCAATAAAATCTGCACATGCTATATTTATTTTAACAACCTATCTCATGTAGAGCAACTTGAAAATATAATCAAAGGCAAAATTACATTGCTGAATTTTTAAACAATTAAATTAAATACCATACAATGTATATAAAAGTACTAGGCATATTCCATCTAGTTATAACATTTAGGCATGGGCTATATGGCTTTATCTTATAGAAATTCACAGAAGAAATCCAGAAAATAGCTAAGCCCTTGAAAAATAAGATGTTTTCAATTATTAAATCAAAATATAATTTGTGCTTTCAGAGCAAATAACAGCTCTTTTGGTAAAACGTGTCAACATCATAATTCAAGAGACTCGGCCAGTTCATTACACTTGACTCACAAAACCAAAATTATGAGAGCCCTTCTTTAGATGTAGTGCTATTTTTCATTTTATATGTGTGTGAATGTTTCAATATATTCCACATATTTGAAAATGCTTAAATTTCTTATCTGGTTTTATTCTTGAAAAGATTCCAAACAAATATTCTTATACTTTAAAAATAGAACAAAATTATAGGAAATCTAGGAATTTAAAGATTTTTTACAAATGTAAGTTCATAAGTTCATATTATATAATCAAGATACTGTAATTTATGACCAAAAATTTTTAAAGTAGTACTATTCTACTAACTTTAAATGAAAAGAGATTCTGCCATACCTATTTATCAACATATAATGTTGTTGTTCAGCTGCTAAGACATGTCCTACTTTTTGTAACACAATGGACTGCAGCACCCTAGGCTTCCCTGTTCTTCACTATCTCCCAGAGTTTGTTCAAACTCATGTTCATTGTGTCAGTGATGACATCCAACTATCTCATCCTCTGTCCCCCTCCTTTCTCCACATCCCCTCAATCTTTCCCAGCATCAGGGTCTGTTCCAATGAGTCAGTTCTTCACATCAGGTGACCAAAGGATTGGTGCTTCAACTTCAGCATCAGTCCTTCTAATGAATACTCAGGGTTGATTTCCTTTGGGATTGACTGGTTAGATCTCGTGGCTGTCCAAGGGACTCTCAGGAGGGAGGAGGGTTCAGGATGGGGAACACATGTATACCTGTGGCAGATTCATTTTGATACATGGCAAAACCAATACAATATTGTAAAGTTAAAAAATAAAATAAAATTAAAAAAAAAAAAAAAAAGAATCTCCTCCAGCACCACAGTTCAAAAGCATCAGTTGTTCGGTGCTCACCTTCTTTTTGGTCCAACTCTCACATCCATACATGACTACTAAGAAAACCATAGCTTAGACCATATGGACTTTTGTTGGCAAAGTGATGTCTCCGCCTTTTAATATACTGTCTAGGTTTGTCATAGCTTTACTTCCAAGGAGCAAGCATCTTTTAACTTTAAAGTGTCAGTCATCATTCACAATGATTTTGGGAATAGAATAACACAACATATAATATGTGTGTGCTAAATCACTTCAGTCATGTCCGACTCTTCGAGACCCTAAGAACTGTAGCCCACCAGGCTCCTTTGTGCATGGGATTCTCCAGACAAGAATACTGGAGTCGATTGTTGTGCCCTCCTCCAGGGGATCTTCCTGACCGAAGGATCAAACCCATGTTTCTTACGTCTCCAGCACTGGCAGATGGGTTTTTTACCACAAGCTCCGGCTGGGAAGTCCATACTAAATTGGTGAGTAATTTTTCCTCTGCTGAGAGGAAAATTATAACATCATTCTAGATGAAAAACAAACTTCTAAAAAGTGACCTAAGATCTAATGATAGATAATAATGGGTTTTCTGATAGATGTTAATGGATTTTCTAACCTACTTTCTACAAACCATTATGTCTCAATGATGCTGAGATTCTCCATATCAAAGATACATGGGAGAAAATTTCTCTGAGTTTGTTCATAGATATTCCTGTCAGTCTTTCCTTTGACAATCTCCTTCAACCCCATATATGGTGTTTAAAATACAGTATTTTACAAAAAGCTTTAAAAGTTGCTCCCAGTGATCATTTTCATACATGTAACAAAACTGATTACTTTTCCACCTAAACAAAATATGCAAGAGAAAGGAAAGAGCGTAATAGAAATAATGTCAAACCTGAAAATTTGGGGAGGAATAAATAAGACATTGCTGCAAGATTCAGGTAAACACTAAATAAAATTACAATTGCTTTTAATATCCTGACTAATTTTACAAGCAAAATTGGAAGTCAAATTGTTAAACAGCAAGACTAAATTTGACACCTTTCACTGTCATATTTTATTTGTACATATCAAGAGAAGTGAGTTCAATCCCTGGGTTAGAAAGATCCCTGGAGTAGGAAATGGCAACTCGTTCCGGTATTATTGCCTGGAACTTTCTATGGACAGAAGAGCCTGACAGGCTACTATCCATAGGGTCGCAAGGAGTCAGGGATGACTGAGGGACTGTGTACCCATACAGAAACAGAATGAGTCTATTTAGGTGATGTAGGTATTAATCAAAAATGGAATCTTCAGGCATCTTTATTATGTAAACACACCACCAAGGCTACTCACCATTATCCATTATAAGTTAGGCTTTTCTTTTTTGATAGTATTATCCCCAAAGTTTTATTTAACTAAAAACTTCTAACTTTATAAACTTTTCTCTCTCTTCCAAGCCTTGTCATCTACAAAACTACAAATCATCTTCACCGTGATTTCTCTCTTCTACAAACTCTGATATGCATTTTCTCTGCATAGGGATAGTCAACTCCCTGCAAAATTCATTTTCATTTATATATAAATAGTTTTCATTTTGGGACTTTGCAGTTGGTGCTAGTGATAAAGAACCTGCCTACCAATGCTGGAAACATAAGGGACCCAGGCTCCATCCCTGGGTCAGGAAGATCCCCTGGAGGAGGGCATGGCAATCCATTCGAGTATTCTTGCTTGGAGAATCCCATGGACAGAGGAGCCTGGTGGGTTACAGTCCATAGATCCACAAAGAATCTGACACGACTAAAGCTACTTAGCACAACACAGCACAGTTTTCATTTTACAAATTAAGAGTGTTAGGTGATACCTTTCATATTTCATTGCCTCTCATGTACCTTCCATAGTTCTGTGAACACAATGGAAGCCTATAAACTTACCTTGACTAACTCACAGATACACAAACATATCATTATAAGTCCACATCAAGAAGCTTTGCATGTAATACATGACTCCCCTAGCACATATGACATGAGCTTAGCCCTCTAAACCTCACTGCTATTTCAACTACCATTAAATAGTTCATTTATAATCATTAATGACCATACTTACTCATTATGACAGGGATCCAATACAGAAATACATTTTCACTTAGAAGAAAACTTAAAAATCTTATCGCCACCTTTAATTTTTAATCAGGAAAGAAATCCCATTGGGGCAATAAAGAACACTACACCAATTATGTATTTCATTCTTGTTTCTGGTGTGGAGGGCAAGAGCCGTATACACTTACAAAACAGTATGACAAACACAAATACATTCAAGCCTGAAGCAGCAATAATAATTCAGAATAAAATTAGATGAATGCAATGAGAAGATATAAGCCTCTGGAAAACAATAAACTAAAAGTGAAATCTATTATAAATTATTCCCAACAAACACTGGTTGAATGCATACTTTCTTATTAGAAGTTGAGAATTTCTGCTGTCTGGCAATTAGAAAGAGGAAAGGGTGAAATAATTGGTTCCCTGACCAGGCCTATTATTCCCAGTGAACAAGCATCTATTACAAATCAAGCTAACCTCACAATTTTACCAGAGAGCTTTCTCAGTAGAAAAGTGAAAACAGTTGGGTCACTACATTGAGAAATCACAGAAATGTTGTCAAACCACAAATACCCTTACTTGGCTGGGGGGAAAAAAGAGCCTGAATGCAATCACTAAAGCTTAAATATACAGTTACCATATACATGAATCTAAGCAATCAGAAAAGGAAATTCTATCATTTGAAATGAAATGTAAGAAAAACAATGAAAATATTGCCTAGATTGGATATTTTGGTATATAGAATGAATTGAAAGGATGTTTAGATATTACATAAGCCTATCTCCAATACACTTTAGGAATTCTTACTTGACTAGTGGTTATCTAGTTTTTCTTTATTTGCAAAAATGGGATCATTTCTGCAAATCAGATAACTTTATTTTGCCACATGTGATATGAGACTGTGAGTCATAATGAGTATTTATTGAATAGCTAGCTTATAAAGCATATTAAACTACTAAACTGGCAATTTTTCATATATTCTAGCTTAATTTTAGTAGTTCTATCAGCTAGATGATGCTCCATAAGATACTGTTGGTGAAACACTCTTTCTTTTTTAATTTTTTCTAATCTGTACAGCAAGATACTTTGGTAAAATAAAATAGATTCTTATGGTAATACCAAATTGCTCTATAATTTCTAATATCTCACTTCTAATCTCTGTTTGCCTGTCTAGTTTAAACTATAAACAAATACTGGACCAGAAATAATGCATAGTCTTCTTAGATAAGCTATCTACAGTTGACCACAACATTGATAGTAAGTTGTGCAGAGACTGTTGACTAAATACCTGTAGCATGAATTCAGGGATGATGAAAACACTCATACAAAATGTTCCTTTTTATTAAAAAGGCTAAATGAAATGTGTCAACTTACATCATCACTAGTTTCAAAACATATTATTAAACACATTAAGCTATTCCATATTTTTGACATCACAGTTCACAGAAGTGCTTCTGGATGAAAACTTATGGTGGTGTCTTATGTAATATAAGGCATAATAATTACCTTTGAATTAATGTATTTTTTCATGTGTGCTCAGAGGACAGTATGTTTCAAAATGGACATTTATATGTCTTCTTTCCCTACTTTCATATTTGTTTCTCTACTTTCCCTACTTTTATAATTGTCAACAAAGAAAACGGAAAACTTACAGTTTAACCCCCAAAAACATCTACTTTTGTTTCATTGACTACACTAAAGCATTTGACTACAAATTATGGAAAATTCTTAAAGACATGGTAATACCAGACTACCTTACCTGCCTCCTGAGAAACCTGTATGCAGTTCAGGAGGCAACAGTTAGAACTGGACATGGAACAACAGACTGGTTTCAAATCGGGAAAGGAATATGCCAAGGCTGCATACTGTCACCTTGCTTATTTAACTTATATGCAGATTACATCATGCGAAATGCCAGACTGGATGAAGCACAAGCTGGAATCAAGATTGCTGGGAGAAATATCAATAACCTTAAATATGCAGATGATACCACTCTAATGGCAGAAAGTGAAGAGGAGCTAAAGAGCTTCATGATGAGCATGAAAGAGGAGCATGAAAAAGCTGACTTTAAACTCAACATTCAAAAAATAAAGATCATGGCATCTGGTCACATCAATTCATGGCTAATAGATGGAGAAAAAGTGGACACAGTGACAGACTTTATTTTCTTGGGCTCCAAAATCACTGCAGATGGTGACTGCATCCATGAAATTCAAAGACACTTGCTCCTTGGAAGGAAAGCTGTGACAAACCTAAACAGAGTATTAAAAAGCAGAGACATCACTTTGCCAACAAAGATCTTTATAGCCAAAGCTATGGTTTTTCCAGTAATTATGTATGGATGTGAAAACTGTACCATAAAGAAGGCTGAGAACCAAAGAACTAATGCTTTCAAATTGTGGTGCTGTGGAGTTTCTTGGACTGCATGATCAAACCAGTCAATCCTAAAGGAAATCAGTCCTGAATATTCATTGGAAGGACTGATGCTGAAGCTGAGGCTCGAATGCTTTGGCCATCTAATGCAAAGGGCCAACTCATTGGAAAAGACCCTGATGCTGGAAAAGACTGAAGGCAAAAGGAGAAGGGGGTGACAGAGGATGAGATAGTTAGATAGCATCACTATCTATGTGATGAGACAGCATCACTGTCTCAATGCACATGAATTTGAGAAAGCTCTGGGAGATTGTGGAGGACAGAGAAGCCTGGTGTGCTACAGCCCACGAGGTCATAAAGAGAAAGACACAACTTGACAACTGAAGAACAACAACACATCATTATTTGTTGTAAGATATTGACAGACAACATTTACCAATTTAATGAAGTTTAATTCCATTACTAGTTGGCTATTTTTTTTAATATTAATTCATGAAATGTCTTTTTTGGATCAATAGCATTGATCATTTGATTTTGTTTCTTTAGTCTAATAATGTTATTATCAACTAACATTTAGCATACTTGCAAGGGTAAAATAAGCCATAATACTCATAATGTTTTGTTGTAGAAGTGCTTTATTTGGTTTGCTCAAATTTTATTGAAAATGTTTTATATATGAGGGAAAATGATGTCACCTCATAGTATTTATTTTTATTGAATTTTAGTTCAATTGAATTGAATTGAACTTTAATTAATTTAAATTTAATTGAATTTTTAAATTTTTGACATAACTAGCTTAGGGACTGAATTAGACTTACTGCTTTTCCTAATTTCCAGAAGAGTTTTTATGATACAATGATAAATATATTTTTAAACTTTCAGTTAAATGGCAATCCACTCCAGTACCCTTGCCTGGAAAATCCCATGGATGGGGGAGCTTGGTAGGCCTACACTTCATGGGGTCGCAAAGAGTTGGACACAACTGATCGACTTCACTTATGTCTTAAAAGTGATGAAACTGAGTAGCAATCAAATTTACATAAGGTTTAGTGATCTAATCATTTTTAGTCTTTAATCTGGATAATATGAGTAATTTTTAATTATAGTATTCTATAAAATTTTCCGTTTTCCTAATTCAGTTTTTTGGATATAGCTCTTCATAGCATTAACTTAACCATCAATATGTTTATGTATGCACATGGGTATCTGTATTTGTTTCAGTCTTGACTGAATTTTATTCAGATCTTTTATCTCTCCTTTTTTATATGAATTCTACTTTTTTATATTTAAATAAATATTGGTTATTTGCCAGTCCCCATGTATTCAGTTTTTTTCTTTTTCATAGATATCCGTTTTTTCAACTATTCTCCTATAGTCTTTTTACTTTTATGTATAACACTTTACAATTATATTAAAAATACATATATGAAGACTCCAATATCTAGAACTACTGAGGGTTTGTTTGTATTACTTTAAAAAAATTATTTTTGCTTAATTTGTTTCTCTTTCTCAATATACTTTTTTTTTTTTTTTTACTGTATGTTTACTTATTATATAAAATGAAAGTTTAGAAGAGTTCTAGTTCTAGGAGGATTCAATAGACATATATGTTTCTATTCTTCCAAACATAGTTAAAAACTCTGGACATCATATAGAAAGCTGAGTACTGAAGCATAGCTGCTTTTTAACTGTGGTGTTGGAGAAGACTCTTGAGAGTCCCTTGGACTGCAAGGAGATCAAACCAATCAATCCTAAAGGAAATCAACACTGAATATTTATTGGAAGGACTGATGCTGAAACTAAAACTCCAATCCTTTGGCCACCTGATAAGAAGAACTGACTCTTTGGAAAAAAACCCAATGCTGGGAAAGATTGGAGGTGGGAGGAGAAAGGGAAGACAGAGGATGAGATAGTTGGATGGAATCACCAGCTTGATGGAAATAAGTGAAGGACATGGGATCACAAAGAGTCAAACACAGCTGAGCTACTGAATAACAATAACAATAAAATCCATGTTACTCTGGTGTTCATTTGAAAGATTTTGAAAACTTATAGTATGCATTTGCCACCATAGTCAAAACACCGAAAATTTTAAACATTTACAAAGTTTCCCATCCTTTCATCCCATAAAATAAGATTTTCCCTCTATCCTAACATTCTTGCCCTTTTTAAATGTCATATAATTGAATTTTATAATCACAATTAAAGAAAAGGTAGTTTTAAAAAAAAACCTGTCAAAGTTAGAAGAGAATTCCCTCTTTCAAAATTTCAAATCAATTAATAAATTATTTCTAAATTATCAAGTTAAACACCATAATTTCAAATGATAGAACCATTCACAAGAGTACTTTTAATTTTTTCAAACTTTTAAAAAGTTTTGGAGAACAGAATTTAATAATGATTAAACTAAATATTATAAAATAGTTTTTTGGGTCATCTGTTGGTGAAATCCCTTTTTATTTGATTGAAATATAAAGTACAATATTGTGTTAGTTTCAGGTGTACAACACAATGATTTGACATTTGTATGCATTATAAAATGGTCAACATGAGAAGTCTAATAACTGTCTGCTCCCATATGAAGTTATATATTACTATATATTATCGTCCATATTCCTTATGCTGTCTGCTTTATCTCCATGACTTACTTATTTTATAGTTGGAGGTTTGTACTACTTGATTCCATTCACCTATTTCACACACTCTTTCCTCTCCTCTGGCAAACTTCCATTTGTTGTCTGTATTTATGAGTCTACTTTCATTTTGTTTGTTTTGTTCGTTTGAGATCATACGGTGTTTATCTTTCTCTGTCCCAGTTATTTCCCTTAGCATAATATCCACTAGATCATCTGTGTTGCTAGAGATGACAAGATTCCATCCTTAGCTTGAAGGTGAAAGGGAAGTCGCTCAGTCGCGTCTGACCCTTTGTGACCCCGTGGGCTGCAGCCCACCAGGCTCCTCTGTCCACTGGATTCTCCAGGCAGAATGGGTTGCCATTTTCTTCTCCAGGGGATCTTCCCGATCCAGAGATCGAACCCAGGTCTCCCTCATCGCGGGCAGACGCTTTAAGCTCTGAGCCAGCCACCAAGGAAGCCATTAGCTTGAGGTAAGCCAAACTATTTGAAACAAATAACACCACCTTACTGCCCCCTAGTGTTGGAAGTCTTCACAAACGAAGTGAAGAAAACCGGTGGCTGTTCTTACCTTTGTCATATATTCTGGCTTCCTGCTTCCTTACTTTACATCTGAGATGACAAGCATAAAATCTCACAACATAAATCTCAAGGCATGTGATGTATAATTTATAAATCACTGGTAGAATGCCTAAGTCATGTGGAAATGTGCTCTGCTAATTAAAGTTTATTTCCCCAGTGAAGAAATCGTTATCACAGGGAGCAAGGATAAAAAATACCACTCTTTTTAAAGAATGGTTTATCTTGTTAAAGAAATCCAAAACATGGGTCTAGAGCCATAGACATTTCATAGCTTAAGAAGGAAGCGTCACTAACATCACATCAGTCATCAGTAACATTCTGGGCCACCTGGATCTATATACTATCTCTGTTTGTTTGGATCAGCCAAAAACCAGACACCAAAATCAGGTTAAATGTACAAGAAACTTATCAGAGAAATTTAGAAAGTAATTGGAACAGTGCCTGACATGAGTTATATAATTATTGGCTATAGTAAAATAAACCATTGATGAATATTTAAGTTGCTTCCAAATTTTCTTTATCATAGAGCTGTTAGTAAAGAAAATTGCATGTGGCCCAGTTAAATTAGGACTTCAGACAAAGAAGAATGTTTTATATAACTATATCCTCAGTAATAAATTTTTTTCTAAAATCACCAGAAGTCGAAAATATGTTAAGGAGATATTTCTGATTTGAATAAATGATAGTAAGTACAGAAACAGCATTCTTTTAACATTAAGAATAAAGTTTGATTTTATTTTCATTTTTCCTAATTTTTTTTCTAACCACCCAGTGTGACATACAGGATCCTAGTTCCCTGACCAGAGATCAAACCTTGCATTGGGAGTACAGAGTCTTGACCGCTGGACCACTGGGGAAGTCCCAAGTTTAATTTTAAAGCAAAGTCAAATATAAAAATTTTGTAGCTATTGCTCTCTACATGTATCTATTCATGTATATCAAATTAAAATGCTGAAATAATGTAATATTTTAATGTCAGTAATATAAAATTTAAAAGTAATATAAAATTTAAAAGATATGAAAATTCAGAGTAATCTGTTATCATTTCAATAACTTGCAATAAAATGTTTTAAAAGGGCTGAAACATTGATAAATGCCTATAATTTAACATGATAATTTGCCTATAGTTTCTCAAACCTTTCATTTTATATTGAAAATCAAAGTGCTATCAGACTAGATTCTGATATCATTTTAAATTGTTTCTAACTTTAGCTTTGAATCTTGAAAGAAATTTGTCTCAATGCACAAGGAAAGCTAATTAGACATATTGAGAGGTGAGAACCTTCACAAATGCTTCTCTTTTGAAAACCCAGAACTATGGTTAGGAAGACCATAGGGATTTCTTTCAAAATTTATGTGATAATTAGTCTGCACAGTGTTGAAAATGAAAGACACAAAAAAGGTTGAAGTTTCATCTTTTCTAGAGCCTAAACCAGTGATACTAAGGACACAGTCTAAACACTCGGTTTTCATTTGTTTGGCTGGTTGCACATTGAGTACTTAAAACTTTAATCTTGATACTACAGAGCCAAGCATTTCTCTTGACTTCTGACCACCAAACTCAATGCAATAAATATTTTCACTGAGTCTCCAAAACTGAAGTTCAGTAAACACATACATGGTCCATAAAATCAATAAAAATTGTATGTATCTCTTGTGTATATTGGAGAAGGAAATGGTAACCCACTCCAGTATTCTTGCATGGGAAATCCCATGGACAGAGAAGCCTGGAGGGCTATATAGACCATGGGATCACAAAAGAGTCAGACGTGGCTGAGAGACTAAATAATAGAAACAACTTGTATATATAGCAATTATGGAGTCATGTGCCACATGCCCATGATATTAAATTTTTTTCTTGATATGTAAAAATCACAGTGAATTTTGTTGAAAGCCTAATGCATGTCCCTACATTAGGTGTATTTACTTGAAATCTGCAAGAACAATGTCTGGGTTTAGTTCATCATTGTGACTTTAAGATTCATATACTATATCTTATGAGAATTCAAGATAAACTCCAATGAATTTAGGATTGTAAATTCATTTATATTTATTCCATGACTCCAATCACTCAGTGTTTATATTTGAATATATGGCTTAAAGTGTATTCAAGGTATGATTTTATTAGTATGAATATATAACATATATAAATCAGATCAGATCAGATCAGTCGCTCAGCCGTGTCTGACTCTTTGCGACCCTATGAATCCCAGCACGCCAGGCCTCCCTGTCCATCACCAACTCCCGGACTTCACTCACACTCATGTCCATCAAGTCAGTGATGCCATCCAGCCATCTCATCCTCTGTCGTCCCCTTCTCCTCCTGCCCCCAATCCCTCCCAGCATCAGAGTCTTTTCCAATGACTCCACTCTTCGCATGAGGTGGCCAAAGTACTGGAGTTTCAGCTTTAGCATCATTCCTTCCAAAGAAATCCCAGGGCTGATCTCCTTCAGAATGGACTGGTTGGATCTCCTTGCAGTCCAAGGGACTCTCAAGAGTCTTCTCCAACACCACACTTCAAAAGCATCAATTCTTCAGTGCTCAGCTTTCTTCACAGTCCAACTCTCACATCCATACATGACCACAGGAGAAACCATAGCCTTGACTAGACGGACCTTTGTTGGCAAAATAATGTCTCTGTTTTGAATATGCTATCTAGGTTGGTCATAACTTTCATTCCAAGGAGTAAGCATCTTTTAATTTCATGGCTGCAGTCCCAATCTGCAGTGATTTTGGAGCCCAGAAAAATAAAGTCTGACACTGTTTCCACTGTTTCCCCATCTATTTCCCGTGAAGTGATGGGACCTGATGCCATGATCTTCGTTTTCTGAATGTTGAGCTTTAAGACAACTTTTTCACTCTCCACTTTCACTTTCATCAAGAGGCTTTTTAGTTCCTCTTCCCTTTCTGCCATAAGGGTTGTGTCATCTGCATATCTGAGGTTACTGATATTTCTCCCAGCAATCTTGATTCCAGCTTGTGTTTCTTCCAGTCTAGCATTTCTCATGATGTACTCTGCATATAAGTTAAATAAACAGGGTGACAATATAGAGCCTTGACGTACTCCTTTTCCTATTTGGAACCAGTCTGTTGTTCCATGTCCAGTTCTAACTGTTGCTTCCTGACCTGCATACAAATTTCTTTTTTTTTTTTTTTTTTGTGTCCTCGGATAGAGGACGTATCAGATATTAAACTGATAAGAACAGATACTACACTTGATCTTAGCCAAAAGGCCGAGAAGCGATCTACAAATTTCTTAAGAGGCAGATCAGGTGGCCTGGTATTCCCATCTCTTTCAGAATTTTCCACTCTTTCAACACTCTTGCAGACCTCCCTTGCAAGAGTGTTGAAGGAAGTTCTTCAGAGAGAAGTAAAATGATATGGTCAGAAATTCAAACCTACATAAAGAACATCAAGAAAGGGGAAAAATAGATAAAATGAAATATTATATTTTATTATCTTAATTGATCTATAGATAAATAAGTGAAATGAATAAGTCATATTATAAGGGATTGCTGCTGCTGCTAAGTCGCTTCAGTCCTGTCTGACTCTGTGTGACCCCATAGATGGCAGCCCACCAGGCTCCCCCCATCCCTGGGATTTTCCAGGCAAGAGTACTGGAGTGGGGATTATGAGGGACAGGAGGAATGAAATGGAAATATTTTGTTACCTGCACTACTCATGAAGTGATATTGTACTATCAATACTTAAAAGTTGACTTAACTTAGTTGTACATGTATTTTGCAAAATCTAGAGTAACTACTTAAAAAATTGGAGGAACTATAGTTGATGTGGTAAGAGAGGAAAGAATATGGAATCAAACAAAATACCCAAATAATACCAGAAAAAGTAAGAAAGCTGGAACATATTTAAAAAGAAAATAGAATCAATGTAGTGAATAGAAAGTTATAAACGTGGAAACATTAAATCCAATGATATCAATAAGTGTCTTAAATTAATGACCTAGATTTATCAGTTAAAACACAGAAATTGTAGAAGTGGATATAAAATCAGGACTCAACTCTATAAAGTCTCAAGAAACAGACTTTATATGTAAAGAAACAGATAGATAAAGCAAAAGTAGTGGAGAAAGATGTCCCATGCCAACATTAAGCAAAAGAAACTAGAGTAGCTCTATTAATTACTGACAAAGTTGGCTTAGAATAAAGAAAATTATCAGGGCTAATACATGGCATTACAAAATATAAATATATCTCAGTAAAAATCCTTGCAAGCTATTTTGTAGATACCAATAAAAAATCCTAAATTTTATGTAGAAAAATAAGAAACCCAGAGTTATCAATATAATACTGAAGAAGCAAAAAATCCAGAGTATTCACACTTATCAAATTCAAGACATAATACAAGGTTGCATTAATTAAGCCAGAATGGTATTAGGAAGAGGATAGACAAATAGATCAATGGGACATAATATAAGGCTCAGAAAGAAATACATGAACATGGTTAAAGGATCTTTATAAAAACAGTAAGCTCAGTTTATCTACTGGAATTTCTAGTCAGTGCATAAGAAATAGTTAAGTTAAATAATTATAATTTTATCAGATTTCAACTAAAATGTCACCAAATTTAAAAGATTGGAATCATATTATCTATGTTCATATGCACATCACCATTAGTTAAGCTAGAAATAGGTAATAATAAGAGTAATCAGAAAAAAATCTCATAGGTTGAAGAATTCAGAAATACAGGTCATAATAATCCATTTTTTTCCCAAGAAGAAATCATAAAGAAAACAGAACAGCAAGAAACTTGTACAGACAGTGCACCAAAGATGACTAAGTCAATGAAATGTCCTAAAGTGAGTAAAGGTAAAGTTGAAATGGGGAAGGAAATGGCAACAATGCTGCGCTGGATGAATGACAAGCAGGAATCAAGATTGCTGGGAGAAATATCAATAACCTCAGATATGCAGATGACACCACCCCTATGGCAGAAAATGAAGAAGAGCTAAAGAGCTTCTTGATGAAAGTGAAAGAGGAGAGTGAAAAAGTTGGCTTAAAACTCAGCATTCAGAAAACTAAGATTATTGCATCCGGTCCCATCACTTCATGGCAAATAAATGGGAAAACAGTGGAAACAGTGAGAGATTTCTTTTTTTTTCTTTTTTGGTGGGGGGGGGGTGGGTGGGTTGTGTGGCTCCAAAATCACTGCAATGGTGACTGCAGCCAAGAAATTAAAAGACTTGCTCCTTGGAAGAAAAGCTATGACCAACATAGACAGCATATTAAAAAGCAGAGACATTACTTTACCTGCAAAGGTCTGTGTAGTCAAAGCTATGGTTTTTCCAGTAGTCATGTATGGATGTGAGAGTTGGAGTATAAAGAAAGCTGAGCACCAAAAAATTGATGCTTTTGAACTGTGGTGTTGGAGAAGACTCTTGAGAGTCCCTTGGACTGCAAGGAGATCCAACCAGCCGGTCCTAAAGGAAATCAGTCCTGAATATTCATTGGAAGGACTGATGCTGAAACTGAAACTCCGATCCTTTGGCCACCTGATGCGAAGAACCAACTCACTGGAAAAGACCCTGATACTGGGAAAGATTGAAGCCAGGAGGAGAAGGGGACGACAGAGGATGAGATGGTTGGATGGCATCACTGACGTGATGGACATGAGTTTGAGTAGGCTCCAGGAGTTGGTGATAGACAGGGAAGCCTGGTGTGCTGCTGTCCATGGGGTTGCAAAGAGTCAGATACAACTGAGTGACTGAACTGAACTGAACAATATTCTTGCCTGGAGAATCCCATAGACACAGGAGCCTGATGGGCTACAGTCCATGGCATGCAAGAGTCAGACATGACTGGGCAACTAAACAAAAACAAAAAGGTGTAAAGGTGATCCATACATGTGTTATCATTACACACCCTCCAGAATGAGTGAAGGGAAAGTACGTTCACCATGCCTAGACCTGGCAAGGCTGCAGAACAAGGAAGCTCCCTCCACTGCTGGTGCAAATTCATACTGCCACAACCCCCAGTAGAAAAATAACCAAGTGTATTATTTTGCCTCTGGTAAGAAAAATAAATCTGACTATTCAGTAGCACCTTTATAAGCAAAATATTTAAAACCTTGCTTCCCAAACTAGACTTTTTAAAAACACCTTTATTGTGGTACAAGATAGAGTTTTTGAAGGTTGATTTTTCTCCACATAAAATAAAATTTTTGAGACTTTGATTTCTTTCGAAATCTTTAGTAGTCAGAGGAGAAAGAGAAGGAGGAGTCAAACAGATATACTGGATGGTATAATAATCTATATTTTAATATCTGACAAGAGATGAAGTTGTAAATAAATGTGTTCCTCTGATGAAAAGCTTTCCATGAGGCCCCATCCAGCTAGCAGACATAGATCTACCTGTATAGATCTACCTGTGTCTCTACCCGAGCCCCTAAATATATATCACCATTTATTTAAGAGAAGTTCTTACTAAAGTTCAGTTTTTCCAGGTATACTATTTTGTACATATATATATATATTTTTTTTTTTTTCCTTTTACTTTCCTCTTCTGCCAAACAATCCAATAGGGAAAAAGAAGACTGATTAGAATAATAAGTTATGGGGCATTCATTGAGCCAAATGCAAAGCTAGACACACAGCTTAGATCGGCTCAGCTAATTCTCACCATGACTGTATGAATTATGCTAGTTTTGCATACAAGTATCACAAAGTTAGTCAGTGTTAGACCCAGGATTCCCATCCTGCAGTCTGTATCCAAAGTCTGAGATACCAGAGGAGAAGTTGTTAGGATGGCCCTGAAGGGGAAATCTCACATCTCTCAACTCCCTCTTTCCACCTCCATGCACGCAGCCATGCTTGTTTCTAGCCACTTCTGCACTCTCAGAAGATGCTGTAAGGATACTTCCAAGCATACCAGCATAGATGAGTGTGTATGAGTGTCTGTAGGTGCATACATGACTTACTTCCTTCTATAAGGAATACGTCTCCAACTTTGTGCATTTTCATTTCTTCCTTTTGAACATTTATCTCACCAAGATTTATGTTTCATAGTGGAATCTCATAATTCTTCTTTACATTTCCGAGCATTTGTGCAGAGAAAGGATGCTGCTACAAAGTGACAAGTAACAAGAACATGGTCGAAGCAAATTTAGAGAGGCGGCAGCCTTAGTGGCAGAGGCTCCTCCTTTTGTGAGTGCCAGCCACCAAAACTAGAAGGTCAACTCAAAACCCTAAAAAGGTCCACCTTGTCCTCATGGCCTTCCCTAAAGGCAGTCTGCCCACTGCTACCTCTGTGACAGATGCTTAACTACTGGGAGGAAAAGGGAAGCATGGGCCTATCACAGCTGATTTCTCTGGGGCAAGCATGCCTATATCCCAGGGCATACCCCTCAGATGACTGTCCCCTCCATGACTCGTGCCCCATTCTGCTTTATATTCTTTATCCTCATTTCTTCCCACACTCTGGAGTTCTTGCCTTCAAAATCATCTCTTCCCTGATAATCTGCAAACTCACCTCTATCATCATGGGATTTGTAAACAGTTGTTCCACTCTTACCTTGACTTAAATGGGACTCTTCTCTGAAGACAGATTTCCCCAGAATCGTTTTTGGAGCCTGTTATACGGAGTGTTATACACACATTTTTGGAGCCTGTTATACACTCATCTCACACACTAGTAAAGTAATGCTCAAAATTCTCCAAGCCAGGCTTCAGCAATATGTGAACTCTGAACTTCCAGATGTTCAAGCTGGTTTTAGAAAAGGCAAAGGAACCAGAGATCAAATTGCCAACATCCGCTGGATCATGGAAAAAGCAAGAGAGTTCCAGAAAAACATCTATTTCTGCTTTATTCACTATGCCAAAGCCTTTGACTGTGTGGATAACAATAAACTGTGGAAAATTCTTCAAGAGATGGGAATACCAGACCACCTGATCTGCCTCTTGAGAAATTTGTATGCAGGTCAGGAAGCAACAGTTAGAACTGGACATGGAACAACAGACTGGTTCCAAATAGGAAAGGGAGTACGTCAAGGCTGTATATTGTCACCCTGTTTACTTAACTTCTATGCAGAGTACATCATGAGAAACGCTGGACTGGAAGAAACACAAGCTGGAATTAAGATTGCTGGGAGAAATATCAATAACCTCAGATATGCAGATGACACCACGCTTATGGCAGAAAGTGAAGAGGAACTAAAAAGCCTCTTGATGAAGGTGAAAGTGGAGAGTGAAAAAGCTGGCTTAAAGCTCAACATTCAGAAAACGAAGATCATGGCATCCAGTCCCCTCACTTCATGGGAAATAGATGGGGAAACAGTGGAAACAGTGTCAGACTTTATTTTTCTGGGCTCCAAAATCACTGCAGATTGGGACTGCAGCCATGAAATTAAAAGACGCTTATTCCTTGGAAGGAAAGTTATGACCAACCTAGATAGCACATTCAAAACAGAGACATTACTTTGCCAACAAAGGTTCGTCTAGTGAAGGCTATGGTTTTTCCTGTGGTCATGTATGGATGTGAGAGTTGGACTGTGAAGAAGGCTGAGCGCCGAAGAATTGATGCTTTTGAACTGTGGTGTTGGAGAAGACTCTTGAGAGTCCCTTGGACTGCAAGGAGATGCAACCAGTCCATTCTGAAGGAGATCAGCCCTGGGATTTCTTTGGAAGGAATGATGCTAAAGCTGAAACTCCAGTACTTTGGCCACCTCATGTGAAGAGTTGACTCATTGGAAAAGACTCTGATGCTGGGAGGGACTAGGGGCGGGAGGAGAAGGGGACGACAGAGGATGAGATGGCTGGATGGCATCACTGACTCGATGGACGTGAGTCTCAGTGAACTCCAGGAGTTGGTGATGGACAGGGAGGCCTGGCGTGCTGGGATTCATGGGGTCACAAAGATTTGGACACGACTGAGCGACTGATCTGATCTGATCTGATACAGAGTGAAGTAAGCCAGAAAGAAAAACACCAATACAGTATACTAACGCATATATATGGAATTTAGAAAAATGGTAACAATAACCCTGTATACGAGACAGCAAAAGAGACACTGATGTATAGAACAGTCTTTTGGACTCTGTGGGAGAGGGAGAGGGTGGGATGATTTGGGAGAATGGCATTGAAACGTGTATAATATCATATATGAAATGAGTCGCCAGTCCAGGTTCGATGCACGATACTGGATGCTTGGGGCTGGTGCACTGGGACCACCCAGAGGGATGGTATGGGGAGGGAGGAGAGAGGGGGGTTCAGGATGGGGAACACATGTATACCTGTGGCAGATTCATGTTGATATATGGCAAAACCAATACAATATTGTAAAGTTAAAAAATAAAATTAAATTAAAAAAAAAAGAAAGTTCCTGTTTCACTATGCACTGGGTCAGTCTTGTTCTTGGCCACCTTCTTATAATAACAACAGTACCATCCATACTTCAGACACACTTCACAGACCTAATGAATGTCTCCTTAATTCATCAGAGCTTTGGCACCGTAATGAATGAAGAGGATGAAGGTGCATCCTCTGAACCCTTGCAAACCTTTTTCTTTGAATTTCACCTGACATCAGTGTTATAATATGTGGTTTAATTTTTTGTGCAAAAAGCATTTCCATCCCAGTATCTTTAGACTTTATATTTTTTCTACTTTGAGTACCATTTCTTGTAAACAGCCTGTTGCACAGGATGTTTGCTGGATTATTTGAACCACTGAGATGCTCTCCACTTCATCCTTCATCAGACTGATTCTCCTGGCTGCATCTCTGTCATTGTATTTCATGTTTTCTAGTTCCCGACTTGCTATTTTACCTTTTCCTCATTTCTTTTGATGATTTGATCAATTCTTTTGGTTCCACTCATCTCAAATTTCTCCACTACAGATTGGAGCTAAACAGTATCTCCATCTTATCTATGAAGAAGAGAACCTTTAGCATATTTTTACTTTTCTCCCTGATCAAGATTTCTATTTTAAGATGTTCTGGATTCTGTATTCAGATTGTTTTAAATTATGGGAAGAATTATTTAGACAAATACTTAAGATTTACTGCTATATTTTGAATTGCGACTTCTTTTAGCCTAAATTTCCTTAAAACTATTTATTCCTAAATAATTATTTCAGAGATACCCTCTAGTTGATAAAAATTTCTGAGACTTTGAGCACCAAAAAAATGGTTTCATTTGTATTTTCCAACAAATTCTAGTATAGCTGAACAGAGGAATCAAATTTCAAGTTAATTGTCCCCCAGTATATTTAAGATATTGTATTGCTACCCCATATTAAATGTGTGTGTTGAAAATTTCATTATTCATCTGACTCATCAGTTCAGTTCATTTAAGTCACTCAGTTGTGTCCAACTCTTTGCAACCCCATGAATCCCAGCACGCCAGGCCTCCCTGTCCATCACCAACTCCTGGAGTTCACTCAGACTCATGTCCATCAAGTCAGTGATGCCATCCAGCCATCTCATCTTCTGTTGTCCCCTTCTCTTCTTGCCCCCAATCCCTCCCAGCATCAGAGTCCTTTCCAATGAGTCAATTCCTTGCATGAGGTGGCCAAAGTACTGGAGTTTCAGCTTTAGCATCATTCCTTCCAAAGAAGTCCCAGGGCTGATCTCCTTCAGAATGGACTGGTTGCATCTCCTTGCAGTCCAAGGGACTCTCAAGAGTCTTCTCCAACACCACAGTTCAAAAGCATCAATTCTTCGGCGCTCAGCTTTCTTCACAGTCCAACTCTCACATCCATACATGACCACAGGAAAAACCATAGCCTTCACTAGACGAACCTTTGTTGGCTCTGTTTTGAATATGCTATCTAGGTTGGTCATAACTTTCCTTCCAAGGAGTAAGCGTCTTTTAATTTCATGGCTGCAGTCACCATCTGCAGTGATTTTGGAGCCCAAAAAAATAAAGTCTGACACTGTTTCCACTGTTTCCCCATCTAGTTCCCATGAAGTGATGGGACCAGATGCCATGATCTTCATTTTCTGAATGTTGAGCTTTAAGACAACTTTTTCACTCTCCACTTTCACTTTCATCAAGAGGCTTTTGAGTTCCTCTTCACTTTCTGCCATAAGGGTGGTGTCATCTGCATATCTGAGGTTTTGATATTTTTCCCAGCAATCTTGATTCCAGCTTGTGTTTCTTCCAGTCCAGTGTTTCTCATGATGTACTCTGCATATAAGTTTAATAAACAGGGTGACAATATAGAGCCTTGACATACTCCTTTTCCTATTTGGAACCAGTCTGTTGTTCCATGTCCACTTCTAACTGTTGCTTCCTGACCTGTATACAGATTTCTCAAGGGGCAGATCAGGTGGTCTGGTATTCCCATCTCTTTCAGAATTTTCCACAGTTTATTGTTATCTACACAGTCAAAGGCTTTGGCATAGTGAATAAAGCAGAAATAGATGTTTTTCTGGAACTGTCTTGCTTTTTCATGATCCAGAGGATGTTGGCAATTTGATCTCTGGTTCCTCCACCTTTTCTAAATCCATCTTGAACATCAGGAAGTTCAGAGTTCACATATTGCTGAAGCCTGGCTTGGAAAATTTTCAGCATTACTTTACTAGCATGTGAGATGAGTCCAATTGTGTGGTAGTTTGAGCATTCTTTGGCATTGCCTTTCTTTGGGATTGGAAAGAAAACTGACTTTTCCAGTCCTGTGGCCACTGCTGAGTTTTCCAAATTTGCAGGCATATTGAATGCAGCACTCTCACAGCATCATCTTTCAGGATTTGAAATAGCTCAACTGGAATTCCATCACCTCCACTTGCTTTGTTCATAGTGATGCTTTCTAAGGCCCACTTGACTTCACATTCCAGGATGTCTGGCTCTAGGTCAATGATCACACCATCGTGATTATCTCGGTCATGAAGATCTTTTTTGTTCAGTTCTTCTGTATATTCTTGCCACCTCTTCTTAATATCTTCTGCTTCTGTTAGGTCCATACCATTTCTGTCCTTTATTGTGCCCATCTTTGCATGAAATGTTCCCTTGATATCTCTAATTTTCTTGAAGAGATCTCTAGTCTTTCCCATTCTGTTGTTTTCCTCTATTTCTTTGCATTGATAGCTGAAGAAGGCTTTCTTATCTCTTCTTGCTATTCTTTGGAACTCTGCATTCAGATGCTTATATCTTTCCTTTTCTCCTTTGCTTTTCACTTCTCTTCTTTTCACAGCTATTTGTAAGGCCTCCCCAGACAGCCATTTTGCTTTTTTGCATTTCTTTTCCATGGGGATGGTCTTGATCCCTGTCTCCTGTACAATGTCATGAACCTCATTCCATAGTTCATCCAGGCACTCTAACTATCAGATCTAGGCCTTTAAATCTATTTCTCACTTCCACTGTATAATCATAAGGGATTTGATTTAGGTCATACCTGTATGGTCTAGTGGTTTTCCCTACTTTCTTCAATTTAAGTCTGAATTTGGCAATAAGGAGTTCATGATCTGAGCCACAGTCGGCTCCTGGTCTTGTTTTTGCTGACTGTATAGAGCTTCTCCATCTTTGGCTGCAAAGAATGTAATCAATCTGATTTCGGTGTTGACCATCTAGTGATGTCCATGTGTAGAGTCTTCTCTTGTGTTGTTGGAAGAGGGTGTTTGTTATGATCAGTGCATTTTCTTGGCTAAACTCTATTAGCCTTTGCCCTGCTTCATTCTGTATTCCAAGGCCAAATTTGCCTGTTACTCTAGGTGTTTCTTGACTTCCTACTTTTGCATTCCAGTCCCCTATAATGAAAAGGACATCTTTTTTGAGTGTTAGTTCTAAAAGATGTTGTAGGTCTTCATCTGACTCATATTCACTTGTAAATAACTGAGCTCTCTTCCTTCTGCCTCTCATCCTCTTACTATGTTTTCCCATTTTTCATTTGTTTTATTAAGGCTTTAAGTTTTAAAGTATGTTTTTCCCTAGTTTATAACAGTGTCCTTTGTGGGAATTAAATCCATGTCCAGTGTATCTAAACACATTTGTTTTAAATGTTTAAATGCTTAAGGATTGCTCCTGCATAGTCCAGTGTTAATGAATTATTCTGTTGGTTAAAGTTGATGGCTCATTCATGTTACTGCTTTCCTTCAAGTAATTAGTAAGGTTTGATTTTTCTACTTTTCCTTTAATTTGATAACCTGTGTTCATTTGTCTCTGTGTACAGATGTGATTGATTACAGAACCTTGTTTCTTGTAATTGAGCAGGCTAATTGGGGAAGGCCATGCTCCCTAGTGGGCTGAGTTGGCACCTTGATCCGCTTCTTGGGTTCCTTGTGTCCTCAAGGTGCTACTGTCTTCCTAGGACACCTCTTGCCTTTATAGTGGCTGCTGGTTGCTTTATTTCTTGTGCAGATACACCTGCTGTTCTTTGCTTCTTCAAGCAGTGTTGGGGGTGGGGAAGGAGAATCCAGATGCTTCTCCAAATTCTGTGTCTGATTTGTGACGCTAATGTTTGCCCTCTGGCTTCCCATTCCGGTTCATCTACCTCCACAACTGTCCTTTGTGTGTTTCACATTACTAAGGGTTTGACCAGATAAGCAGAACTACCATGAATGAGAACCCACCTACCAGTACAGGAGATGTAAGAGACATGGGTTCAATCCTGGGGTCAAAAGATCCCCTGGAGACGGGCATGGCAACCCACTCCAGTATTCTTGCCTAGAGAGTCCCATGGACAGAGGAGCCTGGCGGGCTGCAGTCCATAGAGTCGCAAAGAATCAGACATGACTGAAGTGACTTAGCACACATGCTTGCACCGGGAATGACATGATGTAGGTCATTGACTGTGGTGATCAATCCTTACACAGTCCTTTGTGGGAGCTCACGAAGTCTTTGGAAAGCATCTAGCTATGATGATGAGCCTGGGGGAAGTGTCATGAATCCAGAAAAAGAGCTGGAAATGCAGCAGACATATACACAAAAACAAATTTAAACCCATGGGGACAAACTAAAACCCTCAAGAGCAAATGAGAGCCTGTGTCAATCTCACTGCCCGCCATCTTGACTGTGAAATGACCTATAGAAGATTCTGATGACCTTCCCAAGGGTATCTGGCCCAGGGTGGGGAGAACCTGAAGGAAAACACCTGGCTGAGCTCCTGAACCAGAAGATCAGAGAGGAAGCCTGGGAGGGACAGTGCCTCCAACTCCCATGGAGATCTTAACACATAAGGACTTAATTATCTGAAGGCAAAATGGGCCCAAAAAAGCCAGAAGGTCTGTAAGATCTAAAGGCACTCCTTCGGATCTTGCCTTCAATATCCTGCATACCTTTCTCTAACCCAGTGCATCTCATAGGTAAGTTGACACAGTCCAGTGCCACCAGTCAACCTCTTATCTTGCCACTTATATTTATCTTGGCATCTATGTCTCTTTTGGAGAAAGGCATGGCAGCCCACTCCAGTATTCTTTCCTGGAGAATCCCATGGACAGAGGAACCTAGAGGTATAGTCCATGGGGTGGCACAGAGTTGGACATGACTGAAGAGACTTAGCTTGCATGCATGTCTCTTTTAACCATCCTAAATTTTAAAGTAAATATTTCATTTCACCCGTAATGTTTCTACTCTTTCTCATACACTGAGAACATTCTAATTGCTCCCCAAGAGGATACACAGTTACATTATCCATGTTTGGGTGAGGTTCACTCCTCTTTGAGCTGAGTCATAGCCCTCCTTAATATACTTCAGCCTAAATACTAAAATATAAGAATATCTACTAACATTTTTAGGTAAGATGACATAAAAAAAAATGGAAGAAGGGGTAAAATTGGTTAATTGTACAGTAGTCCATAAATACCAAAATAAGAAAGAAATACTCGTAACTATTACAATCCTCTTTGCCACAGTTATCTTATGGTCGTTACTTTTACAACTTTACTCATTCATTGTTGTTGTTGTTGCTGTTGTTCAGTCACTAAGTTGTGTCTGACTCTTTGAG
This sequence comes from Bos grunniens, assembly GCF_055505025.1. Classification (NCBI taxonomy): domain Eukaryota; kingdom Metazoa; phylum Chordata; class Mammalia; order Artiodactyla; family Bovidae; genus Bos; species Bos grunniens. The sequence continues at coordinate 11,052,065 of NC_141184.1, read as the reverse complement.
ACCCCGAGGACTGTACCATGCCAGGCTCATCTGTCCTCCGCTATCTCCTGGAGTTTGCTCAAATTCATGTCCACTGAGTTGGTGATGCTATCTACCCATCTTATTCTCTGCTGCTCCCTTCTCATTTTGCCTTCAATCTTTCCCAGCATCATGGGATCAGAGTCTTGTCATAGCGAAAGGGCTTGCATAACTCAAGGAAACTAAGAGTCATGCCATGGAAGGCCACCCAAGACAGTTGGGCCATAGTGAAGAGTTCTCACAAATGCGGTCCACTGGAGAAGGACCAGTGCATGGAGAATCCCATGGACAGTATGAAAAGGCAAAAATACATGATGCCAGAAGAAGAACTCCTTCACAATGTACACCTTATTTTCTTCCCCATTTGCCAGCATCTTGGTGTAGTTCTTTGTCTGATAGGATGATCCCAAATCATCTTGCTTTCTGAAGGTTCTGAGCTATTAGCAGTCCAGTCCTGGCTCTTATATATTTCTGTAGTTTCCCATTGATTGCCAAGTAGGACATGGGACTATCCCAAAGGATAGTTTATATTCTAGACATATGCCTCCCTCCTTTTCTGTGGAGTAGCAGCCCCACTTTTTCTTGATAAGATAGTGTTGATTCCTTCAGCCAATACAGTAACTCCTTCTTGAACAGGAGACAAAGTTTGCCAAATGTTAGTTTCATCTTCCATTTTTTAATAAAATAAGCTTTTTATCTTGGAATTCTCTTACACTTGTGGAAAAGCTGTATAGATCATTCAGAGAGTTTATAGCACTCGGTTTCCTCTGTATTAGCAGCTTGCACGAATGTGGTGTATTTGTCACAATATCGATCTGTTATTATCAACAAAGTTTTTAAATGTCCTTAGTGTTTTCCCTCATGTTCATTTTCTGTCCTAGGAGCCCATCCAGGATACTACATTGCATTGATTTTCATGTCTCCCAAGCCCCACTTGACAACAGTGTTTTCTCAAAGTCTTTGTTCCAATGACATTGAGGACTCATTTAAAAATATTTAAGAGGACTGGTCAGGTGTTTTGTAGAATGTTCCTCAAAATGCATTTGTCTGATGCTTTTATCATGATTAGATTGAAGGTATATGTTCTTGTGACAAAGACAATTTTGTCTTTCCGTTCTTTCCATTTTAATATAAATAGTGCTATGCTGTGTCCCCTGCAGCATTGTTCCTCCCTTGGGATTAAGACCTCCAGATGCCAGATGTTGTCCTTTGAATATACTTTTCTGAGAAGTTTGTAGTTGTCTGCATTAACATAATGTCAATGTCACCCTAAGGAATCAACTCTTTTCAACTTGTGATAAAAATTTAAACATAAAAATTTTCCTTCTCTACAGAGTCTGCATAATTTGATCTGCTGAACCAATCACCAAAAATGTGATCTAAAATGAATTTTGTGCTCAGTTTGTATTTTAAAGAGGTATCTCATGAAAGCAATACTATGGCCTATCTTTAAAAGAAATGTGAATGAGGCCATGTTTTTAAGATTTTAGTCCATTTGAAAATTTTCTTGACCATTAAATTTGGTTAGAAGATGATAATTATCTTTATCTTGATTCCTTATTTCATTTAGAAAATGGAGAAAACTAGAGCTACTCAAAGGTAAATTCATTCAATAAACACACTAGTTTGGTTTAATTATGTCACTCCACAAACTTATCTTGAAGTGAAAAGCTCTAGGACCTCAAGCTGTAACATTATTTGGAAATAGGCTCCTTGCATAGGTAATCTAGTTACTAAGAGGCCTTTACTGCATGCTCTAGTCCAATATGGTGCCCTTATATAATAAAAAAGAAAGTTTGAGACAAAGAGATAGAGAGGCACAGAGGGAAAATGATCTGAAGACACATAGGGAGAAGATGAACACGTGACTGGAGTGATGTATTAGGCTGGCCATAATGTTCATTTGGATTTTTCAGCTGTTAAAAAAAAACATGAATAAATTTTGTGGCCAACCCAATATCTACAACCCAGGGAATGTCAAGGAATGTTTGCAAATACCAAATGCTGGAAGAGGCAAGGAATCTCCTCACTTGGAAACTTCGGAGAAATCATGGCCCTACTGACACCTTAATTTCAGAGGTCTAGGCTCCAAAACTATGAGAAAATAAATACCTATTGTTTTAAGCTACCAACTGTACCTTACTTTGTTACATCAGCTCTATCAAACTAATGTATATACATAAGCATAAAATAAAAATGAACCACATATATGTGTATATTATACTTCTAACATTGTAATATTTATATATACGTGTATAATTTCTAACACTTATCTTCTTGCTAATCATGATTTAAAGACCACTGAGGGAGTAGCTTTACGTGCAGTGCGGCGGCAATGGCAGCGCGCATCTTCCTCCTCTTCCTTTCGCGGGGCAAGAGTCCCTGAGGGAGTCCAGCTGCACTTAAGTCTGGCCTGCGCGAACTGTCTCCACAATGCCTCCCAAGAGACAGGCTCAGGCCGGGGTCAGCAAAAAGGCGGAGCAGAAAAAGAAGGAGAAGATTATCGAAGACAAAACTTTTGGTCTGAAGAATAAGAAAGGAGCAAAGCAACAGAAGTTTATCAAGGCTGTCACTCATCAAGTTAAATTTGGTCAACAGAATCCACGTCAGGTAGCACAAAGTGAAGCTGAAAAGAAGTTGAAGAAAGATGACAAGAAGAAAGCATTGCAAGAGCTAAATGAGTTGTTCAAACCTGTAGTTGCTGCTCAAAAAATAAGTAAAGGTGCAGATCCCAAATCCGTAGTATGTGCATTCTTCAAGCAAGACAGTGTACTAAAGGAGATAAGTGTAAGTTCTCTCATGACTTGACTCTGGAGAAAAAATGTGAAAAGCAAAGCGTTTACATTGATGCAAGAGATGAAGAACTTGAAAATGATACTATGGATAATTGGGATGAGAAAAAACTGGAAGAAGTTGTGAATAAGAAGCACGGTGAGGCGGAAAAGAAAAAAACAAAAACTCAAATAGTGTGCAAGCATTTCCTTGAAGCTATTGAAAACAATAAATATGGCTGGTTTGGGGTATGTCCTGGAGGGAGTGATATTTGCATGTATTGTCATGTACTGCCTCCTGGATTTGTCTTGAAAAAAGATAAAAAGAAAGAAGAGAAAGAAGATGAAATTTCATTAGAAGATCTAATTGAAAGAGAGCATTCTGCCCTAGGTCCAAATGTTACCAAAATCACTCTAGAATCTTTTCTTGCATGGAAGAAAAGAAAAAGACAAGAAAAGATTGACACACTGATGTATAGAACAGTCTTGTGGACTCTGTGGGAGAGGGAGAGGGTGGGATGATTTGGGAGAATGGCATTGAAACATGTATAATATCATGTATGAAACGAGTCGCCAGTCCAGGTTTGATGTAAGATACTGGATGCTTGGGGCTGGTGCACTGGGACGACTCAGAGGGATGGTACGGGGAGGGAAGAAGGAGGTGGGTTCAGGAAGGGGAACACATGTATACCTGTAGTGGATTCATGTTGATATATGGCAAAACCAATACAATATTTTAAAGTTAAAAATTAAATAAAATAAAAAGAAAAGATTGATAAACTTGAGCAAGATATAGAAAGAAGGAAAGCAGATTTTAAAGCTGGGAAAGCATTAGTGATCAGTGGTCGTGAGGTGTTTGAATTTCGCCCTGAACTAGTTGACGATGATGATGAGGAAGCAGATGATACCCATGACACCCAGGGAAGAGGTGGTGATGAGGTTGATGATTCAGTGAGTGTAAATGACATAGATTTAAGCCTGTACATTCCAAGAGATGTAGGTGAGACAGGTATTACTGTAGCCAGTCTTGAAAGATTCAGCACATATACTTCAGAAAAGGATTGAAACAAATTAAGTGAAGCTTCCGGAGGTAGGGCTGAAAATGGTGAGAGAAGTGATTTGGAAGAGGACAAGAAAGGGGGAAGACAGCAAAATGGAGCCATCGATGCTGTTCCTGTTGATGAAAATCTGTTTACTGGGGAAGATTTGGATGAACTAGAAGAATTAAACACACTTGATTTAGAAGAATGACACCAAACAAGTCAATGAAAAAATTGAGCCAGCTCAGCAGGAGTTGAAATTGACTACATTAATTTTTTTCCACCTAAAACTCTTCAACAGGATGTTTGTTTCCCATGCTGATTCTGGAGGGCTTAGTTCCTCCAAAAAAGGAATATTCTCCCTACATCTTGTTTTTTGACTTTGGCTACATCTCATAGTAAGTTCAGAGTAGTTCATGATAAATTAAAGATAAATGGTCATTGCAGGAAATGATTGATTGTTGTTATTGTCCACTCAAGTAGGAAGTGTAAACTACTTTTCCAGCTTTTGATTTTCACTGGGCATGTGTTGTTACAAGGACAACATAAATTTAAATTACCCTTCATTTAATGCAATTTTTAATGAGTGATTCTATTTCCTTTGTATTTATATGTTTAAAAGACTGCCTAAGATACGAGCCTGTACTTCATCAAGGAAACTGCATATGCAGGTTCATTATTGTATATCTTTGGACAATTAGATGGTCATTTAAAATGAAACTTCATTAATCTGAAAAGATCAACTGCAATGCCCTGTGTTAAACTGTTTGAAACTACTCCCTTTTCTTTTTTGACAATAAAGTTGTAAATAAAAACAGTGATGCAATAAAAAAAAAAAAGACCATTGAGATTGAAATGGTAATTCACATTCAAAACAAATCCAAAGCAGCCCTTTGGCAGTTACAGAAATCTATTGTAAAGATGAAAATTAAAGCTTCCCACTTGGTTTTAAATATCTTTGTATTAATATGTTCAGTAACTTGAATATTTGTATGTGAAAAAACTAAAACTACAATATAAAAGTCCTTTAAAGTATGAATGATGCAAATTATTTTACATAAAAAAATACTTGAAGCAGATAAACAGTGATACTTTCTCCAGAAATGCATGGCTTGAATATTCCACAAAAATATTCATTTCAATTTTGAAAAACTTTATATAAAGAACTAGACAAATCAGCTAACAATGAAAAAAAAAATATTCTGCAAATTTTACAATTTCACAAGAATGGTCTGGAAAGTAGAGCTTTCCAAGAACCACATTCTATCTATTTTTATGCCCAAGAAATATGTGAAATTCAAATACAGCTGGAAATAATAAAAAGAAATCAGCATTTTAAAGATTATGAAAAGATTTTATACAATAATTCCCTTGGCTTTTTTTTTTATTTGTTAATTAAATAAACATGATTATACAACTTTTTCATCAATAGCTCTGCTAAGAGTTAGGAGTACAATGTAAAAACAAAGCAACAACTACAAAAATTAAAAAAAAAAAAAAAAAACACTGTACAATTGCTTAAGCAAGCTTCAGAAGCTTCAGCCTCCATAATTTTGTTGGGTAGTCAAGAATGATCTGTGAAACCCTTGATATATACACTAGTTTACCTGCAATAGTGAGTCAAGGACCTTCAATCTGGCATTAAATGATTTTATTTTCTTTCACGAGGGGAAAAAATATCTAGTTATGGGTAAAACAAACCAAAAAAGCCATAGCACATTAAGTTCATTGTTCATCAAAATAATTAATACTCACTAAATGACTAATTTAGGAAGCTTATTTCAAGGCTAAACATGTAATCAGTAATTAAAATTAACATTATGGACTCAGTATGAAATGAACTTCATCAGTTGATTAGTCTTCAATGTTCACTACTGAGTTGCTATTTTGTAATAGTTTTTAAATGAAGAAATTGAAGTAGTAGGGATTAAGTAAATTTCCCAAACTCATATGTTATTTAAATGAAGATCCAGAATTTGCTTCCAGATCTCCTCTCTATCACCTGCCATGAGATTACCATGTTAATAAAATAATACCATAGTCAATAGGTGCACTGGAGAAGGAAATGGCAACCCGCTCCAGTATTCTTGCCTGGGGAATCCCATAGCCAGAGGAGCCCGGTGGACTACAGTCCATGGGGACACAAAAGAGTTGAACACAACAGCAACTAAACAACAGGAGAAAAGAACTTCGTTTTTATTACTCATGGGCAGATTTGTGAACAAAAATGATGTTTCAGAGCTGTACTTATCGGTTTTGTTTCAATTTTCTTGCCATTTATTATTGCTTAGATTTACTATGCAATTACTCTGGTTTAGTTGCATAGATATTGTTTAGTTTTAGATAACATTTTTCCATTATCTCTTTGTAAATGATAATACACTAATTTCAATTTTCTCTGATCCTTTCAGTTGTTTACATTCGTTTCTGGATTAAATTTGTTGTGATTATTGTCTATGTCACATATTATTAGTTTTCTGTGTACCAACAAATATGAAGGAGAAATTTTGCATTTGTATTTGAAGATAACTTTGAAGATGCTATTTATCCTCTGGTTGTTTTATAATTACATTTCCCATATCACCTAAATTCCCACAGTTCTGAGAAAGTTCCAAATGGCAGCTTGGAGGCTACAGACACCACAGGGCTGACAGAACTATGTCCCAAAGACAGTGGGTATGTGGTCTAGCTCCCAGCTGGGGGCAATCCCTGCACTTTCCACAACTCTGTCTTTTTCAAGGTGGGAACTCCATTGTACTCCATTGTTTCTATCAATGGTCCTGGGGTAATTTTATGGTTCTTCCCTCCTTACTTGTCCTTAGAGCTACTGTGGTTAATGAAGAACATTATCTTGCTCTTGACATATTTAGATAGAAATATATATAACATATGTGTGTATGTGTGTGTATGTGTGTTACTCAGTCATGACTGACTCTTTGCGACCACATAGACTATAGCCCCTCAGTCTCCTCTGCCCTTGGAATTCTCCAGGCAAGAATACTGGAGTGGGTTGCCATTTCCTCCTCCAGGGGATCTTTCTGACCCAGAGATCGAATCTGTTTCTCCTGCATGGTAAGCATATGCATTACCATCTGAGCCACCAGGGAAACCCCATAATATAAATAGTGCTTGTTAAATATGTATATATCTGAAGTTACATGTTGGTAACTGTTGGTAAAATGTTTTCATACATTTTATCATTTATTTGTCACAAAAAATAATTATTTGTAGATGAAAATAATTAAGGTCTTGAGACATTAAATAAATTCCCCAGTAACATCCTTTGAATAAGGGACAATGCTAGAATTTTATGCTTCTCCTTCATGACTTTCTTGGTTTGGCTCAAATTTTAAGGTAATTAAATGGGAATAAGGATTATTTATGTTGTTTTTCACTTTCAGTCACTAAGTTGTGTTGAACTCTTTGTGATTCCAAGGACTGCAGGACTCCAGGCTTTCCTGTCTTTCACTATCTCCCAAAGTTTTCACAAACTTGTGTCCACTGAGTTGGTGATGCCATCCAACCATCTCATCCTCTGTTACCTACTTCTCATGCCCTCAATCTTTCCCAGCATCAGGGGTCTTTTCCAATGAGTCAGCACATTAGCATATTAAAGTGTAATCAAAATTTAATTATTACTTGTAGAAGAAATACATCATAAGTCAACTATCAGTGATAACAATCATAGTCATATGACTGTCATATGACAAGTATTCCTCTGTGGCAGTAAATTGATTAGCCTGAGACAGAGACCCTGATGATCTTCCATATGACTGAGCAGTGCAATCTATTAGCAAGAAATAAACCAGGAAAAATGTCCACCAGCACTTCACAGCCCCAAAACTCTATACTTTACATTCAGCTACTTCTTTTCAGGTTTCTAAAAATTGTTTCACAGTAATTTTCCAAATGTAGGACAATGAAAGAAAAAATTGTGTGTGTAGATACATGTATGTATGTATTTGACTTCTCAAAGATGTCATGAGGCAAAAAAAAAAAAAAAAAAAAAAAATCATAAAGCAATTGCCCAGACACCAAACTAGACATGCAGAGTCACACCTACTCAAATCGGAACAAATCTCTTCCTTTGGCTGGTAATACAACAAGGTCTCCCAAGAAAAATTGCAAGACACTTTTTTTATGGTTATTCCTGGACAGAAAACAAATTTTCTAAGAATAATGATTTCTTTGAGAATTTGATAGGTGTCTATTACAAAAATTTCAAGGAAGAGACTAGCCAAGAAATGAATTCTTATACACATAAGCACACATATATATGCATTGAATTCAACCACGTGAATTAACCTTAGTTACTATGTGATGGAGACATTTACATAAGTCATTCTATGGATGAAAATGTATATAAGGACATGAGTGGATGAATGTCTGGGTAGATATAGAGATAGAAGGGGAAGGAGAGAAAGAATATATGTACATTTTTAACATGTAGGAATATATGAATAAATGCAAAATAACATTAATGCTATTTTTAATAAAGATCTTAAAATTACTGAAATATAAAATGCAGATATTAAAACCAACAGGAATTTTTGAAGTTCAGATAAATGCCTCTTCACCAAAGGACACACCATGTTGCTTCAGTTAAAGATACTTGTTTCCACATTCTAAACTCTGAAATCAGAATGACTCTTATAGTTAAGGAAGTTTTAATACTATGCAGAGTTTATCTGGGGCTTCCAAGGTGACTCAATGGTAAAGAATCCACCTGCCAATGCAGGAGGCACTGGAGACAGGGATTCAATCCCTGGGTCAGGAAGATACCATAGAGAAAGAAATGGCAACTCACTCCAATATTCTTTCCTGGAAAATCTCATGGTTAGAGGAAGCTGGAAGGTTATAGTCCATGGGGTTGCAGAGTTGGACATGAATGAGTGACTGAGCATGCATGCATAGTGTATTTGTATCATTTATTTTTCTTCATAAGCACTGCATAAAACAGGGGTACACCTTACAATTAACTGTTTACTAACTGATGCTGAAGCTGAAACTCCAATACTTTGGCCACCTCATGCGAAGAGTTGACTCACTGGAAAAGATCCTGATGCTGGGAGGGATTGGGGGCAGGAAGAGAAGGGGACGACAGAGGATGAGATGGCTGGACAGCATCACCGACTCAATGGACATGAGTTTCAGTGAACTGTGGGAGTTGATGATGGACAGGGAGGCCTTGTGTGCTGTGTTTCATGGGGTCGCAAAGAGTCGGACATGACTGAGCAACTGAAATGAACTGAACTGAAGTGAATGTTAATGAAACAATTAACATTAGTATATAACACTGATCATTTGCTGTAACACTGGTCACAGCAAACGCACTTTCAACAACAGAAGAGACAACTCTACACATGGACATCACCAGATAGTCAATAGCAAAATCAAGATTGATTATATTCCTTGCAGCTGCAGATGGAGAAGCTCTATATAGTCAGAAAAAAAGCAAGACCAGGAGCTAACTGTGGCTCAGATCATGAGTGCCTTATTGCAAAATTCAGACTTCAATTGAAGAAAGTAGGGAAAACCACTAGACCATTCAGATATGACCTAAGTCAAATCCCTGACAATTATACAATGGAAGTGACAAATCGATTTAAAGGATTAGATTTGACAGATAGAGTACCTGAAGAACTATGGACGGAGGTTCGTGACATTGTACAGGAGGCAGGTATCAAGACCATCCCCAAGAAAAACAAATGCAAAAATGCAAAATGGTTGTCTGACAAGGCTTTACGAATAGCTGAGAAAAGAAGAGAAGCTAATGACAAAATAGAAAAGGAAAAATATACCCACCTGAATGCAGAGTTCCAAAGAGTAGCAAGGAGAGATAAGAAAGCCTTCCTTAGTGATCAGTGCAAAGAAATAGAGGAGAACAATAGAATGGGAAAGACTAGACATCTCAAGAAACTTAGAGATAACAAGGGAACATTTCATGCAAAGATGGACACAATAAAGAACAAAATGGTATGAATCTAACAGAAGCAGAAGATATTAAGAAGAGGTGGCAAGAATACACAGAACTATACAAAAAATATCTTCATGACCCAGATAACCATGATGGTGTCTGTGATCAATCACTTAGAGCCAGACATGCTGGAAGGCAAAGTCAAGTAGGCCTTAGGAAGCATCACTATGAACAAAGATAGTGGAGGTGATTGAATTCCAGCTGAGCTATTTCAAATCCTAAAAGATGATGCTGTGAAAGTGCTGTACTCAGTATGTCAGCAAAGTTGAAAAACTCAGTAGTGTTGACAGGACTGGAAAAGGTCAGTTTTATTTCCAATCCCAAAGAAAGGCAATACCAATGAATGTTCAAACTACCCCACAATTGCACCCATCTCACATGCTAGCAAAATAATGCTTAAAATTCTCCAAGCCAGGCTTCAACAGTACATGCACTGAGAACTTCCAGATGTTCAAGATGGATTTAGAAAAGGCAGAAACAAGAGAGTAAAGTGCCAACATCCATTGCATCATTAGATAGGCAAGAAAGTTCCAGAAAAAAACATCTGCTTCTGCTTTATTGACTATGCCAAAGCCTTTGACTGCATGGATCACAAAAAAACTGTGGAAAATTCTTCAAGAGATGAGAATATCAGACCACATTACCTGATTCTTGAGAAAAGCAGCAGTTTGTACCAGACATGGAACAATGGACTGGTTCCAAATTGGGAACGGAGTATGTAAAAGATGTATATTATTACACTGATTATTTAACTTATATGTAGAGTACATCATGCAAAATGCTGGGCTGGATGAAGCACAAGCTGGAATCAAGATTGCCGGGAGAAATATCAATAAGCTCAGATATGCAGATGACACTACCCTTATGGCAGAAAGCAAAGAACTAAAGAGCCTCTTGATGAAAGTAAAAGAAGATAGTGAAAAAGTTGGCTTAAAACTCAACATTCAAAAAACTAAGATCATGGCATCTGGTCCCATCACTTCATGGCAGATAGATCAGGAAACAATGGAAACTAGTAGATTTTATTTTCTTAGGCTCCAAAATCACTGCAGATGGTTAACTGCAGCCATGAAATTAAAAGATGCTTGCTCCTTGGAAGAAAAGCTATAACCAAGCTAGACAGCATATTAAAAAGCAGGGATAATACTTTGCCAACAAAGGTCCATCTAGTCAAAGCTATGGTTTTTCCAGTAGTCATGTATGGATGTGACAGCTGGACCCTAAAGAAAGCTGAGCACCAAAGAATTGATGCTTCTGAACTGTGGTGTTGGAGAAGACTCTTGAGAGTCCCTTGGACTGCAAGGAGATGGAACCAGTGCATCCTAAAGGAAATCAGTCCTGAATATTCATTGGAAGAACTGATGCTGAAGCTGAAACTCCAATACTTTGGCCACCTGATGCAAAGAACTGACTCATTGGAAAAGACCCTGATACTGGGAAAGATTGAAGGAGGGAGGAAAAGGGGACAACAGAGGATGAGATGATTGGATGGCTTCACCAACTCAATGGTCATGAGTTTGAGCAAGTTCCAGGTATTGGTGATGGACAGGGAAGCCTGGCGAGCTGTAGTCCAGGGGGTCACAAAGAGTCGGATACAACTGAGTGACTGAACTGAACTGAATGCTAATGAAATCTAACATCAATTATCATGAGATTTTTCTGGAGCTAAGAAAAGGTATTATTATGAAAAATGTCACAATCTTTTCTGACTTTTATTTTAAGCCCTATTTTGTGATCATTCCCCTGTTGTGATAAATGGAGAAATGTTTGCATTTATATTTCTTTTGATGTTTCCTAATTTCAAAACTTTATCTTTTTATTTTACTGTCATTACTTATAGCATTTACCTGTTATTATATAAAAATGCATCTTACAATTATTTATCTTTAGTTATCTACATTAAAATATTTAAATATTTCCCATCTGTTATATTATTTTATTTCTAGTTTCAATATTCACTGTCAAGAGTCCTCTGAAATCTTGTAAAATTGAGAGACTCAATCTTTGACTTTATATTTGAAGAATACTTGTGTTAAGCAAAAAACTCTTTGGACATATTTTCCTCAGACGTTTGTAGAAAGTTCTCTACTCTTTTATAGTTAAAAGCTATTTTAGAAAACTCTGAGCCATGCTCATGTTTTCCTCAATATTTGGATTCCTTCTAATCTAAGCAGCATCTGGCTTTTTTTGGTAGGTCTGTTTCATAATTTTCACCTTTCTTTCCCGCACTCACCCACCCACACCCCATGATGTGACTTTTCATCTTCAGATGCCAGTCTTTCTTTACTTCAAGAAAGTTTTTGTCCGTGATTGGTTTGAATATTTACTTGGCGGGACTTGCCTGGTGGCTCAGTAGTAAAGAACCCAATTGTCAATACAGGAGACACGGGTTGGATCCTTGGGTCAGGAAGACACACCACAGAAGGAAATCACAACCCACTCCAGTAGTTTTGCCTTGAGAATCCCATGGACAGAGGAGCCTGGTAGGCTATAATCCACGGGGTTGAAGAAGGATTGGAAATGACTTAGCAACTAAACAACAACTTCTACTTGATGACTTTTTTTTTTCTTTTTTTAATGCTCTGCAGTTTAGTATCACCATTGGTTCATTCATGATGCTCTCCACAACTGTTTCATAGTCTGGCTGTCTCTGAAGATAAAATTTGATCTCCTTTGTTGTCATATCTCTGATTCTGTCCTCTGTCCTGGTTATGTTGTTGTTTCTAAAGTACTTTCATTCCATCAAGATTTTACTACTCCCTTCCCTTTTAAATTGGTGCCCAATTTTTATCTCCCAATTTCAACCTCCTATAATAATATTTTTAAACTTTTACATCTGAATCGTATCTTTTATATTTTTGTTTTAGAAACAAATATGCTGTTTGTCACTTCACTGAGATGATGGAGAAACATTTCTCTCAGTTCCTTATGCCTGTCTGAGTAAAATCTCCCTCTTGGGAATATTTCGTCTGCCTTGTTTACACTCCTTTTTCTCACTTTTCATTTTCTTTAGTTTGGGTATTTTTCAGAGAAGCAATGAGTAAGTGTTAGGACATTTTTGACCCATATCCAACTTTGATTAGAACAAAGAACAATGTGGGGGTGGTCTCAGGAAGTGAAATGAAGTATTCTACCAATTTCTTTTGTTTTCTGCTTTGCTAACCAGAAAACCTCTAATCAAAGCTATTTCCTTTAGCTTAGATCCCTTGAATTTAGTTCAGAATATTAAATTGGAATATATATTATTATCATGTCCAATGTTTACAACTCTAAATAAAACTAACTTAATCACTTTAACCTTAGTCAAAATGCAAATATTATATATCACGCTAATATTTGTCATCATTTTGAGTATGAATCAACCCCAATTGAAAAGACAACTCCCAAATCAGGATAAAGACTGGCATGACTTCTAAGATGTTGCAACATCTTCCCTAAAACAAGTGCCACTTTTTTTTACAATTCATTTTAATATGTGGTCTCATACTGTGATTTGAGATGTTAATACAAAAAAAAATTATAGAAAGCATAAAATCAGTTTTTCAGTCATTATCATATGGTCTTATTCTACCAAATAAATGTTCTTAGAAAAACTTACAATGTTAAAAAAGATGTCATGTTATGAGGGAAAAAAAATATCAAACATAATTTTTCTATTTGTAGTTTCTATTCTAATTTTAAGTTAGAGATAAATGATGAAATCATAAAATGCTAAAACATTGTTTGACTAATCACTCTTTAAGAGCAAATTAGAACAGTTCCTCCAAATTCACACCTTGCTGCTGCTAAGTCACTTCAGTCGTGTCCGACTCTGTGCAACCCCATAGACGCAGCCCACCAGGCTCCCCCGTCCCTGGGATTCTCCAGGCAAGAACACTGGAGTGGGGTGCCATTGCCTTCTCCAATTCACACCTTATGATAACCCTAACTGATACAATCCACTAGTGTGTAGCTTCAAAAACGTAGTAAAAAATGTAATGTTGTTTAAAAGTTAGAAATTGAAAAATTAATCCAGTAAGTATTTACAAAGAGTTTATACAAGCACAAAAACTGCTTACCATATTCTCTGTAATAACTATTTATAAGGAAGCATTAAACAGTTTAAGAAAAACAGCTTGTGTGAAAACAAATATCAGTTTACACTCTGACACATTAATTACTCTTTGAAGAATAGGATTCTAAATATAATCTTTAATTTTAGGTCAGATCCTCGAGGGATACATGGCTTGCTTTGTCTCATGTTACCTGGTAACAGTGAATTAATGGTTTTCAAATATCTTATTCTGAAGATCTCCAGGAGTTATACAAGGTCAATGAGTCAATAGAGCTTCCTTTTCAATTCTAAACCATTAAGAAGTAATTTAGATGTCTGGTATATTTATTGCCAATTATTTCAAAGCAGGCTGTGTTGACTGTAAGAAATGCATGTGGATGTTTGCCTGGTGTGATTGCTGCCAGACAGTAAGAAAGGCTGAAACCTGGAATCGTTAGCTCATCCATTGGAATGGTTAGGGAAAGTATAGGGACAGATGGACCCAGAAAAGGAAGAAAGAGATGAACAAATTCTGCTCCACAGGTGACTTTTAGTATTATGATAATTTATGAAGTACAATGGATAAATATTGCAAGGAGCTGTATTATTCATGTATTAAATGTCAGTACACTGATTTCCCCCAAATTTAATTATGACTCTAATAACAACATATTTAACCTGGTTAATTTCTCCAATGACCTTGTGTTTCCATCAAAGGCAGGAGACATTGTCAGTCCATGTAAGCTGTTTACTATAGCAGTACACAATTCAACATAGAATAGCATCACAAGTTTCAGTAACTAACACACTTTATGAACAAATTAATTAAACTATAAGATCCAGGCTCTAATCCTATCATTTCAGGTTGAAGTGGATCTTTACAAAATCAAACAGATTTGAACCTTTTTTGGGTCTGAAGAGCAATTCAAGTGAGTTGCAATAAAAAGAAGTATATTTGAATTAAGGAAAAATCTCATTTCAACCCAGGAAAAGGAATATTAATCTCAAGTTGTATAAATGCTCTCCCATGAAAAGACATAGAGCCCATAAAAAAACAATTGCACATGTAACAGAGGATACAGAATTGCACCAAAACAGTCCCTGTTCTGCTCTGATACACACAAAAAAATCCTTTCAGATGTTCTTGCCTGGAGAATCCCAGGGATGGGGGAGCCTAGTGGGCTGCCGTCTAGGGGTTGCACAGAGTGGGCCACAACTTAAGTGACTTAGCAGCAGCAGCAGCAGCAGAGCAATACATGAATACAAAATTAAAACAAACAACAAAATATAGTTTATTAACACTCTTTAGTTGCTGAAGAAAAAGAATAGGCTTACTAGAAGAATGGGCTTCCCTAGTGGTACGAGTGGTAAAGAATTGCCTGCAGATGCAGGAGACACAAGAGATGTGGGTTTGATCCCTGGATGAGGAAGATCCCCTGGATCTGACAACCCGCTCCAGTCTTCTTGCCTGGAGAATCCCATGGGCAGAGGAGCCTGGCAGGCTACAATCCACAGGGTTGGAAACAATCAGATATGACTGAGTGCCAAGGTACACAGGCACAGGAAGAATAGACATCTTAGCATATCAGCTGAAGTAAACATAAACGGCCATCCACTTAGCAGCACCGAGTCTGAGAGCTCTTTCCACAGCAACCACCTGAGGCCAAGAGAACAGGACTCTGCCCACAAGGAGGAGGGCGTGTGTGTCCAGCTCTGACGGGACCACAACTTTGGGTAGACCTGTGACACACTCCTCTTCTTAGAAATGAAAGAAGGTGAGGAGAAAGACTGAGGTCAGCACTTGAGTTTCATTAGGAATTTAAAATGTGTCACTGACTTCAGGAGGAGAAAGAGAGTGAGTGTCTGAGTGAGCTGGTGAAATGCAAATATTCAACCTATAGCCAAAGAAATGCAACCTGATTGCTTTCAGGGTCACACTTTATGTAGAATCAGGTGTGGGGCCCAGAAATGCATTCGCTGAAAAAAGAATAATTTAAGAGTTTATTTATTCATTTAGGCTGAGTGGCATGTGGGATTTTAGTTCCCCGACCAGGGATGGAACTGATGCACCCCTGCAGTGGAAGCACAAATTCTTAACCACTGGCCCCCAGGGAAGTCCCCAAAGAGTGAATAATTTAAACCGTCACACCACTACGAATGGCCTCATAAGGGCCGATCTCTACGTGGTGTTAGAAATGTAAATTTAAGAATAACCATAAAATGCTGATTTACTTTCAGTAAGTCACATACATAATCAGTCTTTTTTATTTTATGGTTATTCTTAATATAAACATTTTAACCTACAAAAAAAAAAAAGAAATGTAAATTTAAAAGAGTGACAAAAGCCTTTTTTTAAATACATATAACCTTCTCTCACAAGTATCTTAGTTTCAGTTTGCTGCCCAAATCCATTTTGAATAGATGCAATTTTAAAAAAATAAATAAAAAATAAATAAATAGATGCAATTTAAAGGAAAGAACAATTAAAATTGTCCAGAGGATCACAATAACTTTATTTGCTATTTATTTCAGAATTTTAAAATGCAGACATAAAACATAACTATGATCAGAGAAATACAACAGACTCCCTGAGATGGAGGAAGAAGTATCTTCGTTGGAGGTCTCTGGCTATTTGTGCAGAGTGCTTGTTTGATTGACCATTTGGGTAATTGTCTTACATTCCAAACTGACCTAAAAATACCACCCCCTCTCTCAAAGGACAAGGGTATGGCCTTTATGCACAGCCTTGTATATACCTAAGTTGAATAAATAGATTTAAATTGTATTGTCTGACCTGGACCTTACATAATTTCCAAAAGGAAAAAAAAAAAGATCAGGTATTTATTAGATTCCTTCTATTCTATTCTCAAAGCCTGTAATTAAAAACTGTGACCTTGAGAATCCTCTATAAATATTTATTAAATGAATAAAAAGAGAATAAAAGACTTTGGTCAAATGCCATAACCCAAATCATACAGTGAAATAGTTTTGAATCCCATGAAGAGTTTATAATAAGAATTCATCATCAAATTACATTATTAACTGCCCAGGTGTGCAAAGCATTGTGTCGGGTGCTGAGGAGAGCGTAATGAAATCAGTATGAAGTCAGTTCATCACTGTCCTGAAGAGAAAAAAAAATTATAATTTTAAGTAACATTTGGAGAAATAAAATTCTTGCCATCCACCATGCATATTCCTTTAAAAAAGTAACATGTGTGCTGCTGGGAACATAAAGACTTGCAACTTAAAATATACACCCTTCTAGATGTGCATTCTGGAGAAGGCAATGGCAACCCACTCCAGTACTCTTGCCTGGAAAATCCCATAGATGGAGGAGCCTGGTAGCCTGCAGTCCATGGAGTCTCCAGCAGTCAGACATGACTGAGCGACTTCACTTTCACTTTTCATTCACTTTCACTTTTCATTCACTTTCACTTTTCACTTTCATGCATTGGAGAAGGAAATGGCAACCCACTCAGTGTTCTTGCCTGGAGAATCCCAGGGACAGGGGAGCCTGGTGAGCTGCCGTCTATGGGGTCGCACGGAGTTGGACACGACTGAAGCAACTTAGCAGCAGCAGCAGCAGATGTGCATTCAGGGAGAGCTTGATTTTACAACAGAGGGCTCGAGTTGAACATAAAGTCACTTTTAGATTGTCTGTGGCAATGACTGCTTTTATTTCCTTATTTAAAGCTCAGTCAGAATGAGTGGCAAAAGCTCTTATTTAATTTTACTTGCATATGCCTGCTACCATCCAACCAGGGTCACTCATCCCATTGAGAAGTGGGGCCTGTATGTTCTCTCTTAGAATCTGGGTGTTCCGAAATCTACAGTGTAATCTAGCCCATCTGAGGATGGTTCCTAAGCTTGATAAAAAATTTTCTGTCTAACTTTCCTGGGATGTACACGTGCATGCATGCTAAGTCACTTCAGTCATGCCCAACCCTATGGGACCCCATGGACTGTAGCCCGTCAGACTCCGCTGTCCATGAGATTCTCCAAGCAAGAATACTGGAGTGGGTTGCCATTCCCTTCTCCAGGGCATCTTCCCAACCCACAGATTGAACCCAGGTCTCCTAAGTCTCCTGTATTGGCAAGTGAATACTTAACCCCTAGGGCCACCTGAGAGGCCCAGGATGCACACACTTGGACCTAAGTCACTAGGCTGTGAAGAAGCGCAAGCAGCCAAGAAGATGCTCACGTGGAGAGATCCACAAGGAAAGACACTGCACCCTTCAGTCTCCAGCCATGACTGACCTGGTGGTCCCAGTTCAACAGTGAATCACCAGCTGTCTAGAAAGCCATCTATCCCCAGCGGAGCCACCCCAACCAATGTCTTACAGAGCAGAAGTAAGCCAGCTCTACTGAGCCTTGGACAGAAGATTCATAAACAAAATTAATTAACTTTGTATTTAAGAAAAAGCTACTACAGTCCACCCTATATCCTTACTGTCATTGGTTTGCTAGGCAGAAGTAGAGGTCTGGCCCCCCAAGTTTGTAGAGATAACATGTGGATTTCTGTGTGGTGTATGCTTGTATGTGTGTTCATGCTGTGTCTGCTTGCAAACACACACACACACACACACACACACATATATAGACATGTATGCATGTAGTTTTTCTTTTATTAAGGGCTATGGGGGTTGTTCATTTTCACACAGAAAGCAAATAACACTCCATAGAGAACATAAAAAAAAGGGGAGACAAAGATTTAGAATGTGGAAAAGCTTTTTCTTTTAATGTCTATTAATGATTTCAAATCCCAAAATATTTCTTTCCCTTTTAAACTCAGAGTTCATTGTTGCCTTTGAAATGTTTTATATTCAAGAATATTATGCGGATAAAAATTTGAGTTTGGTTTAACATTTAAATAACTCCTACAGAGTGGAGGTGAAATAAATATGCTCAAAATCGGACTTATGTGAACTGTATTTTTATCTCTTCCATAAACTAGCTATGCAAGATTGCAAATTAACTAATTTCACTAGATCCCACTTCTTTCACCTATAAATGGGCATGTGCTACGCACTTAGTCGTTCAGTCCAACTCTTTGCGACCCCATGGACTGTAGCCCTCTAGGTGCCTCTGTCCATGGGGATTCCCCAGGCAAGAATACTGGAGTGGGTTGCCATGTCCTTCTCCAAGGCAGCTTTCCAACACAGGGATTGAACCCAGGTCTCCCACATTGCAGGCAGATTCTTTGTCATCCGAGCCACCAGGAAAGCCCATAAATGGGCATAAAGAGAATGAAATAATATATCAGAAACTTAAATTTATCACATGGGGTAGCCCAAATTATATTAAGGATATTATCTATTGTTCTATATTATCGGTATGCTTTCATTAGCTAGTATAGTAATGATATAAATTTGAAACTAAAATTTGAATTCAGAACATATGAACCTCATATGGGTAAGAGAGGAGAAAGCATGTAACACTATAATGTAAAAGCATGACATCCATGAACCCATATTTAATTTAATAATGAAATAGGAAGAACCAGAGGACCACATGCTTGCTACAGATAATGATTTGCCATTTTTCCCCAATTTGGGAACTTCCTCCACAGCATTTGCTAAAATCTCAGACAGGATCCTTGAGATACTTCAAATGATATCAGCACTTAGTTGAGGAAATTTTATTCCCAGAAACCCATCTATGAACATAAAGTGATGAAAGCAAAACTTTAAATAAGCCTAGGCTTAGAAAAAAATGACATAATTTGTCTCTCTAGAAAAAGATTGCTAATGTATGTAGTTAAAAAGCATTTCATGTGCCTTACCAAAAAATGGCTTAGTATTTCTCAGAAAAAAAATCACAGTGTCACTAACGAAATGCAAAACTTTAATATCTAATAAAACCAATGTTTCTTTTTAAACCTGGGATTTTATCCTCACTTGAAATGTTGGGTCCCCACAGAGGATAAAGACTGCTGCTGCTGCTGCTGCTAAGTCGCTTCAGTCGTGTCCGACTCTGTGCGACCCCAAAGATGGCAGCCCACCAGGCTCCCCCATCCCTGGGATTCTCCAGGCAAGAACACTGGAGTGGGTTGCTATTTCCTTCTCCAAAGCATGAAAGTGAAAGGTGAAAGTGAAGTCGCTCAGTCGTGTCCGACTCCTAGCAACCCCATGGACTGTAGTCTCCCAGGCTCCTCCGTCCATGGGATTTTCCAGGCAAGAGTACTGGAGTGGGGATAAAGACTAGATGAATATAATTAAAACCAAAAAGAAAACCAAATGCGTTAACTTCACATCTACATTAGTTTTTACCCCACAGGGATTCTCATTTTTATTTCATTTTCAGTTGGCTTCTAATTTCACTTGCCTTCTTGTAAGAGCAATTAAATATTTCTATAGATGAAAAAACTCTTAAAATATTCCATCCTTAGTGTCATTTAAAATGCTTGATTCCTTCTTAATAGGCCAGGGCCTGCATAGCTCACCCAGAGTCATAGAGAGGTCAAGTCACTACTCTGCATGAGCGTTTGTCCAGAATGTGACAGCACAAGGGAAGGGTAGGCAAGTATTCCCTAATCATTGCTTTTCCTCAGTGTCTCTAGTGTGGTTGCTACTGATGACACTTAGCATCCTGGATTGGTTTATGTGATTGGGTATAAGGTGGGGGGTGGGCAGGGTCCAGGAGAATGTCAGCAGTACCAGGGGTCAAAGAGAATAAGGGTGGAGGGGAAGACTGCTATTCCCATGCATTAGCTTGGCTACTGATTTTAATGCCACTTTGTGTTAAAAAGAGGATGATTAACAGATACACACTACTACACATAAAATAGATAAAACAACAAAGACCTACTATATAGCTCAAGGAACTATATTCAGTATCTTGTAATAACATAATGGAAAAGAATCTGAAAAAGAATATATAACAATATATACATATGTATATACCCAAATCATTTTGCTGTACCTCTGAAACATTTTAAATCCATTATAAAAGTGAAAGTGTTAATCTCTTAGTTGTGTCCAACTCTTTGCAATCCTGTGGACTGTAGCCCACCAGGATCCTCTGTCCATGAACTTCTCCAGGCAAGAATACTGGAGTGGGTAGCCATTCCCATCTCCAGGGGATCTTCCCAACCCAGGGATCAAACCTGGGTCTCCTGCATTGCAGGCAAACTCTTTCACCATCTGAGCCACCAGGGAAGCCCCTAAATTAAAAATATTGCAAAAAAAATTAATATAAATAAGTGAACATAATGGCTGTAGCCTCCATCTCCTGGAAGACACTAAATCAGAATACAAAAACCAGGCACAGAGAACTGATTCAATTCATTGTCGTAATATTTTTCTTTCTTCTGGTCTGTCTAATAAATATTCATTGTAAAAGCATGAGAAAATGCATACAAACAAAGATAAAATAAAGGTAAAACAACCCATTATCCTCCCATACAGGGTACTTCAGTCTTCGGGGGACATGATTGTTTTCATGTTATATGCAAACAGCTGGCACACAACTGAAACAAATCTCTGGATAGTTACACAAGCTGAGACTCTAAAATATTGAAGAATCGCCCTCAAATAAAGACCTACCCCTAAGATAGTCAGTTCCTCCAGTTACAATTATGCAAGACCCAAGTGTATTCCTTTTCTAATGGATTGATTTAATGAGGCCACAAATAAATGTAAGTCAAATACATTCAACTTAAAAGAGAGTTTATCACGTGCTAAATTGTTCAATCATATCCAACTCTACCAACTGAGCCACCAGGAAAGCCCAAGAATACTGGAGTGGGCAACCTATGCCTCCGTGATCAATCCAATATACACCCTTGACAGTTGATTTTGCATGTTCATTTTCATCTCTCTCCCTCACTGCAATTCAAGCCTTTTGAGTTTATGCATCTTTTCTTACTATTCTTTGCATTCTAAGAATTGGATATAAAACTAGGCATATTGCAATAACTAACAATTATCTGATGAATTTATGAGCAAACTTTTAAATTACAAATCAAATGAGGTAAAATTATTATTGTGTAAACTTATATTAAATAGTCTAAAAATAGAACAAATAAGAGTTAATTTAACAGATTAATTACATTAATAAAATAATTATTAATATGTAGGTTATAAAGAAGTAAATTAGTCAGACTCCTGAAAAATGATTGCTGAAGTTGTTGGAGAGTAACTTAAAACCCGTAGACTAAACAAACAGACAAAAAAATCTTAAGTAGAGATTTTTCGCTTTCATTTTAAACAAACTGCTAGTTTAACGTATTCATAAGGTAACAGCCCTTATTTTTGGCCCTTATTATATTTAAAATATTTTGTTATTATTAATGTCTCATTGATGATTCTGTTTATAAATGATTAATTTTAGTGCCTTCTGTCCCATCACTTCATGGCAAATAGATGGGGAAACAATGGAAATAGTGACAGACTTTATTTTCTTGGGCTCCAAAGTCACTGCAGATGGTGACTGCAGCCATGAGATTAGGGGATGCTTGCTCCTTGGAAGAAAAGCTATGACCTACCTAAACAGCATACATACTAAAAAGCAGAGAAATTACTTTGCTGAAAAGGGTCCATCTAGCCAAAGATATGGTTTTCCAGTAGTCATGTATAGATGGGAGAGTTGGACCATTAAGAAAGCTGAGGGCCAAAGAATTGATGCTTTTGAACTGTGATGTTGGAGAAACTTTTGAGAGTCCCTTGGACTGCAAGCAGATCAAACCAGTCCACCCTAAAGGAAATCAGTCCTGAATATTCATTGGAAGGACTGATGGTGAAGCTGAAGCTCCAATACTTTGGCCACCTGATGTGAAGAACTGGCTCCTTGGAAAAGACCCTGATGCTGGAAAAGATTGTAGGCAGGAGGAGAAACGGGCAGCAGAGAATGAGATGGCTGGATGGCATCACGGACTCTATGGACATGAATTTGAGCAAGCTTCGAGTTGGTGATGGACAGGAAAACCTGGCATGCTGCAGTCCATGGGATCGCAGAGTTGGACCCGACTGAGTGACTGAACTGAACTGAACTGAACCCAAATTTATGATATCTGAGAAAGAAAATGAGTACATATATTTATTGATAAACTTTTTCCTAGTAATAGCATTCAAAATATTGACTTAGCTAATATTTTTCTTGCTGTGGTACAATGGTGTATAGCCAAGACAAAAAAGAAAAGCAAGATTTTGCAGAAAGTCTGCTCTCAGGTAGCAAATATTCAGAATGAGTGCTTTCCTTTCTCACAAGTTCAATTTGAAGTTTTCATGTTCTTTAGATTTATGCAGAGCATTTAATGATGTTCCAACTGAATCTAGATGACAAGGTGTATCCATTTAGAACACCTGGAGATGAGTAGAACCAATACTTACAAGAAAAGTGGTTAGACTAGTGTGTGTGTGTGTTTGTGTGTGTGCACGAGCACGTGCTCAGTTGTGTCTGACTCTTTGGGAATCCATGGACTGTAGCCCACCAGGCTTCTCTGTCCATGGGATTTCCCAGGCAAGAATACTGGAGTGGGTTGCTACTGCCTTCTCTAGGGGATCTTCCTGACCCAGGGATCACACCCATGTTTCTTGCACCTTCTGCATTGGCAGGGAGATTCTTTACCAACAGCACCACATGGGAAGCCCCGCTTTGCTCCCCCTAAATCTTTCACAAAGGTCAAGGTAAACTTAAGCAGGTGTTCCAACACCTTTTCTTTCTCCAGTGGAGAAGCAGATCAAAGGCCAAAGCCAATGCCAGCACACATGCACACAGGGGTTTCCTGTTTACATACATCCTCTCTTCTGATTTTCTTGGGGCAACTCATTAGAATGTGAGCACACAAGGGCAAGGCATTCAGATCTGCTCTGATTAAATGAACTTCAGGAGCAGGGCAAAGAAGGTTCATTAGCATAGTGGAGAAGAGCAATTATATTCAATTAACCACTTAAGGACTGCTTGCCCTTTGAAATTTCTTAATGCCTTTATACCTAGTTATCTCATTAGTGAAGTTATTATTGCTCACATATTTTAATGAGAGTAAACAACATTTGTAAAGTTCTTTATGGACCAAAAAGCATGTAATTTATTGAGGATACAGTATGTGCTTAATTGTTTATTTTTCCATTATTATCTCTAATTATTAGATTTTGCCCATTCATTATGGGGCATAAGCAATGTAGGTTAAATTAAATTAGGGATAGAATATGATTGACCATTTCAGGAGCTATAGGAACCATAACTGGGGAGACTTGCATGTGGTATTTGGGAAGATAATCTTTGGGAAGTTTTGGGGAATTTAAGGTGATTTTATCAGGTCTTCCCTGGTGGCTCAGGGGCAAAGAATCCCAATGCAGTGCAGGAGACATGGGAGATTCAGATTCAAACCCTGCATCAGGAAGATCCCCTGGAGGAGGGCATGACAATCCATTCCAGTATTCTTGCCTGGAGAATTCCATGGACAGAGGAGCCTGGCAGGCTATAGTCCATGGTATCACAAAGAGTCAGACACAAATGAAGTGAATGAACATGCATACAAGCGAAGTGAATCTATCACCTTTGAGAAGAGATTTTTCCTGAGGTCACAGAAGGAGGAAAAATGTTTTATATTAGGATCAAAAATAGATTGTACTAAGGTTGTTGTTCAGTAGCTAAGTCATGTCCAACTCTTTGCAGCCCCATGGACTGCAGCATGCCAGTCTCCTCTGTCCTCTGCTGTCTCTTGGAATTTGCTCAAATTCGTCTCCTTTGAGTCAGTGATGCTATCTAACCATCTCATTCTCTGCTGCACCCTTCTCCTGTTGCCTTCAATCTTTCCTAGCATCAGGGTCTTTCCAATGAGTCTGTTCTTGGCATTAGGTACCCAAATTATTGAACCTTTAGCTTCAGTATCAGGCCTTCCAATGAATATTTAGGATTGATTTCCATTAGAATTGACTGATTTGATCTCCTCTCAGTCCAGGGACTCTGAAGGGTCTTCATCAGCACCACAATTTGAAAGCATCGATAGATGCATTTTCTGAAAACATCACTGCAAAGGGGATTATCATTAAAAATAACAAGAGTCACTTTCCTGTTAATGAAATGTATTATTTTTAACTAAATAGAGAAACATACATACAAATACTTTGAAACTATGGCCCATTATCCCACAGTAAGGCATAAGTTACAGATAATTACTTCAGTGGAGAGGCATAGACACAAGCCAGAAGTACTCTAAAAATTTGACACAAGAGCAGAGTAAACAGTGAACTATGGAGGAGACACTGGCAAGGAAGTCCAAGACGAAAAATGCAAGGCCTCAAGGCCCTTGTAACAACTTGCAGAAATGTTGGGCAGGCTGAGGAGGGAAGTCTGAACTCACTGGAAAGATGTGACTAGACGACACAGTGAAATCCCAGTGGATTTGCAGTAGAAATGGCTTTGAAATAGAAGAATCTTATCAAGGAAAAGAAGATGCTGCTCCTTGTGGGGTCACCAGAAATAAGAGCCTAGGGCAGCTAAGAGCTAGACTTGAATGTGGGAATCCTGCTGAAGCAGGAGGAGTGGGAGGATGGAAGCTGGAGAGTGCTGCCAGGAAGTGGAGAATGCATTGCTAATTTGGAAAAGTTGAATCGTAGGTCACCCTCTAGTTGGATGAAGCTACACTCTGGGTGAGAACAGAATTGCATCCTTCCCTCAACCACAAATGAATTCATTCACAAAACCAATATTTATTGAGCATCTAGCCAGGTTCTGAGGTGCTGAGACAGAACAGAACCAAGCGAAAACCTGTGCTTACATTCCAGTGTGGGGAGACAAGGATGACTAAATGGGCAAACCCATTCCTACCATACAAGGTGGTGACAAGTGCTCTCATGAAACATAAAATGAACTACGTAAGGGGCCGGTTGATATTTTAGAAAGAGTTATCAGGGAAGGTCATCCTGCTAAAGTGAATTTGGACAGACTTTGATTGAAATGAATTAACTTCTGAGGACGGACTGGACCCCGGTAAGTCTGCTGATGACTCATAAACTGAGGATATGAAGGCAACCATGTCTTGCATGAGCAGTGATAACCAGGACAGGGGTTAAATTAAGCCAAAACAAAAATTCTGGAAAATATCAACCTGGATGTGCTCTAGTTTTTGTTTCGCCATTTATTTGATTCCTATTTAATCTATGGGCTTAAATACATGATTTTCCATCTGGATACACTATTTATTATTCAGATTTTAAATCCACATTCTATTGGTGAGTTTGAATGTGTCTCTTTTTCAAGACAAAATTCTGCTATTTTAGTTAAATAGCAGAACAGTTAAATAGTTACTCCTTTTGTAAATGTATTTTTAAATTAACTTCACCTGAAAATAAATATAAATAATTTGCTCATAGGGCATTCTTATCTAGAATTTTCTGATTGCATGAACAGTTAGAGCTGAAATTTCCAAGGAGTTTTCATAATTTCCTACTTATCAGTATGCATAGGACATTCTCTGTGAGATTCAAGTTTTGCCATATCTGTATGTGAGATGCTTGTGCTTGCTGTATTTTTCTATCAGTTGCAAATCAGAAAAAAAATACATTTTATTGAGTGTTATGATAAGCTAAAAGATTCAAATGAAACATTAAGTAAAAATTTTATCCAGAGCAAGCTATTGTTCCTCTAAATCATAAGGAGGCTATTTCAATAGTACAGACATGCAAATTCAATGACAACACTAAAAACCATTTCAGAAAGAAACATGATGCTATTCAAAGATTAGAATGCTCTGCCGGAATGTGATTTTAATTTATGGTTATCTGATAACCTTTTTCCTCTATAATACATACAGAGCCCAACTCAGAGGGAAAATTTCTATCTTATAGAGATTAGAATGACTAAATTATTTTCATCATCTAAATTCAGTGTATGATTCGAATTATATTATTTGACTCAGTGTGAATATAAAATAGATTATGTTTTACCTTTAT
Organism: Bos grunniens; assembly: GCF_055505025.1. NCBI lineage: Eukaryota > Metazoa > Chordata > Mammalia > Artiodactyla > Bovidae > Bos > Bos grunniens. The sequence goes on along the minus strand of NC_141184.1, from coordinate 11,025,330 downwards.
TTAACAGGAAAAAATTTCTAGAAAGCTTCAGGATACACACAATCTCATGATGATGGGAAATAAAAATATACTTTGTAAAATTGAGATTTGACAGTAAAATAAAGAAAACAACTCTTTGAACATGTCATGAATATCAATCTCAGGGAGTTTATCAGACTTTGTTCACGATTTGCTCCTTTTTCTTTCTTGGTGTGTTCTCCTTGGTGAATGTGTTGTGGTTACAAGAAAGACAGATGGAAGACAAGAACGACCAAGGGAGTTAACTTAAACTTTGATATTTTTAGGATTTAATAGCAGTTTTAACTATACACTTTTCTGACAAAAAATAAATAAATAAATTATACCTATTAAAAGAGAGTTTGAAGGTAAATAATTGTTCAGTTTTATGGTAAAATTTAGATACATATGTGCTAAGCAAAAATATTCTCTGATACTTCTTTCACAATCTCTGCATAAAATCTTGGTGTCTACTTCTAGGGGGGGAGGAAAAAAACTTACTGTGAGTTATCACTGTGAATGTGTTAATCCTTTTGAATGTTAAAAAAGGAATGTGGGAGAAATATTTATGGAATACTGTACCTTCCAAAATTAGAATATGCTTTCTTTTCATATGTACATTTAGAAAAGTCTCAAATTAGACAATTTAGACAATTTAGAAAAGTCTCAAATATTTGGAAATTCAAAAACCTACTTCTAAATAATATATTGTTCTGAGGACACATAACAAGGAGGATTAGAAAAGTTGCAAATTGAATAAAAATTCAAATACAACATATAGGAAGTTGTTGAATTCAACTAAAATTATTATTATTATTAGGAAATTGATCACTTTAAATACTTAGAATTGAAAGTCTAGAAGAAGTGACCTAAATTCTCATCTTAAGAAGGCAGAAAAGGAAAGCAAAACAAAACAAAATTGAACATAATAATAAAGTCAGGAATCAACAAAACAGAAAACAAAAAATAGAGAAATTTTAAAAAACAAAACAGATCCTTTGAAAAAACCATCAAAATCTATAAAATTTCTAGCTGGACTAATCAAGAGAGAAAGAGAATTAATTGCAAATATTAGGAATAAAAAAGAGGGTTATCGCTATAGACATGGAAAGGATAACAATGAATGACTTTATCATAACAAATTGAACTAGTTGGATGAAATGGACAAGCATGCTTAAAAATACAGTGAACTACAGTGGACAGAAGATGGAACAGAAAATCAAAATAGTTTTACATTTTTTAACTGAATTTTATTTTTTTAAAACCTTCTTACAAATGAAACTCCAGACACATGTAATTTCAGTTGTGAGTTCTATCAGCCATTCAAGGAAATGTAGAATAAAATAAAAATGCACAGCATGAGAACTTTGTCAGTTTTATTTGGGGCTTCCTGAGGACTTCAGTGCCACAGACAGTCTCTCAGGTAGCTCTGAGGAACTGTTCCAAAGAGGTTGGAGTGGGGTCAGTATATGTGAAATTTCAGTGACGGGGATAAAGCAATCAAGCACAATTCTCTGTAGAGGGTCGCTCCTCGTCATGAGAAACAGATGTCTCCATTAATGATTTTAGTGCTTTTCTAAGTATGAAAAGATATAAGAAATCAGATTCATAAAATTTTCTGCTGAAAATATATCTAATTATCCGAAGGCTTATTTGCCACTTTTCCCAGAGAATGGAGTGTCTCATTCCTGATCGCCACTTGAACTCCTTTCAGGATGTGTTCAAGGTCAAAAACGACAGTAATTGATGACACATCCCTTGTAGAGCCAAGTGGAGAGCAACATTCCTTAGTTGGCAGTAGGAATAAGACCAATTTACACAAAATCATTAGAAAGAGGAGGGAAACTCCTCAATAAATTTTGTGAAGCAAAATATAAATCTAATAATTCCAAAAATAAACAAAAAATGAACTATAGGCCAGTTACAAACCAACATCTAATTATGAAATAAATGGAAAAATAGCACAATATCAGTATATCAAAAGGAGTGACATTTTAAAAGTATAGTACATACTGACCTCATAAGCTATTCCAAAAAAATCAACGTTGTGTTTTTCGCTTTCAAAAAATCAATCTCTACCACAAAGCTTACCATGTCTTGTATGCAATCCTGAATAACCCAGGAGCACCCTGCCTCCTCAGTTTTGTATCATCCTCGTCTCTAAAGACTTTCTACTTTAAAATTCAGTGCCTATTTTTAAAGTACTTCCTGCAATTTGTCATTGTCTGAAGCTATTTTGGATTTGAAATTTTTAAGAGCACCAGCCAATTAATCAATTCAATTTTTCCAAATCTACCAACCCGAATCTTATTTCAGCCTCTATCTAATTTAGATTCCAAAGCTGACATTTTAATCATTCTGTTGAACATAATCTAAATTTCACTCATATGTCTTCATTCATGTTTTCTGACTATATTCCTATTATAGAAAAGCCAGAAATCTAGTATGGGCTTACACCTAACCAGTCTTTCTATGATAATGAAAAGAAAAAAAAAACAAAAAAAAACAAAAAAAAAAAACCAGACAATCACAGAATGAGTAATAATACCTAAATGAATACCTAAATATGTGATCACTATCCTGAGTGAGACCCTCACCACCAATACCCACATTCATAGGCAAGTACACAAAACCTTTGGTATTCTACTCCTAAAAAAGTCATATGTCACCAGACTGTCTCACCTTCCCATCACTAAATATAAAAAACCTTAAATACGTTGCTGCTGCTGCTGCTAAGTCGCTTCAGTCATGTCCGACTCTGTGCGACCCCATAGACAGCAGCCCACCAGGCCCCCCGGTCCCTGGGATTCTCCAGGCAAGAACACTGGAGTGGGTTGCCATTTCCTTCTCCAATGCATGTAAGTGAAAAGTGAAAGTGAAGTCTCTCAGTCATGTCCGACTCTTTGCGACCCCATGGACTGCAGCCTACCAGGCTCATCCGTCCATGGGATTTTCCAGGCAGGAGTATTGGAGTGGGATGCCATTGCCTTCCCCGAAATAGGTTAGCCCTCCACTATTTCTTCCTCACTCCATTCCTCATTCCCTATGATAATGGAATAGGATTATGTGCATATGTTAAAATGACAACAACTGTGCCCTATGTTTCCTGAGTGATTGTGCCCATACCCTGAGTGATTGTGCTCAGTGGCTCAGTCGTGTCTGACTCCTTGCTATACTTTGGACTGTAGCCTTCCATGAGACTTCCCAGGCAAGAATACCTGAGTGGGTTGCCATTTCCTTCTCCAGGGCATGTTCCTAACCCAGGGATCGAACCTGTGTCTCCTGTAGAGCAGGCAGATTCTTTACCTGCTGAGCCATCAGGGAATCAAGATTGCTGAGAGAAATATCAACAACCTCAGATATACAGATGACACCGCTGTAATTGCAGAAAACGAAGAAGGACTAGGAAGCCTCATAATGAGGATGAAAGAGTAGAGTAAAATTAGAGGTGGCTTAAAACTCAACATTGAAGAAATTAAGATCGTAACATCTGGTCCCATAACTGCATGGCAAATAGGAGGGGGAAAAGTGGAAACAGTGACAAATTTTATTTTCTTGAGCTCCAAAATCACTGCAAATGGTAACTACAGTCATGAAATTAAAAGATGTTTGCTCCTTAGAAGGAAAACTACAACAAACCCAAACAATATGTTAAAAAGCAGAGATATCACTTTGCTGACAAAGGTCCATAGTCAAGACTGTGGTTTTCCCAGTAGTCCTTACTGATGTGAGAGTTGGACCATGAAGAAGGTTGATCTTTGAAGAATTGATGCTTTTGAATTGTAGTGCTGGAGAAAACTCATGAGAGTCCCTTGGACACCAAGGAGATCAAACCAGTCAATCCTAAATGAAATCAACCCTGAATATTCATTGGAAGGACTGATGCTAAAGCTGAAACTCCAATACTTTGGCCGCCTGATGCAAAGAACTGACTCCTTTGAAAAGTCCTTAGTGCTGGGAAAGATTGAGGGCAAGAGGAGAAGGGGGCAACAGAGGATGAGATGGTTGGATGACATCACCAACTCAGTGGGCATGAGTTTGAGCACACTCAGGGAGATAGTGATGGACCAGGAAGCCTGGTGTGCCACAGTCTGTGCAGTCACAAAGTGTCAGACACGACTGAGCAACAAGAGCAAATTTAAATCTGCCCTAGTGTCTCATGTCTCATGTTAAAAAACAAAACAAAAAGACACCCACAAAGAAAACAACTTTATGAATTGTGCACACTCCTCTAGGTACTTCTATTTTCAACATTTTTCATTATTGTGTACTGCTTTTGTTCAGTAGCTAAGTCTTGTCTGACTTTGGCGACCCCATGGACTTCAGCATGCCAGGCTTCCCTGTCTTTAACCATCTGCTGGAGTTTGTTCAAACTCATATTCATTGAGTCGGAGAGGTGATCCACTTTGTCACCATCCATTTATTTATAAAATGTATTAATTATGTCTCCTCTCCCTTGTCATTTTGCTAAACTAGTTCTAACTAAACATAAAGATGGGCCTCATAACAATGAAACCAGTGGACACTGTTCAAGCCTCTTCATCATCCACTTTCTTTGGCCACTTTCTTTGTGTTCAAGTTGGCCACCTTCTCTGTTTCTTCTTTTAATGTTGGTACAACAAGTTACCTTGTTTTCCTATTGATTCTGTAACCTTTTATTTTTTTTTTTTCATTTGACGGTAAAACTTGGCATTCATCAAGAATTTGTTATGGGCTATTTGATCTCTGTACATTTTCTTCCTGGGAATTAAATAAAGCATGTAATGTTAGCATCTTAATCTAGTCTACTAACATTGCTGTTTCATGATCTCTAGAATAGCTTGCTTAATAGTATATTTGGGAGACTACTGAGTTAATTTTCCATGCAAATTACTAGACGAAAATATCCCATAAATTTCGTCTCATGTATTTTCTATCTCCCTAAATGACACCAACATTTATATAAACAACTCATTTCAGAAGGCTTTCCAACAACAGATGTTATTGTTGCGGTCAGGGTTTGTCTTACGTTCAGTTCAGTTCAGTTGCTCAGTTGTGTCCAACTCTTTGCAACCCCATGGATTGCAGCATGCCAGACTTCCCTGTCCATCACCAACTCTTGGAGGTTGCTCAAACTCGTGTCCATTGAGTCAGTGATGCCATCCAACCATCTCATCCTCTGTCATCCCCTTCTCCTCCTTTAGCATTCCTCAGTTCATCCCTGGTATTGTTAACTGAGACAGATGCTTTTTAATTCTCATAGCCCTTAACTTGTTAGTACTTATTTGAAAAAAAAAGTCTGTCTACCAAAGTATACATGGAGAAGGAAATGGCAACCCACTCCAGTGTTCCTGCCTGGAGAATCCCATAGACAGAGGAGCCTGGCGGCCTACAGTCAATGGGGTCGCAAGAGTTGAACACGACTTAGCAATGAAACCACCACCATCACCAAAATACACAGTGAATTCTTTGAGGCAGGAACTGTCTTTCTTCCCAATACTGGATTTCTAACATCTATTAGAGTGTCTGGTACTAATAGATGCTGTTTATATCCTCTTTTGCTAAATAAAAGCTTCCTAGAATTTCTTTCACATAATAATAATTTATACAGTGTGCAGAGCTGACTGGACCAGAAAGTGAAAGTTGCTCAGTCATGTCTGACTCTTTGTGACCCCATGGACTTAGTCCATGGAATTCTTCAGGCCAGAATACTGGAGTGGGTAGCCTTTCCCTCCTCCAGGAGATCTTCCATCCGAGGAGTCAAACCAGGGTCTCCTGCATTGCAGGTGAATTCTTTACCAGCTGAGCTACCAGGGAAGCCAGAAATAACTTCTAAAGGGAAACTGAAGTACAGTGGCATTTTCCCTTGAAAGAAAACCTTGCTAAATGTGATAGGACACACTGATAATAGTAATAGAGGTTGAAGAACAGCTTATCTTTTGTTGAAAAGGAAGTCACTGCATACTGTGAAAACTTGACATGCAAATGAATGTACCAAATTCATTGAAAGTTCAACCTTAATCTCTTTTGAATGTTAACCCAGATGGCTGAGGAATATTTTTTTAATCTTCTCTTTTTTTTATCTGTGCTATTAAAAGAAGCTCTAAAATTGCTAACAACTGATATTCCTTTAGTTCATTCTCCCTTTATATAATTAATAAATATTCAAGTAATTTATATCATACTTGTGTTTTAAGCAAAAATTAGAGAAATCAATGGTGTGAGAAAATTTCTATGGGGCCACCATGTATTCTTATGATTTGAATTAAAAAATAATATTGTTTATAGACCCCTAAAGAGAAATCTATTTACATGTTGTAAACTTTGTGTCAAAACAATAATTTTAAAATAAGACAATTGAGGCACATATTATATATTTTCATTGTTCTATTAAAAATTAATTGTTTTTAAAAAAATTAAATGAGTGTAATTACCTTACTAGTTCATTATAACACATTAAAAATAAGTGAAATTATTTATGTGTTCACATATGTATTTCAGTTTTAAATTAAAATTTAAACAGACCACAAAATAGTAATTCGTTATGATATGTACATGTTTCTTTGTGAATTTTTCATACCCTTTTAACGCTATAGTAGTGTAAGTTGCTCAGTCATGTCCAGCTATTAGTAATCCTATGGACTGTAGCCAGCCAGGCTCCTCCTGTCCATAGGATTCTCCAGGCAAGAATGATGGAGTGTTTTGTCAAGTCCTTCTCCAGGGGATCTTCCTGATCCAGGAATCAAACATGGGTTCCTTGCATTGCAGGCAGATTCTTTACCATCTGAACCACCAGGGAATTTCTCCCCAAAGAAATATGACTTTATGACTCATTTTGTTCCTCAAATGAGTTTTCACAAATATGCCCCCATCTTTTTTTTTTTCTATCCTTTTTTTCCCTCAGCCCAAAACCTTCAGCTGTAGTAACCTAATATTCTAAGTTTCCCCTTTATGTTTCCCTCATAGCTCAGATGGCTAAGAATCACCCGCAATGCAAGAGACCCCAGTTCGATTCCTGGGTTGGGAAGAACTGCTGGAGAAGGGATAGGCTACCCACTCTAGTATTCTTGGGCTTCCCTGGTGGTTCAGCTGGTAAAGAATCTGCCTGCAATGCAGGAGACCTGGGTTCGATCCCTGGGTTGGGAAGATCCCCTGGAGAAGAGAAAAGCTACCCACTCCAGTATTCTGGCCTGGAGAATTCCAGGGACTGTATAGTTCATGGGGTTGAAAAGAGTCAGACATGACTGAGTGATTTTCACTTTCATTTATGTTTCTGCACAACTGCTGCAAATTTAACTCAAACTTAACAGCAAAACCCCAAATTCAAGGCAACCAAAATTGATCTCACCCTTAAACCATCTCTATATTACTGTCATAATAATATCCCTGAATCACAATGCTGATGGTTCTATTACTCTGTGCAGAAATTTTATAATGCTCATAATTTATTATTAAATAAAGTTTCTTACTTTCAAGGAACTCCACATGCATTCCTAAAACTCTATTTGTCCTTGTACTACTCTTTCACTATATTCCTTCAAGAACTCTACCTTCTAACAGAAAGCATATGTGCCTTCTTTCTGGAAACATCTAACAGTTTTCCACAGATCCATGGTTTGACTCACCTGTGCCATATGTTTGAAATGCCTTCTTATGTGTCTGGTGAATTTGAGGTTCTTGCTTCATAGAAGACAGAATTCAGAGATAAAGTATTAGGTAAGAAATGTTATTTAGAAACACCCTGGCCATCTCAGAAGTCAAGAGTACTTGGGAGAAACCCAGTCCACAGACAGAGTGTAGGCTGTATCAGAAGACAAGGGCTTTGAAATATGGGGTGGTTAGTTTTTATGGGCTGAGTACTTTCATAAGCTATTGAGTTGGAGGATTATTCCAATTCTTTTGGAAAAGGGGCAGAGATTTCTAGGAACTGGGACAGCACCCACTTTTTGACTTTTTTAGTCAGCCTCAGAACGGCCATGGGGTTTGTGAGTGTGTCATTTCTCATGCTAATATATTATAATAAACATATAATGAGGCTCAGGGTCTACTAGAAGTTGGATCTTCCACCATCTTAGTCCCAGGTGGCACTAACCAGTCTTTACCGTGTCCTATGGTTATGCATTCCTTTAAGGGTTGTACCCTGCCCTCTTCCCTCCTGTTTCACTTAGATGCACCTAAACTTTTATCTACATTTCAGCATCAGATTAAATGCACTCTCCTTTATCCTAAACATCCCCCAAAGGACAAAACTTTCTGTAAGAGTACGCAAACCTTCCTGTGGGCTTCATTTATGTTTCTGACCACATAGTGCCTCGTTAGCTGGAGTTTTCCTTCTTTGATCTCCTTTGCTAGATTATAAAGTATTGAGACCAGGGACCTTATCTTATTCATCTATGAATTCCTCTCAGAACCTAAAGCTCTGGTAAGTAGCAGAATATCTTGCAAGCACTCAAATATTTATTTTTTGAATAAATGAATAATGCAGTAAGAACATAAAAAGTGAAGAAAACAACATCAAAATTCTCAAATATGTTTTAACCATCAGAGAATTTTACTATTCCTGTAATCATAGATTCTGGCTGCATGAATACATACACATAATTAAAAACCCAAAAGATACGAAATAAAATGGATAATAAAATACTTTCTCGACCCTCTATTCCAGTCTTTGTGCTATGCTGTCCTAAGGTGCTTCAGTCCTGTACAACTGTCTGCAACCCTGTGGACTGTAGCCACCAGGTTCCTCTGTCCATGGAATTCTTCCCACAAGAATACTGGAGTATTGCCATGCCTCCCTCCAGGGGATCTTCCTGACCCAGGGATCAAACCTGAGTCTCTTACATCTTCTGCATTGCCAGGCCAGTTCTTTACCACTAATGCCACCTGAGAAGCCCCTTCTAGTCTTTATGTCAATCTAAAAAAGCAACCAATTTTTCCAGTTCAATGTATTCCCTAGAGATAATCTATACATATACAAATTTAGTTCTGTACATTCTTTTGCCAATTTACAAATGCTAGCATACTTATATACAATATTCTGAAGCCTGATTTCCATTGAAGAATCATCTTGCCTTTTGTTTTTAATATATATATTCTCTCTCCCTTGGCTAAAATGTTCTTTAGTGATTATACCATAATCTGCCAGTTTTTGATTAGACATTTATTGACAAGCCTGTAGACTTTTTTCCCATTCCTTTGTTATTACTAAAACTTGCTATAATGGATTATTTTTGTATATGTACCTTTGGATATATATATATGAAGTGAAGTGGCTCAGTCGTGTCCGACTATTTGCAACCCCATGGACTGTAGCCAACCAGGCTCCTCAGTCCAGAGAATTTTCCAGGCAAGAGTACTGGAGTGGGTTGCCATTTCCTTCTCCAGGGGATTTTCCCAACCCAGGGATCGAACCCGGGTCTCCCGCACTGCAGGCAGACGCTTTACCATCTGAGCCACCAGGGAAGTTTATATATGTTAAAACTGAGATATAAATTATTTAAGTAATGGATCAAATGATTTATTAATAGTGCATGGTAGTAGTGTTAGTTGCTCAGTCGTGTCTGACTCTTTGCAATCCCATGGACTGGAGGGTCTGTGTGATGCAGTGTGTCCTTCGCGTTCTCCAGGTATCTGCAGAGCTACTCCACACACCTGCCCTCCAAGTAGTTCCTGAGGAACTCTGCCACACAACCTTGCTCAAACTTGCACTTCATGATCTGAGCCGCCATGTCTGCCATTGTCCAGGAACACAGGTCCTCCTTCAGTGCGAGGTAATTGCCATCGTAGACCACTAACCGTACCCGTGGAGGAGAAGCCCTTCCGGCCCCACGTGCATAGATGCTCTATCATTTATCTACCACTGCCTACCAGCATACCAAGTGCAAATTTAGACTCTTAACACAAACTACATTTACTTTCTCACAGATCCTATGGTACTAAAGTTTAGGTATGGCTTAGTTGAGGCTGCATATTGACAATATGAGTCAAGGCTGCATATTGTCACCTTGATTATTTAACTTACATGCAGACTACATCGTGTGAAATGCCAGGCTGGATGAAGCACAAGCTGGAATCAAGATTGCCAGGAGAAATATCAATAAACTTAGATATGCACATGACATCACCCTTATGGCAGAAAGCGAAGAACTAAAGAGCTTCTTAAAAAAATAAAATAAAATAAAGAGCTTCTTGATGAAAGTGAAAGAGAGGAGTAAAAAGTTGGCTTAAAACTCCACATTTAGAAAACTAAGATCGTGGCATCTGGTCCCATCACTTCATGGCAAATAGATGGGTAAACAATGGAAACAGTGAGAGACTTTATTTCTTGGGCTCCAAAGTCACTGCAGATGGTGACAGCAGCCATGAAGTTAAAAGACACTTGCTCCATGGAAGAAAAGCTATGACCAACCTAGACAGCATATTGAAAAGCAGAGACATTACTTTGCCAACAAATGTTCATCTAGTCAAGGCTATGGTTTTTCCAGTAGTCATGTATGGATGTGAGAGTTGCACTATAAAGAAAGCTGAGCAACGAAGAAGTGGTCCTTTTGAACTGTGGTGTTGAAGAAGACTCTTGAGAGTCCCTTGGACTGCAAGGAGATCCAACCAGTCCATCCTAAAGGAGATCAGTCCTGAATATTCATTGGAAGGACTGATGCTGAAGCTGAAACTCCAGTACTTTGACCACCTGATGCAAAGAACTGACTCACTGGAAAAGACCCTGATGCTGGGAAAGATTGAAAGCAGGAGGAGAAGGGGACGACAGGATGAGATGGTTGGATGACATCACTGACTCAATGGACATGAGTTTGAATAAACTCCGAAAGTTGGTAATGGACAGGGAAGCCTGGTGTGCTGCAGTCCATCAGGTTGCAAAGAGTTGAACGTGACTGAGTGACTGAACTGAACTAGTTGAGTACATATAAGACTACAATATATATGTCAGCTGGAGATAGGATCTCATCTGAATTCTCAGCTGGGGAAGAATCCTCTTCAGAGATACTAAGGTTGTTGGAAGAATTCAATATCTGGCACCTTACGATAGAGGACCTTCCTTTCTTGCCAACTGTTCTCAGCTTCTAGAAGTCAAACCCAGTTCTTTACATTGTGGGTTCCCCAACATGGCCACTTGTGTCATCAAAACAAGCAAGCCAGAGTCTTCTCAGGAAAATGGGCATTTCGTCTTATATCATGTAGTCCTATAATACAGTCATGCATATTTTGCATCCTCTGTTGTATTCATTTGCTTAGAAGGAAGCCACATTCCAGGGTATTACCCTTGGGCCTGATAGTCCCTAGGCAAGGATCTTGAGGGGCACTTCAGAGTCCTTCTGCCACCCCTGACAGAACAATTTAGAATTCTATCAAATATGTGGGAGTGCTTTTACTCCATGCCCTCACCAAGAGACCAATCAGATAATGGGGGCTTCCCTGGCTCAGTGGTAAAGAATCTACCTCCCAATGCAGGATACATGAGTTCGATCCCTGGAAGGTCTGGAAGGGGGTCTGGAAGATTCGCCTGGAGGAGGAAATTGCAACCCACTCCAGTATTCTTGTATGGGAAATCCCATGGACACAGGAACGTGGCAGACTACAGTCCATGGGGTCACAAAATAGTCACACACAACTTAGCCACTAAAAAAAAAAAAAAAAGCAACAATTATCTGATTGATAAAAATAAATGCTCTCTCATTGTAGTTTTAATTGGCATTTTTCTTCAACCATGTGAGTCAAAGCATCTTTTTACATATTTAATTGAAATAAATATCTCCCTGTTTATGGATTATCTATTGATGGATGCCTGTTTCTCTATATGTTAATTTATTTCTTTTGTATTCTCTTTGTGTTAATGTGTAGAAATCATCTACCTGAGTTAAAAGAGCCATGTGTCTCTAATGTTGAAAATATGTATTTTTATTTGGTCATTTGTTTTTAGATTTTCTTTCCAATGCAGAGATTTTTATTTTCTTTATTTAAATATAGTGGAGAAAATCGCTTACTTACAGAACAGAAAATCAGTTCTGTTCACTTAGACAAGACTAAATCCCAGATGGATGAAAGATTTAAATATAAAAGAAATCACTAAGGAACAACAACAACAACAAAAAACACCATGGGGAGGGCAGGTGGGGTGTTAATTTATAATCGACCAGGAATAGAGCTTCTAAACCAAGACCATTTTCAAGAATTCTATGCTAAATACGGTAAGAAAGTTAGATCAATTTACATATCTGAGATAAACTGATGGCTGGTTGGCCTTCAGGCAGATTAATTATTCAGTTCAGTCACTCAGTCGTGTTCGACTATTTGCAACCCCATGAACCACAGCCCACCAGGCTTCCCTGTCCATCACCAACTCCCAGAGTTTACTCAAACTCATGTCCATTGCGTTGGTGATGCCATCCAACCATCTCATCCTCTGTTGTCCCCTTCTCCTTCTGCTTTCAATCTTTTCTGGCATCAGGATCTTTTCAAATGAGTCAGTTCTTCACATCAGGTGGCCAAAGTATTGGAGTTTCAGCTTTAACATCAGTCCTTCCAATGAACACCCAGGACTGATCTCCTTTAGGATGGACTGGGTGGATCTCTTTGCAGTCCCAGGGACTCTCAAGAGTCTTCTCCAACACCACAGTTCAAAAGCATCAATTTTTCTGTGCTCAGCTTTCTTTATAGTCCAACTCTCACATACATAAATGACCACTGGAAAAACCATAGCCTTGACTAGATGGAGTAATTATTAAGATCCCAAAAATAGAACCCAGGTCCACTGCCCCAGAAAGGACAGTCCTAACCTAGCTAAGCCCTCTCACAGCAACTGGGAAGTCATTTCCAGCCTCTCCTTATAATTCAGAGGTAAAACTACAAACTGAACTTCTGAGCACAGACGAAAATGAACCCTACAAAAGCATCACTCAAAAGCACAACATCAATAATGGTGTCCTTATCTATCTTCTCTAAAATTTCAACACTCATTCCACTTTCATTTTCTTTCATTACTTTTTTTTCCCCTCCATGGTCTTTTTACTATCTAGTACATAAATGAACTCTTGTTATTCATTTGCTAAGTTGTGTCCCACCCCTTGTGACCCCATGGACTGCAGCACTCCAGGCTCCTCTATCATCCGCTTTCTGTCAGAGTTTGCTCAGATTCATAACCATTGAGTCAGTGAAGCTATTTAACCATCTCTTCCTCTGCTGCTCCCTTCTCCTTTTGCCTTCAGTCCTTCCCAGCATCAGGGTCTTTTCCAACAAGTTGCCTCTTCACATAAGGCAACCAAAGTATTGGAGCTTCAGCTTCAGCATCAGTCCTTCCAATGAATATTCAAGGTCGATTTCCTTTAGAATTGGTTTGGTCTCCTTGCAGTCCAAGGGACTCTCAAGAGTCTTGTCCAGTGTCAAATTCAAAAGCATTAATTCTTCGGCACTCACCCTTCTTCATGGTCCAACTCTCACATGCATACATGACTACTGGAAAAACCATATTAACTTGTCTCTCCAGTAAAGGTAAGCTTTACAGCTACAAGGACTTTGTCTACTTTTGTCACTGCTGATTCTCTGGAATTAAGCACAGTTCCTGGCACACGCTCAAAGTTTTGCTCTTTAATGAACAATTGAGTGAATTAATAAAAGAGAAATACTGTGGAAAGTTATTAAGTGATATTCACTCATACCATACCAGAATATACCAGAACAAACTATACCAGAACAAAAAAGCAGGTCTAAGGAGCTGCTCAGGGTAAAACATGATCAAGACAAAAAGAAATGATAGTAATAAAGGACATAACCTTAGAATAAATACATGCCTGCAAACAAATATGCATACATTCATGTATACATATTTTTAAAAGGAACACATATTGCAAATGTCTGATATAACCCAAAGTGAAAGAAGTGGACCCAAGAAACAGGAGAAAACCACCCTGAGTGTTTTCTAAATATAACTGAATAAAAATATGAATTAATAAATCAATAAATTGAGAGCTTAAAATTATGATCGAACAGTGTTTTGTGAACAAAAAGGAATTGTTTACCAAGAAAAACAATTAGAAATTCCCATTAAAAGTCCATAGAATTCTCCAGGCAAGAATACTGGAGTGTGGTGCCACATCCTTCTCCAGCGGATCGTCCCAACCCATGGATTGAATCCAAGTCTCTTGCTCTGCAGACAGATTCTTTACGGTCTGAGCCACCAGGGAGGGCTTAAAATAAATTAGGAGCAACAAAGAATAGGATATACAAATTTGAGAGAAACTTGAATCAATACAATACTAAAATTTCTTTAAATTCATTTAACAGGTTTCCAAAGGTTGTTGATAGCCAGAGAGTAACTTCTGACTGAACCTGACCAACATTTAAAACTTGATATAGTTATAGAGACTATAATTCCTCCATTAAAAAATACAGATATTTTATTTGCATCTGGCCTGTTTCTCCTTTTTCTTATTATCTTGTTGTTTTACAGAAGCCTTTAATGAAATATTCAAGATGGACCATTTATACAGTTGTAAATTAATTGCTTTCTTTGGATAATCAAGGTAATCTTTATTTAAATACATTTTATTTTAATTCTTCAAATTCATTTTGTAGAAATTAGAAAAATTATGGAATTCTCAAAAAACATTCTATTTGCATTTTTTTTGCTAATGCTGAACATGAAGAATTATTTACATCTAATTATTTTATCCTGTGATTTTTTAAAATATATTCAACCACCAGGAAAATCAGAATGAAAATTTAAAGCAATACATTTAAAATTAAGTTTTTAAACTTTTAAATAAAAATGAAACTTTAGCAAACTCAGATATCCCAAGTCCATAATTAACCATGGCAATAAGGTCCTTGGTATTTGATTGAAAAAGTCACTGTCTGGACTCAACCTAGGAATGGCTTACCTATTTCAGGCCAGAACTCCACTGCTGCCTATCACTGTTATCTGCTGTTGATTATTTCTGGGGATAGGAGTAAAGAAAAATTTAATTTTCTTGAGGTAGCAGATGGGATTTTTACATCCCAATTTTAATCATCCAAAATGTAACTTTTTTACAATTTATTTTGACTTTGGATTCCATTCTGCCTGCTAACAGAAAAAAATGGTCTGTGTAATTCCAGGAAAACTTGGTAACTAAATTTTTTTCCTAATTCATTTCAAGATTAAACTCTTTCCATTGAAAATAATAGTTCAGTCAACTCATTACGCTCCCATCTTTATCGTCCTCTGGGAGCCTCTGTCCTCATATCTCAGTCTGTTGGCAACAATCATTGGACCCTGTGTGCTATGTTTCTGCCGTTAGTTTCATTCATGCACTTGGAGCACTAAGTGGGTGCTACCGTGACGTTTGCTTGGTCATAGTTACTCTGTCCTCTGGCTCAGGTTGTGACTTGCAGCTTCTGGAAGATCCACTGATGCCTTTTGGCTACACCTTTGGCAGAGAGGCACAAGACCAGGCATTCTTGGATTCTGCCAAAATTATCCAGCACCTCTTCCTCAGCTCCAACATGTTAAAGTTCTGTCTTGAGGAATATGAGTCACTTTTCAGAAACTTCCATCTGTAATTAAATCTATGGCTGCTTCTTCCAATTCTCTAATCTTTCACACAGCATTTAATTTTTTATTCCTTTGGAGCTGTAAACCAAAATCCTTCACTGTTGCATAGTATCGAAAAGCTAACATTCCTGTTACAGGTCTCAGAAGTGTTATACCCCCAAGGGGCCACTTGAATTGATCCACATTTGAACTTCTGTATCTTTTTTTACCATCTTTCCTATTGTATTTTTTGTATGAAATTTCTAAGGTTTACAATATATTACTACAGAATTATATGCATACAATTTATAAATAAAGATACACCTATATTACTATTTGTTATCTAAGCATTAATAAAATTGAGTAATCTGAAATATGACACTTGTGCTTTGGGGTACAGCATTTATGGATCAAGTCTTTTAGGAAAACTCAACAGCCAAGTTTTCCAAAATCAAAACATTCTCTCCAGCAAGACAAATCCTTTTTATTTAAGACTACTGTCTCACCTCGGAATTTCAATAGCCTATTTTGCAACTCAAAGACTATAATTTATTCTTTGTTATTTTTATGTTTTACCAGACTTTGAATACCAGCCTCTGCATAAACTGTTTTTGTCATTTTACTTTAAAAAATAATTATCTCAGCAGCTTGGTCTAGAACGCATTTTATGACTTATTTTGGGGTGGGACTAATTTCCTCTACTTATAGCTTTGGAAAATTTCAATCATACATAACAGTGAAAGTATAGTACAATAAACAACATTTATCTAGGTTACCTAATTTTTAGCATTATCAGCACAGCCAAATATGTGTTCTCTCTCTCTTTCTCTCATTCACAATAAATTTGAAAATTTGAGAATCATGTTATTTCCCAAATAAACATTTCAAGATATATCTAAAAACAAGGTCGTCTTTTTAAATAACCAATATACAGCCATCAAGTATAATAAATCCCCTCCAGCTGCTGGCATCTGAAATAGAGCAAGGTTTCCTTTCCACTAACCTGGCCTGCTTACTGGCTTTTGAGGGTGAGAGCCGCTGGAACCCCCATGCATACCTTTCGGTAACAACAGTACCAATAACAAACCAAGAATAATTCAAGATTACTTTTATATTTGTGCTTAGAATACTTCCCACTGAGAGCAGACAAAACAGTGTCTTCAAGTTCCTTGGGTCGTGTTTTCCCTTCTTTATCTTAGTTAATTTGATGTTGATGTAAGTGATAACCAAGAAGAGGGCATTAACTTTCCTTTTGTTGCTCAGTCACTGTCTGACTCTTTGCCACCCCATGAACTGTAGCCCTCCAGCCTCCTCTCTACGTGGGAATTCCCAGGCAAGAATACTGGAGTGGATTGCTATTTCCTCTTCCAGGGGATCTTCCGGACCCAGACCCAGAGATGGAAGCCACGTCTCTTGTGTCTTGTGTCTCTTGCATTGCAGGAGTAATTTTTTTTTTTTTTTTTTTACCTGTGAAGCCTTCAGAAGAAGCCCTTAACTTTCCTTCCCTTGACTAAACTTAGATATTTTCCCTCTCTAGGCCAGATTTTCCTTTTCTTAGTACTAATTTAGAAAAGCTGCCGTTGTAAAGTCTTATTCTTCCCCATGGAGGTATAAATGCTGTATCTTTCCCAAGGACCTGGAAGCCATTCCTTTGAAATGTAATCATCAAGGAATACCTGGCTCCTATCTCCCAGTCTTTGTGTGAGCAGGTAGGAGCCTCTCCAAGCTGCAAAGCTAACTCCTATCAAGAAGATTCAAGAGACAGAGTCTCCTTTTCCTTTAGGTAAGGCCGATTAGCAAAGACAGATAGCCTAAAATCCTTGTCAAGTTTAATAGTTGTCAGTCTGAGTTCTGAATTTTTTCTCATATGAGAATTACAATCCCTGTTTCTTATTATGCCTATGTTTTTCTTTTCCCATGCCCTTAATTTCTAACCTTTCTGTTTCCTTCATTCTAAGGTTAGTATATATATGCTAGTGAAAGGTACTCAGTTGTGTCCAACTCTTCTCAACCCCATGGACTATGTAGTCCATACAATTCTCCAGGTCAGAATACTGGAGTGAGTAGCCTTTCCCTTCTCCAGGGGATCTTCCCAACCCAGGGATTGAATGCAGGTCTCCTGCATTGCAGGCAGATTGTTTATCAGCTGAGCCCCAAGAGAAGCCCAAGAATACTGGAGTGGGTAGCCTGTCACTTCTCCAGCAGATCTTCCCAACACAGGAATCAAACAGGGGTCTCCTGAGTTGCAGGTGGATTCTTTACCAACTGAGCTATCAGGAAAGCCTCATAATTGGAGTTGTTTTGTAGGCTAATTTGAAATTTCTGTTTTTTAACACTCGGATGAATCTCATCAGTATTTATTTCCATAAATGATTTGATCATTCTTACTTTATCAAAATATGTTGTGTCTGGGTGTGTGTGTGTATATGTTTCATGCAGACCCTAATTTACTTAGTTAATTGCTTTATTTTGAGTCTTTAGGGATGTTTGCATTCAGCTCTTCTGGTTTCTATATTCATACTAAAATAATTAAAATTTTAATCCTGTTTTGCCTTATTTAGGCAACTAATTGGGTTTCAGTTGAAGTGATTTACCTGACTCTCGCTTATTAACAATGGGACAAGGAACAAGCTTATATCACGTTCTCCTTTTGTTGTCCCTACTGATCACAGGCTTTACATTACAGTATTTCTATGTTGTTACGTACTGTTTTTCTATACATGAATCCACATTTTAGTATGAGACATACAGTTAGATACATTAACTTCCCTCCATTAGTCCTTTTGGAAATTTTCACCCTTTACTTCTTGAATGAGCCAATTTACTAGTAGATTCTTTGGTATTCTTTGGTATTTTTCATGAATACCATTTTCTCTGAATTTTTGCATGTTAAAAATGTTTCTATAGCCTTGAATTTTGGATTGCAGCTTGGCTGGATATAAAGTCTCTCTTCACACTTTCCTTTATTTTATTGAAAATGCTGAAGTCTCTCATGATTTGTAGATTTATTTGAATCCAAAGCCAACTTGACTTTCCTTTTTGGGTAGCTGACTGGGTCCTTCAGTCTAAGGCATTGAGAATTTATTTTCATTTGTTATTAACATCATTATTTTATCAGAATATGTCTTAATTTTGAAAACTCCAGGTTAATTTTTCATGGCATATGATGGTCACTTTAAAAATAATTTAAAGTCTCCTTTTATTTTCAGAAATAATTTTGGATTATAGTATTATACATCATGGGCTTCCCCAGTGGTTCAGTGGTAAATAATTTTGCCTGTGATGCAGGAGACACAGGTTCAGTCCCTGGGTTGGGAAGATCACCTGAGGGAGGGCATGGCAACCCACTCCAGTATTCTTGCCTGGACAATCCCATGGACAGAGGTGCCAGGCAGGCTAGAGTCCATGAAGTTGCAAAGAGTTGAGCATGACTGAAGTGACAGCATGCATACATGTGTTATATATTTTATGTAGTATTATTTTTTCTTCTTCACAATTACATTAAAAATGTAATAGATTTTTCCCTATCTTCTAAATAGATCATTTCTTTGTGATCCATTTTAAATTACTTTTAAAAACTTATTTTATTCATTTTTTTCAATGTCTTTATTATACTTTGGTCAAATCTGATTTCCCTCTGGCGATTTAGTACTTCAGTTCAAAATAATATTTTTTTAAATTTTTCTTTAAATTTCTCTTCAGTTATTAAATGTTTTTTCTTCAATTATTTTCTTTGGTTATTGCTTATCTAATGTCTTTCAAACTTTAGTTTGATTTTGTTCTTTTATTTTCTGAGTTTTTTTTAACATTTTAAACATTTCTGGATAAGAAATTTATCACACCTGTAGTTTCTTATTTAATGATATTTAATTGTGATTCAGAGAGTGTCTTAAAGTATTTTCTTCTTTGTGATTGGTATTGATGGAGAACTTTTATAATCTGACATGTTTTAATTATCATATGCTATTGTCTTCTTGTCATAGATATCATCTACTATTTTCTATTTGATTTGTAATATCTTATTTTTCTAGATCAGATACAATGATTGATACAATGATTATGTGTAGACAAGGTGAAGCTTACAGGGGAGTGTTACATGACCACTGACAGTATCCATCGGTCCTTGGTTTGAAATTATTGAAAAGGTTTATATGATACAATATGTTCCAGACATAATTTTATTTAACTACTGAAAAAGAAACAAAGCATGCAAAAAAGCACACATTTCAATGGCAGTTTTATCCAAAGCTCATGAAAAATATCAGGACCAAGTTCTAGACTGTACCTGTACCGGACCCACCCCCCAGCCACCAGAGGGAGAGTGCGCAGTGGTTTAGCATCATAATACAGCAACCTGCCTATCCATTAAGCCACTAAGTCTCATAGTTAGCAGTTCTGCCTATCCATTAAGCCACTAAGTCTCATAGTTAGCAGTTCTTATATCTACATACAATTCTTTTGATACCACATGGACTAGTTTACAAAACTTAGCTAACATTAGTAAATAAATTCAGCAAGCAGTTCTGCAAAAACCTAGAATTGTATACATGCTCTGCCACAAATTTGGTATAAGATTTAGATAGCCAGCACTTTCCTAGAACAACTCACAATTCTGCAATCTAATAATCATGATGAGGCTTTGTAGGCTAAAATTAATTACTGAGAATGCAAAACTATTATCTTTCAAAATATAATTGCACAACCCCCATTCCTCTATTTTATTAAAACTTTGGGAAATGCTTATGTATCCCATCTAAAATTTAATTTAATTTTTTAACCATTTTCAAATATGAATGGCCATAAATCTGTCACATTGTGATAATCTTACATAAATAATGCCATTCCTTGATGTGTTCTATAATCAAGAATCTGATTTGATTATTTTAAGCTTCTCTTCAGAATTTTAATTACATTACTCTTCAATATTTACCTATGGTCAGAATGGCAGTTACAAACATTTAACACAGTCCACTTACCTCTAGAAAAATCAATTGCTATGTCACGTCACTAGACCCTGTGAAAGCTGGGATTTTTGTCTCTTGTATTTATGATTAAATCTCAATTCTCCCAGATAGAATTCTGAGGCATAGAATTTGCTCACTGAATAGTTTAAATGTTAAATAAAATTTGAATCTAATCCCAGGTTGGTGCTGTTGTTCAGTCACTCAATCATATCCAGTTCTTGGTAACCCCATGAACTGCCTTGACCATCTCCCAGAGTTTGTGCAAATTTATGCCCTTTGAGTTGGTGATGCCATCCAACCATCTTGTCCTCTGTCATTCCCTTCTCCTCCTGCCTTTAATCTTTTCCAGCATTAGAGTCTTTCCTAATGAGTTGGCTCTTTGCATCAGGAGGCCAAAGTATCGGAGCTAGTTACAGAAGATATAGTCAAATTGATATTTTTATTCTATTGAAAAGACAAGAACTTGGATTATGGCTATATCAACATACAATATTCAAGTTGACTTAATAACTCTGTTAATAATATGCTTAAGTGATATCCTGAAGGAAGTGTCAACAACATAGAGAGAACTGAGGGGAAGTTTAACTAGTCTCCCGCCTGCCAATGCATGAGATGCATGAGATGCAGGTTTGATCCCTGGGTGGGAAGATCCCGTTGAGGAGGAAATGTCAACCCACTCCAGTATCCTTGCCTGGAAAATTCCATGGACAGAGGAGCCTGGAGGGCTATAGTCCATGGGGTTACAAGGAGCCAGTACAACAGAGCACACATGTGATGCCACTCATATGAGTACCTACCCCTTGAATCTAAGCTATTTCTTCACTACCAATTACAGTACCATATTAGAAAGAACGGTTTAATAGAGGAGAAATTATAGACATGAATTGATGCAGGACGTTGTGCGTATAAAATTGTATTTATAGTATCTAATCGTTATACGTTAAAGAAGTACAACACAGGTTACAAAGGGCCTGAGAAAATCAATGGAGGAAATCAATCTAAATTGCAGTCCAAGGGAACATTCCTGAGGGCCCTGAAGATTAAGAATCAAAATTCTCCCAGTCAAAAATTATAGTAAAAGTAAAATGAAATTCTGTGAACTTGATCTTATCAGGGGGCTGCAGATACCTGTAATGGGATTGTCCCCAGGGGGTGAGAAATCATATCTCCAATCAAGCATGCCCTGTTCTGTGATCTTTGTTAGGGCTTTGGATGACTTGCACTTGGTGACACACATCAGTTAGATACTTTTAACAGCCAAGAAAAGTGATAGTTCCTGAGAACAACTATCACAGCCAAGAAATTCTTTCTTCTTTCGGAACAAGTCCAAACACCCTCACACATAGGATCTCAATCTTGTAATGCCCTTCTGTGAATTGTCAAGTGTAAAACAGGAGCTTTTGTTATCCTGAATAAGCTTCACATGGAGAAGGAAGCTATGTAAATCTCTTGCAAAGCTGCAGGAGGAAAGGAGTAGGAGTTACAACATGTGAAATTTGATAATAAACTCACTCAATTATTCGCCATAATTTTTTGGCCTGATAAGTATTAGGTGCTGGAAATAATTATTTTTAACCACTGAATGTACAGTTTATGTCCGTGGGGTTGGTTAGCTAATTAGGTAATCTAAAATGAGGGTGAAATCCTAATACATCTCTGATTTTATTTTTGGTAGGTTGTCATTTTGCCTTTCTTGAAATGTACTTTTGCAGGAAACTTTCAGGCCATGTAAAGTACACATTTTTATTGGCATGGCAGGGCAAGAAGCAGGGAAGCTGATTTCATGTGCATTTTTTGCCAAGATGTCCACTTACCTTACCATCTATTTTGTCTATCTGGCCTTCTCTCACTGTTTAGCCCAGCCGGGAGCCTAAAATCGCCTTGCTACTGGTTGCCACGTGGATCACAGAGAACACAGTGCCCCAGGTCAATGCCACTATGAACAGCAAATCTTAGCAAAGGCACCAAGGAGTCTTGGGAGATTTATCTCATCAGTCCTTGCTCACCTTGGTGATAACTGCACTTCAAAAATTCATGGGTCATTAGATGGCTCAGTCAGTAAAGAATCTACCTGCAATGTGGGAGACCCAGTTTCTGCCCTTGGGTCAGGAGGATCCCCTGGAGGAAAAAATGGCAATCCACTCCAGTATTCTTGCCTGGAGAATTCCATGGACAGAGGAGCCTGGCAGGCTACAGTCCATGGAATCTCAAGAGCTGGACACAACTTAGTGACTAAACCACCACCAGAGTTTACAGGAAGGGAAGGAAACACATGCACAAAAACATGTAAAATTGCATGATATAATTACAAGATGTGGAGGGAAATGGTGTGGGAAGCAGAAAGGAGAAACCACTTGCCTTAAGGGTCAAGGTGGTTCTTCTGGAATCAGAATGTCCAGGATTAGAATCTCATTCTGGTGCTTCCTAGTTCTCTAGTGTTACCTGAATACTATATCCCTTCAATCGTATCCAGCTCTTTGTGACCCCATGAACTGTAGCCCACCAGGCTCCTTTATCCATGGGATTCTCCAGGCAAGAATACTGGAGTGGGTTGCCATGCCCTTTTCCAGGGGATCTTCCTGACCTAGGGATCCAACCCAAGTCTCCTGCAGCTCCTGCATTATAGGCAGATTCTTTACCACTGAGCCACCTGGGAAGCCCCTCTAGTCTTAAGGAATGGACTTGTAACACTTAGACTCCATTTTTTCACAAGAGAAAAAGAAATCTTAACAGCATCAAATCATGACGATCCTAGACTTGTTGAAATTGTTTATAGCAAAATCTGGCACATACATAGAATCAATAAATCTTTCTTGTTGTTGTTCAGTTGCTAAGTTGTGTCCTACTGTTTGGACCCCACGGACCTTAGCCTGCCAGGCTCCTCTGTCCATGGGATTATCCAGGCAAAATTAGCACAGTGGGTTGTCATTTCCTACTGCAGAGGATCTTTCTGACCCAAGGGTTGAACCCACATCTCTTGTGTCTCCTGCATTGGCAGATTCTTTACTACTAGCTCTGTTCAGTTCAGTTCAGTCACTCAGTTGTGGCCAACTCTTTGTGACCCCATGGATTTCAGCACACCAGGCTTCCCTGTCCCTTACCAATTTCCAGAGCTTCCTCAAACATCCAGCCATCTCATCTCTTGCCGTCCCCTCCTCCTCCTGCCTTCAATCTTTCCCAGCATCAGAGTCTTTTCCAATGAGTCAGTTCTTCACATAGGGTATCCAAAGTATTGGAGTTTCAGCTTCAGCATCAGTCCTTCCAAATGAATATTCAGGACTGATTTCCTTTAGGATAGACTGGTTGGATGTCCTGCTGTCCAAGGGACTCTCAAGAGTCTTGTCCAATGCCACAGTTCAAAAGCATCAATTCTTCATCAGTTCTACTAGCTCTATGCTGCTGCTGCTGCTAAGTCACGATTTATTGTACTGAGTCTCAGTTTACTCATCTGTGAATGGAGAATCCCAGTTGTACCAAAATCATGACAGTTGTAGAATTGTTGTAGCAATTGAAACTGCTTGTAGCAAAATCTGGTACACATGCAGTGATCAATAATCTTGACAGCCACTAATTTTATTTAAAATGGTCCAAGCCAAATTGTCTCAGGTCATCTCTGCAGCTGTACCTCTTTCAAACCTCCATAGTAAGCACCATCTACCTCTCCTTTGCAGTGTATTTCACCTCATAGCAGAGGTTGTTCCTGTCTGCCAATCTAATTAGAAGAATGGCTTTTCCATGCTCACATTGTTCAGTCTCGACCAACTCTCCCATGCAGTTTTATCAGGCTGGTGGAGGTTTCTTGCTCTCAGAATCTAGCACAGGTTTCAACTATAGAAGTCTGGTACATGTGTGAGATCTCCTGCCAGAGTGATAAACCTTTTCCTCACTTCAATTTCTGCAAACCTGAAGGAGTTGGCACTTCAAATTATTACATAGGTGGGTGATAATCTCTCTCCTTGGCTTTCCAGGCCCTCTTTGCTTTGAAGTCTGCTCCCTCCTTCCCAGATGATGGGCTTACTGTTCAAATATATTCTTCTTCTTGGCAGTTTTCTCCTGTACACAAAACCAGGCTGGAAATGGCTATTTGGAAGGTCTGACTCATTCCTTAGAGAAATGTTTTCTCCTCCCCAGAATCGGCCGAGGGTGGATGCATAAGCACACAGCAATGTCATGGGCATTGTTTCCTTTTTTCCTGCATCAAACAATTTTCTAGGCAGCAAAAAGGGAAAGGCTCATAAATGTATCTAACTTCCTTAAATAAGATGTAAAAGGTAATCTAAGATAATACTTGATTGACTTATGCAATATTGTTTAGATTTCTTTCTTTTTATGATCCCATCACCCACACTCAACAGCCCTATAAGGAAAGTATAGTATTATTATCATCATTTTACTGAAAAGGAAAAATAAGCCCCAGGGAGTTAAGTAATTTTCCAATATTACAAATATGTAACTGCAGTAGTAATTATTTGGTCATATAAATATATATATTTTTTACTCTACAGTATTAACCTAATTACTAATAAATTATTTTGTATACATCATTTTTATAACTATAAAATCTAATAATAATATATCAACATGGACATCAAATAGCCTCTTAATTTCTGGTTCCCCATCAAACATAGTTAAAACATCAGTATGGATCTTTCTTTATGGTACATATTTGTGGAATTTTCCTTTGATTCCTATGTGTTATGTTGAACCATATGAAATTGTCATTTGTGATCAACCTTGGCCTATATAAACAATAATTTATTATGATTAAAACTATATGTAATATCAATAGTACATGAAGTATTCAGAAAATATACATCTTAGTATAGAGAATTCCATTTAGATGAGACTGCCCAGGAGGAAAAGACGGACAAAATGAAATAATTTCTCCCCTTTTTTTCCTGCCTCCCTTCCCTGCCTATCCCATCCCTACACATTATGTTTAGATCAATTTTGAAGTTCACGGATGAAATGCATCCCGTAACATACAGTTATTAAAGATCAAAATATATCCTATTACAAAATATTCACCAAAGAAGAATAATGAAGCCTATTATATACTAATTTGCTTTTGAGGGAAAGAAAAAATATCTCTGGCCTCTCAGAAACTTCCATGAAACATAGTTTCTGGACTGATGTGTTAATTTCTTCAAGAAAACAATCAAAATGCTAAAGCTGAAAATACATTCTCAATAGTTTTGTGTAGATTTCAGCAAGTCAAAACAATTTTTATGAATTACCTTCAAACTAAAAAATGGGAGAAGGTATTAATAAAACTCTGAGCCTGATGCTGGGAAACATAGAAAGCAGAAGGAGAAGGGGGTGACAGAGGATGAGATGGTTGGATTGCATCACGGACTCAGTGGACATGAACTTGGGTAAACTCCAGAAGATGGTGAGGAACAGGGAAGCCTGGCATGCTGCAGTCCACAGGGTTGCAGAGTCAGACACGACTTGGCGACTGAACAACAACATTAATAAAAGGCTGCATGGTGACCACACTGGGCCTGGACACAGACAAACAACAGGAAAAACTTCGCCAAGGATCTTGTCAGCTGTGCACATGCATGAGGCGTGCAGACTCTGTGGGCTGACCTAGGGAGAAAATTCATGAGCCTTCTAGTAAAAGAGCAGACATATTAGCAACTTGACTTAAAAGTGCTAGCAAATTTGACTTCAGAATTGATCCTTTGTTGTTGTGTAAACACTGGCTGCAGAAAACAACTGGCATATAGCTAAACAAGTCAGTAAGAAGAGGTTAGGGTAGTAACTGAACCAATTAATGAAAAAGATAGGTTAAATCCAGAGAGGCAGCAAATAAGAATGATTTTCAGTAAGTTTCCCATTTCTCCCAATTTTTAATTCCATAAATGTTGTTTGCAGACAGTTTCCAACTGACTAAATGATTTCTATCTAGGAAATAGACAGTCTCATTCCCAAATGAAGAGGCCATATTTCTCAGGTGAGACAATAGCCCAAGTTGCCTCTGAAGAAAGGAGGGTGGGGAAATGTACAAACAATTGAAAACCAGTATACACCCATGGTGGATTCATGTTGATGTATGGCAATACAAATACAATATTGTAAAGTAAAAAAAAAAAAGAAAGAAAGAAAAGCAGAAACAAGTGCACAGGCAGCAATGCTGTAATTCATTGAATTGAAGATGCCATATATTTTACCCAGCACCCTTATTGTTGTCGCATTAAGAAGAAAAAAAAAAAAAAAGATGACAACCAGTACACAATGTTTCCTAATAATCTAAGAGTTTTCATTTTGCTCTTAGTAGCAGAGAACTTTTACAATTATTTACACAAAGATATTTATCATTTATCTCTCTCATTCAAAGACAAAAATTAAAATACAAACAAAATGAATTAGAGATTGTCCCTCCCCCAAAATCAGTCAATCCAAAAAGCAATCAGTCCTAAATATTCCATGGAAGGACTAATGCTGAAGCTGAAGCTCCAATACTTTGGCCACATGATGCAAAGAGCTGACTCATTGGAAAAGACCCTGATGCTGGGAAAAATTGAAGGCAGCATGAGAAGGGGGTGACAGAGGATGATGTGGTTGGATGTCATTACCAACTTGATGGACATAAGTGTGAGCAAGCTCTGGGAGTTGATGATGGACATGGAAGCCTGGCAAGCTGCAGTCCATGGAGTCACAAAGAGTTGGACACAACTGAGGAACTGAACTGAACACCTCCCCCCAAAAGAGATTATTTGGCCAATTGAAGATATTCCTCTTACAATCAATATTTTTGTCACTAAAAAATATGTGCCCACTGCTCTATTGCTGTTTTCTATACATATTAACTTTTCCTTAGGAGCAAATCATCATGTAATCTTTTGAATGTATTTCAAAAGGCAATTAAACTCACTGCATGTAGTTTAACTGCAAAATAAAGAGATGACAACATGAACAGCTAGAACCAAGTATGTCATTTCATATAATCAATGACAACCGTAAAATAAAGGCTTCCTAACTAATAACAGCCTTCCCAGGTGGCTCAGTGGTAAACAATCTGCCTGACAATGCAAGAGAAACAGGCTTGATTCCTGGGTCAGAAAGATACCCTGGAGGAGGAAATGGCAACCCACTCCAGTATTCTTGCCTGGGAAATACCATGGACAGAGGAACCTGGTGGGCTACAGTCCATGGGACTGCAGAGTCAAACACAACTTAGTGACTAAACAACTAAAAATGGCACAAAGTATTCTTAGTCATAAGTAAAATCCCAAGAACACAAATGTTGAAATATAGGAAAAATGGTCTTAAATAGATGAAAAACAGAAATAACAATGATAAGCTTAAAATATATGTGTATAGAACATTAAATAGTTTGGGAACTTAGATCTTTTGCTTTGCATGGCTATAATAACTACTCTTGCCTTTATGTCCGCTTTTGTGCAAAAAAAGCACATTTTCACTACACTTAACACAGTAGCTAAAATGACTAAGCATATCAAGTTTTTGTATATAGAGCAAGGAAAACTCCCTTAGCACATCTAGTGAAAGTCTCTCAGTCATGTCTGACTCTTTGCAAGCCCATGGACTGTAGCCCACCAGGCTCCTCTATCCAGACATGAATACTGGAGTGCAGTCACTGCTTTCTCCAGGGGATCTTCCCAACTTAACTCATCTTGTTGGGTTGTAAATCATTGGCATTAAGTTTGAAATCATTTGGATACTTTCCTGGTGGTTCAGTGGTTAAAAACTTGCCTTCCGATGCCAGGAACACTGGTTCAATCCCTGGTCCAGGAAGATCCCACAGGCCTGAAGGCAACAAAGCCCATGTGACGCAGCTAGGGAAGCCCAGCTACGCCCTGCAATGATGAGCTCCTGCAGCACAGTGAAGACCCAATGCAGCCACAGGTTTTAAAAATGAAAAACAGATGCAATCATTTGGGGATTTCTAATAAATAAAGCATACTCTTAATATATGACCTAGTAATTCTACCCCCAGAGCAATGAGTATATCTATCTACACAAAGTCTTGTACATGAAAGAGTGTCTCTGTATACACAAGCACTTATACATGAAGAAAGAAGTATGTCTATCCACACAAGGACTCATAGCAGTAGTACTATTTCCAGCCCAAACTGGATGACTGCAATGTTCATCAGGAGGTAAATGGCATACTTACGCAATAAGAATTGCTCAAATACAGACAGATATAACAAAAAATGGAAGTTAGAATGCTGAAATAGCAATTACTTTTGGCACGTGTGCATGTGTGCCTGTGTATGTATGTCCTGTATACATTGGGAAAGTGCATGAGGAACTCTGTAACCCTAGATATGTTCTGTATCTTAATCTGGCTAGTGATTAAATTTGTATCTATAAAAAATCACTGAACTGTTTAAGTCAGATTAGTATACTAGATGTAATCCATTGTAAGTATGTTATCTCTCAATTTTAAAGTATTAAAAATAATTTACTCAAAGTATCTAAAACATTTATGACTCAATTCAACATAATTCATGTTATTACAGTTCCTAGATATGTTCCAATGGATGTTGGCAATTTGATCTCTGGTTCCTCTGCCTTTTGTAAATCCAGCTTGAACATCTGGAAGTTCATGGTTCACATACTGTTGAAGCCTGGCTTGGAGAATTTTGAGCATTACTTTGCTAGTATGTGAGATCAGTGCAATTGTGCAGTAGCTTGAATGTTCTTTGGCATTGCCTTTCTTTCGGATTGGAATGAAAACTGACCTTTTCCAGTCCTGTGGCCACTGCTGAGTTTTCCAAATTTGCTGACATATTGAGTTCAGCACTTTAACAGCATCATCTCTGAGGATTTGAAATAGCTCTACTGGAATTCCATCACCTCCACTAGCTTTGTTCAAAGTGATGCTTCCTAAGACCCACTTAACTTTCCATTTCAGCATGTCTGGCTCTAGGTGAGTGATCACACCATTGTGGATATCTGGGTCATTAAGATATTTTTTGTATAGTTCTTCTGTGTATTCTTGCCACCTCTTCTTAATATCTTCTGCTTCTATTAGGTCCATACCATTTCTGTCCTTTATTGTGCCCATCTTTGCATGAAGTGTTCCCTTGGTTTCTCTACTTTTCTTGAAGAGATCTCTGGTCTTTTCCGTTCTATTGTTTTCCTCTATTTCTTTGCATTGATTGCTGAGGAAGGCTCCCTTATCTCTCCTTGCTATTCTTTGAACTCTGCATCCAAAAGGATATATCTTTCCTTTTCTCCTTTGCCTTTAGCTTCTCTTCTTAGCTATTTATAAGACCTTCTCAGACAACCATTTAGCCTTTTTGCATTTTTCTTCTTAGGGATGATCTTGATCACTGCCTCCTGTACAATGTCACAAACCTCCGTCCATAGTTCTTCAGGCACTCAGTCTATCAGATCTAATCCCTTGAATATATTTGTCACTTCCACTCTGTAATCATAAATTCTTAAAGAGATGGGAATACCAGACCACCTTACCTGCCTACCGAAAAATCTGTATGCAGGTCAAGAAGCAACAGTGAGAACAAGACGCGGAACAACAGACTGGATCCAAATTGGGAAAGGAGTATTTCAAGACTATACATTGTTCAGTTCAGTTCAGTTCAGTCACTTAGTCGTGTCCGACTCTTTGCGACCCCATGAATCGCAGCGCGCCAGGCCTCCCTGTCCATCACCAACTCCTGCAGTTCACTCAGACTCACATCCATCGAGTCAGTGATGCCATCCAGCCATCTCATCCTCTGTCGTCCCCTTCTCCTCCTGCCCCCAATCCCTCCCAGCATCAGAGTCTTTTCCAATGAGTCAACTCTTCCCATGAGGTGGCCAAAGTACTAGAGTTTCAGCTTTAGCATCATTCCTTCCAAAGAAATCCCAGGGCTGATCTCCTTCAGAATGGACTGGTTGGATCTCCTTGCAGTCCAAGGGACTCTCAAGAGTCTTCTCCAACACCATAGTTCAAAAGCATCAATTCTTCGGTGCTCAGCCTTCTTCACAGTCCAACTCTCACATCCATACGTGACCACTGGAAAAACCATATTCTTGACTAGATGGACCTTAGTGTTACCCTACTTATTTAACTTCTATGCAGAGAACATCATGAGAAACGCTGGTTTGGATGAAGCCTAAGCTGGAATCAAGATTCTTGGGAGAAATATAAATAACCTCAGATATGTAGATAACACCACCCCTATGGCAGAAAGCATAGAGGAACTGAAGAGCCTCTTAATGAAAGTGAAAGCGGAGAGTGAAAAAGCTGTCTTAAAACTCAATATTCAAAAAACTAAGATCATGGCATCTGGTCCCATCACTTCATGGAAAATAGATAGGGAAACAATGGAAACAGTGAGAAACATTATTTTCTTAGGCTCCAAAATCACTGCAGATGGTGATTCCAGCCATGAAATTAAGACACTTACTCCTTGGAAGGAAAGTTATGACCAACCTAGATAGCATATTAAAAAGAAGAGACATTACTTTGCTGACAAAAGTCCATCTAGTCAGAGCTATGGTTTTTCCAGTGGTCATGTATGGACGTGAGAGTTGGATTGTAAAGAAAGCAGAGCACCGAAGAATTGATGCTTTTCAACTGTGGTGCTGGAGAAGACTCTTGAGAGTCCCTTGTACTGCAAGGAGATCTAACCAGTCCTTCCTAAAGGAAGTCAGTCCTGAATATTCATTGGAAGGACTGATGCTGAAGCTGAAGCTCCCATACTTTGGCCACCTGATGGAAGAACTGATTCACTAGAAAAGACCCTGATGCTGGGAAAGATTGAGGAGGAAGGAGAAGGGAATGGCATGGTTGGATGGTACCATCAACTCCATGGACATGAGTTTGAGCAAGCTCCAGGTGTTGGTGATGGACAGGGAAGCCTGGTGTGCTGTAGTCTATGGGGTCGGTAAGAGTCGGACAGGACTGTGAGACTGAACTGAACTGAGATATGTTCATGTCACATACTGTCACATGTAACTCTTTGAATAAGCCTAGTATGGTATAAGTCATTTACACATTTTTAATAATTTTTTAAAATTAAAATATATTCAATTACAATGTTTTGTTAGTTTCAGGTGTACAGCAAAGTGATTCAGTTATACATGTATATTTTTGTGTATGTGTATATATGTATGTGCTTGTTTTCAGATTCTTTTCCATTACAGGTTATTACAAGACAATGAATATGGTTTCCTCTGCTATATAGTAGGTCTTGCTATTTATTTGATATGTAGTAGTATGTATATGTTAATCCCGAACTCCTAATTTTCCCCCCCCAACTAACCCCTTTCCTAGCCATGAGTTTGTTTTCTATGTCTGTGAGTCTACTTCTGTTATATAAATAAGTTTGTTTCTATTATTTTTTAAGATTTAACATATAAGTGATGTCGAATGATATGTGTCTTTCTCCGTCTGATGCATGTCATTTACTCCTTAGTAGACATGAGTTAAACTACCTTGTTGTCTCCATAAGTAAGTTAAGATCAACAAGTCAGCCATATTTTTTAGATCAAGGTATAAGAATGTATATATAAATATTTTTTTAATTTAATTTTATTTTTAAATTTTACAGTATTGTATTGGTTTTGCCAAATATCGAAATGAATCCGCCACAGAGGATGGAACAGGATATAATCTATATGGTATCAAAAAGGAAAGACCAGAATACAGCAAAGGACTACATAAATACAACCAGAATGCTGTCTATTTAAAATATATGTCACTAGGAGAACAATAGAAAATGTCAGATACTTTTCCTACTCATTCTATTCACATTTGAGAAATTCAGTCTAGTAATGTGAATACACCGGTTTAGGTACATTATCAGCAAAGTAGCTTCCGTGGGCTGACATGAAAACATAAGCAGCATATAAAACATGGACAATTTAGTTAATGGAATTTATGGAAACTTTTGCTCTGAATTGCACTCTTCCATCCCCAAACAGTGCTTACAGTGACCTTATAAAAATGCCTTGCAAGTGATGGACAACTTGTACTGTACTTAAATTCTATTACCTCAAATTGTTATCATGTTAAAAAGTAAGTTGTTTCTGCCTATGTCAGGCTAGCTTCTTTTCTACTTCATTGCAAAGTGCAGTGTTGGCAGGTCTGAATTTTAAGTTGCTTTCCTTGGAGAAATAGGTACTCTTCTCCTCAGGCTGATGCGTGAAAGGCAAAAACCTATAGGGTAACCAGGGGACATACAAAATTTTGAAACGTGCAGACACTTCAATTTCATAACATTTTTTTTAAGGGCAAGTACTTTTTTTTTAAGGCAAGTATTTTTAAGGACAGATGATGCAACGCAATTTAAAAAATTTAAAACCTCAAGCATTCAAGGGTTTGTAAGATCCCCTGGAGGAAAGCATGGCAACCCACTCCAATATTCTTGCCTGGACGATCCCATGGACAGAGGAGCCTGGTGGGCTACAGTCCATGGGGCTGCAAAGAGTCTGGCATGGTTGAAGCCACTTAGCATGCACGCAAACACGCAGGCATTCAAGACATGGGAGCTTGTTAGGAATTTGGTGTTTCCGTTCAATGGAATACTTAGCAGCCTTTGAAATGGAAAGGTGGACATATTTGTGTTGACAGTGATGATTCCCCTTTATTAAGGGAAGATTTTTTTAAAGGCTGAAGAATATAATAAAATCTAATAAACAAATAAAATGCTTTAACTTACAATTGTAAAGAAAGGACATTAGTGGAAAGCAAGTCAAATTTGAGTATGGTCTATAGTTTGGTTGAGACAACTGTAACAATGTTAATTTGCTGGTATTGATAAATACACCCTGGTTATAACAGGTTGTTAACACTAAAGGAAGCTATGTAAAGGGTTGTTTTTCCAATTTTCCTATAAAGCTAATAGTATTTCAAGATCAAAAGATTTTTTAAAGAAAATAAAATAAAATAAACAGAATAGACCATTAAACATAATTTAAACTTTTTAAATAAAAAGTTTAATTTAAAACATAAAAAGAATATATAGAATGATATCATATGTGTTATGCATATAATTACTGAAGTCAGAGTTGGATATGAAATGACTGCAGTTATCTCAGAAGGATAAACAATAGAAAACTTCCCAGTACATTTTAAAATTCTTAATTTTAGCAAAAATTGCACTTATGTAGCAAAAACACAGATCACAATTCTGTTTTTAAAACAGAATTAAAACATAGAATCACATTCCAGTCCAACTATAAGAAGCACATTTTGATGTTTGGCAGAACTAATACAATTATGTAAAGTTTGAGAATAGAATAAAATTAATTAAAAAAAAAAGAAGCATATCTTTTCTATAGTTCTCAACTTACTACTTAATAAATTTAATAATTAAATTATCCTACTTTGCATTTTTCAACTTTTCTCCTGAAAACCTGGAATTTCCTCTTAAATGATGGAGCAATATTTGAACATCTTCATAAAAATATATGAATTGTGTGAGTAATCATGTACATGTGTGCCAAGTCGCTTCAATTGTGTCAAATTCTGTGCGACCCTATGGACTGTGGCCCACCAGGCTCCTCTGTCCACGGAATTCTCCAGGCAAGAACACTGGAGTGGGCTGTCATGCCCTCCTCCAGGGGATCTTTCCAACCCAGGGAAGGGACCCGCGTCTCTTGTGTCTCCTGCATTGCTGGCAGGTTCTTTACCACTACCACTGGGAAGCCCAAGGGTATTTATTCACTGCATCCCAAATATTTATTCTCTATTTATCTGTTTATGTTGCAATGCTGCAATTTGTCATTAAAGTTAGTGACTTAGTGCCTGAAACTGAATAAGGTACTATATTTATATGTCCAATGTTAAGAAAAAAAATCACCCATACACTGAAGAGGAAGAGAGGTTTTAAATTATGTTACCCCTTGCTCATTTTTTCAGCACCTACTGAGACCCCAATTACTAGGGTTCACAATTCAGATTTAAATGTCTCAGCCTCTGACCTCAAAGGGACTGGTCTTGCATTAAGCCAAGCAATTATCACCTGGAGCAAAGTATCCTCAAACAGTGAAGATCAGAGTGCAATAGAACCCTTGGGAAAATTCCCAGAAATGGCTGAGTTTGGATGACTGAGAAAGACTCAAAGAAATAATTGACTAAGGACATTCAAACTGTTTAAAATACAACCTTCAATCATAATAATAACCACTCAAACCAAAAGAAGGCATCACTTCCGTCTATAAAGTCTTTTTAAAAATAAGAATAGACCTACCTAAAGTACATATTAGTACATACATCATCAAAGAAAGTAAATCATTTTCAGAGTAGGGACTCAATTGAAACTATGTCCATTTGTGACCACATAGACAAACTGGAAGAGGATATTAAGAAGGAACACTGACTGAGTGTCAGCAAGGTAGATATAAGATGCAATAACAAGTCCATATCAGTGAGAATCTATATCCAGACAGAATTAATTCATCTGAAATTTCTTCTCTCTCTCTGTCTCTTTTTTTTTTTTCAATTTGGAGTGGCAGGGGCTGTAATCCCTCTGAATCTCATTTGAGATTGTCTCAGGAACTAAGATTTTTTAACCTGTTGTCAGACAGAATGGAAGTTTTAAGAATCCAGGGAAAGTAATCAAAACTAAAGCTGCAGAATCAATATAAATTAAATACCAATCTTCTACTTTGGGCATTTCCCAGGTGGCTCAGTGGTAAAGAATCCACCTGCCAATGCAGGAGATGAGGGTTCAATACTGGGTAGGGAAGATCCCATGGAGGAGGAAATGACAACCCACACCAGTATTCTTCCCTGGGAAATTCCATGGACAGATGAGCCTGGTGGGCTAAAGTCCATAAGGTCACAAAGAGTCTCACAGGACTTAGCAACTGAGCACTTCAACTTTTACCCTTTGTGTTTCTTTGATTCTTATGGAAATATTCTTATGCATGTGAGAAAATAATGTTAACATTGCAGTTCTAAGAAGGAATTATTTTTACTAAGAACAAGGAAGGTGGCTGAAGCCAAAATAGTATGAATATGCCATGAAATATGAAAGTGGGCTATGGTAATGAATGTGGATCTTGCAAACTTGGTCACATAAAAAGTTTCATGAAAGCACAACCTAAGAAATTACTTAGAAAAGTATACTATGTCCTAACTTTTGAATGTAAGAAAAATTTAATAGAAATAAAACACATGCCAAAATTGAACTGATCACTCTGGATTCTATGCTACTCTATTGACAATAATGTAAAGAAAAGGAAATTCTAAAACCACATCAAATTTCTGTAATTAGTCACATGCTTTGAAGTTTCACAAACACACAGAATTGATTCTAAATGTGTATTTCCTGCTTGAAAACACCAGTTTTTACAGGGCCTCTCAGTCAAAGCACAGTGGGGTGCTCAGTTAAACACAGTCATTTTCAAACACTTAAAATTTTGTGTTGAATTAATTTAACAGCTCTCAATATCTCATGATTAGAACCTTTGTGTTTTCCTCAGTCTAAACTACTGACCTTGCTGCTTAGGTCCATCTTCTCCCAAACATTCACTCAACACCTTCAAAGATTCACTCAACTCCTTTAAAGTTTCATGCCTCGGTGGGGTGAAGGGGGCTGCCCAGTTGCCAACTGTGTCTAAATTGGGGGAAGAGACAACGGTTAGAAACCATCTTTCCTGACCAGCAAATAAAATCCTGTTGAGTGGGTGAAGGGAAGATAATGAAGATGCATTTGTATTAAGGACCACAACTGAAGAATTATTTTGAAAGAATTAAACTGTTTCACAGATGTATAGTTCATCCTCCCAGGGATCCAAGTTCTCTCAAGGATATTCCAGCTTTAGAGCCCCATAAAAAAAGGGGGGCAGTGAGGGTTACCAGTTATGAAAGAAAGGACATAAGAGGTAGGGGAATTTCCTGACATCAAGGAATGAGAATTAGCTAAATTTCTTGACTCCTGGAAGAATAGGATAGAGAAGATGAAGGGAGGGGAGTTGGGCCATCATGTGTTCTAACTTTCCTCTTTGGGATAAAACATAGATTGAGAGGGCAGCTGACAGCAAACTATCTTGCGTTCTGCCTCAGTTCTCTGCAGGCAAACTCACCGGAACCCAATGAAACGAGCTGTGTTGGAGTTGAACAGTAAGAGGACCTGATTGAGCACATCTGACCCCTCTCCATCCCCTCACATTGGGAAAGGTATTCTGGTCATCTTGCACTGAATATAGAAGAAGCTAGTGGATGAGTTAATATGCTCTCCCTGAGTTAATATGGCTTCCGTGGTGGCTCAGACATTAAAGAATCTGCCTGCAATGCTAAAGACCTGGGTTCAATTCCTGCATCTGGAAGATCCCCTGGAGAATGAAATGACAACCCACTCCAGTATTCTTGCCTGAAGAATCCCATGGAAAGAGGAACCTGGCAGGCTGTGGTCCATATGATTGCAAAGAGTTAGACATGACTGAAGCAACTTAGCAAGCAATATGCTCTGTTATTCATGAGACTTGGTAGCACAGCTAACAGGGAGAGGGGCCAAGTCAGAAAGAAAAAATGGCTCAGTCTCAAAGACAGTAATCCACTGCAAACAGAGCTCTCAGAGAACACATCTGAATAGTCAGTGATCTGGGGTGAACTAGAGGGCAGCCTGATAACTTCATGCCATCTTGGGAAAGAGGAAGGTAAGCACAGAAACACTGGGATTTTGATGTATCTACTTGGATATTTCTTTAGCATCTCAAACTTAATGAAAAAAAAAACTGTAATTTTGGTTCTTGTTATTGCTCAGTCGCTAAGTCATGTCTGACTCTTTGCCACCTCGTGGACAGTAGCGCATCAGGCTCCTCTGTCCTCCATTATCACCCAGAGTTTGCTCAAATTCATGTCCATTGTGTTGGTGATGCTATCTGAACATCTCATCCTCTGCCACCTCGTTCTCCTCCAATCCTCAATCTTTCCCATCATCAGTGTCTTTTCCAATGAGTCAGCTCCTTGCATCAGGTGATCAAACTATTGGAGCTTCAGCTTCAGCATCGGCCTTCCAATAACTATACAGGGTTGATTTCCTTTAGGATAGACTGTCTTGATCTCCATTCAGTCCAAGGGACTCTCAAGAGTCTTCTCCAACACCACAGTTCAAAAGCATCAGTTCTTCAATCCTCAGCCTTCTTTATCCCTGTTTCCTATGTTAGTAAATAACCCAATCTATCCGGAAGTTGGAGAGTCATTCTTGATATTTTTTCCCTCATTACCTGCATCTATGGAGTCGCAAAGTGTCGGACACGACTGAGCGACTGAACTGAACTGAACTGACTCTACCATCAATTTCATTTGATTTTACAGAGTAGTCACTCAAACCCACCCAGTTCACTGTCTCTCAACCCAAATCACTCTCATCTTTCTTCTGAATCGAGGCATTAACCTTCTAATGGGCACTATGGCACTCCGGCTCCAAGTGCATTCAAGACAGTGATGTGGTGGGTAAATGCAGACTGAAGCCAGACTGCCACAACTCTGCCTTTTGGTCATGGAGGAGTTAGGCCAGTTACTAACTTTCAGAACCAGCTTTTTAAGCAA
Organism: Bos grunniens; assembly: GCF_055505025.1. NCBI lineage: Eukaryota > Metazoa > Chordata > Mammalia > Artiodactyla > Bovidae > Bos > Bos grunniens. The sequence continues at coordinate 10,987,379 of NC_141184.1, read as the reverse complement.
GATGAGAGATAGTAAGAGTGCACACCATATACAGATGAGGCAAGGATTAAAGGTCCTCATATGTGCAAAGTGTTCAGAATGAGGCCTGACACATAAAGAGTCTTATAGAAGTATTCTTCCATCTTTTTTGTCTTCTTTCCTTTTTCCTTCCATCCTCCTTCCCTCCCCTTTACCCACCCCCCATTCTTTTCTCCCTTCTCCTCCTCCTTCTTCTCTGTCTTACTTTTTTCCTTTCTTTCATTTTTGTTAAATTCTAATTCCTTGCATAAGCTATTCAAAGCTACTCCTCATTTTAATTTTATGCTGTGCTTTTTACGGCTGAGTAATATTCCATTCTATATATGTTCCGTCTCCTTTATCTATTCATCTGTTGATGGAAATTTCAGTTGCTTCCATGCGCTGACTATTGAAAGTAGTGCTAGGGTACTGCACGTGCCTTTTTGAATTATCCAAAACTGGGTCATTTGTAGAGATGTGGGTGGACCTAGAGTCTGTCATACAGACTGAGGAAGTTGGAAAGAGAAAAACAAATACAGTATATTAATGCATACCTGTGGAATGTAGGAAAATGGTAAAAATGAACCTATTTTCAGGGCAGGAATAGAGATGCAGATGTAGGGAACAGACTGGTAGACTTGGAATGGTATGAGTTGGGAGATTGGGACTGACATATATACACCACCACGTGTGAAATAGATAGCTAGGAGGAAGCTGCTGTATAGCACAAGGAGCTCAGCTCAGTGCTCTGTGGTGACCTAGAGAGATGAGATAGGGGGCAGGAGGGAGGCCCAAGAGGGAGGGGATAAATGATACATATAGTTGAGCCACTTCATTGTAGAACAGAAACTAATATAACATTATCAAAAATTATACCCCAATAAAAAATTAAAATTAAAAACAAATATTAGCTATGCTCCCTGTTTTATACTGAGCTACTCTCTTTTCCAGTTATGCTGAAGTTTTTCATTTTCTCCAGCACTCCAGGTACATTTCTGTCCCAACGTTTGTTCACTGGCTACTGTGCATTCTGGAGGCTCCATCCCATTCTCTTGGCAGACTTGGTTGTACCTATGTGTTTCAGGCATGCTCAGTTGCTCATTCATGTCGGATTTCTTTTTTGCGAATCCATGACCTGTAGCTTGCCAGGCTTCTCCGTTCATGGAATTTCCCAAGCAAGAGTACTGGAGTGGGTTATGTCTCTTGCATTGGCAGACAGATTCTTTACCACTAACACAACCTGGGAAGCCCTTATCAAATAGATAAACATCCAATATTATATCCAAATACGTGCCTCTGCATTTGTTTCTTCAGTGTCTCTTGAAGAACAGAAGTTGTTAATTGGCATAGAGTTCAATTTACCATTTTTTTTTCCTGTTTGGATTTTTTATGTCTTGCCCAAGAAATGTTTGCCTATCCTAAATTTGCAAACATACTTATCCATGTGTTTTTAGAGGTTTTATGCTTCTAAGTGTTATGTTTATGATCTATCATAAATTAAACTTTTATGTATCAGTTCAGTTCAGTTGCTCAGTCTTGTCCGACTCTTTGCGACCCCATGAACTGCAGCACGCCAGGCTTCCCTGTCCATCACCAACTCCCAGAGTCCACCCAAACCCATGTCCATTGAGTCGGTGATGCCATCCAACCATCTCATCCTCTGTCGTCCCATTCTCTTCCTGCCCTCAATCTTTCCCAGCATCAGGGTCTTTTCAAATGAGTCAGCTCTTCGCATGAGGTGGCCAAAGTATTGGAGCTTCAGCTTTAGCATCAGTTCTTCCAATGAACACCCAGGACTGATCTCCTTCAGAATGGACTGGTTGGATCTCCTTGCAGTCCAAGGGACTCTCAAGAGTCTTCTCCAACACCACAGTTCAAAAGCATCAATTCTTCAGCGCTCAGCTTTCTTTATAGTCCAACTCTCATGGTATGAAGTAAATATAAATTCTCATTTTTTTCAAAAAATATCTAAGATAATCCAGCACCATTTATTGAAAATATCTTTCTCCATTGACCTTTGTCAACAATCAGTTAAATACATACACATGGATCAATCTAGACTCACTATTGTTCCATTGATCTGTTTGTCTATGTCATACAAATATTAAATCCGTTACTGTAGTCTATAATAGATCTTATCAAAGTTAAGACTAATTAACCAATTGTAAATCTTCTAATTTTGTGCTTTTTCAAAATTATATTTGCTCTTCCAGGTGCTTTTCATTTCCACATATAATTTTTAATGAGTTTTTCAATCTCTATCAAAAAATATTTGTTGAAACTTTATTGATATCCCTTTGAATTTTTAAATGTTTTTACACATTAAAGTGATTTAATGACTTTTGTCATCATTTTAAAAACAATTTTAATATACATTCTTGAAAGAAAAATTATTGGTAAATGGAAAATTCCTAAATATAAAGACTACTATAGGAAGATTTCCAACCAGTAACTGAAATACATTATAATAAATTTAATTAAAGAGTTGGTATCAATACAAGACTGGAAGATATGATTAAGAATCCAGAAATAAAACTGCATATAAATTGCCATTAAATTAGATAATCTTGAGCTAGAAAAATTATCAAATTGACAAAAAGACCCAAAATATACATAATTACTAATAGTACTATTCTAAGTTAAATTACCTAAATATGAAAATTCTTTACATTGCAAACATTTTAAAAAGATAAACTGAGAAACATTTATTCAGTTTTACAATATGCAAAACTTTAAGATGTGTTCTTGCCCATGAGTATGAAAAAGAAAAAAAATCCCAAGAAATGAAGTAAAGATATGAATGAGTAGTTCACAAAAGAAGAGAAACAAAGTTGACCATTGAACATTCATTAAACATATTAACAAACCAAATCAGATTAAAGCAATAATAAAATGTTTTTGCCATTTAATTGATCAGCCAATTAGGAAAAAAAAAATGTAGTTCCAGGATTTGTTATTGCTATGCTAAAATGAGTTCTCTAATAATCTGTAAATTTGTACAATCTGTGTAAAAGGCAAGTTTTATGTATGTATAATGCTTAGAATGTACATATCATCTGCCTCAGCTGTTTCACATCAGTGAATGTATCAAGATGCTAATGGAGAAGGTGCATGACATGGTGTGTGTGTGTGTGTGTGTGTGTACCCATGTAAAGATTATCATTGCAGTGTTGCTTATAATAGCACATAACTGGAAAATTTTTAAATGTCCACTCATAGACACTGTGCTTAGCTGCTCAGTTGTGTCCCATGGATTGTAACCTGCCAGGCTCCTCTGTCCATGGGGTTCTCCAGGCAAGAACACAGGAGTGGGTTGCCATGCCCTCCTCCAGAGGAGCTTCCCAACTCAGGGATCAAACCTAGGTCTCCCTCACTGCAGGCAGATTCTTTACAGACTGAGCCACCAGGGAAGCCATAGGATACTCATCAAATAAATTGCATACATCTATAAAAAAATGAGTATATTGCACTTAAAAAGGATTCAACTTTGCATAGTAATTGACATAATAAAAGACCACATCCTTTGTTCAGATTTCTAAAAGGGTCTTGAGAAAACTACATGCAATATAAGATCACTTCTGATTTGTGAATGTATACACAAAGACATTTAGCATCACATTAATAAGTGTTTTATCCTGAGTCATGGTGTTTGGATTGTTACCACTTTGTGAGGTATTTTAAAGAGCTTAGAATTTTAAATAGTTATTTATGATAAAGGAATCAGCAATAAATATGAAAACAAATTTACAGGTGAAATACACAAGAAATATTAATCTCCAGTAAGTGTATGAAAAATATTCAACCTCAGTAATTATTGGGAAAGTGTGTATTTTAATGACATGTAGCATATAATTTTTCCTAATTATTTTCCTGTATATAACTTTTAATGTGATGAATTCAATATGGAAAATGATTATGAGAAATGCATCATTTCATATATTACTAGCAGAGGGTTTAAATTGATACTGATTTTCTAGTGTGCAACTTCATATCTTTAGTAAAATAATTTTAACAGCTTTATTGAGGTATAATTGGTATGTAAATGACTCCACACATTTAATGTGTACAATCTGATGAGTTTGGACATATGCAAATACCCATGATGCCACGACCACCATCAAGGAAATAGATGTAGCCAATACCTCCCAGGGTTTCCTTGCAATCCTTTGGTTTGGGGGTTATTTTTCCTTTCCTTTCCTTTTCTTTTCTTTTTTTTCTCCCCCTGGTGATAAGAACACTTCACATGAGGTCTATACTCTTAACAAATTCTGAAGTGCACAACACTACATTTTTACCTATAGACACCATGTTGTACAGCAGATCTCTAGAGCTTATTCACCTAACATACATGAAATTTCACTCCCATTGAGCAACTCGTTTCGCCCAGTAAGTGAAAGCAAAAGTGTTAGTCGTTCAGTCGTGTCCACCTAACCCTAACCCTAACCCTAACCTCATGGACTATAGCCCACCAAGCTCCTCTACTCACAGAATTCATCAGGCAAAAATACTGGAGTGCGTAACCATTCACTTCTCTGGGGGATCTTCTCTAGCCAGGGACTGAACCCGAGTCTCCTGCTCTGCAGGCAGATTCTTTACCTCAGAGCCACCAGGCAAGCCCTCTTCCCCAACAAAGTGGGCATATAATTTGCTGTAGCAAGTCTTTTCTTGGCACTGATTCAAAGCTACTTGCAATGTGCACAAAGAGAACCTTACGGTCACATTCTCTAAGGTATTTTTCATAGCAATAAAGTTTGGAGAGATACTAAATGACTACTCTGACAAGAGTGAAGGAGATGACAGTAAAAGTCCTTGGACTACAGGACAGCAGGTATAAAATAATTAATTAATGCTGTAGGACGAGACAATGAAATAGCTCTAAGATCTGTATTTACATAGACAACTCAGGAGAAAGTAATTAGCTTCTCAGTGTTATGAGATTAAAAAACAAAATACGTATTTTCTTAATGTTTAAATGTTCTCCAAGCCAGGCTTCAGCAATACGTGAACCATGAACTTCCAAATGTTCAAGCTGGTATTAGAAAAGGCAGAGGAACCAGAGATCAAATTGACAACATCCGCTGGATCATGGAAAAAGCAAGAGAGTTCCAGAAAAACATCTATTTCTACTTTATTGACTATGCCAAAGCCTTTGACTGTGTGGCTCACAATAAACTGTGGAAAATTCTGAAGAGATGGGAATACCAGACCACCTGAACTGTCTCTTGAGAAACCTGTATGCAGATCAGGAAGCAATAATTAGAACTGGACATGGAACAGACTGGTTCCAAATAGGAAAAGGAGTACATCAAGGCTGTATATTGTCACCCGGCTTATTTAACTTCTATGCAGAGTACATCATGAGAAACGCTGGGCTGGAAGAAGCACAAGCTGGAATCAAGATTGCCAGGAGAAATATCAATAACCTCAGATATGCAGATGACACCACCCTTATGGCAGAAAGTGAAGATGAACTAAAAAGCCTCTTGATGAAAGTGAAAGTGGAGAGTGAAAATGCTGGCTTAAAGCTCAATATTCAGAAAACTAAGATCATGGCATCTGGTCCCATCACTTCATGGGAAATACATGGGGAAACAGTGGAAACAGTGTCAGACTTTATTTTTTGGGGCTCCAAAATCACTGCAGATGGTGATTGCAGCTATGAAATTAAAAGACACTTACTCCTTGGAAGGAAAGTTTTGACCAACCTAGATAGCATATTGAAATGCAGAGACATTACTTTGCCAACAGAGGTCCATCTAGTCAAGGCTATGGTTTTTCCAGGGGTCATGTATGAATGTGAGAGTTGGACTGTGAAGAAGGCTGAGCACCGAAGAATTGATGCTTTTGAAGTGTGGTGTTGGAGAAGACTCTTGAGAGTCCCTTGGACTGCAAGGAGATCCAAGCAGTCCATTCTGAAGGAGATCAGTCCTGGGTGTTCTTTGGAAGGAATGATGCTGAAGCTGAAACTCCAGTACTTTGGCCACCTCACGCGAAGAACTAACTCATTGGAAAAGACTCTGATGCTGGGAGGCATTAGGGGCAGAGAATGAGATGGCTGGATGGTATCACCGACTCGATGGATGTGAGGTTGAGTAAACTCCGGGAGTTGGTGATGGACAGGGAGGCCTGGAGTGCTGCAATTCATGGGGTCACAAAGAGTCAGACACGACCGAGTGACTGAACTGAACTGAAAAAGTAAAAAGTGGGAAACAGAGTGAATAAGGATATTTTTAAACATGCATCCTCCTATTTTTAAAGATTTTACACAAAAAATATGATCTTATCCAAATTTATGGCAAGTGAATTTTAAAAGTTTAAAATGAATGCTAAATTCAAGTTTTCACAATGCCAAAAATGCTTTTACATTCTCTCTGCAGCTGGATTTGGCTTCCTTTTCCAGAAATAAAGAAGTAGCTCTAAGTTCCGTGATCACAGAGAAAGCATTTGTCCTACTCATATCTTAGGCTTACCTTTAATACACAGCACCTAACAGACATTTAATAGTATTTGTAGGAGTAATTCACAAACAAATGCACTAATGAATTATACCAGAAGACTGCCTAATAGAGAGTACATGCAAGAACCCGGTAAGAGTGTTGACCTTGACATAGCCAGCCTAACACAGGAAAGCAGAACAGCTTGTCACTACTGATTACATTGTATGTCTTCACTCAGGGAAATTTGCTATTAGTAAGATTCAGTCTCACACTGAATTACTATCTCATTAAAATATACACTTAAACATCCTTGTAACATATTTTATAATAGTGCTATTAATGTTACAAGCATACCAAGTAAACAGTTTTATTATAATTTTCTTTGTGAAACTTCTCTATGTTTGAGATGTTGGTGCCCTTTTTTTTACAAAGTCTTAAAGTTAATCTTGCATCCTTTTAAAGAGTAGGAATTATAATGAATAAAGGTTGGAAAACAAAGTCTCTTTTAAGAAAACAATGTATATTACAAGTCCAATTATTTAAATGGGACTAAGAAATTGTAATTCATTTCTACTGCTTAGTAGTTGAGAAGAGAGTGAAAGGTTGCCTTGACAACAGAAGATGGAAAAATAAAATGTTAATGAATAGTAATTGTTCTAATCATCATATAAAATACTGACTCTTTAATATGTAGGACAAATGCTTATTGAATTTTAAATCATATAATAACAACCAGACATTAAACATTCATCCCTTTAATACATATTTCAAACTATTACTTTTGATAATGAACGAATTTCCTCTTGAACCCAATTAGTGTTACTAAAGGAGTCCAAAGTAACATTTAGCATCTCACATTCATGTTTCAAAAATGGATGGCTTAGAGATGGAAAAAGATTGGACGATATTAAGGGAAAATGTTCAATAACAGTCCTCCTTCTCCACATACTAAGATGTGAACCTAATGAAAATCAGAAAACAATAACGTCAATAGTGAGATTGTTGGCATTATTATGTATAAAGCTTATAGTGGCTACAATTAACACCAGACGTCCTAATATTGTGTTATATAGAGCCCTGCGTAGGCAGTTAGACAGTCAAAGTGCTTCTAATATTGAAGTTTGCTCTTTATACATCTTGTTTCATGGAGGAGCAACTCTCAGAGGCAGCTGGCTACCCAGTGAGGGAAGAGTGTACTAGCTGTGCTAAACACACGTGCTGTGGCTAAACTCTTCCATCAGCTCAGGGGCCATTTCTCACCTGGTCCCACCTGGGAAAGTATGCAAAGACATGGGCTAGTAGTGTTAAAAATACTGTGGCATAGAAATATAAGGCATGGGGAAAGCTAACACTTGCCATTCTAACATTTGCCAATATTTTTAAACATACGTAAACATGGGGTTTAGCCTCGCCTATGTTTGCATGACTTTTTCATCCTCAGAGGCTGTCAGTACCATATCCCTGCTGGTCTGTTCTATGTTCACAAGACCCTCCTATCCCCGAACTAACCAGTACACCTTTGTGTGTCTTCCAGAAATTGCTTTTGGTTACAGGGCATCTCCTGTGAACAGACGGGAATGCCGGGAGGATCAGGTCCTTTGCAGAACAGGGCATCTCCTTCTGGCAATCCTTTCAAACAGATTCTTCCCTCACTCCCCTGCTTCTTCCTGTTCCTCTTAGTTCATTCTCTGGGTAGATGTTGTCTCTGGTCACCCAGCTGGCCAGCTCAACCATGACCTGAGACCCAACCCTGGCTCGTCCCTCCTGAGTGTCTGCTTGGTGCCTCCTGCTCGTCTCCGATGGTTCCTTCTGCTCGTCACCTGGCTCGGTCGACTCTACCTTCTTACTGTCGGTGGAGTTCATCCTTCACTCTGCAGCTACGGTGTTCTTCAGACCCCCTTTGGCATCTCTTGTGGGGGTTCAGGGGGGCCCCTGCCTCCCCACCCATGCGTGCCGTCTCTGCTTCGTGTGCGGTCCCCTCCCGTTCATTCTCCATGCAGCTGCCAGGATGAATATCTACAGGTACAGCTCTGGTAGTGGCAAACTGCCACTTAAAACTCTTCACGGCTTCCCCCATGCTTTCAGGATAAAGTCCAAACTCCTTAGCGGGGTGTTCAAGCCCCCCACCCCCACCCCACGTCCCGTGGTCTAGCGGTGCATGGGTCCAGGAGACTTGAGCTCAAACCTCAGCCGCACTTCTGCTATGTGATTTTGAGTAAGTTACTTAACCTCTATGAGCCTCCGTGTTCTTGTGTGTCCAGGGCGCTCGGGTGCCAGGTCTGTTTCTCTTTATCTCAAAGCAGGAGCACAGCCGCTATCTCCCACCCTAGGGCCCGCACCCAGCACTCTGTCTCTCGCCCACAACAGCTTATGCCCCCGGACAGCAGACAGCCTCTGCCCTAACGCTGCCGCCCTGCATCCTCCCCAGAATGTCCACAGTTCTCCCAGGAAACCCCTGGATCGGTCCCGATCCTTGTTTCCACTGGGCTGCCACTCTCTGCAGCCCCCGTCCCAGGCCAGTGCCTTCCTGCCGTGCTTGCCCGACTCCTCTCCACTCCTGAGGGGGTCTTCTAAGAGACCCTCTGTGGGAAGCATCTCCTGCGTGCACACACCTAGACTAGTTACTTCCCAAATGTCCCAGGAGAGTCTTTCCAGGCCTTCCCCTCCTGCCTCCCTGGAGGGCTCTTGGCTGAGCCTCGTGGCAGCCCCCCAGAGGGTAGGGATCATGTCTTACTTATCTTTGTATCCCTAGTATGGAGTATGGCATCCTGGGCTGTCTATAAACCTCTGTTGAATGAACAATTTAGACTTGGGATTGTCTCAGGGTGATACTGGGATCCTGACTGTATTTATCGGTGTATAATGCTCTCATTCTTGTTTGTTTCCGCTCCTCTGGGGAGTAGGGGCCTGGGCGGCCAGTCAGACTGTAACCACCCTGAGGGCAGGGTCTCTGGTTGAGGGGTGCCCTGTGCAATGAGTACACGGTGGGGAGCCTCATCAGTATTGCCGACCGCCCAGCTTCTGAGAAGAGGGAACTGTCACGTGGGGTGGCTGGGTCCTAGTTCCACCATGTGAAGAGCAAATGCAGTGGCCGTGGAGGGTCCTGGGCTGTCCCCAGGGTACCGGGTCATGAGAGGTAGCAGTAGTGGAGGGGGCAGGGCACATTTGGGAGCAGAATGGCAGAGCCGAGGCCCCAAGGAAACACACAGTTTCCTGGGAGACTGGTGGACATTCGCACCGGGGACTGTCAGGCAGGAACTGACTTTTCTTACCCAACTGGTTTGAGCTTTTGTTTTAAAATGAGTTTTCAGGCCAGGTCAGGCAATGGCACCCCACTCCAGTACTCTTGCCTGGAAAATCCCATGGACGGAGGAGCCTAGTGGGCTGCAGGGGGGTCGCTGGGAGTCGGACACGACTGAGCGACTTCACTTTCACTTTTCACTTTCATGCATTGGAAAAGGAAATGGCAACCCACTCCAGTGTTCTTGCCTGGAGAATCCCAGGGACAGGGGAGCCTGGTGGGCTGCCATCCATGGGGTCTCACAGAGTCGGACACGACTAAAGCGACAGCAGCAGCAGCAGCAGCAGCAGTAATCATTTATTCCCCAAAGGCTCTGAAATTTGTGTATCTATCAATCCCAATGCTCTCTTCACCCAAGACTGAAGATCACTCCATACACTGTAGTGGTGGCTTAGTCACTAAGTTGTGTCTGACTTTTTGTGGCCCCATGGACTGTAGCCCACCAGGCTCCTCTGTCCATTGGATTTCCCATGCAAGAATACTGGAGTGGGTTGCCATTTCCTTCTCCAGGGGATCTTCCTTACCCAGGGATCAAATCCACATCTCCTGCAAAATATTTCAGGCAATCTCTGGCATTGGAAGTAGGTTTTTTTTTTTTTTTTTTTTGAAACATTTTTTGAAATATACTTTTATTTGGAGGACTTTTAATTGGAGGACTTCCCTGGTGGCTCAGATGGTAAAGTGTCTGTCTACAATGCGGGAGACCCAGGTTTAACCCCTGGGTTGGGAAGATCCCCTGGAGAAGGAAATGGCAATCCACTCCAGTATTCTTGCCTGGGAAATCCCATGGACAGAGGAGCCTGGTAGGCTACAGTCCATGGGGTCACAAAGAGTTGGACACAACTGAGAGATTTCATTTTCACTTTAATTGGAAGATAGTTACTTTAAATATTGTGTTGGTTTCTGCCATACATCAACATGAATCAGCCATAGGTATACATACATCCCCACCCTCCTGAGCCACCCTCCCACCTCCTACGGCATCTTACCCCTCTAGGTTGTCACAGAATGCTGGGTTTGAGCTCTCTGCATCACATAGCAAATTCCCACTGGCTATCTGTTTTACAAATGGTAATGTATATGTTTCAATGTTACTGTTTCAGTTTGTCCCACTGTCTCCTTCCCTCACTGTGTCCACCAGTCTGTCCCGTGTGTCTGCAGCTCCACTGCTGCCCTGCAAATAGGTTCATCAATATCATCTTTCTAGATTCCATATATATGCATTAATATACAATTTTTATTTTTCTCTTTCTGACTTACTTCACTCTGCATATTAGGCTCTAGGTTCTTCTTTCTTTACTGCTGAGCCACCAGGGAAGCCGCTATATCGTATTCCAAATTGTACACAGCCTCCAGAGCCCTGCCATTTGAATGCTATAAAAAGCTATTTTAATCATTAAACACAGTTACTTAGAAAATGCCAATATTTGAGTTATAAAGATTAACGCTTCTTAAGGTATTAAAATTGTTAAGGAAAAAAATGTTATGTCATTCTTATAAGTTAAAGCCCAAAGTAAAAGACATATCTTAAAGTGCAAAACAAACAACTTTGTCTTCAAATCCACTCCCTATTTTCTTAATCACCCTTACCCAGAAACTGTCTCCACATCTGGATGGTAGTACAGCCTGAGTGCATCTCCCTGGACCAGAACAAATCCTTTATAGTCTTAGAAATGTAGTTAAATACACGTCAAAGCCTAGATGCATTGTTCACTTTTAAAGTGTTCAAAAGTTTAAAAAGGTATTATTTTCTCAATTCAGGATCTTCAGTAACCAAATTTAAAACACACGTCAGATTCCCACCCTGATGGCAATTATCCTGAGAAAATTATAACATCAGAAAGCATGCTTGGTGTTATAAAAGGACATAAAAAAGATTTAAAGGGGTACTTATTACTGGAATGGCGATTCCATTTGAAAAGTATTTCTTGAATAGTCTATTCATCTTGAGAGAGCTTTGATAGCTTGCGACTTTCAAGAAATTTCTTCATTTCAATTATTATCAAACTGATTGGTATAAAGTTGTTCATAATATTCCCCTTAGTCTTTTTATCTATGTAAGATCTTAGAAATGTCAGCTTTGCCTTTAAAATATTGATAATGTGTATCTTCATTTTCACTCAGCACATCTGCACAGATGTTTATTTTTCTGCATCTCCTCCAAGAACCAGCTATATTTGGTCTCACTGATTTTTGTCCTGCTTTCAATTTTATAGATTCCTACTCTTTATTCTTTTCTAATTTTTTCATGTTTGGGACTTGTTTACTATTAGGATTTACTCTCAAATACTTTCGTGTATCACATACAGCAGTGTTAATTATATTAATCATATTGTTACATCCCTAATTCTTATTTATCTCCTAACTAGAAGTATGTATCTTTTGATCCCCATCACCCAATTTCTCCTCCCCTAAGTCCCTGCTTCCTGTAGCCACTTTGGACCATGCTTTATAAATTACCAGTAATGAAACAGAATCAGCAATTTTAAAAACCTTTCAACAATGTCCAGCAACAGATGGCTTTTCAGGTGAATTCTCCCAAACATTTAAAGAAGGGTTAACACCTATCCTTCTCAAACTATTCTCAAAAAATGCAGAGGAAGGTATGCTTCTGAATTCATTTTATATGGCCTGTGATATTAAATCCAGACAAACATACCACAAAAAAAGAAAATTACAGACCCACATCACTAATAAACATAAAAGAAAAATCCTCAACAAAATACTAACAAATTGAGTTCAACCACACATTAAAGGCTGCACTTGTACCAGGATTAGATGGTTAAACAATCTGCCTGCAATGCAGATGACCTGGGTTTTATCCCTTAGGGGGCAAGATCCCCTGGAGAAGTGAATCCCTACCCACTCCAGTATTCTTGCCAGGAGAATCCCATGGACAGAGGAGCCTGGTGGGCTAAGGTCCATGGGAGTCGCAAAAAGTTGGACGGAATTGAGTGACTAACACTTTCACTTTCTTTTTCACACATTGAAAGGATCACACACCATAATCAAGTGGGATTATCCCAGGGATACAAAGATCATTCAATATCCACAAAATAATAAATGTGATACACCACATTAAGAAATTGAAGGAAAAAAATACTATATGATCATGTCAATTGATGCAGAAAAAGCTTTTGACAAAATGTTACGTACAGTTGGGCTTCCCTGAGAGCTCAGTTGGTAAAGAATCTGCCTGCAGTGCAGGAGACCCCTGTTCAATTACTGGGTTGGGAAGATTCCCCTGGAGAAGGGAAAGGCTACCCACTCCAGTAGTCTGGCCTGGAGAATTCCATGGACTGTATAGTCTATGGAGTCTCAAAGAGTCTGACAAGACTAAGCCACTTTTACTTTCACTAAGATACATTTATAACAACAATTCTCAACAACAATAAAATGTGCATAGAAAGCATGTACGTCAATATAATAAAGACCATATATGTCTTTTTGCATTCTAATCTGACATTTCTATTGATATATCTTTAAGTTCACAGATTCTTAACCACCCTGCTATGGATAGTTTTGAGATGAGCTCATCAAAGGAGTTTTTTCATGTATGATATTGTTTGTATCACTTCAATTTGTCACTTTCTTATAATTTCCATTTCTGGGCTGAAATTCGTCAACTGTTCCTGTCTGCTGTCCATCTTTTCTACTAGATTGTTAGGATATAAATTATAGATTTTCTAATTCCTGCATGGCAATTTCAACATCTGATTCTCATTCCATTTACTGCTATGTCTTTTGAAAGTTTTTCTTTTTTCTTTGCTTTTTGCACCTTGTAGTTTTTGATGGATTACTTTTTTCCCAGTAATTGAATCCTACCTCAGCTGATTTTATTAATGAAACATTCTTGGACACATAATTCTGATTCAGCTGCTTTAAGGCTGGCACATATGTTTACATACACAAGTCACAGCAAACTGTACACAAATCTGATACCAGCTAAAGAAGCTAGATACCCTCAACTATGTTTTTCTTTTTTTAATTTTCGGCTTTGCCGGGTCTTCATTGCTGCTCAGGCCTTTCTCTAGCTGTGGTGAGTGGGGTCTATTCTCTAGTTGGGGTGCGTGGGTTTCCCACTGCAGGTGCCCCATTGTTGTGGAGCAGGGGCTTGAGGGTGAGCAGGTTTTAGTAGTTGCAACTCCCAGGCTCAGTAGTTGTGGCGCCTGGGGGTCCAACCGCTGAGTGGTATGTGGGGATGAGAGGACTCATACAAGGGATGGAACCCAGGAATCCTGCGTTGTACCACCGAGCCACCTGGAAGCACTTATCCTCAACTATTTAATTAACATCTCCCCTTATGACCTCTTTGCCATTTTATTAAAAAACTGTATTGTAATCCAGGCACTCTTGAACCTTATATTTATAAACATGGAGGCTTTGTGCACATTTTCCTAACACACTATGTTCCTTGGCCCAGACAATAATTTAAGGTAACTTACCACTCTGATAACTAAAGCATGATGCAGTAAGAGATACACTTTCAGGAAAAATGCTTTTCTAAATAATTTCAGTCTACTGATCCATTCTCCAAAACTACTGAATGAATTTGCCAAGTATAAAGAAGAAAAACAAAAAACCAAAGAGCTAGAGAATCTTGAATTAAATCAACTTTTTTATTTATAATAGTATATCTGTGGCAGATTCATGTTGATGTATGACAAAGCCAATGCAATATTGTAAAGTAGTTGACCTCCAATTAAAATTTTAAAAGAAGTCTTAAGCCAAATAAATAAATAAAAACTATTTTATATAAGCTTTTAATCAAACTTTCTTGAACTTCAAAAAAGTAACCAAGAAACACTTTCCATGATAATGTTGATCTCTAGTGGGGACAACAACTTCATTTTCCAGAATGAAACAAATTATCACCCTGGAGGAGGGCATGGCAACCCATTCTAGTGTTCTTGCCTGGAGAATCCCCATGAACAGAGAAGCTGGGCAGGCTACAGTCCACGTGGTCACAGAGTCAGACACGACTGAATGACTAAGCACAGCACACAGCACAGCACCATAAAAGTGCTCATTCCCAGAAGTAATTTTCTAAGTAACCTTTATTCAATTGTTTGTATCAGTTTTTTCATTATGCATTCAGCTCGTATTTTAAAGTAGACAATGTCCTTCTTATTATTTGGAAATATGCACAGGCAGACATCCAAAGACAGGCAGTAACGGGTAATAATGGTTAGATAGCATCACCAACTCAATGCACATAAATTTGAGCAAACTCCAGGAGATAGTGGAGGACAGAGGAGCCTGGCATGCTACAGTCCATGGGAGTCACAAAGAGTTTGACATGATTTAACTTACTGAACAACAACTATCTTTACTATTCAAGTCATTTTGATTTGCGGCTTCTCTTACTTGAAATTGAAATCTTATTTATTGTTTGTGATGACTAATGTTATTAATTTCACTAGACTCTGGTAATGAGATGTTTGCTCAAAATCTTGTCTAAGTGCTGCTGTAAAGGCATTTTTTAGATGAGCTTAACACTTATAATCACTTGATTCTAAGTCATGAATGACCCTCCACAATGCTCATCCCATCAGTGGAGAGCCTTAAGAGCTAAGAGTCAGGTTTCTGGGAAAAGTAATTGTACCTCCACAATGTAACACAGAAAAATTCTGCTTTACTTTTCTAGCCTTTAGACTTAAGACCGCAACATCAGTTCTTACCTTAATCTCCAACTTCATAGTTTGCCTACAGATTTTGTACTTGCCAGTCCACACAATTACATGAGCCAATTCTTTAAATCTCTTAATACATATGTATTCTACTGGTTCTATTTTCTGGAGAAATCTGATTAATACACTGATGCAGTGCTTCTATTTCACAACTAACAGTATTATGTTCAAATAAAAGATGATGCTAATTGATAATTTAATAATTGCATAAAATACGTTATCTGATTCTTTTTTTATGAAAACATCTACATTTGGTATGCATTGGGGGAACTAACAGATATAAATAATCTTAATCTCAAGTTCATTTTATTTAATATTTATTTATCTAAAAGCTAATATTTTCCAAAAGACTAAGTGAATATTTTTATAATTATTTTTAACTTAAACTGAACAAAACCTATTTTGCTTATCCCCGTTTCTTTTGTATTCTCTGAATCTGGGTAAAATTTGTTCTTTTATAATGGCAGGATTATCTTACCTACTTTTGTTTAGTACAGAGGAATTTTCTTGCAGTAAGATAAAAACAATAGAATATGCTTAGAATTATGGGATAATATAATTTTAAATTCACAAATAAATTTTTATTATTTTTTGTTGTCAAGGAAACCACTTTGTATACCCTTCTGTTAAATTACTAAAATGTTAGTCTTTTTAAATGCAAATACTTATTCCTATTTCATTTTGTATGCTGTATAAATCATTTTAATTTATATTTGATAAAGCTATTCTAAAGTGTTTGCCAATAAAACACATGAAAAATGAAGCACAATCAAACAGCTTTTGCATGAGATAGGCATCATTATAGGCAACAATCTATCACTTATCAATTGAAAATGTATGAAAAGAATTATATGCTTGGTAAGAAAAATATTAAAAGTTTGAGCATTGAGTTGTAATATGTTGTATGAAATGTCTCAAAGAAGGAGAAAGCATTTTGCCAAAAATGATATAAATATTGTCAATATCTACAAAGCTTAGACATTTTTTTTTTTTTATGTAGACCTAGGACCCATTGACAGGGATCAAGACCATCCCCATGGAAAAGAAACGCAAAAAAGCAAAATGGCTGTCTGGGGAGGCCTTCCAAATAGCTGTGAAAAGAAGAGAAGTGAAAAGCAAAAGAGAAAAGAAAAGATATAAGCATCTGAATGCAGAGTTCCGAAGAATAGCAAGAAGAGATAAGAAAGCCTTCTTCAGTGATCAATGCAAAGAAATAGAGGAAAACAACAGAATGGAAAAGACTAGAGATCTCTTCAAGAAAATCAGAGATACCAAAGAAGCATTTAATGCAAAGATGGGCTCAATAAAGGACAGAAATGGTATGGACCTAACAGAAGCAGAAGATATTAAGAAGAGATGGCAAGAATACACAGAAGAACTGTACAAAAAAGATCTTCACGACCCAGATAATCACGATGGTGTGATCACTGACTTAGAGCCAGACATCCTGGAATGTGAAGTCCAGTGGGCCTTAGAAAGCATCACTACGAACAAAGCTAGTGGAGATGATGGAACTCCAGTTGAGCTATTCCAAATTCTGAAAGATGATGCTGTGAAAGTGCTGCACTCAATGTGCCAGCAAATTTGGAAAACTCAGCAGTGGCCACAGGACTGGAAAAGGTCAGTTTTCATTCCAATCCCAAAGAAAGGCAATGCCAAAGAATGCTCAAACTACAACACAACTGCACTCATCTCACATGCTAGTAAAGTAATGCTCAAAATTCTCCAAGCCAGGCTTCAGCAATATGTGAACCATGAACTTCCTGATGTTCAAGCTGGTTTTAGAAAAGGCAGAGGAACCAGAGATCAAATTGCCAACATCCGCTGGATCATGGAAAAAGCAAGAGAGTTCCAGAAAAGCATCTATTTCTACTTTATTGACTATGCCAAAGCCTTTGACTATGTGGATCACAATAAACTGTGGAAAATTCTGAAAGAGATGGGAATACCAGACCACCTGAACTGTCTCTTGAGAAATTTGTATGCAGGTCAGGAAGCAACAGTTAGAACTGGACATGGAACAACAGACTGGTTCCAAATAGGAAAAGGAGTTCATCAAGGCTGTATATTGTCACCCTGTTTATTTAACTTCTATGCAGAGTACATCATGAGAAATGCTGGACTGGAAGAAACACAAACTGGAATCAAGATTGCCGGGAGAAATATCAATAACCTCAGATATGCAGATGACACCACCCTTATGGCAGAAAGTGAAGAGGAACTAAAAACCTCTTGATGAAAGTGAAAGTGGAGAGTGAAAAAGTTGGCTTAAAGCTCAACATTCAGAAAATGAAGATCATGGCATCTGGTCCCACTACTTCATCAAAAATAGATGGGGAAACAGTGGAAACAGTGTCAGACTTTATTTTTCTGGGCTCCAAAATCACTACAGATGGTGACTGCAGCCATGAAATTAAAAGACGCTTACTCCTTGGAAGGAAAGCTATGACCAACCTAGACAGCATATTCAAAAGCAGAGACATTACTTTGCCAACAAAGTTTCGTCTAGTCAAGGCTATGGTTTTTCCTGTGGTCATGTATGGATGTGAGAGTTGGACTGTGAAGAAGGCTGAGCGTCAAAGCATTGATGCTTTTGAACTGTGGTGTTGGAGAAGACTCCTGAGAGTCCCTTGGACTGCAAGGAGATCCAACCAGTCTGTTCTGAAGGAGATCAGCCCTGGGATTTCTTTGGAAGGAATGATGCTAAAGCTGAAACTCCAGTACTTTGGCCACCTCATGCGAGGAGTTGACTCATTGGAAAGGACTTGATGCTGGGAGGGATTGCAGGCAAGAGGAGAAGGGGAGGACAGGGGATGAGATGGCTGGATGGCATCACTGACTCGATGGACCTGAGTCTCAGTCAACTCCAGGAGTTGGTAATGGACAGGGAGACCTGGCGTGCTGCAATTCATGGGGTCGCAAAGAGTCAGACACGACTGAGCAACTGATCTGATCTGATCTGAGGAACCATTAGGAAGTTGCAAATTCCACATAGAATCAAATATCTCTTCCAATTGTTTGATTGGTCTCAGTCTAAAATAGCATCACTTATATGTTAAATGGGATTAATAGCCAAAAGTCTCAGAAATAGAAGGCTACATTGTTAGCATTTAAACATCTTAGAGTAATTTTTCACTGAAACAGTAAAAAACAAATTGAACAAGTTTTAGTTTTTAAATCAAAGCATATAGGTATAATGAAGGTATATATTTCAAAGATACTGTGGAAAGCAACAAAATCTTGATTGCCTTCATGTCAGTTTTTCAGCATTTTAGAATTTTGCAAGAGCATTTCTTATATATATATTCAGTGCATCTAATCTTTAATGGCAAGGCAACACATAAACATACAAGACTCTGCCTTCCTAGGTGCTCAGGAGGCAGACAATGGTGACTATACCTGAGACTAAATGAGAAACACATAGACATGCAGACAGCACAACTTTGTGGCAAATGGGTAAACAAATGAAAAATCGGGCTTCTGATTCGCCAAAAGGGGTGAGAAACTGAGTGACAGCAAACACTGGCGAATGATCCGAGTCACAGGAGAGAAATTACAGTTAAATCACCAAGTGCCGGTGGATATACACCTGTACACACTCATACCCAAAAGTTGGGTGCACACACATACACACACTTGGACTTCCCTGGCGGCTCAGTTGGTAAAAGCGTCTGCCCACAATGCGGAAGACCAGCGTTCAATCCCTGGGTCGGGAAGGTCCCCTGGAGAAGAAAACGGCACCCCACTCCAGTACTCTTGCCTTGAAAATCCCATGGGTGGAGGAGCCTGGGAGGCTACAGTCCATGGGGTCACAAAGAGTCGGACATGACTGAGAGACTTCACTTTCACTTTTATGTATAGTATGTAAGTATTTGGGCTTCTGTGGTGGCACTGGTGGTAAAGAACCCCCCTGCTAATGCAGGAGATGTAAGAGATGTGGGTTTGATCCCTGGGTTGGGAAGATCCCCTGAGGAGGGCATGGTATTCAGGCAAGTACTCCAGTATTCTTGCCTGGAAAATCCCATAGACAGAGGTGTCTGGCATGCTATGGTCTATAGGGTCACACAGAGTTGAACAGAACTCAAGCAACTTAGCGTACACACAGGCATATAAGTATTTAATCTTTGTTGGTCCCATAAATTGCAATAATACCTCCCTATATGTCAGCTTTTGCTTTGTCTATTATGTTCATTTGTCAAAAATTCTTAACTTTGATGGAGTGAAATTTATTCAATGATTACCTATGTATTTAATGTTGGAATGCCTTGAGAAATTCTTCCCCATTTAAAGTAATAAAGATTGTTTTCCACATTATGTTTTATTTTTATATTTTGGACTTTTACATTTAAACCATTAATATTTGGGGACATGTTTTTATATGTGATGTGAGATAAGATATCTTTTCTCCACATAATTAAGATGATTATTCCAATATGTCTATTTATCCCTAGATATGTGATACTTTTCCACAAGAAAGTCTGCCACAGACTTGCATACCTATTTTTGAACACCCTAATTACATTAATTCTTTTTCACTTTTAATTCTCGTATCATTTTACTGTCTTATACCATGTTAGTGTAATTTCCATGACTTTGTTTTAATAATCTGTGCTAATATTTAGTAAAGCAAACTCCATCCTTTGGGAGTATAAATATCTTTATGATATCATATGTTTATTCAGATATTATTTATGCCCTTGTAGCAAGGATTTCCAATTGGCCCCATTTTCAACTTCCATTCCCCCCCTCATCCTTCATAACTGTGATCTTTTTCTTGGCTGGACACATGGATCTTAAAATAAAAATCTATATTATCCAATATTTTCAGCAATTAGGAAAGTTTCTGAACACACTGATGTAAATGAATTGCTTAAGCTCATGTTCCTCGTCTATTTTCATTTAAATCTCCCACAATTACCTTGCTAAAATAGTATTTAAAATAAATATGATGGAAGATTTATGAGACATAGATTTTTTGACAGCTTTCCTGGTTTCTACCTTGGTGACCTGCTTGATTTTTCTATCTCGTCTTATGTTAGGTTCCTTTTAATCTGTTTAACTGTATAATCAAAGTTAGTTATGTGTGTGTGTGCTTAGTCGCTCAGTTGTGCCTGACTCTTTGCAACCCCAAGGTCTGTAGCCCTCCAGGCTCCTCTGTCCATGGGGATTTTCCAGGCAAGAATACTGGAGTGGGTTGCCATGCCCTCCTCCAGAGGATATTCCTAACCCAGGGATTGAACCCAGGTCTCCCACATTCCAGGTGGATTCTTTCCTGTCTGAGCCACTAGAGTTGAATCCCTGGGTCAGAAACTTTAGTTAGATTTATCAATAAATCCTGTAGAAAGGTGGCATTTTAGCAAGAACCTAAAGGAGGTCAGGGAGCCAAGCATGTGCATATTTTGGCAATGAAGATCACCAGCAAAGGAGACAATTTGTGCAAAGACACTGAAGTTCAAGTATTCCTGACCACAGTCATTGTTGAGGCAATATTGGCTATTAACAGGAGCTTTTGTCTTTTAATTTGGCACAGATTGGAAATTATTTCTGACAGATATTTTTTAAAAGGAAAACTCTAAACTCTAGTTATTCTGTTGAAAATCCACTGTGTCAGCACTGGAGGTGGAGACATGAGGAAACTGAGATGATATTGTCTTGGACCAGGGCAGCAGTGGTGAAGGCAGTGAGAAGCGGTCCGAATTACATAAAATTTGAAGCCTTAGTAAAAAGCATACTGGGCTTCCCAGGTGGAACTGGTGGTGATGAATATGCCCGTCCATGCAGTAGATGCAAGATACACGGGTTCAATCCTTGGTTCAGGAAGATCCACTGGAGAAGGAAATGGCAACCCCACTCCAGCATTCCTGCCTTGAAAATCCCATGGATGGGAGATGCTGGGAGTTACAATCCATACATCATGAAGAGTTGTACAAGACTGAGCACACACACACACAAAGCAGAATAGAGAAAACAGTTAAAGTTTGTTTGCTAGAATCAATAGATCCCTGGGTGGTAGAAAATTTTGTGAGTGAGCTTAAAGGAAAGAGTGAAGATCAGAGCAGAATCCATGAAATTAAGAAAAATGAAAGGTTTGTTATTATAGTTAATGAAAAAATAATGGGATATATCCTGAGAATGAGTGACTGAGAAAGTGTGGGGGGTACAATCATACCAGAAGCTAGGAGAAGAGAGTTTTCAAAATATTATCTACCTAGAGATGGAAATTACCAAGAATTAACTCAGAAGTTTTACAAAAGAGAGTAAGTGAACTAGGTTATTAAAGCTTCAATGAGTAAAGATGCTTTGATCAGATATTAAGAGATGACTGCATCAGGGTGGATAATCAGATGATATAGCCCAATGACAAGTAATTGAAAACTGGTGATAGCACCCCACTTCAGTACTCTTGCCTGGAAAATCCCATGGATGGAGGAGCCCAGTAGGCTGTAGTCCATGGGGTCCCTAGGAGTCGGACACGACTGAGCGACTTCACTTTCACTTTTCACTTTCATGCATTGGAGAAGGAAATGACAACCCACTCCAGTGTTCTTGCCTGGAGAATCCCAGGGACAGGGGAGCCTGGTGGGCTGCTGTCTCTGGGGTCGCACAGAGTAGGACACGACTGAAGTGACTTAGCAGTAGCAGCAGCAGATGGAGTTTAGGAAAATGAAGAAAGATTTGGAAATAGAAATAAACAGTAGGAAAGATAGCTATCCCACCTCCAGGTCAAATTGTAGGAAGTGTGGGAGAGAAAGCAGCCCTCACTGGAGGATACTGCAGAGGCAGTACTTTGTTGATGACGAACAGTGAGTTCCAGAGGATACTTTGGAAAAGTCCAGAAATATAGGACAAGGAAAAGTGAAACAGAGTGCCCAGGCACTGGAATGCAGGAGATGAAGTTTCACCTGGAGTCCAGGGCTTAATATCATAACACCCATGTGATTAATTTTCACAGTGTTTCTATGGCAGATGAGATGGTAAGACTATCATTGTTGAAAGACAGTGTGCAATGGGGATGTTTTTGGAGCATTGAAGATCCCCAAATTTCATTTTCCTTCCCATAATAATGGTTGTAAAGCTGGGAAAACAGCTTAATTAGAGCCCCTGGATTTAAAGTTCCCTCCCAAGGTGGTGGTCCCTGCACAGACAACCTCACTTGCCACCCCTGGAAACATGTTAAAAATGTAAAGCCTTGAGCTCCAAACCAGACCTATTCAATAGGAAACCCTGGGGTGGGGCCCAGTCTTCTTTGTTTTAAAGAATAGTAGGGGCAATTCTCGGAGAAGACAATGGCACCCAACTCTAGTACTCTTGCCTGGAAAATCCTATGGACAGAGGAGCCTGGTAGGATGCAGTCCATGGGGTCCCTAGGAGTCGGACACGACTGAATGACTTCACTTTCACTTTTCACTTTCATGCATTGGAGAAGGAAATGGCAACCCACTCCAGTGTTCTTGCCTGGAGAATCCCAGGGATAGGGGAGCCTTGTGGGCTACTGTCTCTGGGGTTGCACAGAGTCGGACACGACTGAAACGACTTAGCAGCAGCAGCAGCAGGGACAATTCTAATGCACACAAACATCAGTTGTTTGAGACAAGAGACTTTAGAGCTGGAGCTCTGGGGCTTTCCTTCCATTGGCGATCTGGATGCTAGCGTTCATGGCCAAAGAGTCTGATTTTAGGAGCTGTGCTCTTAACCAATACACTGCATTTTCTCATGATAGCTTAGTGTGCTATATAACATTTTGAAGAATTTCAGTGATATTACCATAAGAGCCATGGATCAAGACCGAACAATAGTTAGCAGATACAACTGAAACTCATCCAGAAGATTAAAAATCACAACTATCAAGATTATTAACAAAAAATATCTGTTTAAACAATTATATGTATGCCCCAAAAGGAAATTAATATTCTTTCCTATACATATGGGCTTCCTTGATAGTTCAGTTGGTAAAGAATCCACCTGTAATGCAGAAGACTGGTTCAATTCCTGAGTCAGGAAAATCCCGTGGAGAGGAGAATGGCAGTCCACTCCAATATTCTTGCCTGGAAACTACCATGGACAGAGGAGCCTAACGGGCTACAATTCATGAGATCGCAAATAGTCAGACACGAGTGGGTAACTAAGCACACAACACACACATATATGTGTGTGTGTGTGAATCAGATATAGACAGATTTGACATTTAAAATTAAACTATTTTTATAATGAAAATATCAATGTAGAACATCTTAAAAAGAAATGTCAAAAGCCGAAGGCTATTAAAGCCACATAGATTTCTTTTCATTCAAGGAAATTTGGTAGAAACAGTTGATAATAACTCAAATTCATTTTATTCTTGAATGGTTGTACTCAATTTGGATAGCATATACACTTTACACTGCACATTTGATACAATAAAATGGCTGAATACAGATGTTTAAGCCATCTGTTATAACAGAAAAATAATCTTTTCAAAACTATGATTGAAAGAATAATTAATAAATAGATAAAATGGAAATGGAGTCATTACTATTAATTTATGTTTAACTCCACATGAAAAATTGGCAGATTTTATATCTCATTAGTATTATTGAGATTGTTAAAATGGAAAAAAAATATCAGTTTCTCAGGAAATATTTGATGACAGGCTCAATCAATAAAGAAGTAAGATAGATTAATCAATTCATTTATTCAGCAAATTCATTCAACAATCCATTCTGCTGTATTAGTCCTAGAAATATGCAAAGCCAGTGTTTCTGCACTTCAGACATTCACACCCTTGGAACAATAGTATGGCACCACAGAGCAGTTTTTCCCATTCATCCATCTATAAGAAAAGTTCCATTGAATTAGTATGAAATCTTCATAATTAGGATTTATGTATTTATGCTTTCAATATTTTTAGTCATTAAGATTTGTGATTTTGCATCATGATATTGTGATTTATAATGAGAAATGTATATTTGGTCTTCATCCCTAGGTCTACTACAGAGCTCCTAAAACTCTTAGAGTCTCCTAGATGCTGAGAACCTTAAATATCTTTTGTTGTATTTATGTTGTGTCATTTGGGAAGCACCTAAGGATTGGGGATTGGTTGCAAGGAGAACCAACAAAGCTATTAAAGGATTAGAAATGTCAATCTTGACCCTCCAAACTCTGGGGAAGGGAAGAGGCTAGATGTTGAATCAATCACCGATGGCTAGTGGTTTAATCAATCATTCTAATATAATGAAGCCTGCATAAAACCCTAAAAGGAGGGGGTTTGGAAAATTTCCAAGTTGGTGAACAAAAGGAGATTTAGGGAGAGTAACATGCCTAGAGAGCTCAAGGGAGCTCAAAATTCTTTCCCCACACCTTGCTCTATACATCTCTTCCATCTCACTGTTTGTGAGATACATACTTTTTAATAAACAAATAATCTATCAAA
Organism: Bos grunniens; assembly: GCF_055505025.1. NCBI lineage: Eukaryota > Metazoa > Chordata > Mammalia > Artiodactyla > Bovidae > Bos > Bos grunniens. Next base: position 10,962,545 of record NC_141184.1, on the reverse strand, counting down.
TAAAATATTTTTGAGTTCTGTGAACTGTGCTAACATATTAATCAAACCTGAGGAGATGGTCCTGAGAACCTCTGATTTACAGGCAGTAGGTCAGAAGCAGCACTTCCCTGGTAGCTCAACTGATAAAAAATCCGCCTGCAATGCAGGAGACCCCGGTTCAATTCCTGGGTTGGGAAGATTCCCTGGAGAAGGGATGGGCTTTCCACTCCAGTATTCTTAGGCTTCCCTGATGGCTCAGTTGGTAAAGAATCTGCATGCAATGTGGGAGACCTGGGCTCAATCCCTGAGTTGAGGAAATCCCCTGGAGGAGGGCATGGCAACCCACTCCAGTATTGTTGCTTGGAGAATTCCCATGGGCAGAGGAGCCTTGAGAGCTACAGTCCATGGGGTTGCAAAGAGTCAGGCCAGACTGAGTGACTAAGCACAAGTCAGAAGCACAGGTGATCGATCACCTTGGATTGTTTTGGTGTCTGGAGGAGGTGGGGGCTGTCTTGTAGGATGGTAACCTGTGGAATCTGGTGTGGTCTCTGGGTAGTGTCAGAACAGAGCTGAATTATAAGATGCCCAGCTGATGTCTCTGGAACATTCTTAGTTGAAAGTGTGGAGAAATTCCCACAACAAACACACACATGTTAAAACTGGGTCCAGGAACAATTTTGCACATACTTCTGAAGGGGGACATACCTTAACTCTTCATAGATGATTAGCACCTATTAGTTCAGCAGAAATTTAACATGATTGTATAAAATGGGGGGCACTCCTAGGAGACCATAGTAAGTATTGTACTACTGCATAGACTGGATTAAAAGGGGAAAATAAATATGTGAAGTTAAGTGTTTCTTTGTCCTCCAAGCCCTCCTTGGTGGTTCAGTGGTTGATAGTCTGCTTGCAATGCAGAGTATACCAGTCTGATTTCTAGTCCAAGAAGATCCCATGTGTCTTAGAGCAACTAAGCTGGTGTCCCACAACTGCCGAGCCCGTGTACCTACAGAGGCTGCTCCATAACAAGAGGAGCCACCACGACGAGAAGCCTGCACCCCGCAACTAGAGAAAGCCCGGGCACAGTAATGAGGACCCAGCACAGCCCGTAAGTAAATAAATATATAAAAAAGTGGCTGCACCATTTTAAAAAATATTTCTATGTCCTACATTGTATAAAGCTCAATCTGTTCAAGTTTATGACAGAAAGCCTAACCCAAAGAATTCTTGCTTAAAATTTAAAGACAAAAGATAGTGTGCAGTAATGAAGAACCAGCACAGCCAATAAATAAATAAACACTATAAAAATAAAGTGGCTGCACCATTTTTTAAAAAAATACTTCCATGTCCTACATTTGTATAAAGCCAAATAAGTTGATGTATATGACAGAAAACCTAACGCAGAGAATTTTTGCCTTAAAATTTAAAGATCAAAGACAGTACTTGTCAACTTCAATTGCTGACTTCAATTTCACCAAGATTATATCTAAAGCTGAGTCCAATTTTTATCTACAATAAGCATAATGTGAGCTGAAATTAATAGGTTCTAGTGGGTGAATTAAAATCTCTTTGTTACTGTAAAAATCATAAGAACATATTATGTGAAAACATGGAGTTTGATTAACACTACCAACAATTTCAATGGCTGGACATATAATGAAAAGAGATTCCATTTAGGCAAAATAACCTCATAAATACTTCATGAAACTAATATATTCTTATAAGCGTAACACTAAAAAATTTGTAGGAAGAAACAGTGCAACACGAATTCCAATCATTCCAATCACATAATTAAGCCAAAATGAATAGAGTCTTTCTAATAAGACTTTAAAAACATACTCGAGATTAGATGAAAACCATATAAAAATCCAGAAATTTCAAAGAATGTGATTAATATCATTATAGATGATAAAAATTTGAATTAATGAATTTATTGATTGACTGTTTCAAACTATCTGGAAGTTTTCACATGTGTTTGCTTGAATTTGAGCCACTAATGAGAACATTTAACTTTTTAGATGCGTGGCATACAAGTTTGGCTACGTGTGTAAGTCAGTGGTGAATCACTATAATCTCTGAGACGATATGCATTGAATTATCAAATTCCACTCATGCCTCCAAGGGCAACAAGATTCCCCGGTGGCTCTGGTAAAGAATCTGCCTGTAATGCAGGAGACCCAGGTTTGATCCCTAGGTCAGGTTGATTCCTTGGAGACTGGAATGGCAACCCACTGCAGTATTCTTGCCTGGGGAATTCCATAGACAGAGGGGCCTGGTGGGCTACAGTCCATAGGGTCACACAAAAGTCAGACACGACTGAGTGACTAGTACACTTTCCTAGGGCAACTCATTTAAGCTTATTAATCTAAAATCTCCTTTGTTTTTAAAAGTAATATTAATAAAAACATAACATCTTTCTAATGAGTTTTGAAGAAAATACTTATTAAAAATATTTTATAGTATGTAAGTACTAAATATATGTAAGAAATAATCACGATGATAAACACGGTGTTAAGAACATATTCCACCTCCCAGATGAAATATCCTCATTCCAAATCTCTCCTCTCAAACTCAAAAAACTAGACAGACCAAAAAATTATGCTTTCATCCAGCAAAACAAGTCAAACAAAAATCTTTGATAAAAGGACAACAGCATGAGTAGGAGACAGAGGATATTCCAAACTTCAATAATATATAAATAGGAAATAAATACCTAAATAGAAAAATTGGTTCTAAGGTTCTTCAGAAGCAAGAAAGTGAAGGAGGCAGTTTGTAGAAATCTCATCAAAGTGGTTCATGGCAAATAGGTGGGGAAACAGTGAAAACAGTGGCTGACTTTATTTTGGGGGCTCCAAAATCCCTGCAAATGGTGACTGCAGCCATGAAATTAAAAGATGCTTACTCCTTGGAAGGAAAGTTATGACCAACCTAGACAGCATATTCAAGAGCAGAGACATTACTTTGCCATCAAAGGTACGTCTAGTCAAGGCTATGGTTTTTCCAGTAGTCATGTATGGATGTGAGGGTTGGACTATAAAGAAAGCTGAGGGCCAAAGAATTGATGCTTTTGAACTGTGGTATTGTAGAAGACTCTTGAGAGTCCCTTGGAATGCAAGGAGATCCAACCAGCCCATCCTAAAGGAAATCAGTCCTGAGTGTTCATTGGAAGGACTGATGTTGAAGCTGAAACTCCAATACTTTGGCAGCCTGATGAGAAGAGCTGACTCATTTGAAAAGACCCTGATGCTGAGAAAGATTAAAGGCAGGAGGAGAAGGGGATGATAGAGGATGAGATGATTGGATGGCATCACTGACCCAATGGACATGAGTTTGGGTAAACTCCGGGAGTTGGTGATGGACAGGGAGGTCTGACCTGCTGCAGTCCATGAGGTCACAAAGAGTCAGACACGACTGAGTGACTGAACTGAATTGAACTGAATATCAAAGCAGAGGGGCCTGGAAGAGACAAAGCACAGGTAAAGTTACCCCAAGAAGTAGGAAAGCCCCACCATGAGTGTAGGTAATCTGAGAACCTTCTGAGACCGTTGTTCCTGGTGAATAACTTCAGTGAATATCAGCAGCTTTTCACCAAGATCCTCTGAGCTTCGTTTTGATGTGCTTGCATCTTTATTCCACTCCATCCAACAGCCAACATGAGTACTGCCTTCTAGAGGGCCTCTTCTGGGCTTGTGGGGTCCTTTTCCTTGCGGGCACAAAGAACTCAAGGTGACCCTAAACAATGAGTGTGGAATTCAAAAGTCCAGTGTTATTGCTGAAGACTGTTACAATGCTGAGGAGCTACAGGATTTAGCCAAATATCACAAGCTCACCTGGCTTCCTTCTCTTTCCTATTTTTGTTTCTAAACTTCCTTGCCAGCTTCCTTTGGAGCACTTTTATTTTTTCCCAGAGAATTCAAGCCAAATAAATAGTTTCTAGCAAATTGAAAGTTAAGAAACCTGAAATTGCATAAGTTCCTGGGAGGAAGCAGTGCTTCTCAGGATGAATGGGGTAACCTGGAATGAAAGGTCCTCCTTAGAGGCTTGACACCACAAGGAAAGAAGGATGCAGGTGGAATAAGTAATAGCTTTATAGTAATGACAAAGAATGATGTGACAGATATATGAAAGTACTTCTCTCTTCCCCAGTGAACAAAATCAATTTAACAAAATTATATTCCACTGTAGCTTATGGATGTGAGAGTTGAAGCATAAAGAAGTCTGGGCACCAAAGAATTGATGCCTTTAAATTGTGGTGCTGGAGAGGACTCTTGAGAGTCCCTTGGATAGCAAGGAGATCAAACCAGTCAATCCTAAAGGAAATCAAGCCTGAATACTCATTGGCAGCAGTGAAGCTGAAGTTCCAATACTTTGGCCACCTGATGCCAAGAGCCAACTTATTGGAAAGGACTCTGTCGCAGGGACAGACTGAAGGCAAAAGCAGAAGGGGGAGACAGAGGATGAGACGGTTAGGTAACATCACCAACTCAGTGGACAAGAATCTGAGTGAACTCTGGGAGATAACGAAGGACAGGGAGGCCTGGTGAGCGCAGCCCATGGGGTCCGCAAAGAGTCGGACACAGCTTAGCAACTGAACAGCAACATTCCACTATATCAATACTATTGACAGATTCAGGTGTTAATGACTTCAAAAAGTGGCCAAACTGCAGAGAGTTGCCTAACCAAAAGTGATATTCCTACCATAGGTAGCATACACTCAAGAATATTGAAACAAGTTGTTATGAAGACATGGCCATCTGCCCTAACTGGGACAATTTTGAAAGACCATGGTAGCTCCAGATCATTCCATGCGGAAATGATCACAGCTCTGTTTCTTCCTCTGCCACCCACTATGCTTTCTTCCACTACCTGTCACAGGTGTTGATCTTAAGGGCACCCTTAATAAATATTCTGAAGGCTAAATTCTATATCAGAGTCAGTTGTTAAGGCACCTAACCTGTGACATTTGTTGCTGATTAGTAGCTAAGTTATGTTTGATTCTTTTGTGATCCCATGGACTGTAGCCCACCAGGCTCCACTGTCCATGGAATTTACCAGGCAAGAATACTGGAGGGGGTTGCCATTTCCTTCTCCAGGAAGTCTTCTGAAACAGGGATTGAGTCCAGGTCTCCTACATTGCAGACAGGTTCCTTACCACTGAGCCACCAGGGGATGCAAACCTGTGACATAAACCAAACTAAATTCTCAATATCTGCTGACACCATTATTATTTCTGATTGGGCTCAAGGGGAATCATGCATAAAAAGATATTGTAAGAAGAAACATAATATGAAAAAAATACATTTCAGCTAATGAAAATTCCCCCCACAAAACATTCATGAAGCAGAGGAAACTTATAACCAAAACATCCTTAAGCAATTATTTGCTTGTGATAAAATCCCCTTGTAACAAATGTCACAAACTGAAAACAGAAGAGAAGGAAAAGAAAGACGTGAGTCAAGAATTGTGTTTAAAAATGAATATATTTTAAATAACTCAGAATAATGTTATAAATAAACATGAAATTGCAAATATCAGTGAAGAAAGCCATGATAATAGTCAAGACAAAGAGAATGAAATACAGGGATTTAAAGAATAAGAAAATGAAATAAAATAAGAAGCAAATGGCATCATTGATTGGTATATGAGACAAAAATAGAAGCTGTATTGTATTAAGAGTTCATAAAGAAGAGAAACCAAACAATGAAGTAGAACACATATTTAAACTATCTAAGAAATTTTTCTAGAAATAAAGAATTGACTCTTATATAGAAACAGTCCATAGTGTATATATGGAAATTAATGCCTTGATGATGTATTTTAACATAGTAAAATGATTAGATTTTGACAAACAAATGAGCAAGCAGGATTCCCAGGAAAACAATACTAAGGACGAAAAGATGTTAGAAGAAGAGGAATGGAAGGAGGAGGAGGAGAAAAAGAGAACCAACCTAATACCAGACATTTTCAGAGCAATATAGAAAATAAGAAGGAAATCCATAAGATTTCTAAGAAATTTAAAGTTCAAAGGGTGGGCCAAGGACTTTGTATTCAACAAAGTTGTGCTTTAAGGAACAAGATATAGGGAAAAGAGTCTGAAACACCCAATAACTCAGGGAATACTGCATTCTTGAATACTTTTTTTAAAAGTTGTCTAGAAAACAAGCTTTGTCACCTGAAGCTTGGCAGCAGAATGAAGGGGATGATGAGACAGTCTCAAAGTATCAACTTGTAGATTATTCATTACAAAGAGGAAATGATACTTTAACAATGAAGAAAATCAATGATCCAAGTCAAAACCACCAAGGATGGTCTAAACATACACCAAGAGGAAAAAAGCAAACCCAGTTACCCAATACCTAACCTATGTTCTTCTTCCAAATTATCAATATTATTAGAGAAATAAAATTTTGGAGAAATATTCTAGATTAAAGAAAGCTAAAGAAATATGAAAACTAAATTCAGTGCATTAACTATAATTCCATTCTGTTTTTAAAATGCTGTAAGACCTATTAGGCAATTGAGCAAACATGAATTTGTTATCAACACTAAATTCCTTAAATGTGATCATTGTACTGTAGTTTTATCACAAGAGCATCCTTGTTCTTGGGCAAACTCCGGGAGATGGTGAGAGACAGGAAAGCCTAGCATGCTGCAGTCCAAGGGGTTACAAAGAGTCAGATACTACTGGGAGACTGAGCAACAACAATCCTTGTTCTTAGAAAACTCATGCTATAGTACTTATAGGTGAAGTGCCATGATTCCTACAACTGATTCTCAAATGGTTCACCAGAGGAATATATGGTTGTATATATTTATCTTAAAAGATAAATAAGGTCCATCTAGTCAAAGCTATAGTTTTTCCAATAGTCATGTATGAATGTGAGAGTTGGACTATAAAGAAAGCTGAGTGCCTAAGAATTGATGTTTTTGAACTGTGGCGTTGGAGAATACTCTTGAGAGTCCCTTGGACTACAAGGAGATCTAACCAGTCCATCCTAAAGGAAATCAGTCCTGAATAGCCATTGGAAGGACTGATGCTGTAGCTGAAACTCCCAATAATTTGGCCACCTGATGCAAAGAACTGATTCATTTGAAAAGACCTTGATCCTGGGAAAAATTAAGGGCAGGAGGAGAAGGGGACGACAGAGGATGAGATGGTTGGATGGCATCACCGACACAATGAACATGAGTTGGCAATGGATAGGGAGGCCTGGCATGCTGCAGTCCATGGGGTCACAAAAAGTCAGACTTGACTGAGCAACTGGACTGAACTGAAAAAGATAAAAACTATGGTAAAACATATGATTTTGATAATAAAATCATCATGGATGTAGGTAAAACTATTCACTTAACTTTGTTTTTGAGATTTTCAATATAAGTTATAGGGGCTAAGTACACTTGAATTCTCACCAAGAGTATAAGACATCTTCAAACAATATTATCAGGTTACTTAGTATATTGTGTGTGTGCTCAGTCATTTCAGTCGTGTCCAACTCTTTAAGACCTCATGGACTGTAGCCCACCAGTCTCCTCTGTCCGTGGGGTTTCCCAGGCAAGAATACTGGAGTAGGTTGCCCTTTCCTTCTCCAGGGGATCTTCCCGACCCAGGGATTGAACCTGTGTCTCTTGTGTCTATTGCATAGGCAGGCAGATTCTGTACCACTGTGCCACATAGAAAGCTAATGTATTAAAACCAGCTAGAAACTAGGATAAAATTCACATGTCATCAAGTTTTTCAAAGTAATAGTAAAATAAATAATTTGGAAACTTTGAAATGATGATGCTTAACTGTAGTGAATATATTTTTGAGTTTGCTCTTAACAATAAACAACATATAAGAAAATAAGTATAGATGCAGTTATCCTTCTCCTGTATCTTTTAATAAGGTAATTGAAAACTCAAGTTCCAAACTAAAACATATTTCTGGTGGAGAAAACCACTTTATACAATACTGGAAGCAAAGCTCTTCAGATCATGGCTGCACTGAAGTGATGGGATGTGGCAGTGCTACTCCTTAGGGACTCTGCTTCCCTCTCTTAGCGCTACCATCACCATGACAACCTGGATTGCATGTACTGCATTAGCTAATTGATGCTCCATCAGTCTTAGCATTTTCTTCCACAGTCTTCTCCCAGAACATCACAAACTACTTTTGTTCTTAAGAGAGCGGTGTACCAGAAGGCCTTGACTCTAGTTAAACGGAGGCAGGAGATAGGTGGGCTCCAGGCTACACATTTGCAACTAGCCTCCTGTTTATATTTCTTGAGGAAAGAAGTAGGTGGGCTGCAGCATAGACTCCTATAGCCAGCATCCTATTTACGCTTCCAGATAGAAATAACATCAGGAACAGGGTAAAGAGCTGAACTTTGCCTCCGGAGGATGCTTTAAGATAACAGTAATGGAGGGGCAGAGAGGAGCTGAGTTCTGCCCAGATAAAAGATAAAGTGACTGCATATTCTCATTCTTGCAGTCAAGGCAACCTCCCTGACTACACATGCTCAGAAAGACTCCTTGGGGATCAAAAAGGAGAAGGCACCACCCGATAATAGGTAATACCAAGCATCCATGGGCTTCTGCCCTGGAATCCATCTTGGCTAAAAGTTACAAACACATGTTAGGGAGGGTCATAGGGCAAGTCAAGTGTGGAAAAAAACAGGAGAATTGAGTAAAGGTAAAGACCCAGGGAGTTCTTAGGTAGCTCGGTAATAAAGACTCCGCCTACCAATGCAGGAGACATGGGCTTGATCCCTGCGTCAGGAAGATCCTCTGGAGGAGGAAATGGCAACCCACTCCAATATTCTTATCTGGAAAATTCCATGGACAGAGAGCCTGGTGGGCTATAAATGCAAAGAGTGACTGAGCACACATGGAAAAGAAGACCCAGAAGAACTGCCCTCTTTATAAATGATATGTCCATGGGATTCTCCAGGCAATAAATGATTTAATGCTCTCTTTACTGGGCTCCTCCTCACTAAGGAGGATAGCCACACCTTTCTCCCTGGGTGTGTATCTCTGTCTTGCTTCTGTCTTAACTAAACAGTTTCACTCTGAGCTCTTAATAAGCTCTGTATCTGTTTTCACAGTTTTTGCCTTCTTGAAACATTCTTGCTTTCAAGCAGGGCAAGAGCCAGGGGAACTTTGCTTTTAATCTCTAACGTTGCTGGTCTAGCAGCTAAGATCCCTGGCTTTCATCCAGGCTACCCACATCTGATTCCTGGGCAGGGAACTAGAATTTTGCTTCAAGCTACCAGTCAGGGCTGTCTCCTCAAGATCAAAGCATATTCAAAAAGCTCTATATACTAATAACCACTTTGGGTATACTGTCTCAATTCCAATAGTTCATCCACCAAACTGTGGATCCATCTTTCAAAATGAAATATCAGTTTTTGCACAGCCAGCAAAAGTGCTCAAAGAAAGTTCTCTGCTTTCTGCTCAGTCGTATCTGACTCTTTGCAACCCCATGGGCTATAGCGCACCAGGCTCCTCTGTCCCTGGGATTTCCTAAGCAAGAATACTGAAGTAGGTTGCCAATGCTTCCTCCAGGTCATCTTCCCGATCCAGGGACTGAACTTACGTCTCCTGTGAATCCTGCATTGGCAGGTGGATTCTTTACTGCTGTGTCATCGGGGAAGCCCTCAAAAAAGCCATCAGATACAATTTACTTAATTTTCTGTGCATAAACACACATCAATTAGAAAATAATTACAAAAATCACTACTGAAATGGCATTCCATCTTTGTGGTTGATCACATCTTCTCATATAATTTTTACAGGAACATTTTCTGAATTTTCATAATCATTACTACTATTTGTGTGGACTTTTACATGTGTATTTTTATAATATAAAATACTACTTATTAGTTTCCCTTTGTTCATTATTGTAACTTGCAGGCGTTTTGTACTAGCCACTTTCTATAAACTATAGTTTGTCCTACACCACCTTGCTGCTGCTGCTGCTGCTGCTAAATCGATTCAGTCGTGTCCGACTCTGTGTGACCCCAAGGACGGCAGCCCACCAGCCTCCCCCGTCCCTGGGATTCTCCAGGCAAGAACACTGGAGTGGGTTGCCATTTTCCTTCTCCCATGCATGAAAGTGAAAAGTGAAAGTGAAGTCGCTCAGTCGTGTCCAACTCTTAGCGACCCCATGGACTGAAGCCTACCGTCTCCTCCATCCATGGGATTTCCCAGGCAAGAGTACTGGAGTGGGGTACCATCGCCTTTTCTGACACCGCCTTACTAGGATTTACTAAAATTCCTACTAGGCTGTATAGCTCTGGAGGTCAAGGACACTATTTTTCTTTACTCATCGTTGAAAGCCCAGCTGATAGTAAAATTCAGGGTTGTCAGATGTGGAAGGCTAAATGACAGCCAGTCCAAAAATATCCCTGTCCTAATTCCTAGAACCTGTAAATAGATTACCTTCTATGACAAAAGAAAGTTTGCAGATCTGACTGCCTTAAGGATTTTGGGATGGGGAAGTTATCCTAGATGTCCCATTGGACTCATGAATACCACAAGGGTATTCATAGGAGAGAGGCAGGAAATTAGAGATCCGAAGGTGCCCTACTGGCTTTGAAGATGGAGGAAAGGGCCAGGAGGAAGTAGGTGGCCTCTTGACGCTGGAAAAGACAAGAGGAGATGGATTCTTGCTCTGGATGAAAAATATAGCCTGCCATATCTGTAAGCAAAGGCCACCACTACAACAACATAGACAGTGATCCCTGAAGGAACTCAAGATGGAGTCAAGCAGCTTGCTGCTTTTCCAAGCCCTCCGCCATGCAGCCATCCTCCAGTGTGCCCCCTGAAGAGCCTCAGAAAGGGGAAGAAGAGGATACTGGCCCCAGATAGCCAAATGTGCTTCTCAGCTGTTCAGTTTTGTCTGACTCTTTGCAGTCCCATGGACTGTAGCCCACCGGACTCCTCTGTCCATGGAAACTTCCTGGCAAGAATACTGGAGCAGCTTGCCATTTCTCACTCCAGGGGGTCTTCTGAACCAAGGGACTGAACCAGAGTCTTAAGTCCCCTTCATTGGCAGTCAGGTTCTTTACCGCTAGTAACACCTGGAAAGCCCCCTAGACTGCTAAGGTGCATGTCAAAGTGACAGTTTCAATGATCCCAGACCCTTGCATCTTCCCATACAAAGAAACCACTGCATTCATTAACTTGAATTGTCTGGTTTCCTTTAATTAACATTAACAATTTGATGTTCCAACTACCTGGTTTTTGTTGCAAAACTCCTATAGATCCTAATTCTTCCCTCACCTCTTTGGAATAGTCCCTCAGAGACATCTGAGAGGCTCTCTCATGAGTTTAAGTCCTCAGGAAGTTCACCAAATAAAATATAATTCTTAACTATTAGTTCTGCATTTTTTTTCCCCAGTGGACACCAGACTTAAGAAGAAATAAGCCACACTGACACCACTGCCTATAATACGGTGAGACTTATTTTAAATTTTGACCTCCATAACTCTAAGCTTGTGTTGTTTTAAGCCATTATCTCACATGATAGCAAAGTAATACTCAAAATTCTCCAAGCTAGGCTTCAACAGTACATGAATCGAGAACTTCCAGTGTTCAAGCTGAATTTAGAAAAGGCTGAGGAACCAGAGATTAAATTGCCAACATCCATTAGATCATAGAAAAAGCAGGACAATTCCAGAGAAACATCTAATTCTGCTTCATTGACTATGCTAAAGCCTTTGACTATGTGGATCACAACAAACTGTGAAACATTCTTCAAGAGATGGGAATACCAGACCACCTTACCTGACTCCTGAGAAATTTGTATGCAGGTCAGGAAGCAACAGAACTGGATATGGAACAACAGACTGCCTCCAAATTGGTAAAGGAGTATATCAAGGATGTATAGTGACACCCTGCTTATTTAACTTATATCCAGCATATGTCATGCGAAATGCCAGGCTGGATGAAGCACAAGTTGGAATCAAGACTGCCAGGAGAAAAATCTATAGCCTCAGATATGCAGATAACACAGCCCTCATGGCAGAAAGTGAATAGGAAATGAAGAGCCTCTTGATGAAAGTGAAAGAGGAGAGAAAAAAACTGGCTTGAAACTCAGCATTCAAAAAATGAAGATCATGGCACCCAGTCCCATCACTTCAAGGCAAATAGGTGGCAAAATAATGGGAACACTGAGAAACTTTATTTTCTTGGGCTCCAAAATCACTGGAGATGGTGACTGAGCCCTGAAATGAAAAGAAGCTTGCTCCGTGGAAGAAAAGCTATGACCAACCTAGGCAGCATATTAAAAAGCAGAGATATCACTTTGCTGACCAAGGTCTGTATAGTCAAAGATATGATATTTCCGGTAGTTGTATATGAATGTGAGAGTTGGACTAGAAAGAAAGCTGAGCGCCAAAGAATTGACACTTTCGAACTGTGGTGTTGGAGAGGACTCTTGAGAACCCCTTGAACTGCACGGAGATCAAACCAGTCAGTCCTAAAGGAAATCAGTCCTGAATATTCTTTGGACGGACTGATGCTGAAGCTCAGACTCCAATAATTTGGCCACCTGATGTGAAGAATTGACTCATTTGAAAAGATCCTGATGCTGGGAAAGATTGAGGGCAGGAGGAATAGCGTTTGACAGAGGATGAGGTGGTTGGATGGCATCACCAACTCAATGGACATGAGTTTGAGCAAGCTCTGGGAGTTGGTGATGGACCGGGAAGCCTGGCATGCTGTAGTCCATGGGGTTGCAGAGAGTAAGACACCACTAATCGACTGAGGTGAACTGAAGCCTCTATATTTGTGGTAAATTCTTACAATTAAGGAATTAATAAATAAATTTTACCACTGTAAACTCAGGTTTTATACATTAAGGTAATTTTTCTTAGATCATATGCAAATACAATTAGGATACAAAATGAAATTTTTCTGACCATAAACATTATGCTATTTTTATCAGTTTTACTAAACTATGACAGTTATCACCATGAGACAACATTATGAAAACTGGACTGTGTGCTTGGTACTAAAATACTTTTTCTGTATTACTTTAGTCATTTTAATTAAGAGGGAGGACAGCAAATAAACTTCAGTAAGTTTCATTGATTAATATGCATTTCTGGGGTGAATGGTAGAATCAAAATGTTACCTATGTAACATACTAGTAGCTATTCAGCTTACTAATTCAAACAGAATGTTTATGTTCAAATAAACATCATTAAAAATGATGGAATGAATGGATGTTAAAACTATCATGTATATTAAATATTTTGAAAGAGTTAAGATCATCTCATTGATAATCATTTAGTACGAATTCAACTGCTCTCAATAATTTTCATAACATAATGCATCAAATTTTGTGTGTTTAATGTTATAATTGAATAGTATATTGTTTCACCACCCACATCATAAAACTACAAAGGTTTTTCAAAATAAGGTTTATTGAAGTATAATTTATATGCAATAAATCACACCCTTTTAAACTGCACTGTTTGTTGAGTTTTGTTAAATGTATATTATTGTGGATTCACTACCACAATGAAAATATAGAATATTTATATCTCCCCAAAAGGTTTACTCCTACTACTTTGCACTGAAAACTGTCCCACCCCTAATCCTTGTCAACCACTGGTTTGTTTACAGTCACTCAAATGTTGACTTTTATAGACCGTAATGTAAATTGTATCATACAATATGTACTCTTTTGTGTCTGGCTTCTTTCATTTAGCATAATACTTTCAAGATTCATCCATGCTCTTGTGTGTTTCAGTAGCTCATTCTTTTCATTTCTGATTTGATTTCTAAGGCATGGATATACCAGAATTTGTTAATTCGTTCAGTAGTTAATAAGCATCTGGGTGCTTTGCAATTTGGGCATACTATAAATAAAACTGCCTGAATATTTGCATGTCTTTGTTTTCACTTCACTTGAATAAATACCTCAGAGTTGAATCGATAGTTCATGTGGTAGGTATATGTTTAACTTTATAGGAAACTTTCAAACTACTTGCCAAACTGAATGAAGCAGTTTGCATTTTCATCTGTAACATATGAGATCACAATTTCTCCTATCTCTGTCACCAGTTGAAACTGCCAGGCTTTTTCATTTTAGCCATTCTTGTGAGTGCGCCTCCATTTTCTTAATTAAGGGCAAGCAGTATTGATCATCTTTTAATAAATATTTTGTGGTCATTTGTATATCTTATTGTGTGATGTGTTTCTGTATGGTTTGCTCATTTTTTTTAATCGAGTTATCATCTTAGTATTGAGTTGAAAGACTAGAGTACTTAATTTTTGGTAAAGAACTTTTATAAGATATTTGCAAATACATTCTTCCAGGCTTGGGTTGACCTTTTATTTTCCTAATTGTGCCTTTGAAAAAGCAAGTTTTAATACTGAAGAAATAGTTTTCACATTTTACACATTTTTCTTTTATGACTTGTGCTTTTGTATCTTGTTTAAGAAATATTTTCAAATGTATATCTAATAGCTCCAGAGCCATTTAATGACTATATTATCATATATATATACACACACACACACACACACACACACACACACACACACATGCTATAAACCTCATGGTACAATCTCATATTTTTATTAAATATTCACATAAATTAAAAAGAAGTTAACATAAAGACCAAAATTTTTAAAAATTATAGTTTATATGTACCATTTATGGTATTATTCATACTTTCCTGGTGATTCAGGTTTCAATCTGATATAATTTCCTTTCAGTCTGAAGAAGTTTTTACAAACTTTTTGTGGTGACATTCTTGCAATTAATTTTCTTAACTTTCTTATATCTAGAAACACATTTTTCATCTTTGAAGAAAGCTTTTGCTCGATCCAGAATCTTGGGGTAACGCTTTTTAGTAATTCAGCTCCTTACAGATGCTACTTGAGTGTTTTTTGGTGTTCATGATTCCTTCCTTTAAGTCTCTGGCTGAATCATTTTTTCAGTTTATTATGATACTTTTCTCTTGATTCTTTCAAGTTTCAGTATTAACATCTGACTTTCAATGGTTTGCCTATGTGTGACCTTTTTTGGTGTTTACTCTAGGTTTGCATTGAGAATATTGAATCGATAGTTTTGTATATCTCATAAAATTTGGGAAATTTGGAGACATTATTTCTTCAAACATTTTTCTGAACATATTAGATTCTAATTTCATGTATTTTCAGCTATTTGACACTATCTGAAAATTCCTGAGTCTCTGCATTTTCTTTTTTTCAGGGCTTTGTCTCTTTGTACTTTGATAATTAGTAGTGTTGTGTATCCAAGTTCACTGATTTTTCTTTTCTCTGTGGTTTCTCTTCAATTTTTAAATTCATCCAGTTGGTATTTGTTTATATTTAATTTTAGGCATTTTAGCTCTCAGTTCTAGAAATTCCTTTCTTCCTTTGTTATTGCTTCCATTTATCTGATGAGATTTCCTTTTTTTTTTTAAGTTAAGTAATTTTTTTTTACTTCCCTAAGAATATTTATCATGGCTCTCAAAAGTCTTTATTTCCTTATTTCAATCTATGGATCATTTCAAGATTGATTTCATGTTATTGCCTTTTTGAGACAGTCGGGAATATTACCCAATTTCCTGGTTCTCTTTATGTTAGGAAATTTTAGATTGTACTTTAAACAATTAATTGCATTTCAGTGGAAAACTGCATTGTCTAGAAGACAATCTTCAGATAATTTGATTTAGATCCTTGTCTTCTGACCTAAAGCTTGGTAAGTCATAATTAACTTACAAATCTGCAAATTCTGTTTTCTCTGGTAAAAAGTTCAACTCGCTTTTCTCTATGCTGCAGGGAAAAAAATAATTTTGCTCCCATGTGAGCACTCATTTCAATATCCCTGCTGTATATCTTTTGAAATGGTTATAACTTGTATCTGATCACTTCTTGATAAATAAATAGAACAAAATATTTCAAATGTGTTCATCTTTATACCTGTATGAGGCTCATAATTTTACGTTCTCTTTTGAAAATTGTCTTTGAGAGTATCCTAAGTGTTATGAATGTAGAGATGTTAGAAATCTAAAACCCATTATTATTGTCTGTCAGTAATGTGTCTTTTGTTTTAGCAGACAATTCCCAAAATGAAATTTGTTTTTTGGATATTAGCTTCAATCTCAGTTCAGATCTGTCTGATTTTACTCTGAGTCTGCTCCACTTGGGAGTGGTTCAAGGATTAGCCAAAATATGATCAGACAGAAATCTGAGATCCTTTCTCTGGCCTTTTCAGAGCAAATTCACAATGTTGTCATAGGTACCTGGCCTTGTCTTCAAAGTAGCTGACTCACCATGACTCCTAAGTGTGGTTCTTGAGGCCAGAAATACTATGGTCCCTCTATTATCACCCTACTCCCAAGCAACATATGTGAGCATTACTGTTGGGGACAAACAATGGAGAACTTACCGTACACCTTCCCTCAGAAACAGTATTCTATAACCTCCTGCTCTTCTTCATCACCTACGGCCTTCAGACAGCTGCTTGTTATATTATGTCCATATTTGAAACTGCTTTCTGTGGCAACATCAGTCCACTTTGACCTTACTCCATCACTATGGAAAATACAGCTCTGTATATTATAGGGTTTTGAACAAATAAGGGTGTGTTATACAAATGAACACTTTGCTTAATAATGCATCAACGCATTTGAGTTTAATATGCTTCCTAGTATTAGAATAGATGCACATATAATTGGAAAATATAATTTAACATTAACATAATGACTCTACATTATAGATCCATTCATACATTTGGATGAGAATAATATTTACAATATATAATATTAAATCTTTATATATTTCTTACAACAGTGTCAAGTACAGTATCTCAGAAAATAACATAGGTAAAAATCGGAACTTTCTTTTTGAAGCTGCACTCTATTTTGTTGAGAGTAAAAGAAAGAAAGAAAGAAAGAAAAAGGAAGTAAGGAAGGTAGAGAAGGAGAGAGAGAAGAGGAAGAGAGAAAGCCAAGGAGGAAAGAAAATAAGCCATGATAACAGAGATTAAGAATGGTTACAAATGAATACCCCAACATAAAAATAGAATTTAATTTTCATGAGCTTCACATCCATCTTCATATGCTTTTGTCATTACCCTTTCCGAAACACTCAGCTTTACCTATGACTACATTTTATGTTACCCTTTCCTATAATGGCTTTGTATTCGTCCCTCGGGTTGGATGTTGCTCTCAAGTAGTCTCACACTCCTTGCTTCCATGATGTAACACACACTGTCTGTTGCTATGGCAATGATCAGCATCTTTCAGCATGAACCCCTGTGATTACAGGTTTCCAGTGCCAGACTCTTCTTCTTTCAGTCAATTTTCAGAGATCCCTTTTTTCTTCCACACACTCCAAATTCAGCTCTTAATGTGCTTTGATTAATGTTTCAGAGTTTAACCAGTGTAGTGATGTGTTAAGTGGCAGTGCTTTATCTGCATTTTTCCATAACTCTATTGTTCAGCCTATATGAATTTTTTTTTTACTGAATCACAGTAAGCTAGGTGTAGCTGACATTTTTAAAATGCATAAATCAGCCTTGAAATAACAAACTTGTAGTTTGTGTACATGAGATCTAGATTGTAGGACTCAAGTATTAAACACAAAGTGAATTATAAAGAAAAAAAATTTTATTCAATAATATCTTGATAATTAAATACAGGTCAAGATCCTGATTATTATATGCTGGAGAAGCAGGGAGCCCATCCTACCACATATAGTAAGTCACCTTATGCATGACACTATCAAAGTATTTACCTAGTATTTATCAGACAAATTTCAGCTGAACATCTAGCTTGTGAGATTAAATATGTGTATAAAGTTAAAGGCATACATTCTTCCTAAATTATGCATTCTTTTCTCCATATGTCCACAAGGGAAAGGCTCCTTCTCGCGAGTATATGTTTTTATTTTTTAATATGCTTGTTCTTTATCATCATTGCTGTAAATGGCTTTCTTGACATGGAGAAGATATGTCACATTATGTATTTAACATTTCTTTTCTTTTTTTCAGTTGTGCTAAGAACTCTTAATATGAGATCTACCCTTTTAAGAAATGTTTAAGTGTACAATAGAGTATTATTAACTACAGGCATTATGTTGTGCAGCAGATAAGATCTCAGGGAGGGAGGAGGGTTCAGGATGGGGAACACATGCTTTTATTTTATTTTATTTTTTTTTTGTTTCTGACAAGCTTTTATTTTTTTTTTTTTAATAATTATGACATTCTCCCAAATCTTCCCACCCTCTCCCACAGAGTCCATAAGACTGTTCTATACATCAGTGTCTCTTTTGCTGTCTCGTACACAGGGTTATCGTTACCATCTTTCTAAATTCCATATACATGCGTTAGTATACTGTATTTATGTTTTTCCTTCTGGCTTACTTCACTCTGTATAAAAGAATATAAAGATCTTTGTGCATTTTTCATTCCAGTTAAGACCACAGCTGAAAGTTCAAATAACAATGAATTTTTATTTCATAAAGATAATGAAAACACATATCAGATTGTGTAGAAAGTAAATTATTTGACAAGCAGACCAATAATTTCCTAATTAATCAAAATTTACTTTTACATTTTTCACATAGTTTAAATGAGTATTTTTGCAAGAAGGCAAATAACCTATGAGATGCAAATTTGTTGATCTTTCTCATATATATAAGAGGTTTTCTTTTGACCTCTTTGAAGAATGAATTAATATCCACTGACATGATGATTTTGAATTGTGGTGCTGGAGAAGACTCTTGAGAGTCCCTTGGACAGCAAGCAGATCAAACCAGTCAATCCTGAAGGAAATAAACCCTGAATTTTCATTGGAAGGATTTAAGGCTGAAGCTGAAGTTCCAGTAGTCTGACCACCTGATGCGAAGAGCCAACTCATTGGAAAAGACCCTGGTCTGAGGGCAGGAGGAGAAAGGGGTGACAGAGGATGAGATAGTTAGCATCACTGGCTCAATGGAAATGAATCTGAGCAAACTCCAGGAGAAAGTGAAGGACAGGGAAGCCTGGAGTGCTGCAGTTCATGGGGTCACAAAGAGTTGGATATGGCTTAGCAACTGAACAACAGCACTGATATAAATATTACCCAAGAACCTATAACCATACTCCTAGTTCGGATTCAATCTTGGCTCCAATTAACTATCAACTGTTAACTTAGATTGCCGTTAAAAAACTAGGTTTCATTATGCCTAATCAAATTATTTTCTTCCCCAGAAGATCAAAGATACCCAAGCTGCAAGTGCTGTTTAAAATTCACTAAGTAATAAGATCAATTTTGTGGGCTATCATTTAGTGTTGTATACCTAAATTTCCTTTCACAATTATTAATGCATAAACCAAGCAGCTTATATAGTTTCAAAAGCCGTGGACATTGTAGACTGATTTATACTATAAATTTATACTGATTTATCAACCCCCAAGTTTGTTCAGAATCAAGTAAATCTAAAGGACAAAACTCCATTCAAAAAGGAAGAATATACATTTCATGGAGAGTAAAAATGTATTCATCTATGACTCTATGCTACCAAGTCAACACATATTTTAAGTGAAAGAGGCTTGTTCACTTACAAATTTGTGAGTTTACATGAAAAACAAATATCCTGGGCATGTTTATATCCTCCCTTTCAGGCCTGTTCTTAACCCTTGATAATACCTAGGACTGTATCCCATGCACCCAGTGCAATTTACTCTGTTAAGTTGCCCTCTTTTCAAAAGTCACTCTCTAAATATGATTTGTCAAACTAATTTAACCCCAAAATAAAGAATTAACAATCTTAAGACATCACTTTTATCTTTCATTATGAAAAGCTAGACTTATCTAAGTGTGAGAGTTTCTGATTGAGACTGATCATACCTGAGCTGGACTTCCCTGGTAGCTCAGCTGGTAAAGAAACTGCCTGCAATGCAGGAGACTCCGGTTTGATCCCTGGGTTGGGAATGTCCCCTGGAGGAGGGCATGCCAACCCATTCCAGTATTCTTGCCTGGAGAATCTCCATGGACAGAGAAGCCTGGCGGGCTACAGTGCATGGGTCTCAAAGAGTCAGACACAACCGAACAACTAAGCATACACACAAACCTGAGCCAGCAGCTGAGGCAGGTCTATTCCATGGCAACCATACTTACAACTTTAAATAAAACTCTACCTCTGGTTACGCAAGTGCCAAGGTTAGCGAGAGTTTAATAATTATTGTTGTACATGACAATGTTTGAATTATAAGATCTTATAGGATCTAAACTGAATCAAAGATCACATTATATTCTAGCAGTTTACTGCATATACCTATGAAAACATATTTCAGAGGAAGGCAGTGCATATTTCAATGCTAAAACCACTGATGAGGAGGGAGGGGAGTTCAGGATGGGGAACACCTGTATACCTGTGGCGGATTCATGTTGATGTATGGCAAAACCAATACAATATTGTAAAGTAATTAACCTCCAATTAAAATAAATAAATTTATTAAAAAAAATAAAACCACTGATAACAACTTCAAGTAGAGCAAACGTGTTAAACAATATGGATAAACTCTAAAGGATAACATGCAATTTCGTTGGAACTGTAAAATAAAGTAGTTTTAGATTCCTAAAATTGAATATGAAAAACACTGCAGTAGGGTGAGGAAAGAAAATATTAGAACATCTGTTTGTGAAATTTCTCATTCTGTATTTTATAAAAAAAAAATGTGTGAATGCATGTTATTTAAATCATGTGTGACTATAATAGTACACATAAAGAAGTTTTATATATATATATATATATATATATATATGTATATATGTTAGTCCTTCCATCGTGTCTCACTCTTTATGACCCCATGGACTGTAGCCCGTGAGGCTCCTCTCTCCATGGAATTCTCCAGGCAAGAACACTGGAGTGCATAGCCATTCCCTTCTCTAGGGGATCTTCCCGACCCAGGGATCAAAACCAAATCTTTTGAATTGCAGGCAGATTCTTTACCATCTGAGCCACGAGGGAAACCCACAATAGTGCACATAAAGTTATAAATAAATAAACAAACTATACTTCTCACTAAAGGTAAAAGACAATACAGCAATTGATAGATGGATACTGTCAGAAGACTCCAAAGATATATTGCAGTTAACGATCGTAAGGTAGAATTAAGAACTGAATTACCATTTCTAAATTATAATGCTAGCTTTTCAATTTTAGCAATATTTCCACATTATGGATTCAACACTGGATACAATAACAGCAAACTGGGACACAATGATAAGAAACTCTCACATGTAAACCTCTTATTTACCTTTAAAATGAACTCTAAAAACTAAATAAATGAGCCTCGAGAGTATAAACTAGAGAACACAATAAATTATATAAATTCAGATTGTGGCAAATAAAGGAACCAAGCAAATACATGGACTATAACATTAAAATTCAAACTCACAGGACAAAATGCTTATTTAGGAAGCACACAGATACAAAATATCACTTGGTTAGCATAGCTCTTGAACAGGAAATTTCGTAAACATGAAAATTTGTAATTTGTGAAACAGTTAATCTAATAGAGGCAATAATGAGATTATGATATGTTTTCAGAAAGGATTACTTTGTCTAATAGATATTTGTTATGGCTTTTGATTAAAGCTTATATCTTCTATATTAATATAAAATAAAATACTGACCCAGAAAATTTATCTATTGTATAGAAAGTTTTTAATTTTGTCCATTCAACTTTAGCTGACTTGTCCTTTAAATGATGATACTTAATTTTATCCCTAGAAAACAGCTTTTCCCTTTGCAAATCAGAAGTGCCTTGTTAAAAGTTCATTCATCTCTGCACATCACCAAGGGATAATATATGGTATCCTAATTCACCTCATATTGCAATGAAGTTCCCAGTTTATCCGAGCACAGCCATGGAATTTGGAGGTTGGGCAGCTATCATCTCCCTTTCTTTGGTCACAATTTCTAACCCAAACATCTATAAATCTGTGCATAAATTAGAAAATTCCTAGTAAATTTTTTCAGGAACTCTATGTGCACTGCTGGGAAGGAATGAAGGCAAAAGGAGAATGGGGCTGCAGAGGATGAGGTGGTTAGATAGCATCACCACTGCAATGGACATGAATTAGAGCAACATCCACTATTAGACACAGTGGAAGACAGAGGAGCCTGGCATGCTGCAATAAATGGAATCACAGAGTGGAAATGACTTGGTGACTGAACAAAAATAACCACACAGAGCATTGTCACAAAATAATTTAGGAGTCAATGTTGCATGTCACACTGTTTAAGCTATGATTACCAGAATCACAGTTCTCCATATTGTAGTTCTCCATCGTGAAGTTCAAATGCAGAATTACTTGAAGTCAACGTAATAGTATATTGAATTCAGTGCACTATTATATTTTTAAGGGTAAATTTTAATAATATGAAAAATCTGCATTATTTTTGCATTTTTTCTGCTTTAAACTTTTTTCTTGAATGGATCAATAAATTGAAGATTGACAAAGGACTGAACTAAAGTATGTACAACAATGTGGCAGGTAGACACTAAGATGGGTTCCAAGTGTCCACATTTCTTGGTATTCATGCTTATATATGGGCTTTTCCAGTGGCTCAATGGTAAAGAATCCACCTTCTAAGCAGGAGAGGTGGGTTTGATCCCTGGGTTCCTTTCTTGAAAGAAATATCTTTATCAGCTCTTTGAACTTGATACAAAGTTGGAAAAGAACAGCAAAAAAAAAAAAAAAATATTCTACTTGGCTGATTTGAACAAGTAGCAAGTTAATATGTACCTAAAGGGGAAAAAAATAGTATTTTGTTTAAAATAAAATCCAAAAGAGAAGTAGGCAAGTGAAGAAATTTTTATGAGGAATAAGTATGAATCAGATAGCTCAAAAAGGTGAAAAAGAAAATGCAATCAGTTCTCTAATGAATTAATAGGTACAGCAGGGAATCTCATGTTACTTTATGTGAAATTGCTAATGAACAGCAGAGAAGCTGGGAAAAAATGGTAGTCAGCACATTCTAGGAACCCACTTGCCTTTTAAAGGCCTTATAAATAGAAGATGGCTCTTTATTAAAAATCAACATATTTTCCTTTCCTTCTAGATTTAGAAGAAAGTGTAGGGTTTTTCCTATCTATATAAATAATGGTAACACAGAAAACTTAAAGCAACATGGCTTATACATCATCTTTGCACTTTTTTAGTTTTTCTTATTTTGCATTGCTCTTAATATGAAGTTTCCAGCTAGTTTCTCTTAGAGAGCTCTTTCGTCCATTCCAGAAGAATGACACTTCTAAGATCCATTTCATTCACATATGGGAGAGTCACACACTCAGGTGTTGGAAGAAGCAGGTAAGTAATTTAGAAGACTGGAGTTTATTAGATCTCCTACATAGAATGGGTACCTCATCTAAAGGGCAACCAGTCTTCGGCTTAAGTATTTGGAGGACATGAGGAAATAGACTCAATGTTGCTTGATCATTGAGTTTATAAAATAATATTGTTACCTAGGTTGTTGGCCCAGAATCATACCTCTGCACTTCCCTCAAATGGAAAACAATTATTCTTACTTAAGTTTCAGGAGGAAGCTGCCAAGAGAAAAAATAAAAACTGGTTAGAATGAAAAAACTGGCCCAAAATGGCAGAAGATTTGACTTCCAATAGACCCTGAGCCTCACCATACACTCATTGTAATATATTAGCATTTGCTGAATGACAGGCCAATCAGTGCCCTGACAGTCAGCAATTGTCATGACAAGAACCATTGTTATCGCTGCTGTTCATTTGCTAAGCAGCGTCCAATTCTTTGAGACACCATGAACTGCAGCACACCAGGCTCCTCTGTCCTTCACCATCGCCCAGAGTTCAAATTCATGTCCATTGAGTTGGTGATGCTAGCCTCTGCTATCATCTCATCCTCTGCTGCCTGCTTCTCCTTTGCCTTCAATCTCTCCCAGCACCAGGGTCTTTTCCAATAAGTCAGTTCTTTGCATCAAGTGGCCAAAGTATTGGAGCTTCAGCTTCAGCATCAATCCTTCCAATGAATATTCAGGGTTCATTTCCTTTAGGACTGACTAGTTTGATCTCCGTTCAGTCCAAGGAACGTTCAAGAGTCTTCTCTAGCATCATGATTCAAAAGCATCTATTCTTCAGCATTCAGTCTTCTTTATGGTCCAACTCTTTTAAACTTACATAAGGACTGAAAAGAAGTGTTACATCACTTTCAGGTTCTAACCACATGCTTGTTCTTGGATAAGTCATGAATATTCCTACCATTCTTTCCAAACCCCTCTCTTTTACTTCCAATCTCCTATATTTTTGTCTCCATATGAATTGGCTTGAGAAGTTGCTTTTCAAACTAGGTTCCCCATTCTCCATTCTTTGGCCATTGAATGAAGCTTGTGCTCTTCCAGTCTCAGCATTGGTTTCATTATTGGCTATGTGAATAAATCAGAAAACCTCCCTGGCCAGGACAAGGGGTCTTGATCTGAGGAAGGAACCTAGATGGGGTCTAGTAGATCAACTTGGTAGCAATATCCAACTGTTTATTTGGAGACTTCTGATTTTTAACTATTGACACCCAAGTCAATTTAAAATATTGGGAAGGTTGAGTAAAATACGTCCAGTTGTTCATTTTGGTTCAGTTCAGTCTCTCAGTCCTGTCCTACTCTTTGTGACCCCATGGACTGCAGCATGCCAGGCTTCCCTGTCCATCACCAACTCCCAGAGCCTGCTCAGACTCATGTCCATTGAGTCAGTAATGCCATCTAGTCATCTCATCCTCTGTTGTCCCCTTCTCCTACTGTCTTCAATCTTTTCCAGCATCAGGGTCTTTTCCAATAAGGCATTTTCCAGTGTCTATGTGTAGACAACTTAAATCAGTTACAAGGCACTACACACTGCAGTGCTTCTCCAGTGGACCCTCTAAGATAACCCCCTGGTTCTTCAGATGAGAGACTCCTAAGTGAGTGACTCGTGACCAGAACTGAGCCAACCACATTCTGCTAAGGATTTGAAGTATGATAAGAGGCAATCAGGTACCCAGTTGGGGACAAATTATCTTAGACAGTAGCAACAAAAATAGTAAAAAGATCCCAAAACTCTAGGGGAGCATTGATTTATAACCCTCCTTCACTTTTTAAATGATTTTAATAGTTCTTCTGATAAAAATATTTTCATTATCATTTCCCCACAGAGAGCTAGAGTTGACTTTTGTTGCTTGAGTGCAAAAATAATACAAAACACAATTTTTACTAACACGAAAACCTTCATTAAGATGGAAATAAGTCTTTTCTTTCCACTCAACTACTTTCTTAACTCAAGTGGCTCCCAACCAGGAGAAAGACTGGGCTTCTAGGGATATTTGAACAAGGAAGTATTGTGTGTGTGTGTGTGTGTGTGTGTGTGTACGTAATTACGGGAATCAAGTGCCATTGATATTTAGTGTTTGAGAATTCCCATGAATTATCATCTCCCTGCACTGTGAGGCACAGTTCTATACGTAAATATCCATGCCTTTCAAACGCCAAAGGAATTTTTCCTTTAATTGTTTCTAACATACTCTGAGAGGAGTGCTGTCATATGCCTAAAGTTAATAATCTATTATTTCAAATCCAAGATGTCAGCTTGAGTCTTTTCACTTGTCTTCACAAATTTTACCTTTGTCCTCAAGTTTACAATATTCAAGCAGGCATGCTAAGTATTTTTAAAGGATCAAAAAAGAGAATACGTGGAGTCTCACAAATCTTATATATAGAACTTACACTTTATTGCCCACTAATCTATGTGCCAGCTTTCATGGAATAAAATCCTGGCTATCACCTGCTTTGCTCTCTTATGTCACCACTAGAGAGAAACATGAAATTTTCTTCATGTTTCAGCACCATTTGTTTATTGAATCCCCACTAAAGGAAAATGAGTTTTCCTCCAAATAGCTTCCACTTATTATTTACATTGGTAATTAACCACTTTATTGCTATAGTAGCATGAGCCTATTTAAGAAAGTAATAAACACATATACCTGTAGAATTTAATACATATATATATATTTTTTGTTTGTTTGTTTCAGTCTGATTGGAACCCTAGATGTGTGTACAAAGGTTCTCAGAAGTATGTTGCAGGTCTTTGGCAGGTTGCATTGTGGGAAATCATTGATACAGTTAAGTAAAATAATCACTGAAGATGGTAACTGCAGCCATGAAATTAACAGATGCTTACTCCTTGAAAGAAAAGCTATTAAAAACTCAGACAGTGTAATAAAAAGCAGACACATTACTTTGAGGAAAAAGGTCTGTTTAGTCAAAGCTATGATTTTTCCAGTAGTCATGAATGGATGTGAGAGTTGGACCTAAAGAAGGCTAAGCTCTGAAGAATTGAAACTTTTGAACTGTGGTGTTGGAGAAGATTCTTGAGAGTCTCTTGGACTGCAAGGAGATAAAATCCAGTCAATCGTAAAAGAAATCAATCCTGAATATTCATTGGAAGGACTGATTTCAGCCATGAAATTAAAAGACGCTTGCTCCTTGGAAGGAAAGTTATGACCAAACTAGACAGCATATTAGAAAGCAGGGACATTACTTTCTTGACAAAGGTCCATCTAGTCAAGGCTATGGTTTTTCCAGTAGTCATGTATGGATGTGAGAGTTGAACTATAAAGAAAGCTGAGCATCGAAGAATTGATGCTTTTGAAGTGTGGTGTTGGAGATGACTCTTGAGAGTCCCTTGGACTGCAAGGAGATCCAACCAGTCCATCCTAAAGGAGATCAGTCCTGGGTGTTCATTGGAGGGACTGATGTTGAAGCTGAAACTCCAATACTTTGGCCACCTGATACAGAGAGCTGACTCATTTGAAAAGACCCTGATGCTGGGAAAGATTGAGGGCAGGAGGAGAAGGGGACGACAGAGGATGAGATGGTTTGATGGCATCACTGACTCGATGGACATGGGTTTGGGTGGACTCCGGGAGTTGGTGATGGACAGGGAGGCCTGATGTGCTGTGGTTCATGGGGTTGCAAAGAGTCGGACACGATTGAATGAACTGAACTGAACTAAACTAATGCTGGGAAAGATTGAAGGTGGGAGGAGAGGGAGATGACAGAGGACAAGATGCTTGCATGGCATCACCAGCACAATGAACATGAGTTTGAGCAAGATCTGCAAGATGGTGAAGGACAGGGAAGCCTGGTGTGCTATAGTCCATGGGGTGGCAGAGAGTCTGAAATGACTGAGCAACTAATCAACAACAAGTAAAGAAAGCATTGTGTACATTTCCCTTAGCCTCAACTGGCACTCCTTTCATATTTAAATTAAACTATATTTTTTCAAATCTACCAACCAACCCTCTCCAGGTCCATTTATCATCACTAGCAGGCTTGGTGAATGTGTGTTTACTGAACACCTGCTACATTCTAGAAAATGCCTCTGAATTGTAAGAGCTGTTGGTCATCAATAGAAGCATAGTGAAATAATAGTCACAAAAACAGTGATGAGGTGATATTTTTAATGCGGTGGGGGGATGGAGAAAAGGTTTTAGGCAAGGAACACTTGATGTCATTAAATTCTGTATTTCATCTATTCTTGTTTGTTACAATTATATTGTCAACAATACAATTGCAACTTAAGTAGATTGTGAACTGCCCAGATCGGTCAGTATATCTCAGCTTATATTTTTATGTCTGAACAATTTACTTGCTGAAAAATAGGTCCATAACAAATAAATGCTTATGAATGAACATAAAGAACACAATTCTTTTGTTGCTGTTCAGTTGCTCAGTCATGTCTGACTCTGCAACCCCACGGACTGTAGCACACCAGGCTTTCCTGTCTCACACCATCTCCCAGAGCTTGCTCAAACTTAGGTCCATTGAGTTGGTGATGCCATGCACCATCTCATCCTCTGATGTCCCCTTCCCCTCCTGCTTTCAATCTTTTCCAGCATTGGGGTATTTTCTAGTGAATCAGCTCATTGCATCAGGTGCCCTTCCATCAGCCTTGCATCAATCCTTCCAATGAATACTCAGGGTTGATTTCCTTTAGGATTGAATGGTTTGATCTCCTTGCAGTCTAAGAGACTCTCTTCTCCAACACCACAGTTCAAAAACATTAAACTAATACAATTATGTAAAGTTT
The DNA here is from genome assembly GCF_055505025.1 of Bos grunniens. Taxonomy (NCBI): domain Eukaryota; kingdom Metazoa; phylum Chordata; class Mammalia; order Artiodactyla; family Bovidae; genus Bos; species Bos grunniens. Next base: position 10,934,484 of record NC_141184.1, on the reverse strand, counting down.
AAAAATAAAATAAAATTTAAAAAAAAATAAAAAAAACATCAGTTGAACTGTGGTGTTGGTGTTTTAATCATTTCCTTTGAATTCACTGACTTTTCAAAATTTCTTAGTCCAATTGGAGAGCTAGGTGAGTGGCTCATTCCTTAGCCTAGAAAAACTGAGAGCCAGAACTGTGCTGTGATGAACCTGTTAAGGGAAATTCATTTCTTAAGGATAGGGTTATTTGTCACTGAACAAGGTGTGAAATTCTCAGTTCTCCAAATTCTAAGCAGAAACCCTGAGTCAAGCCCATAATTGCCTGAACACATTTTACAAGGAATCCCTACACTTCTAACCCAATTACAAACCAATGTGCTCCCATTTGGAAAATGGGTTACCTTTTGTTACTGAAGAATATTTCTAAGGGAAGTCCCCAGAAAGAAGTGGAAAGCAGTAGGTATATGGCGACAGATCAGAGTGGACTGCTCACTGACTGAGTCACTTATAATCCTCAGAAAATCTTCTTAATGTTGCAGTGCTCTCTCCTACTCATTTTAAAATACACCAATGGTTATAACATCTATTTTAAGTGATTTCTACTTTAAGAGATGGAAAAGCACTTTGCTGAATGCCTGACACACAATAGGCTGTTTAAATATAGTATTTCCCTGCCTCCATTGAAAATCAGGACAGATCCTCCTCCTATCTCTTTGTACATTTTCAGTTCAACACACAGATTTGTCAAGGACCACTCTGATAGGTATGATAGGAGGTATGGGTCAATGCAGAACCATCACAACATACGTAACTGAGAGAGAAGATGTGCCTTGATGAGTGTAATATTAAGGCTCAAGAAACACAGCCCAGTGTCATGGAGGAGAGTGAGATTAATCTGAGCTAGATGAATCTTCAGAGTTCTCCTTGAGACTGTGTAGGGCATACACATCCCAAAGTTTTGAATCTTATATTAAGCCTTCCTTGACCAGTGCAGTCACCAGAGAAATCTCTACTTTTTACTTTCTTGTTTTATGTGTGGCAGACTCAGCTAACTTATTGGTTGAAAAATAATCTTAAAGTTAGTGACTTTTATCACAATGGTAAAACCTGTGATGAGTTACACCATGGAGTAGTATGTGTGGGGTGGAGGAAATCCCAATTAGTTTGGAGTGAAAAGATCAGAGATAAGTAACATCGTTCATTCTCAGCATATTTTTACACACTCAGCCGGTTTCACAAGCGTAGTCATCTCACTAATTCCAAGAGTGAGTGTGATGAGTTAACAAGAGAGTGTTTATAGGAAATCATCTTAACTGGAAAATATACTAGAAATAGAGGTTATTATTAGTGTAAGGGGAACTGAACTAGTAACTATTGTTTAAAACTAGGAGTTAAATGGTTTAGAAAAAGATTTTCCTTTCTCTAAGTGAATCACTGAAATGCTTCATTGAAAGCAACAACATGAATTTTTAGTTTCCTATTTAAAATCAGTCAACCATAGAGATGATATCTCCAGACAATTCCTTGAGTGTATTGGAAATATTTTCATTATTAGTGTTGATAATATCTCAACTTTTGTATAGCAAAAAGATACCAAGCTTTGGTAGAATGATAATCATTTCTTAAACACCATAGGAAAAATTAAGTTAATTTCAAGAATGCAAGTTTTTAACTGTCAAAGAACTGTGATTCTGATTTCAGGACAATGACTTTGTAAATAAAATGGTTATAGTTTTTCTCATTGTTTCCATCATTTTCCTTTAAAAGTATCAACCCTTTAGCTGCAAAATATAAAATATATGCATTTGAAAAATAATCTAGTTTATCCACTGATTTGATATTTTTACTTCATTTAGGCAAAAACAAGCTGAACTTCAACATCAATCTATAGAAGCAAAAGGTCCTATTTAATTTTAAAAAGTGGAGGGGGGGGCACATATTAATGTGGACATGCTTACCTGAAAGCCACACAAGTGGATTTCGAATCTTAGATTATCACTACTGGACTGTATTATCTTCATAATGTACATCATTATTCTGGCTTCAATTGCTTTATCTTGAAAATGAAGCTTAATAATGCCATTTTTGTAGGAAAATTCCCGGTTCAAAAAGCTCTTATGCTTAAAACTATATTTAAGTGTTTATTGAGAGGTATTATTTATATTTGGAACAGCAAACTACCAATTTTTAAAAAAATTTCCACTCATATACAATCTATATTAATATTGGCCAAGAAAAATTACTTACTTAATTGTATTTGTCAATTACAGTATATTTATTCATCAGAATAAGACATACCACAAAGCCATACTTAAAAGCAATAAAATTAGGTTTCAAAGTATATTTTTGAATGCCACCTTCTGTCGAAAATGAACCTCTGCTAACTCACAGCTATTAGTTAAAAACTAATCCATGCTTTTTGCACTCTTTAAGACTTCTTTCACAGTTATGTTCAATATTTTACCTTTCAGAGAAATTACCGAGCATCTGTCCAAGTGGATACTAGATAAAAAAGAGGTAAGAGGACTCTTAGGAATCAGAGCCTCTGATTGTCTGCTATTCTCAGCTCTTAATAAATTGGACATTTTAGGCTGAACCACCACACTCTTCTGGAGAGCTCCTTTATTCTGTAAACACCAAATGGATGAATTAAATGATCTCTACAAGGAGATCAAACCAGTCAGTTCTAAAGGAAATCAACCCTGAATATTCACTGGAAGGACTGATGTTGAAGCTGAAGCTCCAGTCCTTTGGCCACCTGATGCAAAGAGCTGACTCACTGGAAAGACACTGATGCTGGGAAAGATTGAGGGCAGGAGGAGAAGGGGGCAACAAAAGATGAGATGGTGGGATGGCATCATCAATTCAATGGACATGAGTTTGAACAAACTCTGAGAGATGGTGAAGGACAGAGATGCCTGGGGTGCTGCAGTCCACAGAATTGCAAAGGGTCGGACGTGACTTAGCAACTGAACAACAACAACAACATATTGACAGCCTTCAAAAATGTATTTATTTAATAAATGGAGAAGAATGATAACAAAGAGATAAGGCTTTATATATAAAATGTAATTCAGTAATAACAAGTCCCAAACAATCAAAGTAAATTAATATAAAAGTAAATAGTTAATTTTTTTGTGCCCAACATTATACAGATGACAAAAAATTTCTGGATCAGTTACAGTTACCTGAAGATGGAATCCCTACTAGCAATTTAATGTAACATAAATATTCATTCCTTTGGTGGCGATACCTTATGCAGGCTCTGAACTAAAAGACTAGAATACACTTCACCTCTGCCGAGCCAAATTTTCCACATTTTTCAAGACACAGTGCAACTGCATCACTCCCATAAATCCAATGGTATCCCACTTAAAATTCTGCTATACTTCACATCGTTTTAACAGTTCATAGCATACTTTCTTGCATTTGTCTCTAATTGCATTCTTTAAAGATTCTGATTATAGTAGAAACCACTGAGATGATGAGAAACTTGAAACCTAAATTATGTACATTGTCCATAATCAAAGGAAAATAAAAGAATTTTCCTAGTGGAGAATGACAACACACTAACCTTGTATGGATAATTTTAAAATGTAAATATAGGAAGAAGCATATGTGATTTCTTTCTTTCCTGTCATTAAATACATGAGGTTAGAAAATAACAGTGTACAGATGCTAGAAAAAAAATCATGTCACACAGTCTGTACCTCTGAGAAGTTTTTCTCACATATTACATATTTTTTTTTGCAATAAGTGCAATATGCTTTGTTTGTTTGCTTTTTAGTTAAGAGAGCTTCTTCTGTATGTTGTCTATACACCTATTTAAATTATACAAATAAAAATAATCTAACAAAACATGTTAAATATTATAAAAACAAGAAAATATTAACCAAAAAGAAAACCACATCTTAGACTTCAATAAAAGATAGAAGTCATAACATAAACTTCCTATTACTTCATATTCTATTAATCCCTAGAATTGTGAAATAATTATTTTAACAAAAAACATTGACCCCTTGTTATTTCAAGATCCTCAAAGATTTTTAAATAAAATAAGATGAGTAAATTTTATCATTACTGAATCCATGCTTATACTGCTCACCACACAATGGGCCATTAAATGTAGAGACAGGTTGTTAGGGCAAGAAATAGCAACTTCATTCAGAAAGCCAGCAGAGCGAGAAGATGGTGGGCTAGTGTTCAAAAGATCCATCTTACCTGAGTTTGGATGCTAGTTTCTTTTATAAAGCAAAGAAAGGGAGGTAAGGCAATACAGTAACAAAGGCAAAAATTTGTCGCAAATATTTCCTGGTTCTGCCAGACTGAAAAGGAGATATGTTCATTTCTTCTTTTCTATACCTATTCATAGGTGAGCAGGTAAGAATGTTTCCTGTGAGCTAAACAAAGGTATGTTAGTTTAACTGTAAGGCCTGGGAGACCAGAGATGAGCCATTATGTATACTCTGAACTACAAGCCACATCCCTTCATGATTAACTTGTAGGAAAAGCAATAAAATACAAAGGTTAAGCTAAAAGAAAGATATCCCGTATGGAGTCAGATTGGTTCTTCCCTATTACATTATTTGGGTTATTTTTTTCTGCCTGTGAATTAAGTACTGCATTAATCAAAGTCCGACTAAGTGTTCAGTATTCTGTCCACACCTCCCTGCACACAGATCCCCACTGTTCTTTATTACAATCACCTCCATGTCTTCTTGACTCAAATTTGTTCTACTAGAGGATCCTGGAGGGCTAAAGTCCACAGGGTGGCAAAGAGTCAGATAGGACTGAAGCAACTTAGCACTCAATGTATAGAAAACAATGCTGTTTATGAAACCTAAAGTTAATCAAATGCCCTGCTGACCATAATTCATCATTTCCTAATATCATCAAGATAAAATAAATTTTCTCTACAAACCATGCAAACTCCTTTTTGCTTATCTAATCTCCCTTCTGCACATTGACATCCTGAATTCCAGCTTCACTAGCTAATACTGTTTCCTTAACAGTATTTCATTCTCACCTACTGGTTTCTCTATATACACTTTGTATTAGGGAAGTGTCTATGCTATTCTATATTATTAAGTTGTGTTTGTTGTTGATATTAATCAGAAAGCCCATTGGATTTTTTCTCACACCTTCTCTGCATCAGTGGAGAGGATCCTGTATTTTTTTATACTTAGATCTATCAGTACAGTGGATAATACTTTTGAATTTCCTAATATTGAAATCATTCTTGTGTTCCTGGAGTAAATCTCACTTGTCATAATGTCTTCTATTTTAAATGAACTGTTGAATTGTTTGCTAGTGTTTTTTACATGATATTTCTACTGTAATATTCATAATAATCAAGGATTTCTGTCTGCTTAGTTCATTGATAGATCATGACCCTCAGCAAAGTGCTGGGTGCATATTTGACACTTAGGAAAAATGTATTGCATAATCAAAATCAAATAAATTTTATATACAAGTACATTTTTTTTATAAGTCAAATATTCATTAAAATGGAGAAGGACATGGCAACCTACTTCAGTATTCTTGCCTGAAGAATCCCATGGACAGAGGAGTCTGGCAGGCTAGAGTCCATGCAGTCACAAAGAGTCAGCCATGACTGAAGCCGCTTAGCACATTCATTACAAAGTAAGTCAATGATATTCACTATCAGATACACATATAATGATATCAATTGATCTTCTTGAATGAAAAAGAACAGTAGTAATTCCTTTACATTTTCCCCTGGATAAAACAGGAATTTCTACCTCCAACCCATTCATTGAAAACAGATTGTTGGGATATAATTAGTGTCCACTTTGCCTCAATCAAGTGAAATTAAGCATCTAATGGGCATAAAACTGAGGTCATAAATGATAAACTGTTCATAAGCATAGGACTTTTGCAGGTTTGAAAGTTGCCCTAGAGTTGAAAATCCTATTGTCTGTCTCAGGCATTTGCCAGTTTGAACTATCTGGTATGTGATAGCACTGACATAGGAGATAGATAGGCTCCAGGTTGAACACTGACAACCAGCCTCTGCTTGCATTTCCTGAGACAAGAGAGAGTTGGGCTCCAGCGGAGGTATTTGCAATCAGCCTCCTGTTCACCCTCTGAAATGGAAATAGCAACAGAAATAGAGCAAATAGCCAGTGTCTGTCTCTTGTAAACACCATAAGGCAGTCATGGCAAGGACAAATAGGGGCAAAAACCTGTTAGAGGAAAGGATTAAGGGATCTCCCTCTCTGCTCTTTTGCAACAAGGGAGACACTACACATGTGCAGAAAGGCTCCTAGGGGGTCAAAATCAGGTGATAACTCCAGGCCACAATGAGTCTTGCTCATCCCAGAAGCCTTCACTTCGAGTTCCATCTTGGCTGAGGGGTGCATGCACCCCACGAGAGGGTCCCAGAATAGGTCAGGTGTGGAAAAAGAGAACAGATAATTGGCCTGAAGGAAGACAAAGACCTGGAAGAACTGAACTGTATAAATAACTTAAACCACTCTTTACGACACTCCTCCTCACTAGGGCGACACCACACACTTTCTCTCCAGGTGTTCATCTCTGCCTTGCTTCTGTCTTTCTGGTCTGTGCTCTCCCCCTTGTTGCTGTTCTATGTCTCTAACAACAAGCTTTGTACCTGCATTTACAGTTTCTGCCTCCGTGATAAATACATTTTTCACTGGGGGTAAAGATCCAGTTTAGCCTCCAGTCCTTGCTGACCTGGTAGCTAGGATTTCTGGTTCTCATCCAGGCTACCCAAGTTCAATTCCTGGGCAGGGAACTAAGATCTCACTTCATGCCACCACTCACTGCTGTTTTGCTGAGATCAGTTTATTACATTATTTTAAAGAAAAAATTGTTGACAACTTTTGAGCACTGCATGACAGTTTTGTAGTAATAGGAAATCATGTGCTGGGGAGTCTAACTTTCAGAACAACTGGTTTGAAGCACAAGGTGTGAAAGTAGTAATTATAGCTCAGATTTTGATATTGTCAACAATAATTCCATGTGGATAAATTTGAATCAATTTTAGTGAAAAAAAAAAATCTTTGGTCCTAAAAGGCCAATCTCAAAATTCAAGGCTTTGGAAGTCCTCTAATTTTCATGGCTTTGAAGAGTTTCTTACAGTTGATTGTTTATCTCAGATTTTGAGAAACGTAAGCTGTTTTGGCCTAGTCTTTTTTTTTTTTTTTTTCTCTCATACAGACAAATGTTTGGTGAGGATAAAGGCAAGACAGCAGAATCACATTTCCAGGGACATGCAGTGGCCATCCACAAAGAGGTGGATTTGATTAGTGGCTTTTCTTATTCAGAACCAATGATTTGTTCTATTTTGATTATTTCATTTATGCAGGGACAACAAATGATATTGATAAACATTTAACAATATCCTTGTGGTATGGTTGACAAAACTAAGACAATAAATAATAAACCTGGAGTTTCAAAGTATCTAGAATTATTTACTCACCATCTTTCTCATGTGAAATATGACTTGATTGTCCTTTTCTAGTCATTCATTCCAAACTTGGAAACCAGAATCTTCAACTACACCAAGGCATCTGCCAAGAAATAACATTCTATAGTTCCTCTAAGGGTGGATGCTGTAAGCCCCAGAGTAGCAACAGACTTGCTTAGTAGAAGGAATTTGGACATATAATCTCTGTGTATGAAAATAGCCTTTATTTTCTTAATTGTATGATGTCATATATAATCAAGTGATTTTCCTTCAAATATAACATCTCTGGCATGGCCTGACTGAAAATTTGGGGTTTGGTTTTGTTCTGGTTTTTTTTAATCTATCCAAATAACAATTTGCCATAAAATCATAGGACTCAAAAAAACCACTTAGATCAACAGTTAACTACTTTTCAAATAGGAATGGTAAATTCATGTTGTATTTTCAAGAGAATTGTCTTCTTAGGCACTCTTAATTACACAGTAATGCATATACTATTTCCTGCAAAGTATTTTTTATGAATTCTGAGAGCTCAATTAGAAGAAATCACCATCAGAAGTTGTATCATTCCAATTCTCCCAAGCAAGTCCGTTTAAACTGGTGGCTAGATTTTGTTTATTTATTTGGCTGCATCAGGTCTTAGCTGCAGCCTATGAGATCTTTGATGGTACATGTGAGCTTAGTTGTCCAGTGGTACATGAGATCTTAGTTCCCTGACCAGGGATTGAACGCACGTCCCCTGCATTGGAGGGTGGATTCTTCACCACTGGACCACCAGGGAAGTCCTGATGACTAGATTTTTAAAAAGGTTTTCTCATAGTCCAACTAGAGAATGAACAGTAAAACTATAGTGAACATATTTTAAGTCAAATGACTGCAGCTAAACCTTCCTCTTCAGATCTATCCAAGAACGAGATAATTAATTTTAATTCTTCTCGTCTTAAGTCAGAAGTTCACCCCATGAAATCATCTGCTTCAGCATTAAACCTGGAAATCCTGACTCAGGGCCATATGTGAGATGTCTGCTCCACAAGCCATGTCATCTGGTTCTGGGAGCCTGAGCCTCTGACCCTATTTCCTGTCTCAGTCCTCAGAAGTACTTGCTACAACCTGTTCTGCCAACATTCTGAGAAACTGGTCTCATTTGTTCTTTCTCCCTAGAAACCTAACTTCTGCTTTGTAAATTGTAGTAGGAACTTTCAAGCAATAATAAAAGAATAATGCCAACCACCTATTGAAATAAAACAAAATCAGAACAGAGACAGATAGAATTTCTGATTGGGGCTTGAAATACAGCTAACCTTGTTTTTGTTGAGTTGCTTAGTCGTGTCTGACTCTTTGTGACGTCATGAACTGCAGCAAACCAGGCCTCCCTGTCCTTCACCAACTCGCAGGGCTGGCTCAAACTCATGTTGATCGAGTCGGTGATATCATCCAACCATCTCATCCTCTGTCATCCCCTTCTCCTCCTGCCTTCAATTTTTCCCAGCATCAGGGTCTTTTCCAATGAGTCGGTTCTTCACATTAAGTGGCCAAAGTATTGGAGCTTCAGCTTCAGCATCAGTATTTCCAGTGAATTTCTAGGGTTGATTTCCTTCAGGATTTACTGGTGTGATCTCCTGGCAGTCCAAGGGATTCTCAAGAGTCTGCTCCAGTAAGCTTGAAAGCATCAGTTCTTTGGTACTCAGCCTTCTTTATGGTCCAATGTTCACATCCAAACATGTATTTTGGCTAAGATCAAGTGTAGTACAACTAACCTTAACTGTATCCTTAATATGCAATCAGTTAATGGTTACCCTGAGGATAAGAAGGTACCAGGGCCAGTGAGGGCATTTTCAAGCTTCCAAGACTGTCTAATCTATTTTATGAAGCATGTGTTAAGATTTACAAGGACTTCCCTGGCAGTCCAGTGGTTAAGATTTCACCTTCTGGTGCATGAGAGTGTGGGTTCAATCCCTGGTTGGGGAGCTAAGATCCCACGTGCTTCTTGGTCAAAAACCAAAAACATAAGACAGAAGGAGAGTAGGAGGCATGGAAACATATATATCACCACGTGTAAAATAGATAGCCCATGGGAATTTGCTGTATGATGAAGGAAACTCAAACCAGGGCTGTGAAACAACTGAGAGGGGTATGATGGGGTGGGAGGTGGGAGGGAGGTTAAAGAGGGAGGGGACAGAACTATACATTTGGCTGGTTCATGTTGATGTATGCCAGAAACCAGCACAATATTGTAAAGCAATTATCCTTCAATTTAAAATAAATAGACAAAAAAAACAGAGGGATATTATCACCAATTCAATAAAGAATTAAAATTTTTTTCAGCATTGACAAGTGTGTTTTATTCCTAGAAACAATTTTTCTTACCAGTTTGCTAACAAATAGGTTTTATGTGAATTGTGATTAGAATAGATTTATACCAATTGTAAAATATGGTATAACTAAAGCATATTCATATTAAAGTTGAGTCCTTGATAAAATGGCCTTTCACTGCCTTGTTGAGCTAATTAAGATATAGAAAATATAAATGTCTGTAATGCCAACTTATTTTATCAGCCTTCTTTACTCGTGAGTAAGTCTTTGTTGTTACCAGCAGTCACTTTTAATTCAGGACCTGGTCTTAGGGAAATAATATAAAAAATAGTTATCAGAGGAGACATTATTGCAGCAGTAGATAAGTGTAAGTTGTAAGTACCTCAAGACAAGAAATGGTTGTCCTCTTGTCTAAACAATTAATCTATTAGACAACATTTCTTCAAATGAAGAAAAGCAAGAATTATTACAAGTTTCCCTTTTGCAGAATTAGGAAATTTTATTAAGAACAATTCAAGGACATGACAAAAGCAATATCAAAATCTCAGCAAGTTAGCAAGTTCTCAGGAAATGAGAGTGCTCTGCTGAGAACACCTATTTTCTAGGCAGGACACACTAATATGCTCCATTTCTGTTTAAGAACTATTTTCTTCTGAGTTAACGATTTCATTTCTCATTTTTTACAAGTTAGTTTGAATAATAATGACAATATATATATGCAGGTTTTTAAAATATATAAAAACATGTAATCAGATCAGATCAGATCAGTCGCTCAGTCGTGTCCAACTCTTTGCGACCCCATGAATCGCAGCACGCCAGGCCTCCCTGTCCATCACCAACTCCCGGAGTTCACTCAGACTCATGTCCGAGTCAGTGATGCCATCCAGCCATCTCATCCTCTGTCGTCCCCTTCTCCTCCTGCCCCCAATCCCTCCCAGCATCAGAGTCTTTTCCAACATGTAATAAAATATAAAATTACTATAAAAATATATAATATTTATATATAATATAAACTATAAAATTATATAAAATATAAAACGCAATAAAATATAAAATTACTTTTAAAATATGCTAATTTTAAGTACATTACAAGTGACTTATAAGTCACGTTGAATTTACCATGTTATATATAATTTAAATTTTTATAAGGAAAACTAAAGATAAGCAGAATACTGCTTTGTGACTAAGTACTTTGGTTTTCTTACTATATGGATCTTTATCTCCCTTAGAAAGTGTCCGAATACTCAGTTTACTTATTAATCAATTTAAAACAATCCAAAATGTTGGAAATTATATTTTGGTTTGCTATCTCAGAATAACACACCCACTGTTGATAAAAAATTGTGAAAGAAATGACATTTATCAATTTTGCATGGTGACTGAATTACTCCAATTCAGTAATCCGACAATTACTTTTGTCGGATGCTCTGACAAAAGATAGAACGTCAGATAATTTATTTGGAAGCAGGAATCAAGAGTAGAAGAGGGGCTTCCCAGGTGGTTCAGTGGTAAAGAATCTGCCTGCCAACACAGGAGACACAAGTTCCATCCCTGATCTAGAAAGATTTCCATATGCCAAGGAGCAACTAAACCCATGTGCCACAACTATTGACCCTGTGCCCTAGAGCCTGGGAGCTGCAACTGCTGAAGCCCACATGCTCTAGGGCCTGTGCTCTTTCTCCGGGGAGTCCCAGGTGGCACTAGTGGTAAAGAACCCACGGACTAACGCAGGAGACATAAAAGACTCGGGGTCAGTCTCTGGGTCTGGAAGATCCCCTGGAGGAGGATATGGCAACCCACTCCAGTATTCTTGCCTGGAGAATCCCACGGACAGAGTCTGGTGGGTTACAGTCCATGGGATCGCAGAGAGTAGGACAGATTAAAGCGACTGGTGGGCCGCCATCTATGGGGTCGCACAGAGTCGGACACGACTGAAGCGACTTAGCAGCAGCAGCAGCAGCAGCAAACCAGTAGGCTCCCAGTTGTCTAAGGTCACTTGAGGACACAGCTGTGCGTCAAGAGTGCATGTGGGGGAGTTGGAGAAGTTCCTGTGCTTAGTTTGTATCCAGTGTGCACCTAGGGGGATAGCACTGGAGTTGGGAAAGTGTGGTTATTGTGTAGCACATGTGTGAGCTCTCCTGGAGGGTCTGGGGTGGGGTTTAGAGATCAGCTTGCACTCTTTTTCAGCTAGGCCACCCCTCCATGCTCATGCCTAACTTCCTATCTAACAAGATAAGTTAAAATGTTAAAGAAACTTTTTTTTTTAATGCACTTCTTGAGGAAAAGCTAAAAAATAAGCATCATAAGCCACTGACAATATTTAAATTTTGGGATTCCCTAGGTACTGCATCAGATGCCAAGCCCTCAAATGGTCTCAAAATTTTTTTTACAAACACTTAGATTTCTTAATAATAATCAGTAAAAAAAAGAAAAAGGAATTAACTTCCATGTCAGGGACTGGCACACTAAGGCCTGTGCTTGTTTTAGTAAATTAAAAATTTCTGAACCACATCCACACCCATTCACTTGTTTGCCAGGATTGCTTTTGTGCTATAATGGCAGACTTAAGTAGTTGAGATAGAAGCTGAATGACTGAAAGGTTTAGCATCTTTACCCTGTGACCCACTAACCGAAAAAAATTCTGATCCCTCTTCTACCTTAATGATAATTTTTAAAGCTGATGTAAATCATGGTAGGGCTACGAAGAATTAGAGAATTTTCAATCTACTAGAGATGTCATAAATGACAACTGAATAATTTATTATATCCCTTTAAAAAAAGATTATTGAAGTATACTTGATTTACAATGTTATGTTAACTTACACTGTACAGAACAGTGATTCAATTATACATATACATTCTTTTTCATATTTTTTCCATTACGGTTTATCACAGGATTTTGAATATAGTTTCCAGTGTTGTACAATAGAACCTTGCTATTTCTCCATTCCATATGTAATATTGATAGTTTTCATCTGCTAATCCCAAACTTCCAGTCCTCCCCTCCCACACTCCCCTCCCCTTGGCAACCACAGGGCTCTTCTCTACGTCTGCTATCACTGTTTTTGGAGTAAGAAAATTTTACTTTGCCTCTTGACTTTCTTTTCCTTGAAATACTATAGTTTTTTTGGAAATATTAAAACAAAATGTTCAGCTTATTTGAAAATGGTTTTGACTCATGAACGTTTTGTTTTTTTCCCTTCTGTGATTTGAAAGATGAAACTTTTTTAGAAATTTAAGATGTATATAAGATTTGTCAAGAGCATAGTTATCTAGACCTTCCTTTGGAATCCTATTTTAGTGTGCTTTGGGTACTTCTAAAATATTAGGATGCTTGGATTCCAGCCCTGGAGATTTGGATATTAGGTTTGAAATGGAATCCTGCTTTTTGCTTACGTACCATGACTACAACGGAGAAGGCAATGGCACCCCACTCCAGTACTTTTGCCTGGAAAATCCCATGGACGGAGGAGCCTGGTGGGCTACAGTCCATGGGGTCGCTAGAGTCGGACACGACTGAGCAACTTCACTTTCACTTTTCACTTTCATGCATTGGAGAAGGAAATGGCAACCCACTCCAGTGTTCTTGCCTGGAGAATCCCAGGGACAGGGAAGCCTGGTGGGCTGCCGTCTCTGGGGTCGCACAGAGTCGGACATGACTGAAGCGACTTAGCAGCAGTAGCAGCAGCAACCATGACTACAAAAGTCTGACATGTTTGGTACATTACTTGGTTTACAATCAAACAGTATTCAGGAAACATAATATTCTTCTTATTAGAGAGCTTGCCAATTATACTCTGCTTCTTATGAATTACTTAAAATCAGAGTCAATGGAGTCTACCAAATAAACATCAGTCATAAGATATACAGAGGTAAGTAGAGAAACTTAAGAAATGTATTTTTGAGCCCTGCATCTTCAATTAATAAACTGTTGATGACACATTTAAGCAATCAGACTTACCTCTAAGTGCAGTGCAGAAAGTAGAATTATCTCTCAGTGAAAGCTAGTACAAGTGGCCGTGGACGTTGGGTGACAAAAATGGAATTCTGCCTAAATAGTAGGAAAATGGAATATGATAGCATTAGCAACTAAAATTTGAGTAATATTTTATAATTCACACACAATTACCTTCTCTTTTGATCATCAAAGCAATGGAAATGACATGGTTGCCATTATGTTCCCACAAGGTAGATAGTCAAAGATCACAGGGGCTCTTCTAATTGCCCTTCCGACCAGGAAATAAAGACACGTGTCAGGAAATGATGCTAGGCCTGTAGTAAAACCTCAGATGGATGCATAACAGAGTCAGAGTCTATTAGTTTTGGCACAGCAAGGGTGAACACCCCCCAGAGTAGCTGTAGGGCGTCTCAGAAGAAGGGCTTGGAAAGGAATTCATAGGGTGTTTGGACCTCTGCTGGATAATTCTAAAGATGGTGGTTTAAGAAAGCAGAGGTCAGTCTTGAATTATCCAGTATTCTTGCCTGGGAAATCCCATGGACAGAGGAGCCTGGTGGGTTATAGTCCATCAAGTGGCAAGAGAGTCGGACATGACTTAGAAACTAAACAACAATGACTAATTATTAATATAAATACATTTTAATAATATTTCTCTAGGACACTGAGGAATGAAATATGGTTAGCATTGTTATGGCAAAAAAAAAAAAATTGTTCATGGCAAACAGAAGAGGGGATGTTTGTGCATTTCTGTGGCTGTGGAATAGCCTTGTTTCCATCTCATTCCACATACTCAGAGTCATTTTCCTCTTTCTTGATGGTATTCTTTTATTCTCATTTGGGAATATAAGGGTTTAGCAGCCATATAATGCAAACGGAGTTCTAGATTCTTGAGGCAGACAGTATTTAAAGACCACTGTAATAATAAATGATGCAGGAATCGAACCATTTTTACATGATGAATTATATTGTTAGCAGAACTTAACCAGATAAAAATTACTGGGCGAAAGAATCACTTGTGTGTACTTTCTTTAATTAATGCTGAATATTTTGCAGATTCAAACCAAAACTTAATTTATTTTACTTGTAACAAAGTTGTTCTTTTTGTTTTTTACTTGAAACATATAATCAAAAGCGGAGAAGGCAACGGCATCCCACTCCAGTACTCCTGCCTGGAAAATCCCATGGACGGAGGAGCCTGGAAGGCTGTAGTCCATGGGGTCGCTGAGGGTCAGATACGACTGAGCGACTTCGCTTTCACTTTTCACTTTCATGCATTGGAGAAGGAAATGGCAACCCACTCCAGAGTTCTTGCCTGGAGAATCCCAGGGACAGGGGAGCCTGGTGGGCTGCTGTCTATGGGGTCACACAGAGTCGGACACGACTGAAGTGACTTAGCAGCAGCAGCAGCATAGTCAAAAGAGAAGCAAAGAAGTTAGCAACTGGATGTAAGAAGTAAGTAAATAAATCACACATTCACTAAGTTAGCCTGAGGCTCTGTGGGGCCAGCAGTGCGTGGTGAAATCAACAGTTATAAAGGAAGTTGTTAATGTCTTTTCAAAGATAGAACAAGATGACAGATACAATTCAGAAAATCAGGGACTTGAATGACAATGAATCTGAGGAAAGATGACAAAGAGTTTCTAAACATTCTAAAAGTAAACAGATATATTTCTTAATATAAGGCTTAATGTGTAGAGAAAATATCTCACACTGAACAAAATCCAAAACAAATAAATATTATTTACAAGGCCAAATGAGAAAGATGACCAACTTACAACAGAAATTCAGTTTATAAAGAATAAATCAGTTTAATTAGAAATACCTGTAAATGGTCATTATTCCTTATTTTATATAATTCGATATATTAGAAAGTTTGGAAACTTTTAACATCATATCAAGATATAAGATATTTTGGTCCTTCAAGTTCCTAAAAATTGTGATTTACTTTTTTGATATCCTTTATCTTGTTATAATTTCATCCAAACTTTTTGATTTCTCTAAATAAAAACATTATTATGCATTAAATTAATCAAATCAAATAACTGAATCACTCAGAGTTCTAATTATTTTGATTAGACCCTTAAATTATAGAGTAATTTATAATTTTCATTATAATCAATTAATGTCACCTGTCTACAAAAACAAATATGAAAGGACATTTTAGTAAGCTTATTTCCCTAAATATACTATCATATGTTAATTAAATGAAAATTAGAAACTTTTCCAAGATGACATAATCGTATTGAAAGCATAAATTTTTGAGGAAAATAGCTCTTATTCTTTTTGGCCTGATATATTCTTGCTGACATTTGGAGCATCTACATTTGAAAACAGTAACACTTTTGAAACACACTGAAACAAGCCTTTGCAGTTTACATTGCAGTATATTTGACTTCTACACAAAAATATAATTCTCTAATTTTTATAACCACTTTTTATTGAATTACAGTGAATTTACAATGTGTTGGTTTCAGTGGTACAGTAAAGTGGTCTAGTTATATATAAATGTATATTTTTTCATATTCTTTTCCATTGTGATATATTTGGATATTGACTATATTTCCCTGTGCTATAGAGTAGGTCCTTGTTCTTTATCTATTTTATTTGTAGTAGTGTGTATGCTAAACCCAAACTCCTAATTTAGCTCCCTCTCCGGTAAGTATTATTTTATAACACGTGCTCTGTAAAGAACAGAAGAGGATATTGTATATCATTTCAATAGGAAATGCTTTTCAATTAAAGTAATCAGTCTCTATACTTTGTACCAAAGAAAATAGGATAGTTGCAGCTAATGAGTGTTTCACAACCCCCACTTCATGTAAGATCCACCTGAATTAATTCTAACCTTCCCTCCTAGCCTCAAAATTATTCCAGGTGAACTCTGCCCCATCTCAATTAATTTTGAAGAGTGGTATTACAAGCTGTTTCTGTTTTCCTGGAGTTGACAACAAGAGTTTACCAGATGAGTTCTAAGGTATTAATTAGTCTGTATTCCAATCTCAAAGGATCAGCCTGCCTGGTAGCTATCATTCCAGCAGGATCACTGTTAGGGACCCACCTCATCCTCCTCACCTTTCCCAGCTTCTGTATGAATTGAATGTTGTTGTTCAAACACTATGCTTCTCTTCTCTACCTGTTGAGGCCTTGTATACTCTTATTTCTTTATATTTACTTGTTGTTGTTGTTCAGGCACTGAATCATGCCTGACTCTTTGCAGCCCCATGGACTGCAGCATGGCAGGTTTCCTTTCTTTCACTATCTCCCAGAGTTTGCTCAAACTCCTACCCATTGAGTCGGTGATACAATCATTTAATGCAAATATTTTTAAAATTTAACCTACATCAAATTATGGCTTTATCCATCATTTTCATTTTTGCTTTTATGCAATCAGTAATTGCTAAATTTTACTTTCATTATTAAAAAATATCTTTATTCAACCTTCCTTCTTTTGTTAGAAACTGTCCAAGGAGGGTGGTTAATAGCAAATTCTGTTTTGTTATCTACAAATGTCCTTATTCACCTACTTTCCTAAAAGATCATCTGTTGGGAATAGCATTCTAGGTTAACACTGAATTCAATACAGATGTGATTTATGCAGATGTAACTCAATACAGGCAAATGTAATTTGATATAGATGTAACTCTACCTTTATTGTTGCCATGGTGAGACTGTCACTCCATCCTTACTCTGAAGATGACCACCCTTCCAAACTTATCCTCCACTTCTTAAGATCTTCTCTTTGGGGGTTTTACAATTTCTCTGGAACCTGAAAAATATCTAGTCTTTTTTATTTGTATTGTCCTGAAATCTCAGTTTATCCATTTTCTTGATTATCTAGTTCATCTGGATTTGGAAGGATCCATATCATCCTCCTGAGTGGAAGTGGCAGTGCTCAGTTGCTCAGTCATGTCCAACTCTTTGCAACCCCATGGACTTTAGGCCACCAGGCTCCTCTGTCCATGGGATTCTCCAGGTGAAAATACTGGAGTGGGTTGCCATTCCCTTCCTGACCCAAAGATCAAACCTGCATCTCTTGTGTCTCCTGCATTGGCAGGCAGATTCTTTACCACTAGGCGCCCCACTCCAGCACTCTTGCCTGGAAAATCCCGTGGACGGAGGAACCTGGTAGGCTGCGGTCCACGGGGTCGCGAAGAGTCGGACACAACTGAGCGACTTCACTTTCACTTTTCACTTTCACGCATTGGAGAAGGAAATGGCAACCCACTCCAGTGTTCTTGCCTGGAGAACCCCAGGGACGGGGGAGCCTGGTGGGCTGCCGTTTATGGGATCACACAGAGTCGGACACGACTGAAGCGACTTAGCAGCGCCACCTAGGAACCCACCCTTCTGAGTGAAAGTGAAAGTGAAGTCGCTCAGTGGTGTCCGACTCTTAGCGACCCCATGGACTGAAGCCTACCAGGCTCCTCCGTCCATGGGATTTTCCAGGCAAGAGTGCTGGAGTGGGGTGCCATAAGGGTTTAATTCTTATTCATCCTATTAGCTTCACCATGTTAAGAAAATGCTAAATGTTGTCACTTGTCGTATATGGTAGAGTTAGTATTAAAGTCAAAATCCAAGGTTTTCAGAAACCCTCTGAGAGGAAATTAGATCCAGCTCTTTTGTCCTCGGGGTGCTGCTTTCACTGTATTTGGGTCATCTGATTATTTTTTATTTTCATGTCCATTCATAAATATAGTCTTCTTTTTAAATTGTATGTAGCACTTTACTTGCTTTAATTTGCTCAAATTATCTCAGTTTATCTCATACAACATCGCCCAGAAAGTTGACAAACAGAAGTCCCAACTTTTTTATCAAGAGCGTTGTGAAGCAGAAGGGAGATAGGGACTCACTCATTTGAGATGCTCCCTGCAGTGCAGGAAACCTGGGTTGGGAAGATCCCCTGGAGAGGAGAATGGCACCCTACTTCAGTATCCTTGCCTGGAGAATCCCGTGGACAGAGGAGCCTGGGGGGCTACAGTCCATGGGGTCACAAAGTGTCAGATGTGACTGAGCAACTAACACTTTCACACTTTTCATTTGAGATGCATAGTTTGCAATGTGTTCGGCCTCCTTCCCTTTTTCTCCAGTTCCCCTCCATGGATGGGTGAGGAGCAAGGTAGAGTGCTAAGTTAGACTTGCTCTCTTTCATTTCAAAGTCCTGACTTGAGATTTCTTACGTAGGATAACAGTGATTTAGAAGAAAAACAAGAAGGAACAATTCCACCCACTCCCCGAGTACAGCTCATTATTTTCCATTTCTTCTTCTTCTCTCTCTCTCTCTCTCTTTTTTTTTTAAAGTACAACCCTAGGAAAAATCCAGGAAGAAGAAAGTATGTGTGTGAGATGATAGGCATTCACACACTTATCTCTACTACAGTCCCGATCCAACTAGTGAAGTCACAACTCCCTTGAAACCAAATGCCACAGAGGCACCTAAAATAATGAATTCATTAGCCTGGCTTGGGTTAGATGCCAATCCCCTGGTCAAGGGGAGTGAGTATCTTTGTTGATTTTCCCATCAGGAGTACTTGAAATGGGGAAAGGGTGTTTCTTTAACATGCTGGCCATAAAGCCTTAAAAGACAAAGGGAAGACTTAGAGACATGACCAGCATGGCTCACACTGACTAAGATGCTACCGGAACAGGGAAAAGGACAACAAAACTTGTAAGAGAATATACGTAGAAAGAAATAATGGGGGGAAAATACACAAGAAGGGGGGCTTCCCTAGTGGCTCAGTGGCAAAGAATTCACCTTGCAAGCAGGAGATTTAGTTTTGATCCGTAGGTCAAGAAGATCCCCTGGAGAAGGAAATGGCAACCCACTCAAATTTCTTTTTTATAATTAATTAATTTATTTTAATTGGAGGATAATTACTTTATAATATTGTGGTGATTGTTGCCCATACATAGACATGAATCAGCAACAGGTGCAAGTGTCCCCTCATCCTGAATCCCCCTCCTACCTCCCTCCCTACCCCATGCCTGGGAAATCCCATTGACAGAGGAGCCTGACAGACTGCAGTCCATGGGTTTGCAAAAAATCGGACACTACTGAATGACTAAACAACAACAGCAACACAAGAAGGGAGCCCAGAATATTAAGGATTAATATTTAAACATGAAAAAAAAACCTTGGACATAAAATGAATAGTCTAGTTAAAAGGAAAAAAAAATCAATCAAAAGATCACATTTTACATGAGATGTTAAACTTGTGATAAGCACATTAAGCCAAAGAAACCAACACATTTTTGTGGATGAAAAATGTGTGAATTAATTATATTTTCACCATTATTGTGTGTTTTCCCTTAAAGTCATAGTAAACAGTACTAATGGTTAAATAACTGTTTTATGTAATACATAGGCCGATATATAGGCATGTGTTTGGTATTTTCAGGTTGCTATTGCTAAGTCACTTCAGTCATGTCTGACTTCTGTGCGACCCCATAGATGGCAGCCCACCAGGCTTCCCTGTCCCTGGGATTCTCCAGGCAAGAACACTGGAGTGGGTTGCCATTTCCTTCTCCGATGCGTGAAAGTAAAGTCGCTCAGTCATGTCCGACCCTCAGCGACCCCATGGACTGCAGACTACCAGGCTCCTCCATCCATGGGATTTTCCAGGCAAAATACTGGAGTAGGGTGCCATTGCCTTCTCCGATTTTCAAGTTAGGTATGTATATTTCCTAGAATAAAATATAAGCTTCTTAAAAACAAATAAATTATTCGTCTTGAGGAAATAAATATTCTAATACTACATATATCTCTTCATAAAAAATAAATGGTTTGATTAACTGATTAAATTTGTGTAGGAGCTCTGATTTGGCCTTTTTAAGCAGCTTTGCTCATAGTTCTAGAAAACCATGAGCCAGTTCAGTCACTGTCAAAATAAAGTATAAAGGAATATTCTAAAGCCCGTTGTATTTTGTTTCCTCTTTGATTTTCTCCTTCCCTTTCTTCCAAGGAAAAATTGAAAAGTTCTTTTCCACTGTCAGCCATTATTAAGCATTTTTCCAGACAGGCAAAGAAGGGGAGGTAATATCATAAAAAGTAATGACTAAATTTATTTTAGAGCCTCTGCTTCTACAGCTTTGGAAAGAAGGTGATTCAGAGCTGAGAAGTCTGGTTAACGCAATAAAAACATCCCTGTGGTACCATTCTTGACCTTTAAAGCCAACACACATTTGCAGAATGGAAAATTGAGCAGGAAGCCTGCTTTCAAACACTCGCCTACTGATGCTCGGTTTACAAGCTAAACAGTGCCCCTTATCAATATTTCAGAGCCTGATGGAGCGGCCGCCCTTTGTAACCAAAGGTCATATTAAGAACTGGAAAGTAGAGTGTCTAGAAGAACATCAACTCTAGCAATGCTAATGTCAGCTACAAAGATTTCAAAAAAAGGTATTTCTAATAGTGGACTTAGAAACTTCAAAAGCTATATGTGTTAGTTATTGTTTAATCGCAATAAGAGAACGTCATTCATGCCAATGTAGGTATAGGAATTTCTTTTGTTAAAGTACATAGATGATCTAAATATTTGTGGGAATAGAAAACATGCACACCCAAGGTACATGGATCTGGAATTTGAACGTTAGAAACTAAAACCGTCTCTTCTTTTCATCTCTGCTTTTCTCTGTATTATCTAATGCACTAGCCTATGTATGTGTTTCCACTTGGTTGCTAAGTCACCTACCTCTCTACAAACACAAATTTCCCAATGAGTTATATCTTTTCTGTTCCTCAAAGACTTTAATATGTCCTAATGTCCACTGTGGCTTTACATCTAAAAGGTTGAACTCAAGTTCAGCATCTGGCTTAATTTAATTGGCTTAGACTCTAAGGTTTCTGGTTCCAGTTCTTATAAAATCAGACTTAGCATTGTATATAGATTAGATGAGGGCTTCCCAGGTAGCACAGTGATAAAGAATCCACCTGCCAAGTAGAAGACTTGGGTCCGAGCCCTGAGTAAGGAAGATCACCTGCAGAAGGAAATGGCAACCCATTCCAATATTCTTGCCTGGAAAATCCAATGGACAGAGGAGCCTGGGGGGCTACAGTCCATGAAGTCACAAAGATTTGAACAGGAATGAGCACGTATGCACATAGGTTAGGTACCTTATATCAAAACTTTACTTCTGTTAATGGTGTTAAAGGAGTTACAAGTTACCAAAAAAAAAAAAAAAAAAAACTAAATAAAACCATGCAGGGATGGTTGGAACTTCATTTGTCTACAGATTACCGGCAAAGAGAGTACAATTAACAGCTTTAATAGGGAAGCAATTATTAGCGTCTCTACTGAAATTAGCAATGTAGATTAAGGGTAGAAAAGAGATTACTGGTCCATCAATTTCAAACAATTGAGCTAAATTTATTTTACTTAATGAGGGACAGTATTGTGACCTCCAGAGTAAACAGCCTAATTCTGAAAATACCTATGGATGAACTGTTATCTTGCCTCAGTTTTTAAGGATTACCAAAAAAGCATTGGAAACTAGTGAGACATAAATAACATCACTGACCAGGATTAGAACATCTGACTATTCATTATGGTAGAGGAAAGACATATAAAGTTACAAATAAACTTGAGGAGGAAGGGAACATCTGGAAAAAACTACAGCAATTTAATTTCCATAGATGACATTGTGATAAAATGGTGACCTTGACCTTTAAGAAATATTTCTCTTTTGATAAGATAGGACAATTAAACTAGATTCATGTAACAGTCATTTTTTGAGCACTAACTTTGGACTGGGCTGTAAACCTAGAACTAAAATAGCAAAAACAGCAATGATAAACAAAAAAACTTCCTTTCTGATATCAAGGAGAGAAGATCTAGAAATTTTCTGTCTTCTAGCTCTAAAACTCTGCTAACTCATGTGTTCAGGGCAATGGTGATATTACAGGAGACAGTATTATAAATAATTTCCAAGAACCACGGGGGCCCAGACTTGGCCCAGTGCAAGCTTTCTTCTGGTGTAAGACTCTGGAATCTATTTGCACTAAAGAAATTTCAAACTGGAAATGAATTTACACTTTCTATTAATGGAACTAATGCCTGCAACTCCCATGTTAGGCTTTGGCAAACACTGAATTATGAAATGTGGAATACATTTATAGGCCTAAAATTTCCTTTGTTTAATTTCTTAAACCCAAATGGAAGTTGGGTCTTACTGCTTTCCAACCAGCAGCATGACATGGAAGACTGAAGCAATGAAGGTTAACATCATACATGAGTTCGTTGACCCGTGTTGCTGCTTGATTGGTGGTTGTGGCAGATAGGAGAGAGAACGTGAAAGTGAAAGTCTCTCAGTCCTGTCCAACTCCTTGAGACCTCGTGAACTATTTAGTCCATGAAATTCTCCAGGCCAGAATACTGGAGTGGGTAGCCTTTCTTTCCCTTCCCCAAGGGATCTTCCCAACCAGGGACTGAACCCAGGTCTCCCGCATTGCAGACGGATTATTTACCAGCTGAGACACCAGGGAAGCCCAAGAACACTGGAGTGGGTACTCTATTCCTGCTCCTGCGGATCTTCCTGACACAGGAATCGAACCAGGGTCTCCTGCATTGGAGGCAGAGTCTTTACCAACTGAGTTATGAGGGAAGCCCAGGAGAGAGAAGCCATGGGTTTCTACAAAAACTTGTACTGTTTCTCAAAAAAAAAAAAAAAAAGAAATGAAAAGAAAGAGGCACAAAAATTAATAAAGAAAACAGAAAATATTGCCCAATCACTTTCTTAGAGCTCAAAGTCAGATTAGTAAATACTTGGGAAAAAAAATAAATAAATAAACAACTCATAGTGGAGGCATGGTGGGATAGGAAAAGATATGGCCTACAAGAACTTTCACCGTCTAATCCCTGTCAAACTTCTGACTTCAACATCAGCCCTCTCCTCCTGACTGCTGGATAGGCTGATTTACTGGTCCCTGTATGTAGCATACACATCCTCCCCTCTGTATAATGAACTCCTGTTCATCTCTAGCTGGTAATCAAGTCTTTTCATCTAATGAAATCATCCCCTAACCCCCACAGAAAGGGATAGTTCTTCCTTCACTATGATTTCCATAGTGAATTTTGCACAGCTTTTAGACAACCATGATGTATTATTTTTTTCTTTTATCTTTACTGTCTTCCTGATAAACTGAACTCACTGAATGTGAAGCAGATGGTGCTTCATCTTTGTGCATAAAATATATTACTTGATATATTACTCAAAAATAAATAGGATATCAACATGAAAATTAAAAGTAATATAAAATACTTAAAAGACATTTCATAGTTTGCAACTAGCAATAAGAATTAACAATAAAGAAAATGTTAAAAATAATGATGTATTGTCTTCTTTAATGCCAATGATAATTATCTTTTTAAAAAGTCCCTTCTCAGTTACTGAATGATTTGTAAGCAACTAAATTAATAAACCATATACTATGTGTTCGGATTAATGTCCAAAAATGGCCTCTATTTCTCCAAGCCTTCCTATGTCCCCTCATCCTTTGCAGCATGACTTTGCAAATTTTCCCTTTGAATCTGGACTGACTCTGTAACTTGCTTTAGCTCTTAGATGCTCACTTCTGCTGTCTATCTTGAGGTCCTGCCCACAATAAGGAACCAGACTGGGCAAACCCTCTTGACCACATGCATGCATGCTAAGTCACTTCAGTCATGTCTGACTCTTTGCGACCCCACGGACTGTAGCCTGCCAGGCTTCTCAATCCATGGGATTCTCCGAGCAAGAATACTAGAGTGGCTTGTCATGCCCTCCTAAAGGAGATCTTCCTGACCCAGGGATTCAACACATGTCTGTCTCTACCTGCACTGACAGGCGGGTTCTTGACCACTAGCGCCATCTGGGAAGCCCACAGGAGACCATACAACTCCGAGCAGGTCCAGAATCTGCCGGATCTTCCAGGCAGACTAGAAGGCAGACCAAAACATTTTTTGCTACATGTATGGTGACCTTTGGGTTTCCCCAGTGGCCCAGTGGTAAAGAATCTGCCTGCAATCCAGCTTGGCCTTCCAGAGCAGCCAGCTCCCAGAAATCTGACCACAGATGCATGACAAGCCCAGGCCAGTTAGTGAAACCATCAAATTAATGTAGATGTGCATAAAATAATAACTTTCTATGGTTTGAAGATACTAAATTTGAGAGTGATTTACTATTCAACAGTAGTAACTGACACAAAACAATATAGAAATTTGAATGGAGAAGAAAAAGATCCTCCTGCTTTAGAATAAGGTCAAGACAAATGAACTAAAATCAAAATTATAAATGTTTAAATACTTTACATAGAATAACAGATACAAGAATCAGTCAAAACCAGGATCTAAACTAGGATAAAAATCATATAATTCTTCTTTTTCATGAGGAAGTTCTTGTCAGATTATTTTTTAAAAAACAGTTATCACTACCTCAGGATCTTATATTCACATAAAAATAATTAAGCATCATAATAAAAGAACTTTATTCATAGGAACATAAACATCATATCAGGATCTATTTTTTATATTGCTACCTGGCATCCAATTTTCTTGTAAAGTTATATTTAGACTCACAAATGTGATTGAAAATATATCTCCTCATTTGAGTGCCTGGCATTTCTATCACTAAAAGTGAAAAACTGAAACATTGGTTTTGTGCTACTGATGCATTCTATTTTTTCTTTTTAATTTCTTGGATGGGTGACTTATTGAGGTCAATATCCATGATTTATAAAGCTATTTCATTATCTGTAGTATTAAACTATTTGAAGATGAACAATCCTCCTATTAAAACACTACTGTTGATAAATAAATGTGTGGGAAAATCTGTTTATCTTATACATAAAGGTCACCATGCCTGTGTGCGTGCTAAGTTGCTTCAGTCATGTCTGACTCTTTGTGACCCTATGGACTGTAACTCACCCAGCTCCTCTGTCCATGGGATTCTCCAGGCAAGAACACTGCAGTGGCTTGCCATGCCCTCCTCCAGGATATCTTTCCAACCCAGGGATCGAACCCATACCTTCTGTGGCTCCTGGATTGCAGGCAGATTCTTTACCAGTGGGCCACTGGGGAAACTCAAAGGTCACCATATATGTAACAAAAACATAGTTTTATTTTGGATCATCTTTTTTATCATTCAGTTCAGTTCAGTTGCTCAGTTGTGTCCGACTCTTTGCGACCCCATGAATCGCAGCACGCCAGGCCTCCCTGTCCATCACCAACTCCCAGAGTTCACTCAGACTCACGTCCATTGAGCCATCCAACCATCTCATCCTCCGTTGTCCCCTTCTGGTCCTGCCCCTAATCCCTCCCAGCATCAGAGTCTTTTCCAATGAGTCAACTCTTCGCATGAGGTGGCCAAAGTACTGGAGTTTCAGCTTTAGCATCATTCCTTCCAAAGAAATCCCAGGGCTGATCTCCTTCAGAATGGACTGGTTGGATCTCCTTGCTGTCCAAGGGACTCTCAAGAGTTTTCTCCAACACCACAGTTCAAAAGCATCAATTCTTCGGTGCTCAGCCTACTTCACAGTCCAGCTCTCACATCCATACATGACCACAGGAAAAACCATAGCCTTGACTAGACGGACCTTTGTTGGCAAAGTAATGTCTCTGCTTTTGAATATGCTATCTAGGTTGGTCATAACTTTCCTTCCAAGGAGTAAGCGTCTTTTAATTTCATGGCTGCAGTCACTATCTGCAGTGATTTTGGAGCCCCCAAAAATAAAGTCTGACACTGTTTCCACTGTTTCCCCATCTATTTCCCATGAAGTGATGGGACCAGATGCCATGATCTTCGTTTTCTGAATGTTGAGCTTTAAGCCAACTTTTTCACTCTCCACTTTGACTTTCATCAAGAGGATCTTTAGTTCCTCTTCACTTTCTGCCATAAGGGTGGAGTCATCTGCATATCTGAGGTTATTGATATTTCTCCCAGCAATCTTGATTCCAGCTTGTGTTTTTTCCAGTCCAGCATTTCTCATGATGTACCCTGCATATAAGTTAAATAAGCAGGGTGACAATATACAGCCTTGGCGTACTCCTTTTCCTATTTGGAACCAGTCTGTTGTTCCATGTCCAGTTCTAACTGTTGCTTCCTGACCTGTATACAGATTTATCAAGAGGCAGGTCAGGTGGTCTGGTATTCCCATCTCTTGAAGAATTTTCCACAGTTTATTGTGATCCACACAAAGGCTTTGCCATAGTCAATAAAGCAGAAATAGATGTTTTTCTGGAACTCTCTTGCTTTTTCCATGATCCAGCCGATGTTGGCAATTTGATCTCTGGTTCCTCTGCCTTTTCTAAAACCAGCTTGAACATCAAGAAGTTCACGGTTCACATATTGCTGAAGCCTGGCTTGGAGAATTTTGAGCATTACTTTACTAGCATGTGAGACGAGTGCAATTGTGCAGTAGTTTGAGCATTCTTTGGCATTGCCTTTCTTTGGGATTGGAATGAAAACTGACCTTTTCCAGTCCTGTGGCCACTGCTGAGTTTTCCAAATTTGCAGGCATATTGAGTGCAGCACTTGCACAGCATCATCTTTCAGGATTTGAAATAGCTCAACTTGAATTCCTTTTCATCGTACAGACTAAAAAAAAAATCACATGTTCCTGGTACTATGTGAGGACTTTAATATTAATTTGATTAATTCACTATGTGATTCTTTTTGTTTTTAAAATGAATCTTGGGATATCTTTTCCTAAAGAAGACAGAGACTCAGGGCTTTTAGCAAAGGTTTTAAGATGGAAAGTTTTAAGGTATAAGGATTTCAAGCTTGATATTTATGTTTGATAACATACGTGTAGTATATGGAATTTGGAAAATTCAGAACCAGGTATGAAAAAAAATAATGTATGACTATAGAAAATTTTACTCTGCATTTAAGGTATTCTCAAAGCTTCAAGTACAGGGTCACAGAGCATATAGCTTGAGACTAGAATGACATCATATACAGATGGAATCTCAAAAAGCCAAATTTGTGGAAACTGAAAGTAGAATGGTGGTTACTATAGCCTGGGAGGTTGGGTATTTGGGGAGAGGCTGTTTAAGACACAAATTTTCAACTAGGTTAAATATGTTCTGGAGATCTGTTGCACAGCATAACAATTATAAGCAACAATTCTATTTTGTAAACTTCAAAGTTGCTAAGAGACTGGATCTCAATTGTTCTCATTACCAAAAACAGAAAGAAAGAAAATTATAATTATGTGATGTGATAAAGGTGTTAGCTAACTCTATGGTGGTAATCACACTGGAGTATATAAACTTATCAAATCAGCACAGGGTACACCTTAAACTTACACAATGGTGTATGTCAATTCAGTTCAGTTGCTCAGTCATGTCCGACTCTTTGCAACCCCATGAATTGCAGCACGCCAGGCCTCCCTGTCCATCACCAACTCCCGGAGTTTACTCAAACTCACATCCATCGAGTCAGTGATGCCATCCAGCCATCTCATCCTCTGTCGTCCCCTTCTTCTCCTGCCCCCAATCCCTCCCAGCATCAGAGTCTTTTCCAATGAGTCAACTCTTCGTATGAGGTGGCCAAAGTACTGGAGTTGCAACATTAGCATCATTCCTTCCAAAGAACACCCAGGACTGATCTCCTTTAGAATGGACTGGTTGGATCTCCTCGCAGTCCATGGGACTCTCAAGAGTCTTCTCCAACGCCACAGGTCAAAAGCATCAATTTTTTGGTGCTCAGCTTTCTTCACAGTCCAACTCTCACATCCATACACGACCGCAGGAAAAACCATAGCCTTGACTAGACGGACCTTTGTTGGCAAAGTAATGTCTCTGCTTTTGAATATGCTATCTGGGTTGTTCATAACTTTCCTTCCAAGGAGTAATGGCTGCAATCACCATCTGCAGTGATTTTGGCAATTACATCTCAATAAAAAGAAAGACTGAAATCATCTGTTCAGCTCCAAATTCTTCAATGAGGCTTAAACCAAAGTTTCTAAGTAATTATCCACCAGACCTATCAATTTGAGTACACAGTGGATCAAAACTAACTAAACCCTCACCTCCCTCTTCATGCTTTAATTCTATAAGCAGCATCATAATTTATTCCTTTAGTCAAATTAGAAACCTGGGCAGTAGCTTTGATTGTTGTTTTTTTGTCATAGTCCTCTCTCTTCAGCTTTCTCTGTTTTAAGACCTACGGTGTGGATCTGATAAATACTTCTTGAACTTGTTTGCTTCACAGTTTTATTCATCTAATTTAAAGTAACACAGACTCAAGCTACAACTCTTGACAAAACTGTCACTGGAATTTTATTACTACAATCAATTCTTTAATCTCATCATCTCTGGACCAGGGAATTAGGGGTTTTAAGGTGATCCACCAGGCCCTGCTGTGTTTCAAACTGTGATAAACTCAACTGGTCCAGATGTGCTGGGTGACTTTCAGGTTTCCTTGTCTGTCTCCCTTTGGAGATCTTGCAAATTCAGTCCCCTCTTCTTGGAACACTCACATATTTCTCCCTTCAGTGGATAGATCCTACTTGTTTTCAGACATCATTTCCTCTAGGAAGTCTTCCAGAAGATTGGGTAAGAACTCTCATGTTATTCCCAGAGCACTCTGTGTTTATCTTATATCCAGTCCCTCAGCCTCCTGAGTCACTTTTCAACTATTATCTCTTGTATATCAAACTATACACAGAAAATATAGCCTCTTCATCTCATTCAGTTTAGTAATAGTTTAGAAATATTCTGATGCCTAGTAGAGTTCTTGGCTCAGAATGAAAGAAATTTTCTTGACTAAATATAATAATGAATAAATAATTGCATAATAACTTTATGTGAATAACTTGGGCTTCTCTGTTGATTATGTACATCTCCAAAGTGGATTTGTTAAATTAAATATTTTTCTTAAAAAACTTCACAAGAGTAAATACGCTGAGTGAAGCAAGGAGACACTGTTACAATACAAAGATGATTTGAATCAAATCAGAATAGAAGAAATCCAGTTTTGAACTACATTTACACCTGTAAAACCATCAGCTCAATCAACATAGTGAACGTATCCCAAACTTATTGAATTGCATATAATATTTAAAATAATGTATATTGTATTGTATACTGTTTATGCTTCAATAAAACTTTAAAAATAGGGTTAAATTTATTAGAGGAAAATATTAAAAATCATAATTTTAAGCATAAAATATGAATATGTAATATATGGCAGAAAGTGAAGAATAACTAACGAGCCTCTTGATGAAAGTGAAAGAAGAGAGTGAAAAAGTTGGCTTAAAGCTCAACATTCAGAAAACGAAGATCATGGCATCCGGTCCCATCACTTCATGGGAAATAGATGGAGAAACAGTGGAAACAGTGGCTGACTTTATTTTGGGGGGCTCCAAAATCACTGCAGATGGTGATTTCAGCCATGAAATTAAAAGACACTTACTCCTTGGAAGGAAAGTTATGACCAACCTAGATAGCATATTCAAAAGCAGAGACATTACTTTGCCAACAAAGGTCTGTCTAGTCAAGGCTATGGCTTTTCCAGTGGTCGTGTATGGATGTGAGAGTTGGACTATAAAGAAAGCTGAGCTCAGAAGAATTCATGCTTTTAAACTGTGGTATTGGAGAAGACTCTTGAGAGTCCCTTGGACTGCAAGGAGATCCAACCAGTCCATCCTAAAGGAAATCAGTCCTGGGTTTTTATTGGAGGGACTGATGTTGAAGTTGAAACTCCAATACTTTGGCCACCTGATGCAAACAGCTGACTCATTTGAAAACACCCTGATGCTGGGAAAGATTGAGGGCAGGAGGAGAAGGGGACGACAGAGGATGAGATGGTTGGATGGCATCACTGACTCAATGGACATGGGTTTGGATGGACTCCAGAAGCTGGTGATGGACAGGGAGGCCTGGCGTGCTGCGATTCATGGGGTTGCAAAGAGTCTGACATGACTGAGTGACTGAACTGAACTGACTGAATATATGTATTCATCCGTAGATGATGGCTTTTGCTATAATACAATGGAGAGATAATCAGATGGCAGCAGCAGGAGATAAAGTTATTGAAAAACACCCATCAGCTGGATTGGTTTCATGCTGTGCTGCTTTCTGCCACATGCTCTTCTATCCAGTCTCTCCTTTGAAACATTGCATGAACATAGAGAGCTCTCAATATTTTTCTCTGCTACCAAAGAATATGCTGTAAACCATCCATGTGATCAATTATGCTAAAATTTTAATCAATAAGAAAATAATAAAATTGCATTTAAACTTTTGAAACTGGAGCGAACTCTACAGTTTGGTCCACACTCCACAGAGATGAGCTATCTGAGATCCAGAAAACGGCCTGGACATTTTTGTTTTGGTTTTCATTTATTTATTCATTTTAATTGGAGGTTAATTACTTTATAGCATTTTGGCGATTTTTGCCTTACATTGACATGAATCAGCTGTGGGTGTACATGCGGTCCCCTTCCCAAACCCCCCTTCCACCTCCCTCCCCAACCCATCCCTCTGGGTTGGTCCCAGTGCCCCTGCTTTGAGTGCCCTGTTTCATGCATCAAACTTGGACTGGTCATCTATTTCACACATGGTAATATGCATGTTTCAATGGTATTCTCTCAAATGCTGAAGAGGGTGTGAAGAAAAGGGAATCCTCTTACACTATTGGTGGGACAGCAAACTAGTATAGCCACTACGGAGAACAGTGTGGAGATTCCTCAAAAAATGGCCTGAGCTTTAGAACACCATACAGAAGGCAGTTGGAATTGACATTACAATCAGCCATTTCAAAATTCACAAGTAGAACATATATCTGAACTATTTTCTGAGTAGCTTTTTAGGTATAATTTATTTTTCAATCAAATGCTTTTATCAGTCACCTTCCCTCAATAGAGAATATAAATGATATTGCATGAGGAATTCATTCTATCCACTTAGGTTAAAATTAAGAAATTCTCCTTGCTACATATACCCATTTTTACCATTGCCTTATAGTGTCTCCCATTTTTATTACTTTTATCACTCTCTCATTTTTCAGTAATAAAATTAACTTTTGCTGAACTTTCATTGTTCTTTAAATACATAAATTATTAAATTAACATGGTAGGCAATTGGCCAATATAAATCTAAATAATGAAATTTTTGATTAAGAAAAGTCTACGAAATCTACTTCTATTTCAACTTTTAGACAAAATCAGTCACTGAGGGTAACCTCAGTATTACATTTTCTGTCAGTACTCTGAAAACTTATTTATGGCCAACGACTTCTCTTAGGCCTGGGGGTTGGGATTACGGTCTATTACAATGGTTTACTGTAAAGTTGCAATATATATGCTTTGAATCACTAGGCAGTATTCTGCTATGATAACAGAATAACTGCTTGGAAAAAAATTTTATATTAGTCATTGCTTTGAATCTTTCATTTTCATGAGCTAAGCCATATTTTATAAGACTGAAAGGCATTTCAAGAATGAAAATGCTGTTGGGTGCTATTCTGACTGATTTTGTTTCTCCATAAAATCAAAAAAGTTTTTAAAATGTTATTTTCCTTTTGTCTTTCCCCTTTTCCTTTTTATCTGTTGTTATTGTTATCTCTTTTGACAGGTAGTGAGAAAAAATGTAAAAAGAAAAAACTGATTTTTTGCTCCCAGTAATCCAAAGAGATTCATGAGGCATTCTGTAAACAGTATGTGTCATGATTCTAATGAAATTACAGCCCTAGGTAGGTAATTAAGTGTCAAAGATTTTTTTAACACAAAACAGCTACTGTATTCATGGCCTTTAATTATAACATTCTGGCTATTATCTTGCAATTAAGTTATGGAAAAAAATATGACACAGCAAGTTTAGCAGTATTTGAGAAGCACAAAATGTGGTTTATGTTAACCTCTAGAAATGACCACTTACAACACCATTGCAACTCATAGCATCCCATTCGCAACATGAAAACATTAATGATTATCACAAGGTTGTAAATATTCACTTATTCACTCAGTTTAGACAATGATTCATGAATTCACATCACCTACTTGCTTCCAGTGAGTAAAGTACAATATCTATCTGTTTTAGTTATAATAGACCTTAAAACAGTAACTCACATATAACCAAAATATTTGGCGTATCTTTACCAAATACACACTTCCCATTAATCAGGATTCCATTTGGAAACCATAAACAAGACTAGTCAGACAACTAGTAGGACATATGTGTATCTGTTATATAGGGGTAGCTTAGTAAATTTTCATAAAGTAAACACACTCAGGAAGCCAGCACCTCTATCAAGAAACAAAGCATTATTGCAATTCCAGACACACACCTCCCCTTCTAGGTTCTACTTTCACCTACAGGCAATCCACTATTCTAACGTCTAAGACCCTGGTATGTTTTGTGTGTGGTTCACCTTCTGATTAACAGACTAGTATTGTATGCTCACTTTTGTATTTAGTTTCTTTTGCTCAATGTTGACAATACTTGTCTTGGTGTGTGTAGTTCTAATTGCGGGTTCTAATTATGCAGGGCTTGTAAGAGTTGAAAATCAGTTCATATACATATATATATATATATATGTATATAAAATAAATATATTTTGTTCTATAACAGTATGTCCTGTACCAATGTAAATGTACCTGCCAATTGGCAAATAGAAATTTATTGCATTTTCTACTATGTACCATTGTCTGCCTAAAATGTTTTCCCTTTACCTTTTGATTAGCTAGTGAGAACTATATAGACAAATGAAGCATGAAGGAAAAATCAGAAATTATTGGTTTACCATCCTCCATAAATATGTAAAATAATTACATTTCAAATTTGTAACATTCCTTGGTTTGCATTATATCTGTGTGCAACATTATAAAAGGTTTTATATTTTACATTTGCATGATGCTTGAGAGATCATAAAACATTTGCTATACTTTTTTCATTTATATTCTGTAGAACTCAACTAGTAAAAGCAGTCACATTTTAATCACCTCTTATGTGTCTTGTGCAACACTAACTATGATGTCATATTTTTAAAAAGGCAAACATCAGCAATCACAAAATAATAATTTCTATCACAGTTGTAGTGCCTAAGGAAAATAGTTTTCAGGGCTGAATATGTCTAAGGCAACCTTGGATGTAAAGGAATAAAGGAAGATAGTTAATCAAATCAGGAGAACACAGTACTTCTTTTTTTTTTTTTTTAAACAATAGTTGGGTTATGGTAAAGAATCTACCTGCAATGCTGAAGAGCTAGGTTTGATCCCTGAATTGGGAAGATTGCCTGGAGAAGGTAATGGCTACCCTCTCCAGTATTCTGGCCTGGAGAATTACATGAACTATATAGTCCATGGGGTTGCAAAGAGTCAGATATGACTGAGTGACTTTCACTTCACACTTCACTTAATTCTCTTCCACCATTTTAAATGTATCACTTTCAAGCACTGGCTTTTCTCACGCCTGACTCCTCTCTCATAACACCCACAATAGAACTTTGAGGCTGAATTTGACCATAACATGGGCAGAAGCAGACCTATTAAGTTAGACACCATAGAAAAACATCCTTCAGACAGATGTTTAAGTCTGAAGATAAAGTTCTCGAAGATAAGTGTCCCTAGATGGTAAGATATTTGTGGAATCCCTTTGGCTTGTTGTGGAGAACCACATTTACATCCAGAAAGGTAGTCCTGACCTAATACTGGCCCACAGATGTGGAAAGACCTTCTCAGAAGAAGATCTCAAAGAAGTTAGGTTGTGAACACCTAGGAGTCTGGGAATAAGTGGTATATTTCATCTTTGAGGATGAATTATGGGTCCTTGCACAGGCCATAGGGAGTTTGTGAGAAGAGAAGGACCAAAAGTGAAAAAGACAGGACCAAAGTCCACAAGACCTTAAACAGGGTGGGGGGAAAAAGGGAATGATTTAGGTAACTAAATAAAGTCACCCAGTCACCGACTATGGAAATGCACAAAGCAAGGACTTGGCAATAGAGTAAAATCCCAACACTCACCTGCCAGTGGATAGATATTCAAAATTTCAGTATTAGAAATTCTAATTTTAATCTGAATTATCCTGCACTCAGTCTAGGATTTCTAATACTTCCACTGACTTGGGATATAATTGGCCTGGGGTCTTTGACAGCCAACATTGGAGGGATACAAGTCTAATACTGTGTCACTTGATTGTCCTTTATGCACCTCCCTCTTTATA
The DNA here is from genome assembly GCF_055505025.1 of Bos grunniens. Lineage (NCBI taxonomy): Eukaryota > Metazoa > Chordata > Mammalia > Artiodactyla > Bovidae > Bos > Bos grunniens. The sequence goes on along the minus strand of NC_141184.1, from coordinate 10,899,649 downwards.
AACTTAGAAAGTTGAGTAAAATCATCTCTATTTCCTTGGTCTGCAAGAATATATTTTTTTCAGTTTTTTGTCATTTTTTTTTCACATCATCTTTTTTAAGATTAGCACTTTTTAAGGTCAACCCCACTATATGATTCTGAAAGATTCAGACTCATTGAAATAGAAGAATTAATCTTGCCATAAAAATAGACAGAGGTCAACAGAGTGTCTAAGGCCAAAAAGAAAAAGCGAAGGAAGCTGTGATGAGAAAATTATACCCGACCTCACCTTTCTCTTCCTTTGGCTTCGGTTTTTATTGGATGCTATTATTTCTGGGGGAACCATTCACATTTGCTGCAGGTAAATGCTTATGTTCTGAATTTATTGAGACAGGCAGCAGAAGGTCAAGGTTTAGACCAAGGGTAACTAAAACAGGGAACCAAAGCATTTGAGAAAGATGACCGAGGCAAACTTTAAGGTTTAGACACGTGTTGGAGAGGGAAGTCATCAAAAGCACTTACAGAAAGATGTAGCATAACTGATTTTATACCCATAAGACAGGGAAAACATTGGGCCAGTTTATTGTATATTATTTATTTCTTCCACTTCTAAAGTTGTCCTGAGTTGATACAAACAATTCTGAAGAGAGAAAGTCCTTAAAATTATAATACATTGCATGTATTACTGTAAATAATAACCCTAACCCTAATAGTGTTTTATTTCTATGCTTAATCTGTCTTTAAGGGTGGAGGGAACATCCTTTATACAAAATACAAATTCAGTCTCTAAACTGGACTCTTAGGAATCAGGTAGATAACTGATCCAGACAAATGATATCATTTTTTTTCTTTTCCCAAATGTGAATGGTCAATATTTTTTACTTGAAATCCATTTCAGTGGGTTTTAGGAAGCAGAGATGTCCTTTAGAAAAATAGAAAAAACAAAAGAAATTAAAAATTATAGACTAAACAAGTAGTATACAACTTCCTTTATAGAAGGTATATTCTGCTAGCCCAGATCAAATAGCTTTGCAATGTTTTGCTACTTAATAAATATTAAAAGCACCAAATGAGAATGCTCTTTCAAATTAATTTAATCCTGTATATAATATGTAACTATTTTTACTAGATTCCAGGATGTTTGAAGCACAAAAGTTAACAGATGGCTTTTAATTAAAAGTCAAATAGGCTTTTATGAGTTTATAATTTAAGTAAGATGCTCTTACAAATGTGTATACAAGTACTTAACTTGGTTATTAGCTTGCTAAAAGAATGTATTTCCTATGTGTATATAAATTGAGGGGCTACAGTTGGAGAAAAGCAAGATTGCTTTTTCTTTAATTAAATGTTTATTGAGATAATTGTAGATTCACAAGAAGTTCTAAGTAACAATACACAGTGATCTCATGTGTATTTTGGGCTGCCCAAGTGGCTCAATGGTAAAGAACATGCCTGCCAATGCAGGAGACACAAGAGATGAGGGTTTGATCTCTTGGTGGTGAAGACCCCCTGAAGAAGAAATTAGCAACCCATTCCAATATTCTTGCCTTGGAAACCCCGTGGACAGAGGACCTGGTGGACTTAGTCTATGAGGTCACAAAAGAGCTAGACATGACTGAGCAGCTAAATGGCAGCACAGCCACAGTGTCTTTTACTGGTTTCCTCTGGTGGTGACATCTTGCAGAACTACAGTATAAAATTTTAACCATTATATTAACATTGATGCAATCAACATCTGATTCAGATTTCGCTTGTATTGGTGTATATATCTAGTTCTCTTCAATTCTGTAATCTGTAGGTTTGTATTTCTACCACCACAATCAAGATACAGAATATTTCCACCATCACAAGGATCTTTCACATTGCTCCTTTATAAGTGTAAATTATTTTTTTAACTCCCCAAACACAGGATGTCAAAGGAAAATGAAGAAAAATATTTTAAGAAAAATTGAAAAAGGTAAGAAAACATGACGAATTAGTAAGACACAAAATAGAGTAATAGGAAAAAAAAAACACAGATAATGAGGTCCTGACGCTGGTTTTTCACCCAGAAAGAAGAGCTTGGATGTGTATATGAATAATTTATTTAGGAACTCGATGTGGTAGAAAACTGGGACAATTAAGACATGGAAAGTGGAAAAACCAATTTAATAGTTTGTCTTTTAAGTTGATCACTACTAGGAGCAACTGGGTCTTGATTCTCCCAGAACACATGTTACAAGGACTCATTAGAACACATCAGAGAATTCACAAATGATGAGACAGAAAGGTGAGTATTTATCCTCCAGTATCTGCTACAATGAAAAAGTTGGCTGAAAATTCAACATTCAGAAAACTAAGATCATGGCAACTGGTCCCATCACTTCATGGCAAATAGATGGGGAAACAGTGACAGATTATTTGGCTGTTGGGGGGGGCGGGGCTCTGAAATCACTGGAGATCGTGACTGCAACCATGAAGTTAAAAGCCGCTAGCTCCCTGGAAGAGAAGTTATGACCAACCTAACAGCATGTTAAAAATCAGAGACATTGCTTTGCCAACAAAGATCTGTCTAGTCAAGTTCAGTTCAGTTCAGTCACTCAGTTGTGTCAGACTCTTTGTGACCCCATGAACCACAGTATGCCAGGCCTCACTGTCCACCAACTCCCAGAGTCCACCCAAACCCATGTCCATTGTGTCAGTGATGCCATCCAACCATCTCATCCTCTGTCGTCCCCTTCTCCTCCTGCCCTCAATCTTTCCCAGCATCAGGGTCTTTTCAAATGAGTCAGCTCTTTGTGGCCACACTATTGGAGTTTCAGCTTCAACATCAGTCCCTCCAATAAACACCCAGGACTGATCTCCTTTAGGATGGGCTGGTTGGATCTCCTTGCAGTCCAAGGGACTCTCAAGAGTCCTGTCCAACAACACACTTCAAAAGCATGAATTCTGCTGAGCTCAGCTTTCTTTATAGTCCAACTGTCACATCCATACATGACTACTGGAAAAACCATAGCCTTGACTAGACGGACCTTTGTTGGCAAAGTAATGTCTCTGCTTTTTAATATACTATCTAGGTTGGTCAAAATTTTCCTTCCAAGGAGTAATCATCTTTTAATTTCATAGCTGCAATCACCATCTGCAGTGATTTTGGAGCCCAAAAAAGTAAAGTCAGCCACTGTTTTCACTGTTTCCCCATCTATTTGCCATGAAGTGATGGGACCAGATGCCATGATCTTAGTTTCCTGAATGTTGAGCTTTAAGCCAACTTTTTCACTCTCTTCTTTCACTTTCATCAAGAGGCTCTTTAGTTCTTCTTCACTTTCTGCCGTAAGGGTGGTGTCATCTGCATATCTGTGGTTATTGATATTTCTCCCATCTAGTCAAAGCTATGGTTTTTCCAGTAGTCATATATGGATATGAGAGTTGGACTGGAAAGAAAGCTGAACACCAAAGAACTGATGCTTCAAACTGTGGTGTTGGAGAAGACTCCTGAGAGTACCTTGCACAACAAGGAGACCCAACCAGTCCATCCTAAAGGAAATCAGTCCTGAATATTCATTGGAAGAACTGATGCTGAATCTGAAACTCCAATACTTTGGCCACCTGATGAGAAGAACCAACTCACTGGAACAGATTCTGATGCTGGGAATGATTGATGGTGGGAGGAGAAGGGGATGACAGAGGATGAGATGGTTGGATGGCATCACCAGCTCAATGGACATGAGTTTGAATAAACTCTGGGAGTTGGTGATGGACAAGGAAGCCCGGTGTGCAGCAGTCCATGGGCTAGCAAAGAGTCAGACAAGACTAAGTTACTGAACTAAACCCACTACAGTATAGTGATGATCACGAGCTGGCCCATGGGCTCATGAACAACTCTAGATACCTGCCTGGGTCACTGGCTGGCTGGATCCTAGAGAGCCCAGGACCCATTAGAGAAAGTCAGGGACAAGGAGATTTTGACAAGTGGTATAGGTGAGACATTTCATGCAAAGATGGGCTCGATAAAGGACAGAAATGGTATGAACCTAACAGAAGCAGAAGATATTAAGAAGAGATGGCAAGAATACACAGAAGAACTGTAAAAAAAGATCTTCACGACCCAGATAATCACGATGGTGTGATCACTGACCTAGAGCCAGACATCCTGGAATGTGAAGTCAAGTGGGCCTTAGAAAGCATCACTAAGAACAAAGCTAGTGGAGGTGATGGAATTCCAGTTGAGCTATTCCAAATCCTGAAAGATGATGCTGTGAAAGTGCTGCATTCAATATGCCAGCAAATTTGGAAAACTCAGCAGTGGCCACAGGACTGGAAAAGGTCAGTTTTCATTCTAATCCCAAAGAAAGGCAATGCAATGCTCAAACTACTGCACAATTGCACTCATCTCACACGCTAGTAAAGTAATGCTCAAAATTCTCCAAGCCAGGCTTCAGCAATATGTGAACCGTGAACTTCCTGATGTTCAAGCTGGTTTTAGAAAAGGCAGAGGAACCAGAGATCAAATTGACAATATCCACTGGATCATAGAAAAAGCAAGAGAGTTCCAGAAAAATATCTATTTCTGCTTTATCGACTATGCCAAAGCCTTTGACTGTGTGGATCACAATAAACTGTGGAAAATTCTGAAAGAGATGGGAATACCAGACCACTTGACCTGCCTCTTGAGAAATCTGTATGCAGGTCAGGAAGCAACAGTTAGAACTAGACATGGAACAACAGACTTGTTCTAAATAGGAAAATGAGTACATCAAGGATGGATATTGTCACCCTGCTTATTTAACTTATATGCAGACTACATCATGAGAAACGCTGGACTGGAAGAAACACAAGCTGGAATCAAGATTGCCGGGAGAAATATCAATAACCTCAGATATGCAGATGACACCACCCTTATGGCAGAAAGTGAAGAGGAACTAAAAAGCCTCTTGATGAAAGTGAGAGAGGAGAGTGAAAAAGTTGGCTTAAAGCTCAACATTCAGAAAACAATGATCATGGCATCTGGTCCCATCACTTCATGGGAAATAGATGGGGAAACAGTGGAAACAGTGTCAGACTTTATTTTTGGGGGCTCCAAAATCACTGCAGATGGTGATTGCAGCCATGAAATTAAAAGACACTTACTCCTTGGAAGGAAAGTTATGACCAACCTAGACAGCATATTCAAAAGCAGAGACATTACTTCACCAAAAAAGGTCTGTCTAGTCAAGGCTATGATTTTTCCTGTGGTCATGTATGGATATGAGAGTTGGACTGTGAAGAAAGCTGAGCACCAAAGAATTGATGCTTTTGAACTGTGGCGTTGGAGAAGACTCTTGAGAGTCCCTTGGACTGCAAGGAGATCCAACCAGTCCATTTTGAAGGAGATCAGCCCTGGGATTTCTTTGGAAGGAATGATGCTAAAGCTGAAACTCCAGTACTTTGGCCACCTCATGTGAAGAGTTGACTCATTGGAAAATACTCTAATGCTGGGAGGGATTGGGGGCAAGAGAAGAAGGGGACGACAGAGGATGAGATGGCTGGATGGCATCACTGACTCGATGGACGTGAGTCTGAGTGAACTCTGGGAGTTGGTGATGGACAGGGAGGCCTGGCGTGCTGGGATTCATGGGGTCACAAAGAGTCGGACACGACTGAGTGACTGAACTGAACTGAACTGATAGGTGAGACAAGATGTTGTTTAGTTATCTGTGAACATGGTAGATAGAGCAAAGAGTGAGAACGTGATGGATTCAGTAGAAAGGAGGCACATAGGAAATCTGCTAGCCTGAATTTGATAGATGAGACAAAAGAATCACTACTTAATTATAAGCAAAATCCACTTAGATGAAGTGTCTAATTAAAATTCATTTACTTACTTCCCCCTGGAGAAGACTGAGCAACTAATAAACACTTCTGGAAACAAATATGGATGAAACAATTTTAAGTAAGGAGACACGAAAATCTATCTTTTCTAATGTTGTAATCTGTAAAATGGTTTTTGTAAAGACTGATGGGTTTGTTTTAAGATGAAGAAGATAATAGATTACATTTTAAAATATTCATTGAAGTCAAAATAAATGATTAGATAGTCCAGTCACTGAATAGTTTAAATTATTTGGTTTTATATTTTTACACAACAAATATTTATTCAGTTCAATTCAGTTCAGTTCAGTCGCTCAGTTGTGTCTGACTCTTTGCAACCCCATGAATTGCAGCACGCCAGGCCTCCCTGTCCATCACCAATTCCCAGAGTTCACTCAGACTCGAGTCCATCGAGTCGGTGATGCCATCCGGCCATCTCATCCTCTGTCGTCCCCTTCTCCTCCTGCCCCCAATCCCTCCCAGCATCAGAGTCTTTTCCAATGAGTCAACTCTTCGCATAAGGTGGCCAAAGTTCTGGAGTTTCAGCTTTAGCATCAATCCTTCCAAAGAAATCCCAGGGCTGATCTCCTTCAGAATGGACTGGTTGGATCTCCTTGCAAAGTACTCTCAAGAGTCTTCTCCAACACCACAGTTCAAAAGCACCAATTCTTCAGCGCTCAGCCTTCTTCACAGTCCAACTCTCACATCCATACATGACCACAGGAAAAACCATAGCCTTGACTAGACGGACCTTTAGGGGACCCAAAATATACAATTATTAAACCAATTAAAATCAAATTAAATGATCAGAATATTTGTTGGTCATGAATTTCAATACTTCCTAGACAGGTACCACATCACATAAGTGGAACTGGTGCTGAATTTTACTTTGATGGGAATAGGGTTGGTTGTGGAAAGGTCAAAATTCAAGTAACATTGTTAACTACTGTTTCCAATGACTGAAGTTTATTTTTATTTTGAGGTCCCATGCAGTGCACGCATGCTCAGTTGTGCAGTTGCACAACTATTTGCAACCCCATGGTCTATAACCCACCATGCTCCTCTGTCCATTGAATTTCCCAAATAAGAATACTGGAGTGAGTTGCCATTTTCTTCTCCAGGGCATCTTCCAGACCCTGGGATTGAACCCATGTCTCTTGTGTCTCCTGCACTGGCAGGTGGATTCTTTGCCACCGAGCCACTTGGGAAGCACCCAAGGTCCCAGGGTGAAGGTAGGAAACCCAACCGCCTGAATAAGGCAAAGTTTCTTGGTTTTTTTTTTTGAAGGAGGAACTTTGATTAATATTTCAAGGAAATATGTGTAAATAGTCATAATAATTATGGGAAAATAGGTAACCTGAATACTATTATGATTTCCTTAAAATAAAAAGATCCAAACAAACTCTTTGGGCTTCCCTGGTAGCTCAGCTGGTAAAGACTCCACCAACAATGCAGCACTGGTTCGATGCCTGGTCGGGAAGATCTGCTGGAGAAGAGATAGGCTGCCCACTGCAGTATTCTTGGGCTTCCCTGTTGGCTTAGATGGCAAAGAATCCTCCAGCAATGCAGGAAACCTGGGTTGGATCCCTGGACTGGTAAGAAGGGAGAGGAGAGGAGAAAGGAAACCCATTTCACTATTCTGGCCTGGAGAATTCCATGGACAGAGGAGCCTGGCAGGCTACAGTCCATGGGGTGGCAAAAGTCAGACACGACCGAGCAGCTTTCACTTTCACTTCTCTTTCAAACAATCTCAGATGAAATGCTTCCCCTATGGATGAGTCTTAGCAAAAAATTTCAGTGTACTTAATCTGTTGCTCTACATATACTTTTCTATGGGCTCCCCCAGTGGCTCAGCGGTGAAGAATCCAGCTGCAATGCAGAAGCCACAGGAGACACAGGTACTATCTCCAGGTCGGAAAGATCCCCTGGAGGAAAGCATGGCAACCCATTCCATTATTCTTGCCTAGAGAATCCCATGGACAGAAGAACCTAGAGGGCTACAGTCCTTAGGGTCACAAAGAGTCAGAAACAACTGAAGCTACTTAGCAAGCACAAATACTTGTTCAGTTCAGTTCAGTTCAGTTGCTCAGTCATGTCCGACTCTTTGTGATCCCATGAATTGCAGCACACCAGGCCTCCCTGTTCCACATAAGGCTTCTAACACATATGCATGTATTCTAAAAAGTATACATGCATACTTAATCAGAAAAAAGTGAAGTAATCTTGCTTGCCAGCAAAAGGAATAATGTGTATCAGGCTCATAAATAACAATGTAATTACTTAATATTCTGATATTTGCATACTGTGACAATAATTTTTACTGGCAATAGAAACCTCTCATTTTCTGGAGTTTGAAAAGTAATTATAATAACTTCAATCAAATGTTAATGTTATACCTTGACATTTACAAAGCATTCCTTAGCGTATTGCTGCATTTAAATTTTGTGGAGGAAATTGACTGGAAACTTTAAGTGAATCAATTTTAATATAATAAATTATTTTAGTTTTTTACTAAAATGAAGGGTATACATGGAAGTACCATCTATTGTCCCAGGACTCCTGGCAGTAGTAACTTTATATCAATTAAATTGCTACAGTAATCTCTAAAGCTAAAGAAATTTACCAACATCAAATCCTGTATCAATTCTACTCCAGTGGTGGCTGTATTTCATTCTGTGAAAAGTTTTAGCAGTCTTTTGCTGACTACACCCATGATCTGGAAGATTGTTTATTGCATATAAAATACCATTTTTTAGTAGTTTCCACTATTAGATTCAAAAATGTCATATATTTTCTTTCTATATCCTTTTGGTAACATGGCTGAAGCATTACTTCTTTGTATTCAATACATTCATTTTTCCTAAGTGTTTCTATGTTTCCTCCTACCTACATTGCGACAATATCTAAAATATAAATATAAAATATAAATAGTTCATCAAAACTCTGATACCTTGCCAATCAAAGTCAGGAAGGCAGCCATGTTTTAATCAACAAAGCTTAAAGAGAAAGAGAGGGAAGGAAAGAGAGAGATTCTTTTAGGATTTTTTGCATACAACTTTTTTAAACACTTCTTTCAGACACTCCAGAATTACTGGTTACATAAGGAAACAGATTAGTCTAATAACTGCAACGACAATATTTTTTAAAATGGAGTTGCAATTTGTACACTAAATGTCTTCAGTACTAATAACAATGAAAATAATTAATTTTGTATTCATGAACTTTAAACATGGCTATTCAAAAATGTATTTATGGCATAATATTTCTCTAAAATTAATAAGTTATCTAACTCATTAAATCTAATGTATTGATATAGTGATACAATATGCATGTATATTGTAATTGAGAGGAAAAAAGAGATTAGAAGAAAGAAATGAGTGTTTTACTTTCTTCCATGTCTGTCTTTCTTTCCTTAACCCATTTTATTGTTTTATATCATTTCCTTTTTTTATAGTGTTCACTGTAATACTAGATTTGCTTCATTAAAATTCCTTGTGATTCTTTCTCTTTCTGTATACATGTGTGTTCATGTGTCAAATGGGGTGGGAGGAAAGAGACAGAAAGAGAGACAGAGAAAGGTTTGACCTCTATATTGAATAGACACCGAATGCTCATTCCAAAATAATGAGACCAGTACAATGAAGGAATTCTCTCCTCTCTCATGGTTAGTAGCAGATTTGAAAGTGACAGGAGTGCAGGGAAGTTTTATGATACCAAATTTGACCATTTTCTTTTATTGTCTGATAATTCCATTGTATATATTATAACTTTACTTAATCTATCAATATTTCAATGATGTAAAATGCCATCATATGCATTGGGATCAGTCCTGCCAGGTTCTCAAAAATATATAATTTGGTGAAGACAGTATATACACAAAATAATTGTGTACCCAAGAACAACTTGACCTTGGCCATGAGAATGGAAGAGAATAAAATCCCTGCAATATGGGTGAAGGGGATGTAAGAATACTTATTTGCCTAACAGTCTCCTTGGCATGGAACTGGGTTGATGAATTAAGGAGAATATTAAATTGATGCTAGACTTGTTCAGCTTATTTGCATTTTGCTAAAAGACCAAGTAAAAATATCAGACAGACAAGTTTATGCATGCGAATGAGAATCAGATGAAAGCCTTCACTCAGAACCCTCCTACACACAGTCTTAGATGTAATAAAGGTATAGGAGCTCATAGCGGTTTCTATGGAATTTCTTTTCCACGGATCTAGTGATGATGCGAATAATTCAGTTTATTATACCAACACATTTCTCCGCTTCTAAGACTAATTTTTTTTCTTATTTTGACATCTTCAAAATCATGTTGTAAGATTTGTACACATACACCTATATGTATTTGTACATATGTACACATGGTATATCTTATTTTCCATGTCACTATAAAATCAAAGAAATATAGTTACATATTTTATATTTCAATTTATATAACTTTAAATGCTGATTAGAGGAAGCACAGCTCAGAAAATATCTGGGGTTAAGCTTTTAACTTGACAAAAGTCATCCCACTGCCCATATTATTTTGGCAAGTAGAATTCAAATATTGCAAGAAAAAGGTAGAAATGTGGCCTAAGAAGTGAACAGATTGAAGCCGATATCCTTTTTATTTAGCAACTCATTCAAAGCTGTCGTGACAGCTCCCTAACTGAAATAAGTGCTAGTGGTAAAAAAAAGCACACCTGCCAGATCAGGAGATGTAAGAGACGTGGTGTGATCCTCGAGTTGGGCAGCTTCCCTTGAGAAGGGAGAGGCTACCCACTCCAGTCTTCTTTCCTGGAGAATCCCGTGGACAGAGGAGCCTGGCAGGCTACAGTCCATAGAGTCACAAAGAGTCCGACAAAACTGAAGCAATTTAACACACACACACACACACACACACACACGCAAGATGAACAGTCTAAAGATTCATTATAAGGGGTTTTAAAGGAATGAGGAGGCTGGAGGAAAAGAAAATTTGTTTTGTTGCACTCAAGTTTCTAGTTTTGGTAATAAGGTGAATGATGCTATTAAGTGGTAACAGGGAATGTGAGAGGAACCAGATGAAAAACTGGGAGGGGAGTGCAATTCAGTCTGATTTTTTTAAATTCAAATGGAAAATAAATGTTGCTATTTCTAATAATCTGCAGTAGATTTAGATCTAGGTTGCAACATATAATTGTTCATACTCTATTCTTTTGGAGAAAGTGCACAAAGCCCACCTATGCTATCTAAACAAATTTTAGAAATATTTGCGTACATATCCTTTAGTTACAGAGCTATGAATAGATTTTTATCAATGCAATCCTGTCTTAAGGGACTCCCCTGGCAGTCCAGTGGTTAAGAATCTGCCTTGCAATGCAGGGGATGTGGGTTCAATCCCTGGTCTGGAAACTAAGGTCCTACATGCTTCAGAGCAGCTAAGCCTGCCCTCCACAACTACTGAGCCCGCACACAGCATAACACAACAAAGATCCCCTGTGCCACAGCTAAGACCCAACACAGCCAAATAAATAAATAAAAAGGTTTTAAAGTCTAGATCGGTACTATCTGTTGTATTCAAATGTCTTATTCCTTACATTCCAGATTCGAGTGTCCAATCTGATAAGGCTTTCCTTTAATCAGAACATCTGGCCCATTTGTATTTAACTTTCTATTTGGGTATGAATTCAGCTCCCTTTCCTTTAGTCTTGCCTTTCTATGTTTGCCACACTTTTCAGTGGTTACCCTGAAATTATAATATACACCCTTGACTATCAATGCTTAGGACTTTTACTATTTCCATGGCAGGTAATGATCCTGAAACACTGCAATTTCATTTGTCCTCTCGGCTTACAAGATACTTTTGTCAAGTAATTTAATTCTCCTTATCTTAATCCCATAAGTCACTGTCAATATCATTTATACTTATTGACACATTTGCCATTTTCGATGCTCTTCCTTTAAAGTTACATCTTCAGCTTTCATTTGGCATTCTTGTGCTTCCCCCACAAAAATACATTTACTCAGTAAAGTTGTGCACATAACAAATCATCTTCACTTTTATTTTCCTGAAAACGTCTTCTTTTAATCTTCACTTTTTGAATGGTATTTTGATGGCTTTGGAATTCAAAGTTGACAAATATCTGCTTTCCTCCCTTTGAAGGTGTCATTCTGCTGTCTTCAGCTTCCTGGGCTGATGTAAGGAAGTGAGTTGTAGTCCTCCTCTTGTTCATTTGAAGACTCTTTGTCTTTTTTCTCCAGATTCTTTTAAGATTTCTTAAAGCAAACATGTGGACAAAACTTGTGTATCTGCTTTCTGGTTAGTAGTTACTTTGGGGTAAAGTAAAACAAAGCTTTTTAGTTAATTCATAACATAACTTTATCCTGTTTTCAATAAATTACAGAGAGCAACCCAAAGTCATGATACACTGACAAATTTAAAAGACACCCTTGACCTGCTAGGCTGACTTCTAACAGCACTTTAGTTGACTGCTCTTCCCTGGCCACCAGACCATATACATTTTCTTCTTTTCTGTATCTTATTTGTGAAAGGAATTCAAGCATAACAGTGTATTATTTATCTCAACAAGTCTTCTCTCAAGTAGAATACACTCAATGTTTTTGCAAATAAAATCAAATAAATTAAAATTTATGTCTTTAACACCTTGTTTATTACAACTTCTAGTCATTTTTATAATTAAATTACTTTGATTAAGTATGAGCCATCCACATATGCCTTCTAGGTTAATTTTAACTGAAGTTCCAGATTACAAAACAAGGTATGAAATATCCAAGCTACTGAAGGATATTTGCCTGGGAAAGAATGGGATTCTGAGTATGCTGATGGTCTGGCTTTTCTCTGCATCCTCAGTACGCGTGTGTTGAGTATGTGTGTGTTGTGTCGGTGAGCAGGCACATGTATGTGGTTGTGTGTAGTTTCATCTAACATTTTAAGTTTTTTTCTGAGAATTCCACCATAAGCTTTATCTTCTCTGGTATAAAGGATGCCTAAGAGCTAGGCTAGACTGTCTATGTACAGTATAGTTACTGCAACAAGTGTTTGACTTAAATGTAGAGAGCGGACATTTATGAAATTTAATTTATTGACATTTGTGGAGTTGGTGATGGACAGGGAGGCCTGGCGTGCTGCGATTTGTGGGGTTGCAAAGAGTCGGACACGACTGAGCGACTGATCTGCTCTGATCTGATCTGATAGTGTATACAAGGAAAATGATTGTTCAAATATAAGGAAAATGAGCACAGGACTACTGAGTTGACTCAAATGTAAATTTTAAAGATCCAGCATTCATTCTACTTATATTTCATGCTGCTGCTGCTGCTGCTAAGTCGCTTCAGTCGTGTCCAACTCTGTGCTAGACTTATAATGAATAATATGTCCAATAAGCAAATATTGAACTAATGTGTAATACAGTATTATCATACACTTAACCACCAGGGAAGTCCATACACTTAACACCTATATCTAAACATTTTTTCTTCTGAATTCTTGGCAACCAATGTCTGGTAGTCTCTGACTCTTGCAATCTGCCAGTATCAGCTTAATGACAGCATCCAGAATTTTCCCAAGAGTGATTATTTTCTAGTCATTGATTTTATTAATAACTAGGATTATCCTATTTGGTATGCCAATCTCTAGTTAAGGCTGGCCCACATTGATTTTCTTTCATTTTTAAATGACTTAATCTCTCATTATGTCTGCCATGTTGGGCCCATATTCTACTGTTTTTTTTTTATTTTGTTTTGTTTTTACTGTTATTATTTTTACTTTTTGGTCACACTGAAAGACATATTCCCTTACAGGGATCAAAAGCACATCCCTCTCATTGGAAGCACAGAGTCTTAACCACTAGACTGTCAGGGAAGTCTGCTATATTCTAAACTGATGTAACATAAATGCCTTTTCTGATCTATTCTTTTGTGTGTATGTTCAGTCACTAAGAGAATGGAAACCCATTCCAGTGTTCTTGGCTGGGAAATCCCATGGACAGAAGAACTTGGCAGGCTACAGTCCATGGGGTTGCAAAAGAGCTGGACAAGACTTAAGGACTGAGTGGGTGGCCATTTCCTTCTCTCGGGGATCTTCCAGATTCAGGGGTCTAACCTGTGTCCCCTGCATCTCTTCCATTGCCTGGCAGATTCTTTACTGCTGAGTGCTGTGGAAGCTCTATCTATTCTTTTAATTTACCATATATATTGTAGCTTTCTCCTAAATAATCAGCTTATTGTTAGAATTAAAACAAAGTTTTATTAAACTTTAGGGGTACAATGCTTGGCAGAGTAAGGATTTTATCCCCAGAGAATGGGGGGATTTTTTTCTAGATTTAGAAACCTTGTACTTATGCCATAAATATTTCTTTTTGGGTAAGAATAAAAATCTAATCTTTGTTTCTAAAATTGTATCCCTGACAAGAGGTATTTTTAATCAAAAATAGTAAATGTAAATTTTTAAAGTACACTTTATACATTATTTTAAACTGAACTAATTTGTTTTTCCATCTCTGCTCAGTTTTTATAGTCTGTGTGCCTGGCTCAATTAAATAATTATATTAATCTTGTTAACTGAACTCAGGTGGGCTGCTTGCTGCACACTTCCCAAGACCAACTCCGAAGATTCTGTTTGGTCATGACAGTGTTTAAAGGGAAGCCATTTCAGGTAATCATTAATGTAGGAGATCAGATTTTTCATTGATTTTTCCATCACGTGCAGATCTGCTACTTCTCCTAATCTTACTTTGGATGTTTATTTGTCTATGTGCTCTGCCTGCTGCAAATGTGCTAAGAAGGAAGCAGAAGGTAGAGAGATTTAGCCACTTAATACTTTATTCTGATTCCTTTTAATCAATGAAAAGAATCAACAGGTTAGGCAAGGCATTGTGTACATTCATTAGAGAGAAATCAGGAATTCAGTTAAAGGTTATCTAGTGATGTCATTTTGGGAATTAAGGATAAAGGGGAACAGAATCAGGTAAACAAGAATAGGGCACAGACTGCTTACAAATCCCCACTTGTCAGATATCATTCCGACAAAGGTCCGTATAGTCAAAGCAATGGTTTTTCCAGTAGTTATGTACAGATGTGAGAGTTGGACCATAAAGAAGGCAGAGCATTGAAGACTTGATGCTTTAGAATTGTGGTGCTGGCAAGACTCTTGAGAGTCCCTTGGACAGCAAGGAGATCAAACCCGTCAATCCTAAAGGAAATCAGTCCTGAATATTCATTTGAAGGACTGATGCTGAAGTTGAAGCCCCAATACTTTGGCCACCTGATGTGAAGATCTAACTCATTGGAAAAGACCCTGATGCTGGGGAAGATTGAGGGCAGGAGGTAAAGGGGGCAACAGAGGATGGTTGGATGGCATCATCAACTCAATGGACATGAGTTTGAGCAAACTCTGGGAGATAGTGAAGGACAGGGAAACCTGGAGTCCTGCAGTCCATGGGGTTGCAAAGAGTCAGACACAACTGAGCAACTGAACAGCAAAGGGGCCATGGTCCATCTTCTGTCACTTCCTCATATTGACAAGGGCTGCTTCATTCTTAGAGTGGAATATGTAGACTTGGGTCTGTCACATCACTCTGCTGATAATTTTAGCTGCCCATTTACATATACAAGCAAAGCAAACTACAATTATCTTGATACCCACAAATACATAGATTATTATGAGCAATAAGTAGGTTTGGGCTGTAAAGAACCTGCCGGCCAATGCGGGAGACACAAGAGATGAGGGTTTGATCCCTGAGTCAGGAAGATCCCCTGGAGAAGAAAATGGCAACCCACTCCAGTATTCTTGCCTGGAGAATCCCATGGACAGAGGAACCTGGTGGGCTACAATCCACGAGGTCACAAAGAGTCAGACACGACTGAAACGACTTAACACAGGCACAATATTAATCCCATTGTCTTAAGGCTAGTTCTTGGAATTATGCTAGCCATAGATTTATGTCGTGGTCATAGTCTGATCAGCATACAGTTAGCATTTTTTCCCCTGGTGGCAGTTATAGCATCTGTAAAAAAGACTCGAATATGTATCAGAAGCTGAATGATTCTGTGACTCTCATCTTAATCAGTACAGCTCTTTTGTGACTCAGGGAGCCCTGAGAGACTTCAGCTTTTCACCAAACAAGAAGCTGGGAACATGGACGGGCTTTTGTACTTGGGCAGGGGGCATGGTGCAGAGTTCTGCCAGTCTCAATCTCAGTAACACTTTGGGTGTGGGCATCAGTTTAGAAGCAGAGACTACCTCATGAACTTGATTTAGTTACTAGGAATTGCCAGCAGGTGAATTCTTTATTGCTGAGCCACTAGGAAGCAAAACTATTAGTTAACTTTAAACTTAGAAGAATGTTGGTACTTCAACTATGTAAAAAAAAAAAAATTGATCAGGAGATGATGAATAGAATAAAAAATATAAGTATGTGTGCAGTCACCATTATGCAGTTATTGGTTATCTTACTGAAAAGTTAAGGGCTATTTTATATAGTGATTACATATTCAGAAAGATGCTGCCTTTTCCATTTGTTCCTATAACATTCAGAATGTTTTCTCCCTGCTGTGTACTCCCTGATGCCTGAGTTTATCCTTGTCATGCAAGATTCACTGGGAAAAAAAAAAAAAATGTGCTGTTAGCCAGACTGTAATTTATGTGAGGCCAGAGATCATTCAGTATTCAATAATCCGTCCCTCGATGCATATCTCATATATTAGGACATTGTTTCTTTAACAAACAAATTAAAGAGAAGCATTTCAGAGAGTGCAATAAAACCCTCTGATGACTCTGTGCCTTCCCATAACTCTATAAATTATAGTAATAAACTCACCTCCTGCTCTAACTCATGGTTAGTCATTCATTGAGGGGTAGGTTAATGCTCACCATTAAGGCCACTGCTGCAATTTCCAGGCTGGGGCAGCCTTGAACTAGGTTCTGAATATCCTACTTTAATGAGGCAAAGTTCCAGTATAGGCATTGCACAACCATAATGACTTAAAAGAAATTTTAATTTTGCAGTATTTATTAAATGTTTACATTACTCTCAAAAGTTTGTGCAATAGCCTTTCAAAATATATTTTATATTCAGACTATGGATTCATGTTAGCTTAAGATCTGTTCTGCAAGTAGATTGAAAATAATATTCAAACGTAATTTTTTTACCCTTGCTTTATTTGTTTTTGGATGAAACAAGATATGTCATAATCTTCTAGAAATTGTATGAGATTAGAAAGAACAAAATGCACAATGTATAATATTCATGATGACTTAAAATCTGAGTTTCAAAACAGATTTGAATATCAAAATGACAGATTTTGAACAAATATGACATCATGCTGCGATTCATGGGGTCACGAAGAGTCGGACACTACTGAGCGACTGAACTGAACTGAACTGAACTGAATTTTATGATATTCAACACACAACGATCTTACAAGTGTTAAGGTGTTCCTTTGTGATTTATTTTGCTAGATAATCAGAATTGCCAGCTCTAACAATAATTATTATTTCAGCTGTGAAAAGCAATGCTCGAAAGGCAGCTTCATTGGACTACATAATCTCTTCAAGTGTAGGTTTATATTTGTTTCACCTTTGTAACTGCTGCTGAAATCTGGAATTTTCCAATAGTTCTTGTGAACATGTGCAATTCTGGACATATATCTGCTAAAGCTAATACTGTATGACCACAGGGAATAACAGCCCTTTAATGCAGAAGTATTCCTCTTAGCAGGAAAAAAAAAAAAAATGGATCGGTTGGTAATTTCAGAACTTCTAATTGCCTACACTTGAATAATTTAACAATTTGAAAGTTCAATCCTAAATTACCATGACTTGTCAAACGACTGGCACTTCACATGAAATTAGTCAAAGATTCAGTGCCACTCCTCTGAGTCTGTGGTTACAACCAGGAATTCTTAGCCATGCTGGGGACCTAAGGGTATCCATAAACAGATAGCTCTGGGAAGAGAGAGTTTTATTAGCAGACAGCCTAGTCACCTCCTTTAATCAATGAGCCTGGATTATATGTGAACATCAAATGCTTTCTCATCTTTGTAATGTAAGAGCTAAGCAGAAAGTCTTACATTAAAACTGTGGAAAATTCTTCAATACATGAAAATACCAGACCACTTTACCAGCCTCCAGAAATATGTGTGCAGATCAAGAAGCAACAGTTAGAACCAGACATGGAACAGCAGACTGGTTCCAAACTGGGAAAGGAGTACATCAAGGCTGTATATTGTTACCCTGCTTATTTAAATTATATGCAGAGTATATATGTGAAATGCCAGGCTGGATGAAGCACAAACTGGAATCAAGATTGTGGGGAGAAATATTAATAACCTCAGATATGCAAATGATGCCACCCTTATGGCAGAAAGTGAAGAGGAACTGAAGAGCCTCTTGATGAAAATGAAAGAGAAGAGTGAAAAAGCTGGCTTAAAACTCAACATTCAAAAAAAGATCATGGCATCCAGTCCCATCTCTTAATGGCAAATAGGTGGGGAAACAATGGAAACAGTGAGAAACTTTATTTTCTTGGGCTCTAAAATCACTGCAGATGGTGACTACAGCCATGAAATGAAAAGATGCTTGCTCCTTGAAAGAAAAGCTATTAAACCTAGACTGCATATTAAAAAACAGAGACAAAGGTCTATCTAGGCAAAGCTATGGTTTTTCCATGTATGGATGAGAGTTGAACTATAAAGAAAGCTGAGCGCCAAAGAATTGGTACTTTCAAACTGTGGTGTTGGAGAAGACTCTTGAGAGCCCCTTGGAATGCAAGGAGACCCAACCAGTCTATCCTAAAGGAGATCTGTCCTGAGTGTTCATTGGAAGGACTGATGCTGAAGCTGAAACTCCAATACTTTGTCCACCTAATTGGAAGAACTGACTCATTGGAAAAGACCCTGATGCTGGAAAAGATTGAAGACAGAGGGAGAAGGGGATGACAGAGGATGAGATGGTTGGATGACATCACCGACTTGATGGACATGAGTTTGAGCAAGCTCGGGTGTGGGTGATGCACAGGGAAGCCTGGGGTGCTGCAGTCCATGGGGTCGCAAATAGTTGGACATGACTGAGCAACTGAACTGAACTGAAGCAGATCCTCTGTGCCTCCTTTTGGAAGGACTACTTCCCTGACTCCATCCCTTTAGGTGGTTGGGTCTTCCCAAGAATAGGAAATTTCCACCAGATCCTGTCATCCATACTAGCAAGGGTGACAACACAAACTTAAAGAGAGTCACCAAAATAAATAAGGCAAAGGTAAAACATGAGTTCTAAAATTGTTTTGAATCTACTTGCAGACCACATCTTGAGCTAACATGATTTCATAACCTAAATAAAAAGTATGTTTTGATCGGCTATTTAGACTTCTCAGTGTATTGTAAACATTTAATAAATAATCCAGAATTAAAATTTCCTTTAAGTCATTATGGCTATTAACCTCATTAAAGTAAAATATTTATAAGAATGACTTCCCAGGTGGCTCAGTGGTAAAGAATCCACCTGCCAGTGCAGGAAACTCGAGGTTGATTCCTAGGTAAAGAAAATCCCTTGGAGAAGGGAATGGCAACTCACTCCAGCATTCTTACCTAGAGAATTCCATGGACAGAGGAGTCTGGCAGGCTACAGTCCATGGGTGCACAAAGAGTAGAACACAATTGAGCAACTAACACTTTCACTTTTCATATGGTCAATAATAATACACATTTCATACACAATTAAAATTGAAAATGGTGTAACTTTTGATGGAAAGGCTTTCTGTATGACAATTTTTATCACATTTCCAGGTACTGCTGCAAATCTTCAATATTCTTACTGATTTTTTGACTACTAGTTCCAAAAGATATTCAGAGAGTCATATTATTATTTTTGGATTTGTCTCTTTCTCTTTCATTATGGTCAATTTTCATTTATACATTTGAAGGTATATTTACTGGGTTCATACGATTTGGGAACTGATTTATCTTCCTTGGTGTATGATAATTAAACACTGAAATATTTCTCTTATCGCCTCTGTTTGATATCTACTTTGTTTTATATTAATACTGCAATATTTCCATTCTTTTGCAAGGGTTATCTTTTTCTATTATTTAAATTTTAATATTTTGAATAGTTATTTTAAAAGTACAATATGTATTATTTAAACAGCCAAGTTTTAATTTAGTTTGATATTTGTGCTTCCTTTTATGTGATGACCTGATTATTTACATTTATTATAACTATAAATACTCTTTTAAATCTACCAATTTGCTACTTACATTCTATTTGAGTTCTATCAGTTCTACATCTTTGTTTCATTTCTTCTCCTCTTTAAGATTATATATTAATTTTTTGTGAATCAGTTACCCTTTGACTGTGTGGATCACAATAAACAATGGAAAATTCTGAAAGAGATGGGAATACCAGACCACCTGACCTGCCTCTTGAGAAACCTATATGCAGGTCAGAAGGCAACAGTTAGAACTGGACATGGAACAACAGATTGGTTTCAAATAGGAAAAGGAGTACATCAAGGCTGTATAATGTAACCCTGATTATTTAACTTCTATGCAGAGTACATCATGAGAAACGCTGGGCTGGAAGAAGTACAAGCTGGAATCAAGATTGCAGGGAGAAATATCAATAACCTCAGATATGCAGATGACACCACTCTTATGGCAGAAAGTGAAGAGGAACTAAAAAGCCTCTTGATGAAAGTGAAAGAGGAAAGTGAAAGAGTTGGCTTAAAGCTCAACATTCAGAAAATGAAGATCATGACATCTGGTCCCATCACTTCATGGGAAATAGATGGGGAAACAGTGTCAGACTTTATTTTGGGGAGCTCCAAAATCAGTGCAGATGGTGATTGCAGCCAGGAAATTAAAAGATGCTTACTCTTTGGAAGGAAAGTTATGACCAACCTAGATAGCATATTCAAAAGCAGAGACATTACTTTGCCAACAAAGGTCTGTCTAGTCAAGGCTATGGTTTTTCCAGTGGTCATGTATAGATGTGAGAGTTGGACTGTAAAGAAAGCTGAGCACCAAAGAATTGATGCTTTTGAAGTGTGGTGTTGGAGAAGACTCTTGAGAGTCCCTTGGACTGCAAGGAGATCCAACCAGTTCATCCTAAAGGAGATCAGTCCTGGGTGCTCATTGGAAGGACTGATGCTGAAGCTGATACTCCAATACTTTGGCCACCTCATGCAAAGAGTTGACTCACTGGAAAAGGCCCTGATACTGGGAAGGAATGGGGGGCAGGAGGAGAAGGGGACGACAGAGGATGAGATGGCTGGATGGCATCACCAACTCAATGGACATGAGTTTGAGTGAACTCCGGGAGTTGGTGATGGACAGGGAGGCCTGGAGTGCTGTGATTCATGGGGTCGCAAAGAGCCAGACACGACTGAGCAACTGAACTGAATGAACTGAACTACCCTTTTATTGGGGCTTCCCAGGTGATACAGTTGTAAAGAATATACCTGCCAATGCAGGAGACATAAGAGATGCTGGTTCTATCCCTGGGTCTGGAATATACCCTGGAGGAGGAAATGGCAACCCACTGCAGTATTCTTGTCTGGAAAACCCAATGTACAGAGGAGCCTGGTGGCCCACAGTCCACGGGGTCACAAATAGTTGGACACGATTGAGTGACCACATCCTGTTGGAGAGTAAAGACTATCAATCAGAGAAGGGTAAGGGGAGGGTGGTTCAACAGAAGAAAAAATCAGCAGACTTTGATCAGGAAATTCAGAAAAACGTGTAATGACTATCTAAACTAGAAAGTGATTTCTAACATTATTTAGTTAGATTCAGTTCCTCTGTTGTGTCCAACTCTTGGCAACCTCATGGACTGAAATATGTCAGGCTTCTTTGTCCATCACTAACTACCGGAGCTTGCTCAAACTCAGGTCCATCGAGTCTGTGATGCTATCCAACCCCCTCATCCTCTGTCATTATCTTCTACTCCCACCTTTAATCTTTCCCAGCATCAGAGTCTTTTCTGATGACTCAGTTCTTCCCATTAGGTGGCTAAAGTTTTGGAGTATCAGCTTCAGCAACAGTCCTTCCAATGAATATTCAGGACTGATCTCCTTTAGGATCCATTGGTTGGATCTCCTTGTAGTCCAAGGGACTCTCAAGAGTCTTCTCCAACACCACAGTTCAAAAGCATCAATTCTTCAGTGCTCAGCTTTCTTTTTAGTCCAACTCTCACATCCATACATGTCTAGAGGAAAAACCATAGCTTTGACTAGACAGAACTTTGTCAGCAAAGTAATGTCTCTGTTTTTTAATATGCTATCTAAGTTGGTCATAGTTTTCCTTCCAAAGAGTAAGTGTCACTTAATTTCAAGGCTGCAATCACTATCTGCAGTGATTTTGGAGCCCAAGAAAATAGTCTCTCACTGTTTCCACTGTTTCCACATCTATTTGCCATGAAATGATAGGACCAGATGCCATGATCTTGGTTTTTTGAATGTTGAGTTTTAAGCCAACTTTTTCACACTCCTCTTTCCCTTTCATCAAGAGGGCCTTTAGTTCTTCTTTGCTTTCTTCCATAATGGTGGTGTCATCTGTGTATCTGAGGTTATTGATATTTCTCCCAGCAATTTTCATTCCAGCTTATGCCTCATCATATGATGTACTCTGCATATAAGTTAAATAAGCAAAGTGACAATATACAGCCTTGATGTAGTCCTTTCCCAATTTGGAAACAGTCTGTTGTTCCATGTTGTTCCATTGCTAACATTATTAATTTAAAGTGGAAATAATATGGTAACACATCCTTAATTGAAATTTTCAAATATTAAAATTTTGAGGATGTGAAGCAGCACAAGCTGGAATCAAGATTGCAGGGAGAAATATCAATAACCTCAGATATGCAGATGACACCACTCTTATGGCAGAAAGTGAAGAGGAACTAAAAAGCCTCTTGATGAAACTGAAAGTGGAGAGTGAAAAAGTTGGCTTAAAGCTCAACATTCAGAAAACGAAGATCATGGCATCCGGTCCCATCACTTCATGGGAAATATATGGGGAAACCGTATCAGACTTTATTTTTGGGGGCTCCAAAATCACTGCGGATGGTGACTGCAGCCATGAAATTAAAAGACGCTTACTCCTTGGAAAGGAAAGTTATGAACAACCTAGATAACATATTCAAAAGCAGAGACATTACTTTGCCAACAAAGGTCCATCTAGTCAAGGCTATGGTTTTTCCAGTGGTCATGTATGGATGTGAGAGTTGGACTGTGAAGAAAGCTGAGTGCCAAAGAATTGATGCTTTTGAACTGTGGTGTTGGAGAAGACTCTTGAGAGTCCCTTAGACTGCAAGGAGATCCAACCAGTCCATTCTGAAGGAGATCAGCCCTGGGATTTCTTTGGAAGGAATGATGCTAAAGCTGAAATTCCAGAACTTTCGCCACCTCATGCAAAGAGTTGACTCATTGGAAAAGACCCTGATGCTGGGAGGGATTGGGGGCAGGAGGAGAAGGGGACGACAGAGGATGAGATGGCTGGATGGCATCACTGACTGGATGGATGTGAGTCTGGATGAACTCTGGGAGTTGCTGATGGACAGGGAGGCCTGGCATGCTGCGATTCATGGGGTCGCAAAGAGTTGGACACGACTGAGCGACTGAACTGAACTAAAACATCCATGAGACTTTGAAAATGAATATTAGCAAGCACTGCAAAGATAACTGTTTTAGAGGTCAATATAACAAAGCCCATAAAATTAAAAATCACATAATTTGTTATCCAGAAAATTTTGTTCCAGATATTTACCCCAGTAAAAATGTGTACATGTACATCAAGAGGCACATACAGAGATTCTTCTAGGAGATTCACATGTAGGAATAGAAGCCATCCACATACCCATAAACAAGAGAATTTATAAATATAATTCTGATTCCATATTTTGGACTATTATTTACAGGATTTTAAAGGAATGTACAGTCATAGAAGGGCTTCCCTGATAGCTCAGTTGGTAAAGAATCCACCTGCAATGCAGGAGTCCTGGGTTCGACCTCTGGGTTGGGAAGATCCCCAGGAGAAGAGAAAGGCTACCCATTCCAGTTTTCTGGCCTGGAAAATTCCATAGCATTCAGTCCATGGGGTTGCAAAGAGTCAGATACAACTGAATTACTTTCATGTTCACAGTCAAGGAATTTTTTCTAAGAATTAATGTAGTGATGGTTGGGAGCAGGTATGTACAAATGAATTTCATAGAGTCCTATTTCAATAACAAATGAATAAAGGAATTGCTGCATTCACTGAACTGTGCTATATATTTCCAAAAGATATGGAGTGGGTAGAAGGGAAACACCTGGAAGATATTCAAGTTCACATCAATCCCAACCAAAGTAGGTATGAATGGCATTGGTTAAGGGCTTTGTAGTTCAGTCAGTTCAGTTTAGTTGCTCAATTGTGTCAAACTCTTTACAGTGCCATGGACTGCACCACACCAGGCTTCCCTGTCCGTCACCAACTCCTGGAGCTTGCTCAAACTCAAGTCCATTGAGTCTGTGATGTTACTGCCACCCAACCATTTCACCCTCTGTCTTCCTCTTCTCCTCCTACATTCAATCTTTCCCAGCATCAGGTCAGATCTTTTCCAGTGAGTCAGTTCTTTGCATCAGGTGGACAAAGTATTGGAGTTTCAGCATCAGTCCTTCCAATGAATATTCAAGACTGATTTCCTTTAGGATTGACTGGTTAGATCTCCTTGCAGTCCAAGGAACGCTCAAGAGTACTCTCCAAGAACACAGTTCAAAAGCATCAATTCTTCTGCACTCAGCTTTCTTTATAATCCAACTCTCACATCCATACATGACAACTGGAAAAACAATAGCTTTGATTAAACAGACTTTTGTAAATTACAAAGGACTTCATAAATTGGAGCTAAAGTATTCTAGGTTGCTTTTTATATATAGTTATGTTTTATTTATTTGAAAAGTAAAAATTGTTTCCTGTATAAAATAAAGATTGGATATTTTAATACAAGCCACAATGAAAATATTTATTAAGAAATTTATATTTGTCAGACTCTTTTCTATGTATTTTAGAAAATGTGCCTCATTTCAATACAACCTCATCAAGTATCTATTCTGATTACGCTTATTGTACCATTAAAGGAAAGGAGGTAGCGAGATAATAAACAAATTGATCAAGGTCATATTCCTGGTAAGTGACAGAGCTTGGATTCCAAATTACGCATTCTCTCTCCAGAACTCTGCTCTTCAACTTTATTCTATATGGCACATTAAAATAATACTGGGATAGGGATCCCATCAAATGAACCATCATGTTTATTTCATTTTAACAAATTAAGGGACATACAAGCAACAAATTATTAAAGAATAAGAATTACCTGACCTTGGGTGAGAATAATTTTATAGGTGCATTTTCCTGAGTTGATGAATATGATGGAGCAATTTTACTTGCAGATTGTGCATAACATAAAATTACTCAGTTAAACTGAGCAAACATTTTCACACACTCTGACTTTCTAGTTTACAAAAGTAAATAGTTTATTTCCACTCTCATGAAACTTGCATCATAACAAACTTTCTGTATCCATATATCCAGCAGCAAACAATTAATATTTAATGTTTTTATTTAGTCATCTGTCAGACATGATTGAGCAACTAAACACAGTAATGGTTGGTTAGTGCCCCCAAAAAAGACATGATAAAATCCTAACTCCCAGGACCTCAGAATGTGACCTTAAGAAAAAGGTCCTTGCGGATATAAGCAGCTAAATGAAGATGAGTTCATACCGAGAAGGGTGGACTCTAAATCTATCATCGCTACTACAAAAGGGAAACTTAGACACACAGACAGAGGAGAAGACTTTGTGAAGGTGAAGCAATGGAATGAGTCATGCCAACACAACTTAGGAATGTGTGAGACTATCAGAAGCTGGAAGATAAAAGGCAACATCCTCCGCTAGAGGTTACAGAGGGTGTGTGACCCAACTGACAGCTTGCAGCCTGTAGAACTGTGGAAGAATATACTTTTTGTTGTTTTAAGCCACACAGCTGGAAAGTAATATACTATCCCAAAGAATTCACCACTGACCTAATATTTAGAATAGTGGTGTTAGTCGCTCAGTCATGTCTGACTCTTTGTGACCAGGTTTCTAGCCCACCTGGTGTCTCTGTCCATGGCATTCTCCAGGCAAGAATACTGCAGTGGGTTGCCATTTCTTTCTCCAGGGAATCTTCCCAACCCAGGGATTGAACCCAGGTCTCCTGCACTGCAGGCAGATTCTTTGCCATTTGAGCCACCAGGGAAGCCCAATATTCCTTCTTTAAAAATCAGTTTTTCTGAATCACATCAGGAAATGTAATTTCTTAGTTGAATCAACAGTTTGTTACTTGTTAAAGAAATTTTCCTTGTATGATGGAGACTACACATACATCACAATCCTTGGCTCTTAATTGTAGATAAAATTATATAAGGCAATTTGTAGGCTGATTCATGAACCATTTGCAAACAGACTCATAAAGACTTTGTACCAAGTGACCAGAGGTGTAAAACAGTGTATTTTCCCACGTCAGGAAGAGCCAATGGCTGACCAGTAGTAGTCCTGGTTGTTCCTCCAAGATTTAATGTCGTTTTCTAGAATCCTTGTTGTTGTTTTTGTTCAGTGGCTAAATCATGTCCAACTCTTTGTGACCCTGTGGATTACAGCATGCCAGGCTCCTCTGTCCTCCAATAACTCCTGGAGTTTGCTCAAAATGTCCACTGAGTCAGTGATGCCATCCAACCATCTCATTCTCTGCCACCCACTTCTCATTTTGCCTTCGATCTTTCCCAGCATCAGAGTTTTTCCCACTAAGTCAGCTCTTCTCATCAGGTGGCCAAAGGATTGGAGCTGCATCTTAAGTATCAAACCTCCCAATGAATATTCAGGGTTGATTTCCTTTAAGATTGACTGATTTAATCTCCTTGCTACCCAAGGGACTCTCAAGAGTCTTCTCCAGCACCACAAGTCAAAAGCATCAATTCTTCAGTGCTCAACCTTCTTTATGCCCTAGGATCCATCACTTTAGTCATGTCCAACTCTTTGTGACCCCATGGACTGGAGCCCACCAGGCTCCTCTGGAGCCTCTGCCTGGGTTCTCCAGGTAGGAATACTGGAGTGGGTTGTCATCACCTCCTCCAGAGTATCTTCCTGACCCAGAGATTGAACCTGAGTCTCCTGCACTGCAGGCAGATTCTTTAGCCACCGGGAAAGCCCCTGGGATCCTTGGGAACCTACAAAGATCAACAGCAAGTGACAGGAGAAAACTATAGTTTACTGCCTCTCCAGTGTGCTCAGCCTAGTAGAGTTATTCTGTGTACTTTAAAGCACTACTCAAAGAACAGGAAACAGTTGGGTGTATATTTGGGTTTCAACCATGGTGATAATTATGTTAAGATTTATTCTCTTTTTCCAAATAATGTAATTTAAAATATCAGAGACTGCTACAATTTCTCCCTTGGAAATATGTACTAGAGATATGAAATATACTACCTCAAGTTTTTTACAAGGGCAGGTTGACTAAAAAAAATATATATGCAGAACTTTAAAGTTGAGAGATTTTATTCGGGGGGTATGTTAGGACTCCAGCCCTGGAGACAGTATCTCAGGCAGCCCTGAAAGAGTTGATTACAAGGAGGTGGAGGAGCAGCCAGTCTATATAAAAGTTTGCAGCCAGGGGCAGGTAACCTGAATATTGAAAGAGTACAGTTAATTAGGAGAAAACTAAATCTGTTAATTAGGAGAAAACTAAATCTCTCACAGAAAGAGATTTAGCAATTTTCTATGTTTGGGAAGATATAAGAATCTGTGCTTGCTGAATTAATTTCATTCATATGCATCTAGCTATCTGGGGCCAATCTTGTTTTCTTTATTATTCACATATTAATTCCTTGTTTACCTTAAGAGATGGTGTATGTGGTGGATGACCACTTCACACATTTCCCCCTCCCCCAGTTCCTCAGGACTACCTGGGAGGAAGTAGCTGATGGATTCCAAATAGCTGGCTTTGTTGCATCTTCGCTCAGAAATTTGCATTTGGAAAAGGCTTGTTCACTGCTCACTTCTCCTTCACTGAGGTCTACAGAGCACCAGGGAAACTTTACTTCCCTCTCATTCTATCTCATGTCTGGAAATTCCCATGTTTGGCCTTGCACCCAGGCCATACACAGATGACACCACCCTTATGGGAGAAAGCAAAGAGGAACCTCTTGATGAAGGTGAAAGAGGAAAGTGAAAGAGCTGGCTTAAAACTTAACATTAAAAAACTAAGATCATGGTATCTGGTCCCATCAGTTCAATTCAGTTCAGTTGCTCACTCATGTCCAACTCTTTGTGACCCCATGGACTGCAGCACACCAGGCTTCCCTGTCCATCACCAACTCCCAGAGCTTCCTCAAACTCATGTATACCGACTCAGTGATGCCATCCAACCATCTCATCCACTGTCATCCCCTTCTCCTCCTGTTTTCAATCTTTCCCAGCATCAAGGTCTTTTCCAATAAGTCAGTTCTTCACATCAGGTGGCCAAAGTGTTGGAACCTCAGCTTCAGCATCAGTCCTTCATCAGTGGAAATTTCTTAAAGAAATGGGAATACCAGACCACCTTACCTGCCTCCTGAGAAATCTGTATGCACGTCAAGAAGCAACAGTTAGTACCAGACATGGACTGGTTCCAAATTGGGAAAGGAGTATGTCATGGCTATATATTGTCACCTTGATTATTTAACTTATATGCAGAGTACATCTGGTCCCATCATTTCATGGCAAATAGATGGGAAAAAAATGGACACAGTGGCATATTTTATATTTTATATTCTTGGACTCCAAAATCACTATGGATGGTGACTGCAGCCATGAAATTAAAAGACACTTGCTCCTTGGAAGGAAATCTATGACCAACCTCCACAGCATATTGAAAAGCAGAGACATTACTTTGCCTACAAAGGTCTGCATAGTCAAAGCTATGGTCTTTCCAGTAGTCATGTACAAATGTGAGAGTTAGACGTAAAGAAAGCTAAGCATCAAAGACTTGATGTTTTAGAATTGTGGTGCTGGATAATACTCTTGAGAGTCCTTTGGACAGCAAGGAAATCAAACTTGTTAATCCTAAAGGAAATCAACCCTGAATATTCACTGGAAGGACCAACACTAAAGCTGAAGCCTTAATTAATACTTTGGCCACCCGATGTGAAGAACTGACTCATTAGAAAAAACCCTGATACTGGAGAAGATTGAGGGCAGGAGGAAAAGGGGTCGACAGAAGAGGGTTGGATTGTGTCATTGATTCAACGGGCATGTGTTTGAGCAAACTCTGGGAGACAGTGAAGGACAGGGAAGCCTGGCGTGCTGCAGTCTAAGGGGTTGCAAACAGCTGGACATGACTGAGGAACTCAGCAACAAACAACAACTGGTAGAGCATAAAGCAGAAAACGTTTCATTTCACAGGGAATATCTACATGAAAAATTCCAAAGTCCCGTTATACAGATCATTCCTAGGCCTAAACTAAAATATTTCACTTGTATTTCAAACTAGTGGTTTTGCCATTCCCAACCTACATCATTTCTTAATTAATGTACTGGTCTAAGGCTTTTCAACAACTGAGCCAATATCCTTAAATAGCTCAACAATAATTTTGTTGTACATGATATATACTAAAGCTCTATATTATTGTGTTACTGTCTGTGCGAAAGGGCTACTGGCTTGGAATGCATTAACTTGGACATACCAAACTGTGCTTTAGCCTTTTAGAAAAGGTTTAAAAAATCAGTCTGAATATACACAACAAGAATTAAATTGTCTAACATATAACTCTTGTAAAAAGCAACTGTCCAAATAATTCTGTCCAAAATTAATTGAAATGTACTATATTTCCTTCCATTTCTATGAGAATGCACTTAATGGGCTCATGATCAGAGATTTACAAGTAGGAAAGTACTATCTGATCAAAGATTTTACCTACCACTATTATTTGAAATCATTGTCATTTTAGATAATGATGATTTGAGAAAAAAAACACTTTGACAACTGAATTTTTTAATGGATTATTACTTCAATATTATTTTATAACATTCAACTGTAAGAGTGTATTTGATGTTTAGATTCCTGGTTAAATCATCTCAGACCTTAATTTATTGGGAGTCAAAAGCCTGGTACATAATATGTAAGGATTAGAGTTAAGATCTTCAGACCTTAAGTGATTGTGCTTAATTTTATAGAAGGAATCTGATTTTAGATGAACTGTTAAATCAAAAGTGCCAAGCCTTATGTTAATAATTTATTGATGTGTAGAAATAATGATAGATTTTGAAC
Source organism: Bos grunniens (assembly GCF_055505025.1). Taxonomy (NCBI): domain Eukaryota; kingdom Metazoa; phylum Chordata; class Mammalia; order Artiodactyla; family Bovidae; genus Bos; species Bos grunniens. Next base: position 10,869,541 of record NC_141184.1, on the reverse strand, counting down.
AAGATGCTTAATTAAACTGAGGCTTAGAAAACCAAACTATTTCTTTAGGTCTGCTGGCAAATATCTGTGTGTGCCTGTGCTTGACATAGAATTACATTGCCTGCTCATTTTAACTGCTCAGCTAAAAAATGAATGTAGGTTTATAATTTCCTCTAAAAGTGATTCCTCTTATTGATGTGTGGATGCAGACAACAATCTAAGAAGGCAAAAATGGGTGTTGGGGAGACCAATTAAGAGCCTGCTAGGGGCTTCCCTGGTGGTCCACTGTTTAAGAACCTGCCTTGCAATGGATGGGATGCAGGTTCAGTCCCTGGTCTGGCAATTAAGATCCCACATGCCATGAGGCAACTAAGCCCACTTGCAGCAACTACTGAGCCCGAGCACTCTAGAGCCTGTGCCCCACAACTAGAGAAGACCCAGCACAGCAAAAAAAATTTTTTAAAGGCTGCTGTAGTTGTATATGGGCTTCCCACGTGGCTCAGTGGTAAGGAATCCACCTCCCAATGCAGGAGATGTGGGTTCAATCCCTAGGTCAGGGAGATGCCTAAAGGAAATGCCAATCTGCTTCAGTGTACTTGCCTGGAAAACTCCATGGACAGAGGAGTCTGGTGGGTTACATTCCATGGGTCACAAAGAGTCCGACATGACTGAGTGACTGAGCACACAGTTAATATAGCCAAGGGTGATAGATTGGACCAGGACGCTGGTGGAGGCGAGAGGTGAGAAGAAGTGAAACATACTGGGAGGAAGAATCAAAAGAGATTGATGACCAATAAGGGAGACAGAAGAGCTAAGGATTTGTAGTCTTCTGGCGAGTTCCAATCAATGGGCAGTGATGTCATTCCCTAAAACGAAGGGTACTGAAAGCTTAAATCACCAACTATTACATGTGTAGTTCTTGACCTTCACTAATAATAAGGGGAGACCAAATTGACAGGAAAATGAATTATCCCATCACTACCAGCATCCAACACCTAACCACTTGATGAAAGTAAGGAAAGAGAAACACTAACATACAGTAGGTGAAAATATCAATTGATAAAGCCTCTTCAAGGAGCAGTTTGACAATTCTCAGTAAATCTGAAGATACAAATAAATACATACCTAAAGACTAAGGAATCCAGGGGTGTGTGCTAGAGAAACACACATTCACCTAAGAAGACACATTCAAGCATCCCTATAGCAGCTCTGTTGTAGCAAAGCAGGGAACATGCACCATTCCTTCTCAGGAACTACAGTCACAGCATTTTTTAAACAATGCAATATTTATGTTGTAAACAAAGAGAAGTTTGACCTGTATGTACTAGTGTGGATAAATTACTAAAACAGGATGCTATATTTAAAAGTTGCAAAGGATAGGTCCCTTACCTTACAGCATATGTAACTTCTCAGAGCAGAAACCAATAGTATAAATTGTTAATAGTCATGCAAATTACAAAATGATAGCCAGGAACAATTAGCGCCATTTTTGGGGAGTAATTACCACTAGGGAAGAAAGGCATGGGAAGTTTTATATATGCAATATAAAGATTATTTTTTGAGTACCATTCATTTTGTCTGACTCAATTCTTCCTTCTTTTCTCTCTTTTTTAATATTTCCCCCTGTAAATGTGACTTTGAAATTGTGGCTGATGGAGGAGTTACACTTAGGAAATAAAAGACGCTTAATATCTGTAAATCATTTTGCCCTGTAATAAGCCTGGAATCATAAAACTTGCTCTGGGTCACACTTACAAATAAGTAGATCAAAGTATCTGTATGCATAAGTGCTGAGGTGTGAACACTGAGGTTAGATCAAGGACACTTGGTATATAACTATGCTAAATAGCAAACACCAAAGGAAAAGCCAAACAACTAAACATGTTATGTATTTTAATGGTGGCTCAAATGGTAAAGAGTCTGCCTGCAATGCAGGAGACTCGAGCTCAATCCCTGGATCAGGACGATCACCTGCAGAAGGAAATGGCTACCCACTCCAGTATTCTTGCCTGGAGAATTCCATGGGCAGCAGAGCCTGGTGGGCTATAGTTCATGGGAACACATACAGTTGGACACAACTGAGTGACTAACATTTTAATGATAATATTATCTTAAGGCTTTCTTTATAGAAGTATTAGCACTTGTAAAATTATATAACTTCCAACATCACCATAGCTCATATCTATATTTTGAAAACGTTTAACCTCATATTTTGCCTCAAAGAATCTTTGAATTTTTTAAAATGAAATCAGTATAGGTCTCTGCAGAATGGATCTTCATAATTTATGGGTTTTTTGTTTTGTTTTGTTTTGTTTTTTACAATTCCTAAGCAAACAAATTTTGCTCCAGGATAGACATGGTGATAAATTTCACTGTCCCAGAAAATATTGGAAATTTAAGCTCTATGCACTCTGAAGTTCCTTACTGATTTTACTTAACCCTCCAGGATCCAATTTAAAATAACATTTTCTTTGCTTATAATCAAGACACAATTTTGGAGAGGAGGAATCATGGTAGCATCAATGCAAATAATATTTCATTTTCTTTTATTTATCAGTTCTTTTGTAGTTCTCTTATCTATTGCTTGCCTTTATTTTGGGGGGCAGGAATAGGACTTCAGATGCCATTTTCAGGATCTTGGGGAAATTATAACAAAACTAGGAGATCCATCCTGACCCTACAGTTGCAATGCAGAGTTCTCTGGCCTTTAGTAACTCTCAAAAAGATGGAAAGTCTAAGAAAAGTTATTATGTTTGAGATGCCCCAGGATTGAAGTTATTTCTAGGTGAGAAGGTGGGTCCTGGTTGATTCCTCTTTACACAGTATTTTATTCTTTGAATTTGGAAGCACACTTTTTCCTAGGATGCATTTTATTTTTGTTTATTTAACAGAAACTATGTAGGCACTGTTCTAAGGGCTTTATGTATAAGAAAAATTTTGATTATCATGTACTTAAGATAGATACTATTATAACCCCATCTTCCCAGGTGGGGCTAGTGGTAAAGAACCTGCCTGCCAATGCAGGAGACATAAAGAGATGCAGGTTCAATCCCTGGGTCAGGAAGATCCCCCGGAGGAGGGCATGACAACCTACTCCAGTATCCTTGCCTGGAAAAATCTCATGAACAGAGGATCCTTGTGGGCTACAGTCTATAGGATTGCCAAGAGTTGGACATGAATGAAGAGTCTTAGCACACATGCAGGCATTATAACTCCAGTTTACAGATTATATAAGAAATAGAAAGGCCAATGATTGCCCCTGGTTTGTATGGTGAGTTAGAACACAGTCCAGGCAGTCTGCCTTTAGAACTTGTGCCCATAACTACTTGTGGTCCTAAAATAAGGATGGCTCTTCCATGAGTTTTTGGTGTACAGCATTGTCTACCATTATATGTTTGTGGTGAGTTAGTCACTAAGTTGTGTCCAACTCTTGTGACCCCATGGACCAAAGTCTGCCAGGCTCATCTGTCCATGGGATTTACCAGGCAAGAATACTGAAGTGGGTTGTCATTTCCTTCTCCAGGGGATCTTGCTGACCCAGGGATCGAACCCATCTCCTGCACTGGTAGACCATCTCCTGCTGGCTCAGTCAGTAAAGAATCCACCTGCAATGCAGGAGACTGCTAATGCAGGAGAAGGGTTGGATCCCTGGGTTGGGAAGATCCCCTGGAGAAGGAAATGGCAACCCACTTCAGTATTCTCGCCTGGGAAATCCCATGGACAGATTAGCCTGGTGGGCTATAGTGGATGGGGTCACAAGATTAGGACATGACTTAGCAATTAATCCACCACAAAACCTTGTCTACCATATTGGAATGATGTAAAATAAAATAAAGTACTCTCCATGTTTTAGGAATTTTAAAATTTCACCTAATCTTGCCCCATTTGTAAAAGGCATTCCTTATTCACTAACAGCAGGGTCATGTGCCTCCTTGTCTTTCTGTAGTATAATACTGTCAGCCTTGCCTACCTGCCTCCCATCCTTCCTCATGATCAGAGCACGGGAAATAATGATGTCTGTGTGTCTACAGTGTGTTGAAAATTAATCACATTAGATGTATGCCTGCTGCCCAGTATTAGTTCTGAAACTTTATTTTTCTGCTGGTCAAGTCCCCCTCCATCTATCACAGCTCACTCTTATTGAAAGACAGTTTTAAATGCCAATGCTTGATTCCTTCTTGATTCAGAAAAAATGATTGATTTTTCCTAACAAGAGCCAGTAGCACATCTGACCTCACCTTTTATTGCTCTTCTTAGCGCTGATCCTGGTAAAGACAATGAACTGTGTAGAGAAGGCTTTTCTTTCAGATCCATGCACCCTGACCCAAAGCAAGCTCCTCAGGAAATACAGCACTCAATTTTTTTTTATATTTAATATTTTATTGGAGTACAATTTCATAATGCACTGTTTGTTTCTGCTGTACCACAGCGGGAGTCTCCTATAAGTATACATATATTCCCTCCCTCTTGATCCTTCTTCCCACCTCCCCATCGCACCCCTCTAGGTCATCACAGAGCACAGAGCTGAGCTTCCTGTGTTATACAGCAGCTTCCCACTTGCTATCTATTTTACCCATGGGAGCACATATTTGTCAATGCTGCAGTCTCAATTCGCCCCACCCTCTCCTTCCACCACTTGTTCACACGTGTCCTTTCTCTACCTCTGCCTCTCTATTTCTGCCCTGCAAACAGGCTCATCTGTACCATCTTTCTAGTTTCCACACATATGCATTAATATGCAATATTTGTTTTTTCTCTTTCTGACTGAATTCACTCTGTATGACAGAACTGAGGTCCATTCACACCACTACACCTGATTCAATTTCTTTCCTTTATATGGTTGAGTAATATTTCATTGTATATCATGTCCAACTCTTTGCAACCCAATGGACTATAGCCTGCCAGGCCTCTCAATCCATGGAATTCTCTGGGCAAGAATACTGGAATGGGTTGCCATTCCCTTCTCCAAGGGATCTTCCCAACCCAGGGATCGAACACAGGTCTCCTGAATTGCAGGCAGAGTCTTTACCTTTAAGCCACCAGGGAAGCCTTGTAGACATGTCCTACATCTACTTTATCCATTCATCTGTTGATGTACATTTAGGTTGCTTCCACACCCTGGCTGTTGTAAAGCATGTTTCAGTGAAAATTGGGGTACATGTGTCCTTTTTAATTTATTTTTTAATTGAAGGAGAATTGTTTTATAAGGAACATGGTCTTTTTTTTCCTTATCATCTCATCTTATCTGTCTCTCATCTGATACTACCAGGACCACCAGCTAATCCAAGAAACTGGTATCATGAATATATAAATAGTCATGAAACTTACATCCCTTCTAATCCAAATAGAACTCTCCTTCTGACTTTCTCATTTCTCACCATGTTATATATATCCAAATTTAGAGAATGCTGAGCCATTTGGAGGCATTGGTTCTTTCTCTTGATGTGTAGTTAGTTGCTAACTCATGAAGAATATTAATTTAAAATCTCTTTCCACCCTATTTCCAGATGTTACCAGGTCTCTCCTGCACTATTGTAACAGTTTTCACCTGACTTGGTTCAAATTCTCTTATCCTTATCCAACTATTTGGTACTTTAATGAGAATTGTTGGCATGTACTCTGTGCTTTGCTGTTGTTCAGTTGCCAAGTTGTGTCTCACTCTTTGTGACCCCATGGAATGAAACATGCCAGGCTTCCCTGTCCCTCACCACCTCCTGGAGTTTGTCCAAGTTCATGTTCATTGCATTGGTGATGCCATCCAACCATATTGTCCTCTGTCGCCCTCTTTTCCTTCTGCCTTCAATCTTTCCCAGCATCAGTGTCTTTTCCAGTGAGTTGGCTGTTTCAATCAGGTGGCCAAATTATTGGAGCATCAGCATCAGTCTTTCCAATGAGTATTCAGGGTTAATTTCCTTTAAGATTGACTGGTTTGATCTCCTTGCTGTCCAAGGGCCTCCCTAGAGTCTTCTCTGTGCTTACTCAAAACAATGTTCTGGTAAAACTGTTGCATAATATATTGTTCATCTTCTTAGAAAGCTTAATCACCTAATTGTGTGTGTGTGTGTGTGTGTGTGTGTTATGTTCATACTTAACATTGCAGCCACATTAACCTTCTTGAAATATAGATTTGATTATTATACCCTGCTGTTTAAAATGTTAACCCAATGTATATATACAATTAATTTTTGACAATGAGTGCCAAAAATATGCAATGGGGAAAGGATAATCTTCACCATAAATGGTGTTGGGAAAATTGTACAGTTACATGCAAAAGAATGAAACTGGATCAATGAAAGCTTACACCATATACAAATCAACTCAAAATGAATAAGACCTCAACTTAAGACCTGAAAGCATAAAACTTCTAAAAGAAACCATAGGGGAAAAATTCTTTGTCATTGGGCTTTGCAAAAGTACTAGCAAGGAAAGCAAAAATAGACAAGGGGGACTACATTAAACTGAAAAGTTTTTTTCAGAGTAAAACAAATAATCAACAATGTGAAATGCAATGTACAAAAATGGAGGAAATATTAGTAAACAATATATTCCTATTGGGGTTAATATCTAAAATATAAGGAACTCATCCAACTCAGTAACCAAACCAAACTAATTTTAAAATGAAGAAAAGGATATGAATAGATATTTTCCCAAAAAAGATATGCAAATTGTCAACATGCACACAAAAAAGATGCTTATAATCAGTAATCATTCAGTTCAGTTCAGTTCAGTTCAGTCGCTCAGTCGTGTCCGACTCTTTGTGACCCCATGAATCGCAGCACGCCAGGCCTCCCTGTCCATAACTAACTCCCGGAGTTCACCCAGACTCACGTCCATCGAGTCAGTGATGCCATCCAGCCATCTCATCCTCTGTTGTTCCCTTCTCCTCTTGCCCCAAATCCCTCCCAGCATCAGAGTCTTTTCCAATGAGTCAACTCTTTGCATGAGGTGGCCAAAGTACTGGAGTTTCAGCTTTAGCATCATTCCCTCCAAAGAAATCCCAGGGCTGATCTCTTTCAGAATGGACTGGTTGGATCTCCTTGCAGTCCAAGGGACTCTCAAGAGTCTTCTCCAACACCACAGTTCAAAAGCATCAATTTTTTTTGAGCTCAGCCTTCTTCACAGTCCAACTCTCACATCCATACATGACCACTGGAAAAACCATAGCCTTGACTAGATGGACCTTTGTTGGCAAAGTAATGTCTCTGCTTTTGAATATGCTATCTAGGTTGGTCATAACTTTCCTTCCAAGGAATAAGCGTCTTTTAATTTCATGGCTGCAGTCACCATCTGCAGTGATTTTGGAGCCCCCAAAAATAAAGTCAGTCACGGTTTTCACTGTCAAAGCAAAGAAATATCACCTTATATCTACTGGAATAGCTTTTGTCAAAAAGCTGAAAGATAACAAGTGTCAATTAGGATGTGGAGAAAAGTCGATCCTTCTAAGCTGTTGATGGGAATGCAAATTGGTTCAGCCACTATGAACAACAGTATGGAGGTTTCCAAAGAAATTAAAAATAGAACTACCAAGTGATTCTGTAAATCTCACTTCTGGGTGTATATCCGGAGGAGTGAAACCACTGTCTCAAAGAGATACCTGCACTAACTTATTCATTGCAACGTTAGTCCCAGGAGACAAAATAAGAGTGAAGTAACTCAGAAAGGGAAAAACAAATATCATACATAAATACATATATAGGAAATCTAGAAAAATGGTACAGATGAATCTATTTGCAAAAGAGAAATCGAGACACAGATGTAGAGAACAAACACCAAGGTGGGAAAGGGGGACAGGATGAATTTGGAATTAGGATTGACATATATGCACTCAGTTCAATTCAGTTCAGTCACTCAGTCGTGTCTGACTCTTTGCAACTTCATTGAACGCAGCACGCCAGGCCTTCCTATCCATCACCAACTCCCGGAGTTTACTCAAACTCATGTTCATTGAGTCAGTGATGCCATCCAACCATCCATCCTCTGTCGTCCTTTTCTCCTCCTGCCTTCAGGCTTTTCCAGCATCAGGGACTTTTCAAATGAGTCAGTTCTTCACACTAGGTGGCCAAAGTATTGGAGTATCAACTTCAGCATCAGTCCTTCCAATGAACACTCAGGACAGATGTCCTTTAAGATAGACTGGTTGGATCTTCTTGCAGTCCAAGGGACTCTGATGAGTCTTCTCCAACATCACAGTTCAAAAGCATCAATTCTTCAGTGCTCAGCTTTTCTTATAGTCCAACTCTCACATCCATACATAACTACTGGAAAAACCATAGCCTTGACTAGATGGAACTTTGTTGGCAAAGTAAGGTCTCTGCTTTTTAATATGATATCTAGGTTGGTCATAACTTTCCTTCCAAGGAGTAAGCGTCTCTTAATTTCATGGCTGTAGTCACCATCTGCAGTGATTTTGGAGCCCCCAAAAATAAAGTCAGTCACTGTTTCCCCGTCTATTTGCCATGAAGTGATGAGACTGGATGCCATGACCTTAGTTTTCTGAATGTTGAGCTTTAAGCCAAATTTTTCACTCTCCACTTTCACTTTCATCAAGAGGATCTTTAGTTCTTCACTTTCTGCCATAAGGGTGGTGTCATCTGCATATCTGAGGTTATTGATATTTCTTCTGGAAATTTTGTTTCCAGCTTGTGCTTCATCCAGCCCAGCGTTTCTCATGATGTACTCTCATATAAGTTAAATAAGCAGGGTGACAATATACAGCCTTGATGTACTCCTTGTCCTATTTGGAACCATTCTGTTGTTCCATGTCCAGTTCTTACTGTTGCTTGCTGACCTGCATACAAATTTCTCAAGAGGCAGGCCAGGTGGTCTGGTATTCCCATCTCTTTTAGAATTTTCCACAGTTTATTGTGATCCACACAGTCAAAGGTGTTGGCATAGTCAATAAAGCAGAAATAGATGTTTTTCTGGAACTCTCTTGTTTTTCCAATGATCCAGTTGATGTTGGCAATTTGATCTCTGGTTCCTCTGCCTTTTCTAAAACCAACTTGAACATCTGGAAGTTCACAGTTCATGTATTGCTGAAGCCGAGCTTGGAGAATTTTTAGCATTACTTTACTAGCATGTGAGATGGGTGTAATTGTACACTAGTTTGAACATTCTTTGGCATTGCACTTCTTTGGGATTGGAATGAAAACTGACCATATCCAGTCCTGTGGCCACTGCAGTTTTCCAAATTTGCTGGTATATTGAATGTAGCACTTTCACAGCATCATCTTTTAGGATTTGAAATAGCTCAACTGGATTCCATCACCTCCACTAGCTTTGTTCGTAGTGATGCTTTCTAAGGCCCACTTGACTTCACATTCCAGGATATCTGGCTCTAGGTGAGTGATCATACCATCATGATTATCTGGGTCATGAAGATCTTTTTTGTACAGTTCTTCTGTGTATTCTTGCCACCTCTTCTTAATAGCTTCCTCTTCTGTTAGGTCCATACCATTTCTGTCCTTTACTGAGCCCATCTTTGCATGAAATGTTCCCTTGGTATCTCTATGTATAAAATATGTAACTAATGAGAACCTACTATATAGCATAGGGAACCTACTATATAGCACAGGTGCTCTGTGATGAATTAAATGAGAAGGAAATCTAAAAAAAAAAAAAAAAGAGGGGAGATACATATTTGTCGTTTTTTTAGCACTAAGTTGTATTTGACTCTTTGCAACCCCAGGGACTGCAGTATGCCAGGCTTCCCTGTCCTTCACTATTTAATGGAGTTTGTTTAAACTCATGTCCATTGAGTCGATGTTGCTATCCAACCATCTCATCCTTTGTTGCCCCTTTCTCCTGCTACCCTCAATCTTCCCCAGCATCAGGATCTCCTTAGACTGAAAGGAGATCAAACCAGTCAATCCTAAAGGAGATCCACTATGAATAATCATTAGAAGGACTGATGCTGAAGCACCAATATTTCGGCCACCTGCTGTGAAGAGCTGACTCATTGTAAAAGAGCCTGTTGCTGGGATATACGTATATGTATAGCTGATTCACATTGCTGTACAGCAGAAACTAACACAACATGCTGAAGTGACTATACTCCAATAAAAATTTTAAATGAATGTATCAAAAAAATTGATATGTATAGATACAATGTAATATTATTAAGCCTTAAAACTGAAGGAAATCCTTTCATTTACAATAACATGTATAAAACTGGAGGACATTATGTTAAGTGAAATAAGACAGACAGTGAATGATAAAAACTGCATGATCTCACGTATAAGCAGAATCTTAAAAAAAAAAAATTCATTGTAAGAGAATAAGATATTGATTATCAAGGGCTGGGAAGTAGCGAAAATGTGTATATGCTGGTGAAAGTATACAAACTTCTAGTTATAAGATGAGTAACTTCTGGAGACCTAAGGGACAGCACGTGACTATAGTTGTGCTGTGCTGTGCTTAGTCACTCAGTCCTGTCCAACTCTTTGTGACCCCATGGACTGTAGCCTGCCAGGCTCCTCCTTCCATGGGGACTTTCCAGGCAAGAATACTGGAGTGAGTTGCCATGTCCTTCTCCAAGGGATCTTCCCAACCCAGGGATCAAACACAGGTCTCCCGTATTGAGGGTGGATTCTTTACCATCTGAGCCACCAGGGAAGCCCAAGAATGCTGGAGTGGGTAGCCTATTCCTTCTCCAGGGGATCTTCTTGACCCAGGAGTTGAACCGGGGTCTCCTACTTTGCAGGCAGATTCTTTACCAGTTGAGCTACCAGGGAAGCCTGGGACTATAGTTAATACTACTCTATTGTACACTTGCAATTTGCTAAGTGTACTCAAGTGTCCTCATCTCACACACACACACACAAAGGGTGGCTATGTGAGATGATGGATGTGTTAATTAGCTTGATTGGTGTTGTCACTACATAACATATACATATGTCAAAACATCACACTGCACAACCTAAATATACACAATTTTTGCTTATCTATCATTCTTCAATAAAGCTAGAAGGAAACAGTCCTTACAGCAAATAATACTCAAACTAGAGATTTTCCTTGTTCCAGAATGCTCTTTAACTTCCCTGAGTCCATACAAATGAGCCAATAATGGTTCCTCTTTATATAAAGCTAAATGCTTTTCTCACCGCACCAGAGAATTCTCTGCCAAAGTGCCTGTCTGCTGCATTCACACCTTCAAACACCATCATCCACAAAAAAGACTGTCCTGCCTTCATCCTTCCAACTGAAGTGAGCTCCATTCCCTTTACTATGGTCATAACACTGTTTCTTTCTTAAGGCTATAAAACCTGCCTTTGCATATCTGACTGTAGTTTGCATTTTCACATTTAAAGAAAGTAGAACACATGTGGACCCTCCAGGTGATTTAGTGGTAAAGAATCTGCCTGCCACGCAGGAGACATAGGTTAAATCTCTGGGTCAGGAAGGTACCCTGAAGGAGGAAATGGCCATGCACTCCAGTATTCTTGCCTGAAAAATTCCATGGACAGGAGAGCTTGGTGGGCTACAGTCCATGGGGTTGCTAAAGAGTCGGACATGACTGAGTGACTGAGCACAAAACCTAAAATTTCCCAGGTGACATCAGAAACCAGCCTCTGTCCAAAGGGCAAGGAGACTGAAGAATGAGGCAGATCACTCCAGGCTGGTAGGTGGCAATCTCGAGTGATCTCACTAACCAGGCTTGTCTTGGCCTCTGCAAGAGGAGTGGATCTCCAGAACCAACCACCAGATTCTTAAGATTTTATCTTGAGCCCTTAACTGGGTTTGGTCATGTATGCTATTCAGATGATATACACAATATCTTACTTTTTCAAGGTTATGTCCTTAGAACAGCTACCCATAGGAACAATGGGTAGAATGGACATTCCAAGGACAGGGGAAGGAGTGTGGAAACTCCAGAACTTCCTGGATCCAGCTGTGGGCCAACTGGTGGTCACATTGTCTAAATGATCTTCTTCATGAAAAGGAAAGGAAGATTGAAACTGGTTAATGAAGGTTTAAAAAATCTGGCTTTGTCTCTTGCTCTCCCTGTAATCTGGGCAATTATTAAACCTCTCTATTTATAGCTGCCTTAGCTGCCCCATCTGAAATGGTTGTTCAGAAAGTGTTTGACAGCAATTAGGTTCTCAATGAAGTCTCTTTCTTCCTGTGCAGCAGGCTTACTTTGTCTCAAATTGTATGCTTCTAAGGGGCTTCCCCGGAAAAGGCAATGGCACCCCACTCTAGTACTCTTGCCTGGAGAATCCCATGGATGGAGGAGCCTGGTGGGCTGCAGTCCATGGGGTCGCTAAGAGTAGGACATGACTGAGTGACTTCACTTTCACTTTTCACTTTCATGCACTGGAGAAGGAAATGGCAACCCACTCCCATGTTCTTGCCTGGAGAATCCCAGGGATGGTAGAGCCTGGTGGCTGCTGTCTATGGGGTCGCACAGAGTCGGACACGACTGAAGCAACTTAGCAGCAGCAGCAGCAGCAAGGGGCTTCCCCGGTGGCTCAGCAGTAAAGAATCCACCTGACAATGCAGGAGATACAGGTTTCATCTCTGCATCAGGAAGATCCCCTGCAGAAGGGCATGGCAACCCAGTTCAGTATTCTTACCTGGGAAACCCCATGGACAGAGGAGCCCAGTGGACTACAGTCCATAGGGTCGCAAAGAGTTGTTCATGACTGAATTTCAGACTGAGTACATATATGCTTCTTTAAATTCAGCCACTGCTTCAGTAAGGTTTGAACACCCAGGAGTTCTTCACAACCTATTTTGAATATACTGATCATTCAACACCACATTATTGATTTAAACTGAATTTAATATTAACCTTAAGAATGTATGTATGAAACCAGATTAATTACTTCAGTAGCAGAGATTTTGCACATCTTAACACAGCAAGGAGAGGAAAGTTTCAGGGTGGAAAAATCTAGCTTTTTAAAGTCCTACCAAAAGAATCCCAACCTGTAAAACCACTGCAACTTGAAGTCATGATTACAGGCACAGACCTTGAGCTTTACGGTCCCTGCCTTTAGGATCCCCATCCTACCATTTCCAGAAGGGGTAGATCTCTTTGGCATTACTCAGAGTAATGCTTTGACTTCTATTTCCTGCACTTGGGGAGCACAGGGGCCCCATAGAGGACAAGGGAAGCAGGAGGAGAAAGCTAAACTGGCCTGAGGAGCAGCTGTGAGGCTACGGCATGGAGAGCTGGCTTGGATTCTGGTCAGTAGTCTGGAAGAAGCTGGAGGTGAAAGTCGGACTCCTGGAGACCTGGAATAACTGAGAAGCCAGCATCCAGACTACAAGAGCATCTCTCCAGGGAAAATGAAAGGCAGCAGAGAGATGCAGAGAGATGGAAACATCACAGAGTTCACCAAGGAGCAAGAAGAGAAGTCGGTTCTCAACTCTGCCTGTTCACGAGGGACCTGCCACTCTTCTCACCCCTGACCAGTTCCTGGAAAAGTCAGAAACCGGCCTGTAGGCTTGAGGGGTGGAGGGTAGAGGACATTGGCACATGGACTAACAGAGAAGAGACCAATGACACCCTTCTCAGGGCTGGAGCCCACGCTCGAATGGCTAGAACTGGCAAAGAAATAACCATGTGTGGAATCAAGTTGCTGGTTGTTAACATCTCGGAAGGATCATTCTAACTGTGACATGTGGCTGCATTTGTGATGTAAGGTGACCATTGAACATTTTCCACCAATGAGGAAGCAGACAGATGAGGGAGGGGCCCTATATGAGTTTTCATCCTCTGATGGGAGAAGATTTCACCACTGAATAAATATAGCAAAATTAAGGTGCATTTGGATTGTATCTCTGATCCTAATTGTTCAATATGCTACTTACATTCTATGCCAGGGCTCCATGTGCCTGAGAGCAGCCATGGTTTCATCGTCTATACTTATGCCATGCCCACATAGTCCCACTAAATGGGCCACACACTCAGATAATAAGCAATGGAAGAGAGAAATGAACTAAACTCTTCCAGATTGTAAGGGCACACCATTCATCTCATGCAGCTTCGTATTACTTAGCTGCCTCCGAGGGCTGCATGCAAAATCAAAGGCTGTAGAATTGGAATGATTTACTGCAGCCCTCTTCCCCATTTCAGTAAAAGACATTTTATGTTGGAACAACTCAAAAGGGGAAAATCAAGGAGCCACAATTTAATGACACAGCTTTAAGTGTCCTGATGTAAATAATGCCAGGCTCAGTGACTCTGCATTCTGTGGCCTGAGGGAAGAAATGTTCAGTTTTCAGAGAAAGGAAGTGGAGTGGAGGGTGCAGGAGATCCTTTTAACATCCAGAGAATGTGGTTCCACTGGGGGCAAGGAATATACAGGAGCAGAGCTACTTGGTGCCCTGGTGAGGGACCCACCTTAAATCCTCCCCTTCTTGTGTTTCTGTGTGACACTTTGTGGGAATGTTGTCAGCAGCTTATCATCTGGGGTCTCCTTAATTACTGAAATCCAATTTCCTACAAAGGCTCTACTCTCTTTCCTATAATATCCTCTGGCTTTCTGCCCAAAATGCTATGGGAATGTTGACTTGCATTAGGTGTATAAAATTTCAAGAAAAAATTATGCTTCTACTTGAAATGCTCAGGTAATCAGATATAAAATCCAAGGCATGATTCTAAGGGAAAATTAGGTCAGGGTTCCTGGCATAGACTTGTAGTTATGGGACTAGTTTCCCATCCCCACTTTCACTTCCCACACCCTGGGTGGTACTCACACACCTACAAAGGTGCACAAACACACATGTACATGCATGTACACACATGCATGAACATGTGCTTGGATTGTACGTAGGCTGAAAGCACTAGGGATTGCACAATACATGTCAGGTAATTTACACTAATCTTTCATTTCTGGATTGCATAGGGTTGATCACAATCTTCTCCGTAACACCCTGAGGACATTCATAGGCACTAAGAAGTGTGTGTATTTTTCTTAACAATCATAATTGCAAGCCCATTATATAGACATGCCCATTTAAAAGGATTTGCTTCTAGTTTCTGTATAATTTTACTAGTTATTTGTTTGTTTATTGCAAAGCAGAAACAGAGACACGGACATAGAGAACAAACATAAGACACCAAACAGGGAAAGGCAGGGTAGGCAGAGTCAAGAGATTGGGATTGGCTTATATACATTGCTATGGATGGCATCCGGAGAAGGCAATGGCAACCCACTCCAGTACTCTTGCCTGGAAAATCCCATGGATGGAGGAGTCCGGTGGGCTGCAGTCCATGGGGTTGCTAAGAGTCGGACACGACTGAGCGACTTCACTTTCACTTTTCACTTTCATGCATTGGAGAAGGAAATGGCAACCTACTCCAGTGTTCTTGCCTGGAGAATCCCAGGGACGGGGGAGCCTGGTGGGCTGCCGTCTCTGGGGTCGCACAGAGTCGGACACGACTGAAGCGACTTAGCAGCAGCAGCAGCAGCAGCATGGATGGCATCATCGACTTAGAGGGCTTGAGTTTTAGTAAACTCTGGGAGTTGGTGATGGACAGGGAGGCCTGGCATGCTGCAGTACTCCATGGGATCGCAAAGAGTCAGACAGGACTGAACGACTGAATTGAACTGAACTGATGTGTATATATGTGTACAGAACCTACTATATAGCACAGGGAACTCTACTCAATGCTCTGTGGTGACAAAGGGGGGATATATGTATATGAAGAGCTGATTCATTTGCTATATAGCAGAAACTGAGACAACATTGTAAAGCAACTGAACTCCAGTAAAAATTATACACACACACACACACACACACACACACATATATATATATATATACCATCTCTCTTAGAATAAATAACTGAAGGCATAATTACAAAGATACTATTAACCATGTTTCTGAGAATAACAGGCCAGCTGTATTTGTTGATTGTGGGGCCAGATGAGTAGTTCATTGTTAATTTAAACCAGTCCTTCATGACCAGTACCAGAGTTTGGAGGCAACTGTCACAAGAATGGGTTTTTAAAAATTAATTTGACTGTAAATCTGCAGAATCCTTACAACCAAGAGGGAATATAGCACAATCTTCCCATTTTGGGGGAAAAAAATAAAAACAAGTCTCAGACACTGAGGTTTCTTAGTTCAACTGGATTGACTCTAGGCCTCTGGCCGTCTTCTCCATGACTGACTAGTCAGTAATATTTGTAAAGCCGGATTAGACACACATTTAGACTGATTCATACACATTGCTATGCTCTGCATAGCTGTTAAATTGTTTTATGAACATTTTTGATGTACATACATTTTAATCCATGAATCTGGGGAGTAAATTGTGAAAACAATTGTTCTCTACACGTGTGATCAGAGATTTCCTGTGTAATCTGCTACCAAGATGGTTTATAAGGCTTGTATCTTTTTTTCAACTTAATCGAATATGCATAGTGAAATGTCAAGCAGACGTTAAAACAGAAACACCTCTTTTCTGAAATTTTTAAATATTCTATCTGCAAAGCAGAAGAGGTTTCATTGTTATGGAGCCAAATGTCTTAGTTATAAATACAGGATTAAGAGAATTTTAACTGTATGGTGCCTGTAAATGAATGATGCTTAAAAACCAGGTTGGCTGTTTGCATTGAAAGTAAATAGAAAAATGTCGGTGATTGCTTTGTGAAAATTGCAAAGAAATGCAAGTTAAAATTATCTAAGAGCACTAAAACAAAATCAAATGTCAGTATAACTTATGTATAGGCACATGAATAGAGATAACTGTTTCATAGCTGTTTGATCAATTATGCACTGGCTTAGAGTGACTTGTGTAAAGTATTAATGGCTAGGGGTTTAAAAGGATATTGTATTGGTTCTGGTTTTCTATAGATGATGTAAAGCGTCCCAACCTTTTTGGTAACAGGGACCAGTTCTGTGGAAGACAATTTTTCCACAAACCAGGGTGGTGGGGGGGGGCGGGGGATGGTTTGGGGATGGGTCAAGCATAAAACATTCACTGTGCCCTTTATTTCTAATCTGGCCTTCCAAGGTGGCTCGGGGATAAAGAATCTGCTTGCCAATGTAGGAGACGTGGGTTTGATCCCTGGGATTGGAAGTTTCCCTAGAGCAGGAAATGGCCACCCACTCCAGTATTCTTGCCTGGGAAATCCCAAGCACAGAGGAGCCTGGCGGACTGCAGTCCATGGGGCCATAAAGAGTAGGACATGACTGAGCATGCACACACTTATTTCTAATCGAACGCTACCCTTGATCTGACAAGGAGGTACCAGTCTACATCCCAGAGGCTGGGAACATCTACTGTAAAGAAATACAAATGTTGTGACTTAAAACAATACACATTTACTCTTTTACAGTCGTCGGGGCCAAAGGTCTGAAATCAGTTTACAGAATGAAGGCAAGGTTTTGAGAAGCCTTGTTCTATTTAGAGATTCCAGAGGAGAATCTGTTCCTTGCTTCTTCTGTTTCTAAAGGTTGCCCACACTCCCTGGCTCCTGGCTGCATCACTGCGATTTGTTTCCATAGTTATATTGCCTTCTTTACCACTGTAGTCAAGTCTCCCTCTGGTTCTCTCTTTTAAGAACACTTGGGATTGTATTTAGGCACTGAAATAAATTCAGCAGAATCATCCTATCTCCAAATGCTTAAATGCATTTACAAAGTTCTGTTTTGGTGTGTGAAGTAACATTTACAGTTTCCTGCAGTTAGCATGTGAGTACATTGGGGGTTATTATTTATCTCACCACAGAAATTTTGGAATCATTTCGAATGTACAGTTTGGAAAATGCAGTTGTTATTGTTGTGTAGTCACTACGCTGTGTCCAAACTCTTTGCAGGTCCATGCGCTGTAGCCCACTAGACGCCTTTGCCCATGGGATTTCCCAGGCAAGAGTAGTGGAGTGGGTTGCCATTTCCTTCTCTAGTAGATGGTCCTAACCCAGGGATTGATCTCCTGTATTGGCAGGCAGATTCTTTACCACTGAGCCATCAGGGAAACCCTGAAAATGCAATTAGAATTCCCTAAAAATCTCTGAAATAGTAGGAAGCTGAACCTTTTTTGTTTCCATCCATCCTCAATAGCATCTGTAATGCTAGAACAGGCTACCTTAGGTGTATGTCAATAATTTATTGAACCTGTGCCATCACCAGAAACAACTTTTATCCAGGAAAGACTAGATTATTTATCTGTGAATCTTGTCCTAGACAAGCCCTTGTGGGGAACTTTTAAACTACATTAAGAAAATGCTAGCATTGATCTTTGAAGCTATTCATTAGTGAACTCATTATCGGCAAGTACCCATCCCCTGTTTGAGACAATAAGCCCTAAATTCTGGGCCAAAGTACCCCAATGATAACAAAGATTGAAAAGTAAACTAGAATTTTGGATAACTAGATCAACGGCAGAAGGCCATGATTATTCTGTTTTGTTTTGTTTAATTAAAGTACCAACTGATTATAAGCTTTGATTGTGTGGATGGGTGAGAGATAAAAGATGTTCATTTCATAGACTTGTTTACTTTAAAGTGAAGTGAGTATTTAAATACTTGGTAAATTATGTATCAAATTAAGATTATGATAACTAGACATGATAATTCCAAGATAAAAATAATTTTTAATAGTTATTTTGCATCAGTTTGCTGAATCTCTTCACTCTCTCAGTTCAGTTCAGTTCAGTTGCTCAGTCGTGTCTGACTCTTTGTGACCCCATGGACCACCAGGTCTCCCTGTCCATCACCAACTCCTGCGGTTTACTCAAATTCATGTCCATTGAGTCAGTGATGCCATCCAACCATCTTATCCTCTGTTGTCCCCTTATCCTGCCTTTAATCTTTCCCAGAATAAGGGTGTTTTCCAATGAGTCAGTTCTTCACATCAGGTGGCCAAAGTATTGGAGTTTCAGCTTCAACATCAGTCCTTCCAATGAACACTCAGGACAGATCTTTTTTAGGATGGACTCGTTGGATCTCCTTGAAGTCCAAAGGACTCTCAAGAGTCTTCTCCAACAACACAGCTCAAAAACATCAATTCTTCGGTGCTCAGCTTTCTTTTTAGTCCAACTTTCACATCCATACATGACTACTAGAAAGACCATAGCTTTGACTAGATGGACCTTTGTTGGCAAAGTAATGTCTCTGCTTTTAATATGCTGTCTAGCTTGGTCATAACTTTCCTTCCAAGGACTAAGCATCTTTTAATTTCATGGCTTCAGTCACCATCTGCAGTGATTTTGGAGCCCAAAAAAATGAAGTCAGCCACTGTTTCCATTATTTCCCCATATATTTCCCATGAAGTGACTGGACCAGATGCCATGATCTTAGTTTTCTTGATTGTTGAGTTTTAAGGCAACTTTTTCACTTTCCTCTTTCACTTTCATCAAGAGAATCTTTAGTTCTTCTTCACTTTCTGCCATAAGGGTGGTGTCATCTGCATGTATGAGGTTATTGATATTTCTCCTGGCAATCTTGATTCCAGCTTGTGCTTCATCCAGCCCAGCGTTTCTCATGATGTACTCTGCATATAAGTTAAATAAGCAGGGTGACAGTATACAGACATACTCCTTTTCCTATTTGGAATCTGTCTGTTGTTTCAAGTCCAATTCTAACTGTGGCTTCCTGATCTGCATACAGATTTCTCAGGAGGCAGGTCGGATGGTCTGCTATTCCCATCTCTTTCAGAATTTTCCACAGTTTATTGTGAGCCACACAGTCAAAGGCTTTGGCATAGTCAATAAAGCAGAAATATACACTTTTCTGGAACTCTCTTGCTTTTCAATGATCTTGCAGATATTGGCAATTTGATCTCTGAATCCTCTGCCTTTTCTAAAACCAGTTTAAACATCTGGAAATTCACTGTTCACATATTGCTGAAGCCTGGCTTGGTTAATTTTAAGCATTACTTTACCAGTGTGTGAGATGAATGGAATTGTGTGGTAGTTTGGCATTGCACTTCTTTGGGATTGGAATGAAAACTGACCTTTTCCTGTCCTGTGGCCACTGCAGAGTTTTCCAAATTTGCTGGTATATTGAGTGTAGCACTTTCACAGCATCATCTTTTAGGATTTGAAATAGCTCAACTGGAATTCTATCACTTCCACTAGCTTTGTTCGTAGTGATGCTTCGTAAGGCCCACCTGACTTCACAGCCAGGATGTCTGGCTCTAGGTGAGTGATTACACCATCATGATTATCTGGGTCATGAAGATCTTTTCTGTACATTTCTTCTGGGTATTCTTGCCACCTCTTCTTAATATCTTCTGCTTCTGTTAGGTCCATACCATTTCTGTCCTTTACTGAGCCCATTTCTTTGCATGAAATGTTCACTTGGTATTTCCAATTTTCTTGAAGAGATCTCTAGTCTTTCCCATTCTATTGTTTTCCTCTATTTCTTTGCATTGATCTCTGAGGAAGGCTTTCTTATCTCTCCCTTCTTTTCTTTGGAACTCTGCATTCAAATGAGTATATCTTTCCTTTTCTCCTTTGTTTTTCACTTCTCTTCTTTTCACAGCTATTTGTAAGGGCTCCTCAGACAGCCATTTTGCTTTTTTGCATTTCTTTTTCTTGGGGATGGTCTTGATCCCTGTCTCCTGTACAGTGTCACAAACCTCCGTCCGTAGTTTATCAGACACTCTATCTGATATAGTCCCTTAAATCTATTTCTCACTTCCACTGTATAATCGTTAGGGATTTGATTTAGGTCATACCTGAATGATCTATTGGTTTTCCCTACTTTCTTCAATTTAAGTCTGAATTTGGCAATAAGGAGTTCATGAGCTGAGCCAGAGTCTCTCACATGGGCACAAATTTTGCAAGACACATTGAACTTTTCACATTAGAAAGAAGCTACAAATTCTGTAGAACATTATTTTTGAAGGTATCTATACAGGGTCCTGTTATAGCCCCTGAAAAATAACTACATTATTGGAACTGGGAGGCTGATCTACCAAATACTCTCGGTTGCTTTGTAAAGGGGGGAAGAGAAAAAAGAGCCAGAAGGAGGAGGGAGGGAAGAAAGAGAGGAGGGAGGGAAGAGGGGGAGGGAGAAAAGAGAGGGAGAAAGAGACACTCCTTATGTAATTAACTAAATTGGAATCTTCCATGAACACATTCACCTGGGTTTCAAGAAATGATGGCATCTTTAATGACTTTAGGCAGCCAAATCCCCAAAGAAGACAGCCTTTTACTATGAGAATGGTAGACAAGTCTCTCTGCTAATTAAATAGAGGCATGTTTCTCATATTATCCATATGCCAAGTTAATTTTTGAGGTGAATCCAATTAAAATATTCAGGTGAGTCATTTCTGTGCATTTACCATATGAAACCTAGCTCTATTAACTGTGATAAAACAGAAATATATAATCAAAGGTAAAGATGATGACTCGGATCACTTACAAGTTAAAGAAAAAAATAATAATACATTTCTTCACAATTAGAGCTTTCCCAAGCACACTAACTTTATCAAATTTTGTAGGCACAACATTAATATGGAGACAAACCTTATTGAGTCCTTTTTTGGCCTGCATCTCTATTATTAAATGTTTAGTTTTAATTAATTGCAAATAGGAAGTTCCAAGCTACAACAGAATAACGTGAAAATTATATCACAGCAAAGGTACCACTATGGTCTCAGTGCTCAAAACAATCGTTATCAAAAAAAGATTCATACATAAAAGTTGTGCTGAAATATGGAGTAATCTCAAAGTAAAATGTATAGAACAGCTTAGCAAAATATGGACTAATCTTAAAGTGTACATACAAAATATAATTATGAACTCCTACTGTGTTATAAGTACATTTATACCCTACTTATTGTTTTCCTTCAGTGAATCACCACAAATTACACTTAATTAAAGCTGAATTTATTGTGCCTTATTTTAGAAATGGAAAATGGGGCATTGTTTTTAGAAATCAACAACTTCATAATAAAGATAAGCTGAATTATATGTGTTTTTCCTTTTATTTCTCCTACTTACATTGATTAATGCTGTGAACGTATGTCAACATATATTCTGGTCTAATTTCCTTCCCAAAGACCCTAATATAACCTTCCTTTATCCTACAGAAATTAGGGTCCCCATGGTTCTTGAACGATTAAATTAATTGTTAGTAAAGTACTCCGATGATAAAAAGCCTATAAGTGCTAACTATTAATTAGTATTTCCATTATAAGTATGACCTTGAAAGATGAAAATTGTAGCTCACACAATTAAATGTTGGCTATACTCAGCAGCTGTAAATATGTGAAGAATCAGATTTTGAACAAAGAGAAAATATTTTCTAAATTCATTCCATCTTCAGCTTGAGAGGAAGCAAACTGTCCTACATGTACAATATACTTCTGATATCCTACATGTATATACACACATATATAATTTTAGTCATGATCATTAATATTCTGATTGTCTAAGGAGTGGGGTTAAATAGCCGTGCTATAGTTAGCCCAACTTGTAGTAAAAGTGAGGAGGAAAAGAGTATAAATTGTAACAGATATTAATACAAACTCACCTCTACAAAAATATTATTTCATAATTTTCTGTAATCCAGCTTAAATTCTGTTTTGACCTTTATAGGGTAGAGAAGATATAATTTTAGTAGATTTATTTTTTTATTTTTTTTAATTTATTTATTTTAATTGGAGGCTAATTACTTTACAGTATTGTATTGGTTTTGCCATACATCAACATGAATCTGCCATGGGTGTACACGTGTTTCCATCCTGAACCACGCCCCCCCGCCAAGTCACCTCCCTCCCCGTACCATCCCTCTGGGTCGTCCCAATGCACCAGCCCCAAGCATCCTGTATCCTGCATCGAACCTGGACTGGTGATTCGTTTCTTATATGATATACATGTTTCAATGCCATTCTCCCAAATCATCCCACCCTCTCCCTCTCCCACAGAGTCCAAAAGACTGTTCTATACATCAGTGTCTCTTTTGCTGTCTCACATACAGGGTTATTGTTACCATCTTTCTAAATTCCATATATATACGTTAGTATACTGTATTGGTGTTTTTCTTTCTGGCTTACTTCACTTCGTATAATCGGCTCCAGTTTCATCCACCTCATTAGAACTGATTCAAATGTATTCTTTCTAATGGCTGAGTAATATTCCATTGTGTAAATGTACCACAGCTTTCTTATCCATTCATCTGATGATGGACGTCTAGGTTGCTTCCATGTCCTGGCTATTATAAACAGTGCTGCGATGAACATTGGGGTACACGTGTCTCTTTCTCTTCTGGTTTCCTCAGTGTGTATGCCCAGCAGTGGGATTGCTGGGTCATAAGGCAGTTCTATTCCCAGTTTTTTAAGGAATCTCCACACTGTTCTCCATAGTGGCTGTACTAGTTTGCATTCCTACCAACAGTGTAAGAGGGTTCCCTTTTCTCTTCACCCTCTCCAGCATTTATTGCTTGTAGACTTTTGGATCGCAGCCATTCTGACTGGCGTGAAATGGTACCTCATTGTGGTTTTGATTTGCATTTCTCTGATGATGAGTGATGTTGAGCATCTTTTCATGTGTTTGTTAGCCATCTGTATGTCTTCTTTGGAGAAATGTCTATTTAGTTATTTAGTGCATTTAGATTCTTCTCATCCTACCAAAATTCTGGAAGGCCTAACAGATAGCTAAGCAGCAGCATGCTAGGTGTTGTAGGTATATTTTTCTGTTTCTAATCCTTCAGTCTTGGCACTGTTTTTTATTATCTGATTTACAAAGGCCTCTTCTGAGCATGCTTCTTCCTACTGAATGTATCTTATTCTTGACAAGAGGACACAGAGCTTTGCTGCTCTAGAAATCAAAAAAACCTCTTTTAGTCAACCATTATTTCTAACAATCCCAAGAGATTTTGTTTTGAGAAAATTGAGAAAAATACTATAAAACACAAAAATAGTGCAAAAATTCTATGTACCAGCAATCTCAAATTTATATTTGTTCACATTTTGTTGTATTATTTTTTTAAAGTTTTTTTAATATATATTATAAATAAAGTTCACTTCATTTAGTCTCCAGCCACTAGTTTCATTTGCTTTTCACTTTGCAGATTCAAAACGAGGCCAAATCTATATACTCACATACAGAAATATAAAACTAACAAACATTTATCATTCTTTTTGTTTGCACATGGTATAAATGTTACCCTACTATTTGCAACATTCTACAATTCATCTGTTTTTACTTAGTATACTACTGTTATATACCCTGGATTACCCTGGTTTTTCCAGTGGTCATGTATGATGTGAGAGTTGGACTATAAAGAAAGCTGAGTGCTAAAGAATTGATGCTTTTGAACTGTGGTGTTGGAGAAGACTCTTGAGAGTCCCTTCGACTGCAAGGAAATCCAACCGGTCAATCCTAAAGGAAATCAGGCCTGAATATTCATTGGAAGGACTGATGCTGAAGCTGAAACTCCAATACTCTGGCCACTTAATGCAAAGAACTGACTCATTGGAAAAAACCCTGATGCTGGGAAAGATTGAAGGCAGGAGAAGAAAGGGATGACAGAGGATGAGATGGTTGGATGGCATCACTGACTTAATGGACATGAGTTTGAGCAAGCTTTGGGAGTTGGTGATGGACAGGGAAGGCTGGTGTGCTGCAATCCATGGGGTCACAAAGAGTCAGACATGACTGGGCCACCGAACTGAACTGACCCTGGATTATAGTTGATCCTTGAATAGCACAGATTTGAATCGTGTGGGTCCATTTATACATAGGACTTCCCTGGTGGCTCAGACGGTAAAGCATCTGCCTGCAATGAGGGCGACCCGGATTCAATCCCTGGGATTGATCCTGGGAAGATCCTCTGGAGAAGGAAATGGCAGCCCACTCCAGTATTCTTGCCTGGAAAATTCCATGGACTAAGGAGCCTGGTAGGCTACAGTCCATGGGGTCTCAAAGAGAGGTTTTCTTCAAGTAAATACCACAGTACTACAACATCTGTGTTGGTTGAACCCACAGATGCCAAATCACAGATACAGAGGACAGATATAAAGTATATGAAGATTTTGAACTACATGGAGAGTGTGTGTACATGCATGCTTGCTTAGTCATGTCTAACTCTTTGCGACCCCATGCCTCATGGGATTCTCCAGACAAGAATACTGGAGTGGGTTGCCAGGGGATCTTCCTGATCCAGGGGTTGAACCTATGTCTCTTGCATCTCCTGCACTGGCAGGTGACTTCTTTACCACTGAGCCACCTGGAAAGCCCTACCTGCAGGGTAGGCATCTCAAACAACCTGTTGTGTTCTTCAAATGTCAGCTGTATATATGCATTCACTTCGGTTAGCTACCTATTCACTCTTCCCTCATATTAAGAGAGGAGCATTTAGATATCTGTATCATTTTCCATGTTAATGGTCATTTTTTGTTATTATTTCCACAAGCAATTTTATAATCAGTTCCACATACAGAAACTCTATTTGATTTAACTCAAATATATCAAGCTTTTTCTTTAAAGCTTACACTTTACATTCTGCATTTAGGAAGTCTTTCTCAGCCTTGATGTAAAAAACTAAGAAAGACATCTTCTTATATTTTCTTTGAGATTTTTTAAAATGTTAACTGTAATTACAGTTTGGATATTTTTGTAGTTTACATAGAAATCTAGTCTACTTTTTTCTATGCAAAGAGCAAATTATTCCAATGCTAGCTGTTTAATAGCTGATCTCGTTTCACTGTTTTGTAAACTTCCTCTGTCATATGTGAAGCTCAGATACATCCATGGATTTATTTCTAGTTTACATTTAATTGATACGTCTTTCTATATCTTTTTGGAATCCACTGTATTTCAGCCATTAGAGCTTTACAATTAACATTGACATTAAATAAAAACCTACAAGCCCCCTAAATACCTATATTTTTGACAATTTTTAATTAATTTTAGAATTTGCTTTTCAAGTCCTGAAGTACGTCCTGCTGTGATTTGACTAAAAGTTGCATTTAACTTATAGACTCATCTCTAAAAATTTTACATCCTTAAAACAGTGCATCTTCTTAGCTTGCTTAAAGACTTCATATTTTTTCAGCATAAATCATATGCACATATGATTTACACACATTTTAAGCAATTACCTAGTTTTTGTGGCTCTTAAAAAGAGACTTAAAAAGAAAACAATTACTGCATTTTTCTAGGGTGAAAATAGTCATGATTCTTGCTTGCTATCCTGTTTTCATATATTATCCGTGCTTATCTTTTTAATATTTTGTATATTTTCTTGGTTTTTATTATTTTCTTTATCTCATGTCACTTATAATTTTATTTAAATATTTTGCTTCATATGGCCTAACTTGTCTAATATTTCAAATGTGTGCTGTGCTAAGTCGCTTCATGTCCTACTCTTGGCGACCCAGTGGACCATAGGCCACAAGACTGCTCTGTCCACGAGATTCTCTACGAAGAATACTGGAGTGAGTTGTCACGCCCTTCTCCAGGAGATCTCCCCAACCCAGGGAGCAAACCTCTGTCTCTTAGGTCTCCTGCATTGGCAGGTGAGTTCTTTACCACTAGTGCCAGCCCCAGTGTTTCAAATATTAATTTTAAATAATAGCTTTATGTTTAATAACATAAAATTAGCAGTACTATTAAATGTATAGTATCATTACAAAATATATAGTATTAAGCACAATTTTCTGTTTCCAACCTTAATGGAAATGTTTATAGTTTTCTGTACAGTTGCTTAAAACTGCTTTATGAAAATGAATTAATTCATGTATGCATATTTTTACCATAGAATGCCAGTATCTTGAAAATATAATACCAATTTGAAAACTGTTAGAATTATTTACATTTATCCTTCTTATTTTGTGTATACATGTGGCTGTAATAGAACTTCCCAGGAGGCACAGTAGTAAAAAATCCACCTGCCAATGCTGGAGATGCAGGTTTGATCCCTGGGTCAGGAAGATCCCCTGGAGTTGGGAATGGCAACCCACTCCAGTATTCTTGAATGAAAAGCCCCATGGACAGAGGAGCCAGATTGGCAACAGTACAAGGGTCACAAGAGTCAGATGCGACTGAACACATGTGCACGTGCACAGACATGCACACGGCTGTAATACGCAGCTTTTATTATACACCTTAAGTAATAAACTACTTAATCAAAAATCCTGAGTGTTTTTGCATTTTTCCATTCATTTTCTAGATATCTAAAATTAAATGGAGGTGATTCAAGATGGTAGCATCAGTTCAGTTGTGTCCAACTTGTTGCAACCCCATGAACTGAAGCTCGCCAGGCTTCCCTGTCCATCATCAACTCCCAAAGTTTGCTCAAACTCATGTCCATCGAGTCGGTGATGCCATCCAACCATCACATCCTCTATCTTCTTTTCCTCCTGCCTTCAATCTTTCCCAGCATCAGGGTCTTTTCCAGTGAGTCAGTACTTTTCTTCAGGTGACCAAAGTATTGGAGTTTCAGCTTCAGCATCAGTCCTTCCAGTGAATATTCAGGACTGATTTTCTTTAGGATGGACTGGTTTGATCTCCTTGCAGTCCAAGGGACTTTCAAGAGGAAAGGAACTCCAACACCACAGTTCAAAAGCATCAATTCTTCAGTGCTCAGCCTTTTTTATGGTCTAACTCTCACAGCTATACATGACTACTGGAACAACCATAGCCTTGACTATATGGATCTTTGTTGGCAAAGTAATGTCTCTGCTTTTTAATATGTTGTCTAGGTTGGTCATAACTTTTCTTCCAAGAAGCAAGTGTCTTTTAATTTCATGGCTGCAGTCACCATCTGCAGTGATTTTGGAGTCCAAGAAAATAAAGTCTGTCACTGGTTTCATTGTCTCCCTATTTGCCATGAAGTGATGGGACCAGATGCCATGATCTTGGTTTTTTGAATGTTGAGTTTTAAGCCAACTTTTTCACTCTCCTCTTTCACTTTCATCAAGAGACTCTTTAGTTCTTCACTTTCTGCTGTAAAGTTAGTGTCATCTGCATATCTGAGCTTATGATATTTCTCCCTGCAATCTTAATTCCAGCTTGTGATTCATCCAGTCCGGTGTTTTGCATGATGTACTGTGCATATAAGTTAAATAAGCAGGGTGACAATATACAGCCTTGAGGTACTCCATTCCCAATTTGGAACCAGTCTGTTGCTCCATGTCCAGTTCTAACTGTTGCTTCCTGACCTGCATGCAGGTTTCTCAGGAGGCAGGTAAGGTGGTCTGGTATTCCCATCTCTTTCAGAATTTTCCACAGTTTGCTGTGATCCACACAGTCAAAAGCTTCAGTGTAGTCAAAGAAGCAAAAGCAGATGTTTCTCTGGAATTCTCTTGCTTTTTCTATGATACAATGGATTTTGGCAATTTGATCTCTCATTCCTCTGCCTTTTCTAAATCCAACTTGAACACCTGGAAGTTCTTGCCTCACACACTGTTGAAGAAAACTGTTAAAGCTAGTTAACAAAGTCAGGAAAATTTCAAGCTATGAAATTAATATTTTAAAAGCTTGTGTTTTTATACACTAATAACAAATCATCAAACAAAAAATTCTGTAATCAATCCCACTTACAATTGCATCAGTAAGAATAAAATACCTAGGAATAAATTTAACCAAGGAGCTTAAAGACCTGTGCTCTGAAAACCACAAACACCAATGGAAAAAAATTAAGATGATTCAAATAAATGCAAGAAATTCTGTCCTCATGGATTGAAAAAAACTAATATTGTTAAAATATCCGTCTTACCCAAAGCAATCTACCAGTTCAATGCAATCCCTATCAAAATTCCAGTGACATATTTTACAAAAATAGAAGAAAAAATCCTAAAATTTGTAAAGAGCCACAAAAGATGTCAAAGAGCCAAAGCAATCTGGAGAAAGAAAAACAAACTGGAGGCATTGCTATTACTAATTTCAAATTGTAACACAAATCTATAGTAATCCGAACAACATGGTATTGGCATGAGAACAGACACATAGGTTAATGGAGCAGAACAGAGCACCCAAAATAGACCCCTGCACACATGATCAATTACTATATGACAAAGGAGGCAAGAATATATAATGGGAAAAGGACAGTTTCTTCAAAAATGATTTTGGGAAAACTGGACAGCCGTATGGAAAAGAATAAAACTGGACCACTTTATTATGCCATTTAGAAAAATTAATTCAAAATAGATTAAAGACTTGAACGTAAGGTCCAAAATTATAAACCTTGAAAAAAATATAGACAGAAAGTTCCTTGACATTGTTTTTGATGGTATTTTCTGGATCTAACTCTGAAACCAGTCACAACAAAAGAAAATATTAAACAAATGGGACTACATCAAACTAAAAAGTTTCTGCACAGACTAGAAATCATCAACAGAATGAAAAAGCAACCCACAGAATGGAAGAAGTTATTTGCAAATTATATATCCAAAAAGGATATAATATCCAAAATATACAAAGAACTCAAACAACTCAATAACAAACAAATCAATCTTTTTTTTAAAATGGAAAGAGGATCTGAAAAGACATTTTTCCAAAGAAGATATGCAGATAGCCAAGAGGCACATGAAAAGATGCTCAACATCAGAGAAGCCCAAATCAAAATCACAATGACATATCACCTCACACTTGTCAGAATGGTTATTTTCAAAAGGAAAAGAAATAACAAGTGTCGATGGGGATGTGGAACAAAGGGAACCCTCGTACACTATTGGTGGGAATGTAAATTGGTGAAGCCACTATGGAAAACAGCTTGGAGGTAACTCAAAACATTAAAAAGTAGAAAGAACTACCGTATAACCCAGTAATTCCACTTCTGGGTATTTATCTGAAGAACACAAATACACTAACTGAAAAAGATATATGTACTTCTACAAAAGCCAAGATATGAAAACAACCTAAGAACCCCTCAGGGGATGATTGGATAAAGATGTGGTATGTGTATGTATACACTGGAATACTGCTCAGCCAATAATAAAAAAATGAAATCTTGCCACTTGCAACACCACAGATGGACTTTCAGGTGTCATACTGAGTGAAGTAAGTCACACAGGAAGATAAGTCCCATATGTCTGACTTACATGTGGGTCTAAACCGAAGAAACAAACAAAACTCATAGATAACAGATTGGTGGCTGCCAAAGGGAGCATCAATTCAGGGTGGGCAGAGTGAATGAAAGGGTTCACGAGGTACAAACATCCAGTTATATAATGTCATAGGGAGGTAATGTATAGCATGGTGACTATAGCAAATAATACCATATTGCAAATTTGAAAGTCGCCAAGAAAGTAAACCTCAAAAATTCTCACAAATAAAATCATGTGTAACTTTGTGTGGTGACAAGTTCGTTACCACAAGCAGACTCACTGTGGTGATCTTTTCCAATATATACAAATGTCAAATCATATGGTGCACACTTGAAACCAATATAATGTGGTAGTCAATTGCACTTCCATAAAAACATAGAAAAAGCATTAAATTAAGTTCAATGTTAATGCATGTCAATTCTATTTAGTACATTTCAGTGATTTAGTTCAATTGTACATATTCCCAAAAGTGTGGTGCCTTAGTCTTTGTTCCAGATCATGTAAGATTTAATATACAAACAAATATACTGCCTGTCTAAAATCTGTGCTAAAATGACATCGTTTTCAAATGGCCTAGTTATAGAACTACAGTGATAATAAAGAGATAAAGAGAGCTTTTTGAGTCTTAAAAACTTACGTCATCGAGCTTCTCAATTTTATGCTTCAATAATGGAAATGTGATACCTTTTAAATTCTGATTTCTCTTTCCTTAAGTACATAAGCAATAAATATGCTGACACAGAATTGCATTTTTAAAACAAAATATGTGTAAGTGTGTTTTTAAAATCGCGTTTTTGAAACAGAGTATGTCACATTCATAAAAGTGACGCACATTTCAATGCTGAACACTGAATAACTATCCAAGATGTATTTTGTGTTATAAAACATCAATGTCTTAAATATTCTAAATTGCCTTGAGATGTGTCAATGGTCTTGAGAGTATCATTTACCATTCTAAACCAATTGATGTCTAGGGACTAAAGCTCTGCTTCTAATTATTCTTTGAATATAAATAAGATGATATTGGTCAAAATAAGATTTCTATGCACATGAATTTATAACTCACTTCTAAGATTTTTTGAAGTGATAATAACATGGAATTATATAGCATGCTAGAAAGGGTTTTCTGCTCCTATGTGTAAGGCAATGGTTAAATTATTTACCAAGACAAGTTTAATATTATCTGAAATGATAATATATAGCAAAAATTTTATTATTTAATTTAATTTAAATAACCCAAGTTCAAATTCCATTGGTTTGTCCAAATGTGTTTTTTCATCTGTATCTTTTTTTCCCTTTTATGTCCTCTAGCAAACCCACAACCAGTCACAATATTAATCATCTTAAGACAATTTCCTATGATTTTTATACCTGTGTTTATTTGCTCCCACTCTTATTTCCACCAAAAACACTTTTCTCTGTCCCAAAGCTTCCCAGACAGCCTCTGCCCAAATGTCATATCATCCTCTGAAAATTCATTGCATTTGCTAACATTTATTAGTCAACGTTACCAGAATTACTTACATGTAAACTACTTGAGGTCAAGTTTCAGTGAGTAGGCAATATATATATATATTTTTTTTTATTTTATAAAATTATAATATCAAGTTAGTACTCTTTCCCCCAAGATATTCAGGCTTCTTTCAGTTCCATCACTAGCTCCTTTTGTTCTCACTGGGCGGACTTCCAGGATTTCAACTTACTCCCTGGTGGTCCATCTCCAAGTCACTCATGACATTTCCTGAGAGTCCCAGATCCATATATTTGCCTGCTTGTTGGAGAATTCCACACTAATATCCCACAAACAACACAAATTTAACAAGCATCAGTCTGAGTTCACCATTCATTACCCATATAATTACTATTGTTGATGGTACATGCCACTATGGTTTTGATAACCAGAGTCAAATACTTAGAAGTCATTCTTGAAGTCTTCACTTTCCCAACCTTCCCATTCACCACCAAAACCTCTGATTTTCCTTCATATCTAGTTATGTCATTGTTGTTGTTGTTCAGTCGCTAAGTCATGTCCAAATCTTCGTGAACCTATGGACTGTAGCCCACCAGGCTCCTCTGTCCATGGAATTCTCCAGGAAAGAATACCGGAGTGGGTGGCCATTCTCTTCTCCAGGGGATCTTCCCAACCCAGGGATCAAACCTGGGTCCCCTGCATTGCAGGCAGATTCTTTACCATCTGAGCCACCAAGGAAGTCCAATAATCATCTCCTATATATTTGTTTTACTTCATTATCACTATTGTTACTGCTTAGTTGAGGAGCATACTGTGCGTTTCTAAGGTGACTGTGTTAACTCTTTCCTTCATTTTATTTTCACTTCATTCTACTCCAATCCATCCTAAAGACTGCTTTCATTTCAATTCATTTCTAAGATGCCAATCTGTCAAGAGATCTGCATCACATTCTCCATGGATTTTCTTTTGCTCTCAGAAAATATTTAACCTCTATTATGCATGATTCTCCAAATCTGGTTTCTTGTTTTTGCTAAATATTTTCTCAGAAACATAAAAGCAGTAATTTTCTCAATGTTTTTAATATAATTTGACAGAAATTAGAGTATGGGATAAAAATCATGTTCTCTTTCAAGGATATAGAATCAAGATCATCAATGTTATTGATTAAGGACAATTCCTCATATAGTAAATGTCACAAAGAAGAGTGCATAAGGTTGAAATTATCTCACAAATATTCAACAACTGTAACTCTGATACCCTCCTCAGGTAGGGGGATAGAGTCATAAGGGGTTCATATCAACTGAACAAATGACTAAAATCTCTAAGGTTTCACACCTGACATCACTACTTAGAGCATTGGTACAGAAAACTTTCCTCCAAGTGTTACCTGTCAAGAGACCTCGCATTAGAAAAATCTCATTAATGACCTCATTAAGTTCTGACTTTGTTCACTGTGGCTCCAAGAGGAAGTCACCAGTGTAATTTACTTGACAACTATACAGATGTACTTAGACTAGACCTCGAGTAAGAAAATGTCTCTTGCCTGGGAAATCCCATGGACGGAGGAGCCTGGTAGGCTACAGTCCATGGGGTCGCAAAGAGTCGGACACGACTGAGCGACTTCACTTTCACTTTTCACCTTCATGCACTAGAGAAGGAAATGGCAACCCACTCCAGTATTCTTGCCTGGAGAATCCCAGGGACAGAGCCTAGTGGGCTGCCGTCTGTGGGGTAACACAGAGTCAGACACGACTGACATGACTTAGCAGCAGCAGCAGAGTAAGAAATGTGGGGTAATTTTTACAAGGCTGTTCATTTGGGGTTCATTTTAATGTCTTCTTGCTAAAAACATTTAAAGTCATTTATTTATTGAAGACATTTATTTCTCTTTTAGCAGTTTATACAATAACAGTTATTTTTGCAATCCTGATAAAAACTGAGTATACAACCACATGCTGCTAAGTGCTACTAAGTCACTTCAGTCATGTCCGACTCTGTGCGACCCCATAGACGGCAGCCCACCAGGCTTCCCCGTCCCTGGGATTCTCCAGGCAAGAACACTGGAGTGGGTTGCCATTTCCTTCTCCAAAGCATGAAAGTGAAAAGTGAAAATGAAGTTCCTCAGTCGTGTCCGACTCTTTGCAACCCCATGGACTGCAGCCTACCAGGCTCCTCCTTCCATGGGATTTTCTAGGCAAAAGTACTGGAGTGGGATGCCGAACCCTAAATCATTTCAAATGACAAAGATGCATACCGAGAAGAATGTAAAAGAGATTATTATAACCTTGAAGTAATAAAGCACTGTATATATTTACTCATCTCCTGTCTGCAAAAGATGATAACTACAAGGAAATAAAAAAAGGAGAATATACAATGAAAATTACAATATCTGCATAGCAGTACTGCCAAGGTCAGTGAGAGATGAAAGACCAAAGGGAGAATCCGTGGCTTGTGGAATCTAATGGACTCTCAGAGAAAAGAGCTCTCCAGTAGGTGGCCTCATCTGAAGAACAAAAGCAAAGACTTCTTGTTTGAATCGGGGTGTGTATACACAGAATGCCATAGGAGCTACCCTGAACCCATTTGGATTGTGTAGCATGTTTAGGGAGGTTGCAAAGAGTGCAGAACCCTCTGGGCAGGCCAGCTGTGCAAGACACAGAGCAGGAAGGCCCCCACGTGGTGGTGCACAGCATTGCATGTCCAGTCTTGGTCCACGGAGGTTTATCTCAGTTCCTTTGCAAACTCAATGCATACTTACTGAAACACGTTTTATGTGCCAAGCCTTAGTCTTTGGCGTGACATGAATAGACACAGCAGACAAATATCTCTTTTTATATGATCTCCCTCCCCTACACACACACACACACACACACACACACAGAGTCACTTACACTGTGTCTTAATGAAAAACTTGAAATCTTTCAGCAAGCATTTCTAATATTATTTGGTGGTGGTGTTTAGTTGCTGTCATGTCCGACTCTTTGGGACCCCATGGACTGTAGTCCACCAGGCTCTTCTACCCATGGAATTTTCCAGGCAAGAATACTGGAGAATGTTGCTATTTCCTTTTTATTATTCTTTAAATAGCTGTTTCAATAAGAGCTCCTCTCATTCAATACAAAATGAAATACGAAATAGAACAGGAGATCTATTAATATACTGTGAGGGAAAAAAATGACGTTGAATAGAAAAAAAAATCAAGGCACTTTTCAGGGGGGAAAAACACGTTGTTGTGGAGCCAAAAAGAGTGATTAATCAGTTCCTTGTGGAGTCAAAAAAATATAATAAAAATGACCTCTGTGAGTAGAGTTCAAAATGAAAGCTCAAGTAGGAAATTATAAAACAATGTAAGGGGATTTTAAAATAAGCAGACAAAGCTGAGGGAAAAAGAAGTAATCGAAGTATAAAGCCATCAGAAAACTTTTGGCCACTTTGGAAGCAGTGACAAGAATGGGTACATCAGTTTAAAAAAGACATGGCAGGGGAAACTAAAAAAAAAAAAAAGAAAAAGAAAAAAAAAATAAAATGGAGCTATCTGTAAAAAAAAAAAAAAAAGAAAATGAGAGAAATGCAGCAGAATGCACAAAGAAAACATTCAATATATACTTAACTGATATCCTTTAAACAAAACAAACAAAACCAAAAAATATACAATTCAAAGAAAGTGTCAGAAAAAAAAAATTAAAGAAGTCAACCCACTCCAGTCCTCTTGCCTGGGAAGTCCCGTGGACAGAGGAGCCTGGCGGGCTACAGTCCATGGGGTCACAAAAAGAGCTGGACACAACTTAGTGACTAAACGGCAACAACATTAACTCTACAGATAGAAAGATGCTTCAATATTGGTCACCAAACCTATGGACAACAGTCACACCTTGTATGATATTTACCAAACTTAAAAAGTAAAACAAAAATCATTATGAATCTCCAGACAATAAAATAAAAACAAATGAAAGTTAAAAATAGGCAAAAGGATAAAAATCAGACTGACCCCAGGCTTCTCTGCACTAATCACACAACAGTACAAAGAAATAGGGTACTTATAGTGGCTATAGTTTTCAAAAAGTGTTAAGTTTCATGAATTTTCTATATCTTTAAATTGAGGCTGCTGCTGCTAAGTCGCTTCAGTCGTGTCCGATTCTGTGCGACCCCACAGATGGCCTCTTACCAGGTTCCCCTGTCCCTGGGATTCTCCAGGCAAGAACACTGGAGTGGGTTGCCATTTCCTTCTCCAATGCATGACAGTGAAAAGTGAAAGCGAAGTTGCTCAGTCATGTCCAACTCTTAGCGACCGCATGGACTGCAGCCTACCAGGCTCCTCCGTCCATGGGATTTTCCAGGCAAGAGGACTGGAGTGGGGTGCCATTGCCTTCTCCAAAATTGAGGCTAGATATCTTAAAGTATATGGCAAAAGACAAATATTCCCAAGTATGCATTAACATAGAAACTATGGTTACCAGGAGTAGTTTTGTAAAAAAAGAAAAGAAAAAAAAAGAACATTCCCCAAGCAAAGAGTAAGTAAAAAATATTTTTTCAAAGAACTGACAGCAAATTCAAATCTACTTAACTGTAAAAGACATTACTGACAGAATTATTAATATAAAACAGAAAGGAGATGTTGTAAAGCACAACGGTGTAAATGAAGAAAAGCAACTAAACGAGTTTTAGAAGGAAAAAAAGGTGTGAGGGAGTGAGCAGTTAAGATTGTGGCTCTCCAGCCTGAAAACAGAAACAAAACCAAACAAACCAATTAAAAGGAACATATTCTGAGTTCAAGCCCAACTAACAAAATCATTATAATCCTCAAACCTGTATTCTAGAGATGTCCAGAGGCTTTGTGTCATTAATAAGGGGAAAACATGCTTTATTATTTAATGTTTCTGTAATTTTCATGTATATGAAACCCCATTTATTGGAATATTGAATCCACAAATTTTTGGCTGACATATTTCATTATTCCTTAACAATGTTGTTCAATATCATCTGTTGTGCAAGATTTTTCCTAACTCCCCTTAAAGATAACAGTAGTCACTGTTTCCACTCTAAATGTGTATGTAATTCTCTTATTTTGCATACTGTACTGTATTTTAAAGTACATTTAAACATTTCTCCCTTGTTACATTCATTCATTCTATTCTATTCCAGACACTGATCCAATGCTTCAGGCAGAGCAGTAAAAAGCCCACCTCCATTCATCCCAAAAGGCACATATTACTGATCATAAAGGCCTTTCAGTGGCATCCGTGTGATATTGCTCTCGGCATCTGCAATACCAGCTCATTCATGTGAAAAAGGCAGAAGGAGTGAACACAGGGAAGCTTATCACTTAGTAACATAAATGTCAGCTCTTGTTCATCATTCTGTTTAGTGTTTATGAAACAGAGGGCATCTACTTAGCACTTAATCTACTAATATACATATATTATATATATATATTTACTATCTATTTAGCATTTATTTTCACCTTATCATGTCACATAGTAAATTCGTTAAATAAATATATACTATAGTGAAGAAGGTAAGAGATATATGTATATATATATATGTATATATGTACTGACTGTCTTCTTATATTTTTATATTCTTTTTCCAAAATATGTATGATGTGAGTAGAGAATAAAGAATAAGTGTTAAAGAATTAAATGATACAGACAAGCTACATTCTGTAGCACACTAATGGAAATACAATGTAGTTGTAAATAATCTTAAGATATAATTTTTCACTCAAAATTGCATATTTAATTATTTATGGATTTTCTGTGCATTGGTGGTGTGCTTGTTGCACCTCTCCCTCCTGTTTGCCATTTAAACATTTCATACTTTCTCAGCCCCTTGAGGACAGAGGTGCTTGGAAAGGTAGGGACATTTCTTCGCTTGCCAGCAGTTCTAGTTAAAGGTTAGGAGGTAGAGACATTTAATATACTGACTAAAATATGACTAGGGAATTACTTGTGAATTTCAGTTCATTCTACTCTCATATCTCATTATCTTGGGTAATTAGAGTTGGCTGTCTTTTGTGATCAAGGAGAGTTGATTTGGTTGCATTGTTGGTAAAGCTATCATGGAGAATGAGATAGATATTAACAGAATTTGAAACTTGTTATATAAGTTGCATATACAGTACAAACTTATTATGTCAGTTGTGTATGTTTATTATCTGGAAACATCTTGTGGTCCTTTACATATATTTTTGAATATACCAATAGTGTTTAACTCTCCATATTGTATAAGAAACTGTGCTTCACAGAAGGAAGGATTGGGAATAACACATTGCTTAGGGAAATGAAAGACAAAGAAAACTGAACTACCGATTTATTCAGTGCACTTACATTTTATTCAGTTTCTCCTGGATACCAAGTATTCTTCTATAACATATGGAAATGGCCATGGACAAGAGGCAAAGGCTCTTCAGTTATGAAACTGACATTCTGGTGGAAACAACACATGTATTTGTAGTAAAGCCTCTCCTAGAATAGCATTTGAATGAATAGCAGAAATTCTGGGTGAGATGAGGAAAAAGACAGAGCTTTTGTTATCTGCATCGTAACAACACTTTGAGTACTTAAAAATTACAATTACTTAAAATATTAATGAAAGTGAAAGAGGAGAGTGAAAAAGTTGGCTTAAAGCTCAACATTCAGAAAACTAAGATCATGGCATCCAGTCCCATCACTTCATGGCAGATAGATGGGGAAACAGTGGAAACAGTGGCTGACTTTATTTTTCTGGGCTCCAAAATCACTGCAGATGGTGATTGCAGCCATGAAATTAAGAGACACATACTCCTTGGAAGGAAAGTTATGACCAACCTAGACAGTGTATTAAAAAGCAGAGACATTACTTTGTCAATAAAGATCCGTCTAATCAAGGCTATGGTTTTTCCAGTGGTCATGTATGGATGTGAGAGTTGGACTATAAAGAAAGCTGAGCGCCGAAGAATTGTTGCTTTTGAACTGTGGTGTTGGAGAAGACTCTTGAAGTCCCTTGGACTGCAAGGAGATCCAACCACTCCATCCTAAAGGAGATCAGTCCTGGGTGTGCATTGGAAGGACTGATGTTGAAGCTGAAACTCCAATACTTTGGCCACCTGATGTGAAGAGCTCTCATTTGAAAAGACCCTGATGCTGGGAGGGATTGGGGGCAGGAGGAGAAGGGGACGACAGAGGATGAGATGGTTGGATGGCATCACCGACTCAGTGGACATGAGTTTGAGCAAGCTCCGGGAGTTGGTGATGGACAGGGAGGCCTGGCGTGCTGCGGTTCATGGGGTCGCAAAGAGTCAGACACGACTGAGCGACTAAACTGAACTGAAAATATTAATGAATACTAAGAGAACATGTGGTAACTAATCAAATATATAATAAAACATAATTACAGAATTAGCTTTTTGTACAATGAAATGCTTCCTATAGCTATATAAAAATATTATGCAAAGACAAAAAATACCTATTCATCAGATATGTCCTATTATAAAATGTTAATCAGGGAACAAAATGTAGCAGTGATCAAATTATTTAGGTTTTATTCCATTTTTATGAGCATGATAAAGAAAACAAATTTTTTAAAGAAGGACAGATGAACTTATATCAAATATGGCTATAGCAAAATTCATATACCTTTTAGAACAAAATCCAAAACAAATAAATATTGCTTGTGAATAAAATTGTGCTTTCTACTTAGATAACCACAGCTAACAATCTTGGAACACTTAACAAGGCCCAAGTATCATTCCATGTTACATGTAGCCATTTCTTTTAATCTTTGTAAATCTAAGATTAGGTATTATCTTGTTCCCATTTTATGTGAGAAAATCGAGAATTGATTGATGTTTATAACTTGCTCATGGTATAACAGCTACTAAGTGGAACAGAGTTATTAATTGAAGCAATCTGACCCAAGACCCACTTGTCCACCATTTAAGATTGCTGGCAATGGCACCCTACTCAAGTACTGTTGCCCAGAAAATCCCATGGATGGAGGAGCCTGGTAGGCTGCAGTCCATGGGGTCGCTGAGAATCAGACACGACTGAGCTACTTCACTTTCACTTTCCACTTTCATGCATTGGAGAAGGAAATGGCAACCCACTCCAGTGTTCTTGCCTGGAGAATCCCATGGGCGGAAAAGCCTGGTAGGCTTCAGTCCATGGGGTCGCACAGAATCGGACACGACTGAAGCGACTTAGCAGCAGCAGCAGCAAAGGTAATGCAATATTGGACTTCCCAGGTGGTGCTAGTGGTAATCTTTTCCTACCTGCCATGGCAGGACATGCAAGAGACACAGGTTCAATCCCTGGGGGGGAAGATCCCCTGGAAAAGGGAAACAGCTACCCACTCCAATATTCTGGCCTGGAGAATCCCATGGACAAAGTAGCCTGTGGGTTAAGGTCCACAGAGTTCTAAAGAGTCTCACACAATTGAAGTAATTTAGCTCACACACACAATGCAATTTTACATCCCAGTGAACATCACAATCCCGTTACTAACATGTCCCACTTAACTGTCAAAATTGTATCAATTTGAACAATCTATGATATGTTTACTAAAACTAGGGTTCTTTCTTCAAACACATGGATTGATAAAAGAACATGTGTCTGTGGGAGGTGGACTTTGTCTTAATTATTGATGATTCAGTTCAGTTCAGTTCAGTCGCTCAATCGTGTCCAACTCTTTTCGACCCCATAAACCGAAGCACTCCAGGCCTCCCTATCCATCACCAACTGCCAGAGTCTACCCAAACGCATGTCCATGGAGTCGGTGATGCCATCCAACCATCTCATCCTCTGTTGTCCCCTTCTCCTCCTGCCCTCAATCTTTCCCAGCATCAGGGTCTTTTCCAATGAGTCAGCTCTTCGCATCAGGTGGCCAAAATATTGGAGTTTCAGCTTCAACATCAATCTTTCCAATGAACACCCAGGACTGATCTCCTTTAGGATGGACTGGTTGGATCTCCTTGCAGTAAAAGGGACTCTCAAGAGTCTTCTCCAACACCACAGTTCAAAAGCATCAATTCTTTGGCACTCAGCTTCCTGCCAAGGAGTAAGCGTCTTTTAATTTCATGGCTGTAGTCACCATCTGCAGTGATTTTGGAGCCCCCCAAAATAAAGTCAGCCACTGTTTCCACTGTTTCCCCAACTATTTGCCATGAAGTGATGGGACCAGATGCCATGATCTTCGTTTTCTGAATGTTGAGCTTTAAGCCAACTTTTTCACTCTCCTCTTTCACTTGCATCAGAGGCTCTTCTGTTCTTTACTTTCTGCCATAAAGGTGGTGTCATCTGCATACCTGAGGTTATTGATATTTTTCCCAGCAATCTTGATTCCAGTTTGTGTTTCTTTACTACATGTCTAAATTCTTGGGTCCAACCCATGGACCCACCAGTTTCCTATATCCATGGAATTCTCCAGGTAAGAAAACTGGAATGGGTAGCCATTCTCTTCTCCAGGAGATCTTCCCCACCCTGGACTGAACCCGGGTTTCCCGCATTGCAGGCAGATTCTACACCATCTGAGCCATCCAAGAAAGCCCTCCAAGATCACTGTGGAAGGTGACTGCAGCCATGAAATTAAAAGATCCTTGCTCCTTGGAAGAAAAGCAATGGCAAACCTAGACAGTGTATTAAAAAGCAAAGACATCACTGTGCCGACAAAGGTCCATATAGTCAAAGCTATGGTTTTCCCAGTAGTCAAGTACAGATGTGAAAGTTGGAGCATAAAGAAGGCTGAGCACCAAAGAATTTAGGCTTTCAATTATGGTGCTGGAGAAGACTCTTGAGAGTCCCTTAGCCAGCAAGGACATCAAACCAATCAATCCTAGAGGAAATCAACCTTGAATATTCATTGGAAAGGACTGATGCTGAAACTCCAATACTTTGGCCACCTAATGTGAAGAGTCAACTCATTGAAAAAGATCCTGATGCTGGGAAAGATTGAGGGCAGGAGGAGAAGGGGGCAACAGAGGATGAGATGGTTGGATGGTATTACCGATTCAATGGACATGAGTTTGAGCAAACTCCAAGAGATAATGAAGAACAGCGAAGCCTGAC
The DNA here is from genome assembly GCF_055505025.1 of Bos grunniens. Classification (NCBI taxonomy): domain Eukaryota; kingdom Metazoa; phylum Chordata; class Mammalia; order Artiodactyla; family Bovidae; genus Bos; species Bos grunniens. The sequence continues at coordinate 10,828,093 of NC_141184.1, read as the reverse complement.
ATGCTGCAGCCCATGGGTTTGCAAGAGTCGAACATGACTTAGCGACTGACCCACACCAACACATGCCTAGAACTATGCCTTAAATACAGTAGCAGCGACAACAGCAAAAAGTTGGTTTAATTAGCGAGCCCTGTCCTTAAAAATATCCTCAGGCTGGAGTCAATTATAAAGTGCATAAAAATATAGCACAAACATATAGTTTTACACTCGATGTTAACTCAGTAAAAATAAATCTGAGTATGTGCACTTGCCTGTGTGGATATGTGTGTGGGTGTGTGTTTCTTTGTATGAGACACAAGAAATTCAGTATCATCCTATTACTCCTTTTTTTACCTGGTTTAATACAGAATTGTACTTTAAATCATCTAGAGTATTAGATGCATTTCAGTCCATTCATCTTAATTATGATTTTTCTCAGCTGAAATTTTGGTTAATAGTGATTGGCAACGACTTCAAGAATTAGGAGTACTGTTCTTCCCTGTGACCAATTGAGTTTGAATGTCTTAATAGAGGATCCATCTGGAATAATGATGGAGTAACAAGTGCAAAAAGCTCTGCATAAGAATCATTTTGGAGAATACAGGAATTGTTTTCTTTACATCCAGAATCAATACTTTGTGTCCTATTATACTGCTGTGTAAAACTAGAGCATTTGGGAATATTTTATTTGTTCATTTCTTTGTTCATTTGTACACTAGAATAATGAAAATATTTAGAAGAGCTAAAGCTAATAAGAAAAGGAGCTAATAATAAAAGCAAAAATTATTTCATATAAAAAGTAATAAAAATTCAGAGTCAAACCAAATTTTAAGAGTTTTGTTTTCTTAAAACTGGTGGTATTGCTTATAACCAACAAATCTGTTCTTCATCTCATTGGTACTCTGAAATTGTCACATAGAAATATTACTAGGTGCTTAAATATTTATGATTGCTCTTGACAATTGACCCTTTTATCATTAGCCATCCCTCTTTCCATTTTGCTGTTTACATTTATTTGCCACCTTCAGTGGACTGGGAACAGTGTTGGTTGCTGAAATTTAAAAAACAAATTTCAGTCTTTCTCTCAAATTATTCACAATGTAGTTGTGGAGGAAAATGGTCAAACTGATCATCAAAACTTGGTGTCAAAAGTCCTTTATCTTAAAGTATGCTAAGTCACTTCAGTCCTCCCTGACTCTTTGTGACCTTATGAGTTATAGTCCACCAGGCTCCTCCATCCAAGGGATTCTCCAGGCGAGAATACTGGAGTGGATTGTAGTGCCCTCGTCCAGGGGGTCTTCCTGATCCAGGGATGGAACCCACATCTCCTTCGTCTCCTGCATTGGCAGGTGGGTTCTTTATCACTAGTGCCACCTGGGAAGCCCACCTTAAAGTATACGTTTGTAATTATGTGAACACGAAGAAAAATGCACCTTACAGACGAGTTAGCTCTTGAAAAGTCTGTAAGTTACCTCCAAGGTTGTATGTGCAGTGACACTTTTGTGGACATTTCAGTGCATCACTCTGCCTGATGAAGAAAGCTACATACATTTTGAATAAAGATGTTTTACCACCAGTATAATCTAATTTAGGGTTTCCCAGGTGGCTCAGTAGTAAGAATCTACCTGCCAATGCAGGACACATGGGTTTCATCCCTGGTCAGGAAGATCCTCTGGAGGAGGAAATGGCAACCCACTCCAGTATTCTTGCCTGGAGAATTCCATGAACAGAGAAGCCTGGTGGGCTACAGTCCATGGGGTCGCAAAGAGTTGGACACAACTGAGTGACTGAGCACGAGCATAATAATCCAATTCTCTGACATTAGAAGGACTGGTGTATTTATTGTCTTAAACTCTTGTTTAGACACAAACACACTTTATCTAATTACATCATTTTTTAAAGCTTTAATATGTCTGTAACCACATGGCATACCTAATTAATATGCTATGAGGTAATTCTGAATGCTGTTTCCCTCATTTAGGCTAGTATGCTCTGACTAAATTGACATGCATCATGGGTCCCACTTAGGCAGAATAGAGTTCTGATTTAGTAATTGGGGAACTGGAATCTTGTGAATTCACCAGTACTTTCTAGCGGGTAGTATAGCTGTTTTCACCAAGTAGCAGACAGGCTATTCTAGGAAGAGATATCACTGCGTCTTACCAAATAAATGAAATGATGGGTCGAGTCTCTCCCACAAATAATGAAAGACAATGCAACCTGATTTTCATCCAAAGAGGTTGTGTCTGCCTTCTCATTCAGGGTTCCGATTTATGTCTGACCAACTGCAGAAGTATATTGCACATTTCATTGCTTGAAAAAGAAAATGATGACTATCAAGTCAAGAATTTGTGCCTGTCTATGGGTAGTTATAAACTTGGCAGTTGTACAATGAGTCTGTCCCCCAAAACCATTCATCACCTGTCTCATCATTAAGATATCTTAGTTTCCATAATCACTAAATTACATAATCACTTCTCAAGGCATAATTATTAAATGGAGTTAAGCATGTCATAGACAAAATGGTGGGATCAGCAGCTCCAAGAATTTCAGTGCCTTCAAGGTGAGGCTGATGTCTAGGTCACACAGGCAGCAGCATGTTTCTATAAAGAATGAGCAAATTGAGTGAAGAGGGTGATATCTACATATTATAGATTGCATGGGTTTTTGTAACTCCAAATCGATATATTTTGGTTATTTTACACATCACCTCCTCCTTTCACAATGATTAAAAGTCACTAAACTAATCATTCTACAAATCCCTGGAAAATCCATAGCTCTTACCAGGATGAAAATTTATGTAAACTTATCTTTCAGAAGTTAAAGGTAGTAATAAAATATAAAACCTACACATCTTTGAAATTTTAAGGAGTACATGAACATGATTATTAAAATAGATTTGTGATATTACCGTGCTCTAATGTACACTGCATCATAAAAGTAATGTGGCCCATTTCCTTTTATCATGGGATCACATAAGTTCCTTAGACTTTAAAAATACGATGTTAAAGCATGTAGTTTATAGCCTTTACTTTGCAGGACACCACTAGGTTCTTACATTTCTAATCAAGACTGTCATTTCCTACTGACTTTTGATGTTTTCTGAGAAATAAAAATTATTTTTCCTCTTTATTTATTCTGCCTCTCTAATATGCAACCCCAACTCTGAAATTTTATGAGTCTTCTTTCTAACATACATTGCTAAAGTGGATGGTGAGCTGGTGTTTAGAGCAATAATTTTTTTCTGTATATTTATACAAAATTATTGGGTTCTAGAGATTTCTGTTTGGTAAAATACTGAAATATAATGTTCTGCATAATAATTTGGGGCAGAGAGAGATATTATGGGAAATGGCTTAAATTAAAGACATCAGCCAAGAAATGCTGTAAAATTCATGTTCTCAGTGTTGTGTGAAACTTCTTACATACCCATGGATAACATCTGGATCTACCAACCCTAATTAAGCAAACACAGCAGGATAAGATTTCCTTATTGCTAACCCGTCTGACACCTGCAAATTCCTCATTAAACCATACATACCAATGAGAAGAAGGTTTTAGACACTAACAGAGCCCACCTCTATCCTTCACTGCCAAATCTCACACAAGTCAGTGAAATGAGAAATCTACTTCATGGTTTTTTTTGTTGTTGTTGTTTTTTCTTTGACTGCTTGTTTGGCTTTATTTATTTTTTTTTTTTTAATTTTTTTTAATTTTATTTTATTTTTAGACTTTACAATATTGTGTTAGTTTTGCCAAATATCGAAATGAAGCATGTATAATATCATGTATGAAACGAGTCGCCAGTCCAGGTTCGATGCACGATACTGGATGCTTGGGGCTGGTGCACTGGGATGACCCAGAGGGATGGTATGGGGAGGGAGGAGGAAGGAGGGTTCAGGATGGGGAACACATGTATACCTGTGGCGGATTCATTTCAATATTTGGCAAAACTACTTCGTGTTTTAATGTAGGCTGTCAACTGTCTTGCTTTACTTTTAAAAGTTAATGCTAACTTCATTTTGTAATCTTCTAATGTACAAAAATACACCACATTTTGCATACTAATTTGATCATGTAGCTGTTAAATTCAGTGTGTAACTTTTTATTCAGATATACACTATTTTAGGCTTTGAGTTTTAATAAAGTCAGAAATAAGGCCAATTATTTCTCCCCTTAGGAATATGTTATCTCTTCCTCAAGAAAAATAATCCATAAAGAGCCCCACATAACTCTATACTTGAGAATATTTCTTAGGTGTTTTATTGATAAATAAGGTTTGGTAAACACCACATTCTTTATCTCTCTTGAATGGTAATATTTCATATTAACATCTCTGAGAATTGCTACAGCAAAGACTTGTTTTTTTGTTGATGATATGACCATTTTTCCCACTATACTCTGATACAACCTATCCTAGAATATCCCCTGATTTTTTATTTCATTTCGTATATTAATAGTAAAGCTAAACAGCTCCTTATGTGATACCAAGTTCCTGTTCAGTGGAAAGACTGGCATGCCAGGAGACTATGCTGAGAAATCATAAAAGGGCCATGATCTGGTAGCTGGGAAACTGAAATGGAAGGTCTAAATTAAATCAGGCCACATCTTTTAACTCTTAACCCCTCTTATGGGTCCGACTTTAAAAAAAAAAGAAAATGACCTTTATTCAAATAAAATAAAATTAGAAAAAAAATGTAATGAAGATTAAGGGCAAGAGAAGAAGGGGGTGACAGAAAATGAGATGGTTGGATGGCATCACTGACTCAATGGACATGAGTCTGACCAAATTCTGGGAGATAGTGAAGGATAGGGAAGCCTGGCATGCTGCAGTCCATGGGGTCGCAAAGAGTCGGACATGGCTTAGCAACTGAAGAAATTATGCCAAGTAAGTGCCTCTCTAAATAACCATACAGCCCAGTGAACTAGTCCATCAGGATCACTAGAATTCTATCACTTTCACGGGTTTGTTGGGTTGAAAAACTGCAGATGGCTCCTCTGGGGCTGTTTTCTTTACAGATGACACAATCATTTGTCTTCATAATTCTTGCACTGACCTTTTGGTCATGCTATCACAGTACTTTCTTTGGTGGAGCACCATGGAATTAGAGATTAACTTCTAAATTAAATTTTTATTTTGATTATTTTCTCTTCTCTTGGTCACGATGTACAGACTTTAAGTGTATTATTCAGTTTTACAAATAAATACACATATGAACAATATGCCTATGAAGATTAAAATTTCTTTCTTGCCTTGCCAAGGGCCACAAAGACCACTCTCCCCCCAACTCCGTCACCCCCAGTTTAGTGATTTGCCAGGAAGATGCTAGGACTCAGCATATAGTTAAAAGCAAAATCAGCAAGGGGGAAAGGTGAGCATAGTGGGGACCAGGGGAAACCTGGTGAGAGGTTTCAAGGGTTTTCCATCAGTGGAGTCACACAAGATGTACTTCCCCCCACCCCCCTCCCCACCACCACCAGAGCAAGTAGTGAGGACACATGTGAAAGGCTGTCCACCAAGGGGGCTCCCTGGAGACTCAGCACCCATGGTTTTCATTGGGGGTCATCATATAGGCACAACCTATCAAGCACATATGAACATTTCAGAGAAAGAAAAAAGCAAGCAAGCAAGCAGGTGTTCAGGCTTCCCTGGTGGTCCAGTGGTTAAGAATCCACCTGCCAATGCAGGGGACGCAGTTTTGATCCCTGGCCCAGGAAGGTTTCACATGCTACGAAGCAACTAAGCCCACAGCCCACAACTGCTGAAGCCCTCGTGCCTAGAGCCCGTGCTGCACAGTAAGAGAAGCCACTGCAACGAGAAGCCTGCTCACACAACTAGACAAAGCCTGAGCGCAGCAACAAGGACCCAGCACAGCCAAAAGAAATAAACAGAAATAAATAAGCATTTAAAACACACACACACACACACAAAGATGTTCAGAATCAACCAATTATTTGCATAAACAGTTTAGTCCTGAGAACTATTGTTATCAGAGAGGACTGGGAACCCTCCCAAAATGTAAATCCCCAGAAGCCAGTCAGAAGTCAAACTTGCAGGCAGGGCTTGCTAAAGAGCAGAGTCTCGGGTCTGCTATGCTAATTCTTCTTTGCACATGTGTCCATTGTGTGACAATCCATCAAGAAGTCACAGGTCTGCTTTCCACCAAAATAAATTAGTTTTTGCCTATTCTAGACATTCATGTAAATGGAATTACATAGAATAACAAAATGTCATGTAACCATTTAATTTTCAAGCATAATCCATAGTTTTAAAAGATTCAGGGTCTGAGTTACTCTATGTTTTAAATTGCAGCATTTTATATCTGAGGAATTGTGGTGTTGGAGAAGACTCTTGAGAGTCCCTTGGACTGTAAGGAGATCAAACCAGTCAATCCTAAAGGAAGTCAACCCTGACTATTCATTGGAGGGACTGATGCTGAATCTGAAGCTGATGCTCCAATACTTTGGCCAACCAATGTGAAGAACCGACTCATTGGAAAAGACTCTGACGCTGTTCCCAGCATTGAGATTGAGGCAGGAGGAGAAGGGGACGACAGAGAATGAGATGGTGGGATGGCATCACCAAGTCTACGCACATGAGTGTGAGCAAGCACCAGGAGTTGGTGATGGACAGGGAAGCCTCGCATGCTGCAGTTCATGGGATCGCAAAGAGTCAGACATGACTCAGCAACTGAACACAACACACGTATCTCAGAAAACAGGGCCCTCTGCAGATTTCAGCTCACCATTACATAGCTTGGCCAACTGAAAGGAAAATAAAGTCTCCAGTCAAGCACCCATTTGAAAATGGCAGGTCTCTTAGTCCATTCGAACACTATAACCAAAGGTCACAGAGGCTTATAAACAACAGAAATTGATTTCTTACAGTTCTGGAGGCTGAAAGTCAAAGATCAAGGAGCCAGGACAGTCACATTCTGGTGAAGGCTGTCTTCAGAGTTGCTGACTTCTCCTTGTGTCATCACTTGGTGAAGTGGCTACAGAGCTCTGTGGAATCTCTCTTATAAGAGCATTAATCCCATCCATGAGAGCTCTACTCTCAGGACTAATCCTGTCCCAGAGCTTCCCCTGAACCCAAACCAGCATCTTGGAGGGTTAGTATATAAAAACAGGAACTTGGGGGAGACACAGACATTCAGGTCACAGGACCAGGGAAGAATTCTGATTGGCCTGGACTGAGGCTCACTTCCGACCAATACCTGGTTCAGCCAGCATGTAGAGCTTGAGTAGAGGTTACCAGGGAGAAGCAGTTTTCAGAAAGACCAGGATCCAGTCGCTAGGAGAGAGGACACTGAGTGAGACCACCATTCCACTGTGACAACAGGATGTTCACATCTTTTAAAATTTATTTATTTTTTATTGAAGGATAATTTCTTTACAGAATTTTGTTGTTTTCTATCAAACCTCAGCATGAATCAGCCATAGGTATACATATATCCCCTCCCTTTTGAAACTCCCTCCCATCTCCTTCCCCATCCCACGATTCCTTAAAAAACTAGGAATAAAACCACCATATGACCCAGCAATCCCACTCCGAGGCACATACCCTGAGGAAACCAAAATTAAGACATGTATCCCATTGTTCACTGAAGCACTGTTTACAATAGCTAGAACATGGAAGCAACCTAAATCTCCATCAACAGATGAATGGATAAAGAAATTGTGGTATATATATACAATGGAATATTAGCCATAAAAAGGAACACATTTGAGTCAGTTCTAATGAGGTGGATGAACCTAGAACCTATTATACAGAGTGAAGTGAGTCAGTCCCCCCTGCTGCCGGTCCCCCCGCCCCCGGCTCGCGCTGCCGCGGTGTCCTGGCGTCGAGGTGTGCTGGCGGCGGGGTGTCGCGGGGCCTGTCACGAGGTGACCGGGGGCGGGCTGAGGACGGGCGGGCGGGAGCGACGGAGGGCGCGCAGGGCTGGCGCTCCGGGCACCCCTCCCCAGCCGCGGTCGGCAGGCCTTTCCCCGGAGAAGTTAAAAAAAAAAAAAAAAGTGAGTCAGAAAGAGAAAGATAAATGCTGTATTCTAACACATATATACAGAATCTGGAAAAATGGTACTGAAGAATTTATTTACAGGGCAACAGTGGAGAAACAGACATAGAAAATAGACTTATGGACATGGGGAGAGGGTGAGATGTGTGAAAAAAGTAACATGGAAACTTACATTACCATATATAAAATAGATAGCCAAAGGGAATTTGCTTGTATGGCTCAGGATGTTAGCATTTTTTTCAAATTTGCTTGGAATGCAACTGCTTTTCAGTGCTGTGCTAGTTTCTGCTATACAACAAGTGTACATATATCTCTTTCCCCATCTCCATTCCCCCTCTCTAGGTCATCACAGAGTACCGAGCTGAGCCCTGTGCTTATTCAGCAGCTTCTCACTAGCCATCTATAACGCATGGTAGTGTATATACATCAATGCTACCCTCCCAATTTGTCCCCCCTCCCTTTTCCCTCCTGTGTCCACAGGTCCATTCTCTACATCTGTGTCTACATTCACATTTTAAGATGTCCATGAATTCTCAACTCCAAACCAAAGAAATTTTAATTTATTCAACAATGTTGTCACTCTGCTGAGCATCAGGGACAATTAAAAAAAAAAAAAAAATAGGAGGAGGAAGATTCTCTGTGTGTGTCCTTGGGCTCAGTTGTGTCCGAATCTTTGCAGCCTCAAGGACTACAGCCTGCCAGGCTCCTCTGTCCTGGATATTTCCCAGGAAAGAATACTGGAGAGGGTTGACATTTTCTTCTCCAGGAGATCTTCCTGATCTCGGGATCAAACCAACCGCGTCTTATGTATCCTGCATTGGCAGATGGGTTCTTTACCCCTGCTGCCTCCTGGGAAGCCCACACAATCTGGGACAGACAACTCTAGAGAACGGCAGTTGCAGCCAGCCAGGGGAGTGTGCGGTGGATCCTACGAAGGGGACACAAGGCATTCCGCTGGAGACAATTACATTGTTCAGGTTAGAATCACAAGTATTCTCCCCATGGCATCTCCACCTTCTTTAATTTCTTGATAAGGAAATTTATCTCACAATTATTCAGTCAGAAAGTTAAATGCCAGGGTTCAATCCCAGTCCAACCATCACTCTGCCTTTCCAGGCAGGCAAAAGACTGAATAGAAAGTTCTCTGTAATCAAAACAGAAAGTAGACTTCATAAGATATGTGTTACAGTTTTTTAAAACTATGGTCCTATTAGTAATATTCATTCTATTTGAACTGCATCATGATTAGAAGATGGCATGTTGAGTAAATCTTTTCCCAAACTGACTTATATATATTTCCATTCTTATAAAAATTCCAGCAAAATATACATATATTTTGAAAATACTTACAAGCTTGTTCTGAATTTTATTTTGAAAGGCCGATATACTAGAAGGGCCCAGACAAATTTGAATAAAACTTCTCCTTGATTTCAAAACTTTATTAAAAGGTGCAATAATAAACAGAGTATGCTAATGAGGGAAAGATACACATATCACTCAGTGTTGCAAAGTCGTGTGTCCAGAAGTAGACCCACACATTGATTTTTGGCCAAGACCAAAATCAAAAAGCAATTCAATGGAGAAAGAATAGTGTTTTCAAAAAATGGTCCTGACACAAATATCCATATGACCAGAAAAATGAAGATGGATCCTTACCTCATACATTATACAAAAATCAACAGCAACCATTTTTCAGATATATGTAAAACATAAAACTATAAAACTTTTGAAATAAGCACAGAAGAACATCTACTGTGGGTAGGAGAAGATTTCTTAGCTATATAAAAACCACAATCCATACTCGTAAAATTGTTACTTTCTTTTTGAATGATGAGACTATAAAGAAAATGTACAGACAAGACAGGCACAGACTAAAGAAAATATTAGCAAATCACATATCTGGCAAAGGACTTGTACCAAGAATATTTAAAGATCTCTCAAAGTTCAATAATCAGAAAGCAATTAGTTGGGAGATTGGCATTGACATATATACACTCAGTTCAGTTCAGTCACTCAGTTGTGTCTGACTCTTTGCGACCCCATGCATTGCAGCACGCCAGGCCTCCCTGTCCATCACCAACTCCCAGAGTTCACTCAGACTCACGTCCATCGAGTCAGTGATGCCATCCAGCCATCTTATCCTCTGTCCTACGTATAAAATTAGTAATGAATGAGAACCTACTGTATAGCACAGGGAACTCTACTCAGTGCTTTGCAGGGACCCAGATGGGAAGGAAATCTGAAAAAGAGGATCCTAGGAATACATATAACTGATTCACTTTGCTGTACACCTAAAGCTAACACGACATTGTCAAACAGTCATGTATGCGTGCATGCTCAGTTGCTTCAGTCATGTATGACTCTTTGGGACCTTATGGACTGTAGACTGCCAGGCTCCTTTGTCCATGGGATTCTCCAGGCAGGAACACTGGAGTGGGTTGCCATGCCCTTCTCCAGAGGATCTTCCAGACACAGGGATCAAACCCGCTTCTAGGTGGGTCTCCTGCATGGCAGGTGAAATCTTTACCTCTGAGCCACCGGGGAAGCCCAAAGCAACCATACCACAGTAGTAAAAAAAATAAATGAATAAGAAAACATTGTCTAATAAAAAGTGAGTAAAAATACACAAAATATATTTAGATTCATTAGTTACCAAAGAAATTCTAATTAAAACCACAATGTTATGCCAAAATACATCTAGTAGATTGTCTAAGAAGAGCACCAGAGAAATTTTTGGCATAATGGAAGTGTCCTACATCTTGGTTATAGTGTGCTTTCATGACTCAAAATTCTGTCAAAGCACAAACATTAAACTTTAAAAGGCTGAATTTTACTGTGTCTCAACTATACCTTGATTTTTTAAAAAAAGGAAAAAAAAAAACATCACTGACAAGACAGTATTCATACACAGATGAAATTGTAAAGCAAGCCTTTTATTTGGCTTTTTGAATATGTTCTCCAATTATATGTCAGAAATTATAACTGTTAAGTAAATTTGCTAGACACAGTAAAGTTATCACATGTGAGTAAAAATTATCTTAGTTTTGTCTATGGATGGACAGATGATTGATGGATAGATATGATTTAGATATGGAGATATTTATTCATCTTCAACATATTTTATAAGCCTTTTAAAAGGCTGAGTGTTAAGTAATTACTAACAAGTTATAATCATTTAAACTAGGTTATGTAACATAAAGTATAATAAAAATATAACAACTCTAATTTGAAGCAAACTAAATGAGCAAAATCTAATGCTATTTCCCTGGTACATCTAAAGGAAATAGGTGATTTCTCCATATTTTCTAACTAAAGAAGTATTGAATTTTAAAAAGATGCTTTGACATGTCATGAAAAGTCTCTGTATTAAATGCAACAATTCCTACAAGTGACTTATGATATGACCTCCATTTATCACCCTTGCAAACTTATATATATATATATATATTTCAGGTTGTTTATACTTTTGCTGCTTCTACTTTAAAAAAAAAAACATTTAATTTATACTTTACACTTGATAGAAATTTTACAAAAGAGTGCAATAAATAAACAGAAAGTTTTACCAAGATCAATAATTATAATTAGTAATGGAGCCAGGCAGTCTGAATCCAGAGTCATCCCTCTTAAAGACTAAAACATATCACAAAGGAAAACTCACTGTGAATTTTGTTATAGATATACTTATATAGCAGGGTATGAATGCTGTTTGATATTTGATACTGTGGGGCTAGATCTTAAGGCAAATATATATCCAGTCACACTCATTAAGGACACAATGGGGACAGGTCATGAGAAAGCATTCCAAGAAAGGTTACCGAGTGGTCCTAAAGGGTAGAGGAGACAATTCAAGAATCAGCAGACATCTCCAAAAGCCTGGCCTGTGGGAAAGCAATCAGTCTTGGAGTCTGTGGAAACACAAGAAGACCAGGTGTGAGTCAAGCAAAACTCTGCAAAGGGAGAAATCAAACTGGGCCTGGTGTTCTTGAGCTCATCTACTTCTAATTTTGTTGCAGTTTAGTCACTCAGTCATGTCTGACTCTTTTGTGACCCCATGGACTGCAGCCTGCCAGGCTCCTCTGTCCATGGGATTTCCCAGGCAAAAATACTGGAGTGGGTTGCCATTTCCTTCTCTAGGGGATCTTTCCTTATTTATATATACATACACAATAATATGAAGAATCACTTTTATTACATCTACTATTATGAATATTTCACATTGAGTGAAATAATGCTGACATTCTTAACACTAATTAGTGATTAAGAAACTGAGGCTTCCTTGTCTGCCAAGGTTATCCATTCCAGAAACAGAGACAAACTCGGTTCTTTGAACTTCAAATGAAGTGTTCTTTCGCCTGTTCCAAATTGCTTCTTGTTTGATAAATCCTGGAAACACAGACAGCTAATCCTTAACGTAGAATTAATTCATTATTGAGGTGTCTCTGCTGCCACATTTAATTAACTCTGTGTATGCGAGACACAGAGTGGTAAAATCTTAGAGTGCCGATTCTTTGCAATTTTAACATAGCTGGTGCTTTTTAGGACCTTATATGGATGGCCTGCAGGAGCCAATAGCTTGGAGTGAAGGGTTAATGTTTTGATGAAACTAAAACAGTTTCGACAATCCAAAGTCTAAATTGACTGATGCTCAGTCAATCAGTCAATATCAGTCAGTATCTGACTCTTTGCAACCCCGTAGACTGTAGCCTGCCAGGCTCCTCTGTCCATGGGATGTTCCAGGTAAGAATAGTGCAGTGGGTTCCTATTTCTTCTTCCAGGGGATCTTCCCAATCCAAGGATGGAACCCATGTCTCCTGCATTGGCAGCCAACTTCTTTACCACTGAGCCACCTGGGAAGCCCAAAGTCTAACACGGCTGCTTTTATTTTTTCTTTGCTGGGAAATCCGATTTAACCTCAAATAGTTCATCTCTCAATTACATATATGTATGAATTTATAATTAATCAAGGGCATTAAATTTAAAATATATATTTATATATGAGTTATTTATATGTGACAGATACTGTATTCCCAGTCCTGCTCACCAAATCTGCTCGACTCCAGCCTTCAACATCTTGTCAAATGAAAGTGATAGGGTTATTCCCAATGCCTGATTTCTTAAACCCAAAACATCATGCTGCTCTGCCTTCCGAACATATCCTCCTCTGATCACTCGTCACACCTTGGCAGGCTAGTCCAGTCTGAGCCAAGGCCCATCATCTCTCACATGGCATTCTCTAGAAACCTTCTTTTTCCCCTTTTCTCTACTCATTACTCACTATAGTCCTACCTCTACTGTGCATGCTGCGTCTCTTCAGTCATCTCCAACTCTGTGCAATCCTATGGGCTCTATTCTGCCAGGCACCTCTTTCCATGGGATTCTCCAGGCAAGAATCCCAGAGTGGGCTGCCATGCCATCCTCCAGGGAATCTTCCCAACACAGGGATCGAACCCTGTCTCTTACATCCCCTGCATTGGCAGGTGGATTCTTTACTACTAGTGCCCCCTAAGAAGCCACAACCACAAAAGGGAACATTCTAAATTGTAAAATATTGTACATATGTAATCCGATTGCTTGTAACTGTTGAATGGCCTTCCATTATAGGCAACATTATATTTGAAATAAAATCCAAACACATACCGAAGGCCAATAAAGGCCCACATCTCTACTCTGCTGATCTTTCACTTCTATTTTCTATTACTGTTGACCTCTCTCAAAATACATCAATAGGGCACAACTTTCTCCATCTCAGGGCCTTGACATTTGCAGCAAACTCTGTAATTCACCCTTTCCCCAGCATCTCCCGAGAGCTGGAAAATTTCCCATCCTTTAAATCTGCTCAAATCTTCCCTTTACAGAGAGATTATCCATAAATAACTTCTGGGAGGAAAATGTTTTCTCAATTTCTAGGGGATCACTACTCAGTTGTGCGAGTGCTAGTTACTCAGTCGTGTCTGACTCTTCATGACCCCTTGGACTGTAACCCTTCAGTCTCCTCTGTACATGGGATTCCAGGCAAGAATACTGGAGTGGGCTGCCATGCCCTCCTCCAAGGAATCTTCCCAACCCAGGGATCAAACTTGGGTCTCCTGCATTGCAGGCAGATTCTTTACCATCTGAGCCATCAGGGAAGCCCAGAACTTCTATTAACTTCACAGTGCTTCAACAAAGCTCAGCCTTAGGAAATTCTTTGTAACAAGTCAAGCATTACATATACCAGCTTGTTGTGTGTGTGCTAAGTCACTCAATCATGTCTGACTTTTTGTGACCCCGTGGATGGTAGCCCACCAGGTTCCTCTGTCCATGGGATTCTCCAGGCAAGAATACTGGAGTGGGTTGCTGTGCCCTCCTCCAAGGTATACTTCCTGACCCAGGTATCGAACCCAAGTCTCTTATGTATCCTGCATTGGCAGATAGGTTCTTTACCAGTAGATCCACCCAGTTACCCTGCTTCATTTTCCTGTGTCAATTATCATGGCCTGATTTTGCATTTATTTACTGTCTGACCTTTAGAGATTAGGCTCCAAGAGGCCAGCAACTCATCTGTCCTGCTCCTTTTGAAATACCCGGTGCCTTGGACAACCACTGGTTTTTCTGAGGGGTTTACACCGGATGCCGGTACTAGCAGCCCCATCCTCTCTTCAGGCAATAGGGCGTTCCCCAGCTGCAGTGAATGTTAGCTGATAATACCTGCCTTCTCGGAGGACTTCCATCACTCTCACATAAGAGGCTGCACGCTCCTTAGCACATGTGGGACTTGGCCAAGGATGACTGACACACAGGACAGAGATCTGCCGGCCTTGCACCCACCAACAGGGATGACAAACATTCAGGGCAGCTTGTGCTCCAGAGTTTCTCCTTGGGGTTAGAGTCAAACCAGGGCCAAGCTGAGTCTCTAAACCTCATTCTTGCCCAGCTTCCTCTCTGCCATGCTACTCTCTTCCCCTTATGCCCTCTCTGAGTACATGCCCTCAATAAATCACTTAAAAAAGAATCAGCATCTCAAGCTCTGCTTCTAAGGAAGCTGAACAAAAACAACATTCAGTAAATTTCTTATGAGTGAAAGATGATTGCCCAGCAAGCCCGCTTAAGGAAGGCAGCAGTCTTCGTGAGCCAAGATTAATTCCAAGGAACCAGAAGATTTGAACATGGAAGGCTTTTTTATATTGGTATAACTCAACTTTTCTGAAAGCCTCAAAATGCAACATCTATTTTTTTTAATGGAGAAAAGAAAGAAGAAAAAAAAAATAGATGTCATAGTCAAATATTCTTGAGAAACATTATATAATTTAATCCTCCCACAAAAATGATTAGTGATTAATACTGGCATATTAAAGGACTTGAAAAAAATTAAACCTCTATAAAACATACACTTTATTGACTTTACCAACAAAGGTCATATAGTCAAAGCTATGGTTTTTCCAGTAGTCATGTATGGATGTGAGAGTTAGACCATAAAGAAAGCTGAACACCAAAGAGTTGGTGCTTTTGAACTGTGGTGTTGGAGGAGACTTTTGAGAGTCCCCTGGACTGCAAGGAGATCCAACCAGTCAATCTTAAAGGAAATCAGTCCTGAATAGTCATTGGAAGGACTGTTGCTGAAGCTGAAGCGCCAATATTTTGGCCACCTGATGCGAAGAGCTGACTCACTGGAAGAGACCCTGATGCTGGGAAAGAATGAAGGCAGGAGGAGAAGGGGATTACAGAGGATGAGATGGTTGGGTGGCATCACCAACTCAATGGACATGAGCTTGAGCAAGCTCCGGAAGTTGGTGATGGACAGGGAAGCCTGGCGTGCTGCAGTCCACGGGGTCACAAAGAGTTGGACATGACTGAGTGACTGAACTGAACTGAAAACATGCACACACTAGTCCTGGAACCCTCTGCTATAGTAGATGGTGAGAGGAATTAGTTGCAGATGGATCTAAGGTTGCTAATCAGTGGATCATAAGATAAGGAGAGCATCATAGATTATCCACATGGATTCAATGTAATCATAAGGATCCTTGAAAGTCAGAGAGAGAGGGAGGTGAGTTCAAAGTCAGAAGATGATTCTCTGCCTGCTACTCTTTGGGCTTTGAAGATGGAGGAAGAGGCCAAGAGCCCTGGAACAACAATGGTCTCTAGAAGCTTTAAAAAAACAATGGAAGCAACCTAGATGTCCATCAGCAGATGAATGGATAAGAAAGCTGTGGTACATATACACAATGGAGTATTACTCAGCCATTAAAAAGAATACATTTGAATCAGTTCTAATGAGGTGGATGAAACTGGAGCTTATTATACAGAGTGAAGTAAGCCAGAAGGAAAAACACCAATACAGTATACTAATGCATATATATGGAATTTAGAAAGATGGTAACAATAACCCTGTGTACGAGACAGCAAAAGAGACACTGATGTATAGAACAGTCTTATGAACTCTGTGGGAGAGGGAGAGGGTGGGAAGATTTGGGAGAATGGCATTGAAACATGTAAAATATCATGTAAGAAACGAGTTGCCAGTCCAGGTTCGATGCATGATACTGGATGCTTGGGGCTAGTGCACTGGGACGACCCAGAGGGATGGTATGGGGAGGGAGGAGGGAGGAGGGTTCAGGATGGGGAACACATGTATACCTGTGGCGGATTCATTTTGATATTTGGCAAAACTAATACAATTATTTAAAGTTTAAAAAAAAAAAAAAAACAATGGGTGGATTCTCCCCTAAAACCTCCAGATTGTACACAGGCCTGCTGACACTTTGACTTCAGACCAGTGAGACCCACGCTGCCTTCTGACCTCCAGAGACATAAGATAATAAATTGGTGTTGCTTAAAACCACTTTTGCAGTAGTCTGTTACAGCAGCAATGGGAAACTAATAGATACAATAAATGAGCTGGCTTTTGCTGTTGTTGTTTAATCGCCAAGTTGCCTCTTTGTGATCTCATGGACTGTAGCTCGCCAGACTCCTCTGTCCATGGAATTTCCCAGGCAAGAATACTGGATTGGGTTACCATTTCCTTTTCCAGAGGATCTTCTCAACCCAGGAATCGAACCCGAGTCTCCTGCATTGCAGGCGGTTTCTTTACCATTGAGCCACCTGGGAAGCCCCAAACAAGCTTATTTACTTTTGTTGATTTTAACATTCATCAAATATAGTGGAGAAAGAACCATATCTCCTTTAAATGCCTATCAACATTTTTGTTAAATTTAACTATCATTATTATTAAAGAAATGGCACAGCAGACCAACCAACATTATTATTGTACCTAAATTCAACCTGATTTTCTGAAATGAAGAAAGCCTTTTTTTTAAATTATATAATGCCTCTATTTCTGTAAACTGTTTATAAATTAATAATAGGAAAAAAACATGATTAAATATTTAAAGGCACAAGGCACAAATCTTGGTTTGGTAAATAATGAAAATAGACTTTTTGTATAATTTTTTAAGCATATGTATCTGAATTTACTCCTTTACAAATGAGTATTTATTCAAAAATAATAAAAACTAATTTTGCTCAGAGAGGATGGAGAGGACCTTTAAACAAGTATAACAATGCTATTAGCCTTTGAAGGCTTAAAACATGAAAAAATAAAAGCCTCAGTAGCATCTCCCAAAACATTTACTACTTTGCCACCGACACACACCATTTTTTGTTGTTGTTCTTCCACCTGACTCCATCTTTCATCCTATTAGACAGTAAATACTTGTGTGACTTTCCTAGGGGATAAAAAAAGAATGTCTCTGGACAGGTTTTTAATTTTGGTTTGTTTTCTGGCAAAGAATTACACATAGGGAATTACACCTCTTATATAATTAAATGTTTTAAAAGTATTTGTTAAATGATGGAATTCTATAGTGAGCACTTGCTTTATTTTGCATCTGAGCTTAATTCAGTATGTTTGTAGCTCTCAGATTGTGCTGGACAGTTGTATTGTGAAATGCATAATACATTTCCTAGTTCTTTATAAAGCTAAGTAACATTGTTATTGCTGTTCAGTCGCCAAGCAGTGTCTGACTCTTTGTGACCCCATGGACTGCAGCATGCCAGCCTTCCCTGTCCCTCACCATCTCCCAGAATTTGCCCAAGTCCATGTCCATTGAATCAGTGATGCCATCCAACATATATTCTTCTGCAATTTAATACTTAAAACTAAGCCAGTTGCTTAGGTACTCACAGAGATTATTCAATTTATTAACTAAGGAATTAAATAAAAAGGAGTATTAATTAAAAAACAGGATTACTAGAGTTTGATAAAATCTACTCATCTCTGGGTTTTGTAAGTGTATGCCCTCTCAATCAATATGAATTTGCACACTATCCTAAATAGCGCACATGTATACTTGTCCAATTTTTTAAAATGTAAAGTGATATATCTTTATTCCATATATTATTCTTTTAATCAATGCTTCTTTCTGAAATAGTCAAACACTAACTTGCATGAAATTTATATTTTAGAAACTTTAGACATGCTTCGAATTTCGTGAGAAAAGCTAAATGCTCAAAGGCATCAAAAATATTGATGTTATATAATGGATGATCTTCGAAAAGACTAAAGCACAGCCAGGCATGTAATTTGAGGCATCCTTGCTCAAAATTAAAAGCCACATCTTTGGCATGTTGTACCTTTTTCACAGTGACATTTTCAAAACAAGTTTCTAAGCTAAAATGTCCAAGCAATTACTCTCTATTACTAAGGGGCTTATTACTTCTTTTTTAATCTGAGTTCATAGTTTTCAAATAAGCAAGTTAGCTTAGTGTAAAATAATTAGTATTGATTAAAACATCACTGAGTACCTGCATTTTATGACCAAGAAAAAAAGCAGATTCCATTTTAGCATGGAAAAGTTATAACTTTTATGGACATTCTAAATTTATAATTGGACATCCAAAATTAGATGTTTTTTAAACATACTGAAATATATGTCCTTTTTTTCTGTGTGAAAATGAGATAAATTTGAAAAATGAGTTCATTCTTTATGGTTTGAATAATAAGACAGGTTTCTAGAAGTAACTGAATGAAAATGTGAGACATCTAAGAGAATTAGAGGGATTTAATAATAATGAGTTGTATTTTTTCTAATTTACATTTACATTTCCTAATTTACATCTTATTACTTTTGTAGATAACAGCTACTTAATTAAAAGCATTATTTATAAAAATTTATATTAATATAATTTTTGTTTCCCTAAAATTTTAGAAAGGAGATGGCAAATCAAAAGAAATATTTAAACCATATCAAAAGAAAATGAGATTCCATTTATTTATAAAAATGGAATTATTTGTATAATTTATATATATATATATTATATATATATAATTTATATTATTTATAAATAATTTATAAAAATTATTTATAAAAATTTATATTAATATAATTTTTGTTTCCCTAAAATTTTAGAAAGGAGATGGCAAATCAAAAGAAATATTTAAACCATATCAAAAGAAAATGAGATTCCAAGCATAAATTGGAAAGCATAAAGTTTATAATCTAACAACTCCTGAAGACAACGTGAAAGAGTTTTTGTTCAGCAAGTTTCTGAACTATGCAGTTGTATTCCTGCTGAGCAGGAGGTAAATTGACCTAAACTTTATAGGTTCTCCATTTCTGTGTAGGAGAGAATGGCTTGGGAAAATAGAGTTGGAGAATTGTCGTTCAATTGCTTGGGTTGCCTGGCTTCAATTTGTAGATTTGATTTATTAATATTGATTTTTGTACCAACTTCACAAAACCACATTTATTTTCCACTCAAATAAAGTATCCTTTTTTTTGGTGGGGGTGCTTTGTATTTTTGCCTTAAGTTTTGCTGATGAACCACTATCAAGAGAATATTGAGCTAATATTTTATGAAATCTACCCTTTGAGGCCCTAGAGAGAAGAAAATGAAAGGAAAAAGTAATTTCCTATCAAGATGCAGGAATTCTAGTGAGGCAGGCATACATAATAACATGCATAATGGCTTCTAAGTAGAACTAAGGGCTGGGAAGCTTGCTGGGGCTGCATAAAGGATGGATTTTAATTCTGATGGTTGGGATCAGAAAAGACTTAATGGGGAAGGTACATTTGAGACGAAGCTTGATCGGAGCTTCTCCTGCCTTGCTGTCAGGATGAAGATGGAGTGGCAGAGCATTCTAAGATGAAAGAACAACAGAAAAGAATTTCACAGTGACTGGGCATGGTAGGGCAATGTGTATGCATGTGCCATGTTGCTTCGGTCGTGTACGACTCTTTGCAACCTGATGGACTGTACCCTGCCAGGCTTCTCTCTGGATTCTCCAGACAGGAATACTGAGGTGGGTTGCCATGCCCTCCTCCAGGGGGTCCTCCCAACCCAGGGGTTGAATCCCAGTCTCTTAAATCTCTTGCATTGGCAGGCGGGTTCCTCACCACTAGTGCTTCCCGGGAAGCTCTGGTAGGGCCAAAGTTAGTCAATAATCTCAGGTGACTGAAATTAATGGGGAAAATGCAGCAAGAGAGCAGTAGAAAAATAGTGCAGGTGATAGGAGGAAAGGATGAGAATTAAGACAGTGTGACTGGTAAGAGAAAATAGGAAATAGTATAGACACCAGTGTCCAGAGTTAGAACCTGCTGGACTTTTCCAAGTGGTTGAAGCTACTATTGTAGGATATGTGTTGGAAACTACACAAACCGGCACCCACCTTATTTATTTATGTATTTATTTATTTTTGCTATGCTGCACAGCTTGTGTATCTTAGTTCCCTGACCAGGGATTGAACCCAGGCCCCTGGCAGTGGAAGTGTGGAGTCCTAACCACTGGATGACTAGGGAATTTGCCAGCACCAACCTTTCGATCTCCTCCAGCTTCTCACAAGTTCTTGGGTGCCTTTTCATCATGTCCCACACATTCAACCTGCTTTCCTCCCAAAGTCCCATGTGTGGGAAACCCACCTATAATATCTATTCTTCAGAACAATGAATAAAAGTAGATCATGTGAAAATTTAAAAATGAGGAAAATAAAAGAATGTAAACATCTTTCTTTATTCTTTTATGCTGCTTTAACAATAGAAAAGGTATCTTCTGTCCAGGAGCCTCCCTTTCTGGCTTGAAGACTGAATCAGACCCAAAATGCCAGCAAGTGGGTGACCCATTCTTTCCTGTGAGTAGACATCACCACACAGGCCTTTCAGCCGTAAATCCAGTCCCCAGGGCTCTGCTGGCTGAGTAGAGAGCATCTCCTAGATTCACATAATCTACCGGGGATACATTCAAAGTTTCAACCCACCATGACTAGGAAGATAGCTCTCAAATTCACCAAGAACAAGATAGGAAGCAAAGAGAAGGAGTGGAAAAGATGTGTAAAACAATGTGAAGGGAAGATAAAGAAAATGACTGCTATGTGTGTTTGATAGAGACTCTTGGTACAGAGGGCTTCCCTGGTGACTCAATGGTAAAGAATCGCCTGCCATGCAAGAGACTGGAGTTCAATACCCAGGTTGGGAAGATTCCCTGGAGAAGGAATCTTCTCCAGAAGAGAAATGGAGAAGGAAATGTCAACCCACTTCAGTATTCTAGCCTGGAAAATTCTATGGACTAAGGGGCCTGGAGACCTAGAGTCCATGGGGTCACAAAGAGTCAGACAGGACTGAGCTACTAAACAACAAAAAAAGACTTGGTACAAAATCTGGGTTTTCAGACTCTTGTAAACCAGGCCTGTGCAGTGAGTCTCAGAGGTAAAATGTTCTTATTTACCCAGGGCATCTAAAATATACCTTACATCAGAAGAAAGATACTTGTCTGCTGTTGTGTGACAGAGAAGTCTTTTCCTTTCTCTAAATACATACCATGAAATATTAGGTTCCTGAGTGTTGGAAATTTTCTTTTCTTTTCTTTTTTTTTTTGGTGGGGGGGATTGAAATCTACACTTGAAATAAGGTTGAGAGTGAAAGTGTTAGTCACTCAGTCATATCCAACTGTTTGAGACCCCATGAACTGTAGCTCAACAGGCTCCTTGATTCATGGGATTTTCCAGACAAGAATATAGGAGTAGGTTGCCATTTCTTTCTCCAGGAGATTTTCCCGACCCAGCAATCAAATCTGGGTCTCCTGCATTGCAGTCAGACTCTTCAACATCTGAGCTACTAAAAAGGTCAATAAATTTTACAAAGAAATTCAAGTTGATATTCATATTGCTGGTGGTGTTTTAGTCACTAAGTCGTGTCCAACTCTTGAGACCCAATGGACTGTAGCCCACCAGGCTCTTCTGTCCATGGGATTTTCCAGGTGAGAAATCTAGAGTGGGTTGCATTTCCTCCTCCAGGGGATTGTTCTGACCCAGGGATTGAACCTAACTCTCCTGCATTGGCAGGTGGATTCCTTACTGAATAAGCCACCAGGGAAGCCCTGATAATTACATTACTATTTGAATAAATATAATTTAATATAATTCCATATGAAGTCTTCATACATATGTCAGTCTTAAAATTAATGTCCTCTACCCCATGCCCAAGGTAAGAGAAACCCAAGTAAGATGGTAGGTGTTGCAAGAGGGCAGACACACTGAAACCATACTCACAGAAAACTAGTCAATCTAATCATACTAGGACCACAGCCTTGTCTAACTCAATGAAACTAAGCCATGCCTGTGGGGAAACCCAAGATGGGCAGGTCATGGTGGAGAGATCTGACAGAATGTGGTCCACTGGAGAAGGGAATGGCAAACCACTTCAGTATTCTTGCCTTGGAACCCCATGAACAGTATGAAAAGGCAAAATGATAGGATACTGAAAGAGGAACTCCCTAGGTCACTAGGGGCCCAATATGCTACTGGAGATCAGTGGAGAAATAACCCAAGAAAGAATGAAGGGATGGAACCAAAGGAAAAACAGTACCCAGCTGTGGATGTGACTGGTGGTAGAAGCAAGGTCCGATGCTGTAAAGAGCAGTATTGCATAGGAACCTGGAATGTCAGGTCCGTGAATCAAGGCAAATTGGAAGTGGTCAAACAAGAGATGGCAAGAGTGAATGTAGACATTCCAGGAATCAGCGAACTAAAATGGACTGGAATGGGTGAATTTAACTCAGATGACCATTATATCTACTACTGTGGGCAGGAATCCCTGAGAAGAAATGGAGTAGCCATCATGGTCAACAAAAGAGTACGAAATGCAGTACTTGGATGCAGTCTCAAAAACGACAGAATGATCTCTGTTCGTTTCCAAGGCAAACCATTCAATATCACAGTAATCCAAGTCTATGCCCCAAACAGGAACGTTGAAGAAGCTGAAGTTGAAGTTGTAGGTCTATGAAGACCTACAAGACCTTTTAGAACTAACACCCAAAAAAGATATCCTTTTCATTATAGGGGACTGGAATGCAAAAGTAGGAAGTCAAGAAACACCTGGAGTAACAGGCAAATTTGGCCTTGGAATATGGAATGAAGCAGGGTGAAGACTAATAGAGTTTTGCCAAGAAAATGCACTGGTCATAATAAATACCCTCTTCCAACAACACAAGAGAAGACTCTACACATGGACATCACCAGATGGTCAACACTGAAATCAGATTGAGTATATTCTTTGCAGCCAAAGATGGAGAAGCTCTATACAGTCAACCAAAACAAGACCAGGAGCCGACTGTGGCTCAGATCATGAACTCCTTATTGCCAAATTCAGACTTAAATTGAAGAAAGTACAGAAAACCACTAGACCATTCAGGTATGACCTAAATCAAATCCCTTATGATTATACAGTGGAAGTGATAAATAGATTTAAGGGCCTAGATCTGATAGATAGAGTGCCTGATGAACTATGGAATGAGGTCCGTGACATTGTACAGGAGACAGGGATCAAGACCATCCCCATGGAAAAGAAATGCAAAAAAGCAAAATGGCTGTCTGGGGAAGCTTTACAAATAGCTGTGAAAAGAAGAGAAGCAAAAAGCAAAGGAGAAAAGGAAAAATATAAGCATCTGAATGCAGAGTTCCAAAGAATATCAAGAAGAGATAAGAAAGCCTTCCTCAGTGATCAATGCAAAGAAATAGAGGAAAACAACAGAATGGGAAAGACTAGAGATCTCTTCAAGAAAATTAGAGCTACCAAGGGGACATTTCATGCAAAGATGGGCTTGATAAAGGACAGAAATGGTATGGACCTAACAGAAGCAGAAGATACTAAGAAGAGGTGGCAAGAATACACAGAAGAACTGTACAAAAAAGATCTTCACGACCCAGATAATCATGATGGTGTGATTACTCATCTACAGCCAAATATCCTGGAATGTGAAGTCAAGTGGGCCTTAGAAAGCATCACTATGAACAAAGCTAGTGGAGGTAATGGAATTCCAGTTGAGCTATTTCAAATCCTGAAAGATGATGCTGTGAAAGTGCTCCACTCAATATGCCAGCAAATTTGGAAAACTCAGCAGTGGCCACAGGACTGGAAAAAGTCAGTTTTCATTCCAATCCCAAAGAAAGGCAATGCCAAAGAATGCTCAAACTACCACACAATTGCACTCATCTCACACGCTAGTAAAGTAATGCTCAAAATTCTCCAAGCCAGGCTTCAGCAATACATGAACCGTGAACTTCCTGATGTTCAAGCTGGTTTTAGAAAAGGCAGAGGAACCAGAGATCAAATTGCCAGCATCCGCTGTATCATGGAAAAAGCAAGAGAGTTCCAGAAAAACATCTATTTCTGCTTTATTGACTATGCCAAAGCCTTTGACTGTGTGGATCACAATAAACTGTAAAAAATTCTTCAAGAGATGGGAATACCAAACCACCTGATCTGCCTCTTGAGAAACCTGTATGCAGGTCAGGAAGCAACAGTTAGAACTGGACATGGAACAACAGACTGGTTCCAAATAGGAAAAGGAATATGTCAAGGCTGTATACTGTCACCCTGCTTATTTAACTAATATGCAGAGTACATCATGAGGAACGCTGGGCTGGAAGAAACACAAGCTGGAATCAAGATTGCCAGGAGAAATATCAATAACCTCAGATATGCAGATGACACCACCCTTATGGCAGAAAATGAAGAGGAATTAAAAAGCCTCTTGATGAAAGTGAAAGAGGAGAGTGAAAAAGTTGGCTTAAAGCTCAACATTCAGAAAACGAAGATCATGGCATCCGATCCCATCACTTCATGGGAAATAGATGGGGAAACAGTGGAAACAGTGTCAGACTTTATTTTTGGGGCCTCCAAAATCACTGCAGATGGTGACTGCAGCCATGAAATTAAAAGATGCTTACTCCATGGAAGGAAAGTTATGACCAACCTAGATAGCATATTCAAAAACAGAGACATTACTTTGCCAACAAAGGTCCGTGTAGTCAAGGCTATGGTTTTTCCTGTGGTCATGTATGGATGTGAGAGTTGGACTGTGAAGAAGGCTGAGCACCGAAGAATTGATGCTTTTGAACTGTGGTGTTGGAGAAGACTCTTGAGAGTCCCTTGGACTGCAAGGATATCCAACCACTCCATTCTGAAGATCAGCCCTGGGATTTCTTTGGAAGGAATGATGCTGAAGCTGAAACTCTAGTACTTTGGCCACCTCATGCGAAGAGTTGACTCATTGCAAAAGACTCTGATGCTGGGAGGGATTGGGGGCAGGAGGAGAAGGGGACGACAGAGGATGAGATGGCTGGATGGCATCACTAACTCGATGGACGTGAGTCTGAGTGAACTCCAGGAGTTGGTGATGGACAGGGAGGCCTGGCATGCTGAGATTCATGGGATCGCCAAGAGTCAGACACGACTGAGCGACTGAACTGAACTGAACTGAATTTCTGTCCAAAGTCATATTTAACATCACTTCAGTTCAATTGCACTTTATAAGTCTATAGGAAAGTTTCTTCTTTTTTAAGTATTAAGAGTTGGGCACGACTGAGCGACTTCACTTTCACTTTTCACTTTCATGCATTGGAGAAGGAAATGGCAACCCACTCCAGTGTTCTTGCCTGGAGAATCCCAGGGATGGCGGAGCCTGGTGGGCTGCCGTCTATGGGGTCGCACAGAGTCGGACACAACTGAAGAGACTTAGCAGCAGCAGCAGCAGTATATAGCAAGTGATTGGTAGTCTTAGATTCTCCTATTGGCATTTTCACTCAAAGTCAAGAACACATTATTAATGAGAGTTCACATTTCAGGTGTTCAGATGCACAGTATAGACCTTGACAAAGGAGGAAAATATCAATAAAAATTCATATGCTTTAAATGACTCTCCAAAACTATAAAACAACAGACTTTAATTGGAATTTTACATTATGTTGTGGTTTCTCTGCTGGTTCAGAGATTAAGAACCCACCTGCCAATGCAGGAGACACAGGGTTTGATCTCTGGGTCAGAAAGGTTCCCTAGAGGAGGAAATGGCAACCTGCTCCAGTATTCTTGCTTAAGAATCCCATGCACAGAGGAGCCTGAGGGGCTGTGGTCCACGGAGTCACAGAGTTGGATAAGACTGAGCACTCACACACATACACACACACACACACACGCAAATTATGAGGTAAAGAAAAATTTTGAATGTATTCTTCATCATTTATATTTAATAGATAATGCAATAAACTGTTATTTTTATCAGATAGACATATCTGCCACAAATAAGTGCCTATTAAGGAAATTAATGCTAAATTCTCACCATCAGTAAGACAGTGTACTATACCAGTAGTGATAAGGATATTGTTGCAGATTACACATATAATATATATAATTTGATAATTGCCAGTTGAAGTATTTGGCATACAAATTCACAATGATATTATGAAGTAGGCAATACTAGTATCCCTGTTTTTCAGATGAGAAATTGAAGTTTGGGAAGTTTAATCTGTTTGCCTGAAGTCACACTGTTATTATGTTTGCCAGGATCAGATTTCAGAGTGTCTGGTTTCTGAGTCTGGGCCTCTAACCAGGCTCTAATTGCTAGCTCCCTAGCACATCAGGTCTTATTGTGCCTACACTATTTCTATTCCACAGAAAAAAACACACCAGAATGAGTTCTCCTACCCTTTGTTCTAAAACAAATTAAAATTTCTGAAAAGACAGTTTTGATGTTAATTGTCAATAATAATTATATTTTCCTTTTGAGAAGAATTGATATGATTCATTTTAAGAGTTTTGGATAATAACTATTCACATAAATATAACTCAGATTTAGAGAATTAAATCTCATAGACTGCAAGTTTATTTATGAGATTTCTTGTTAATGCTGAATCATTTTCTCATCTAAATCAGCACATTGTAATGGTAGTTGTAGATATTCATTTATTCAAGATTATTACTGAATAATTTTTTATGTACTAAGATAATTACTAGAAATAGCCAGCCTGATAGAACAATGGATATTTAAATGTACAGATGGAGAGCAAAGAACTTATTAAATATTTAGGGGGAGACATGGAACTTTCCAGGTGGCACTAGTGGTAAAGGACCCATTGCCAATGGAGGAGATAGAAGAGATGTGGGTTCGATCCCTAGGTTGGGAAGATCCTCTGGAGGAGAACATGGCAGCCCACTCCAGTATTCTTGCCTGGGGAACCCCATGGACAGAGGAGCCCGGTTGGCTAGGGTCCATAGGGTTGCAAAAAGTAGGGCAAGACTTGAAGTGGCTTAGCACACATGCATGCAGGAGAAATTATTAAGGCTTCCTTCATAGCTCAGTTGGTAAAGAGTCCACCTGCAATGTAGGAGACCCTGGCTCAATTCCTGGGTGGGGAAGATTCCCTGGAGAAGGGAAAGGCTACCCACTCCAGTATTCTGGCCTGGAGGATTCCATGGACTATATAGTCCATGGGGTTGCAAAGAGTCAGACACGACTGGGTGACTTTCACTTTCACACTTTTCACTTTCACATCAATACCTGACAATCCACATATTGCTTGCCATAAAAATTACAAAAAAATATTTGAGCTTGGACTTATTTTCATTTCCCAGTAACAACAGAAAGAAATAGATGCGAATTCAAAATACAGGGTTTTAAGTTGCCCCTCATTGACCCCCGTTGAGTGATCATCCTTTCATGTCTTACTGCAAGACAACATGACTGAAAGAGGCTGCTGAGAGACTGACATCACCAAGAGGGTTATTAGGCTATTCCTGACTTCCCTCCCCCTCACAGGAAGAACAACTAGTCAAGAACAGGACACCGCCGAGAGAGTTCTAGAACATGGAGGCTGGGCTGAAGCACCTCCTGTACCTTAGAGACCAAGACAGATGGCATGAAGGTAAAAGAAGTGACTGTAAGTTGAGGGCACTGCCCCTCCCCCAAACCAGCACAGCATCACATGGAGAGGCTTCCCTGGAGCCTCCTGTCTCTTCAGTGGGAAAAGAGAATCTGGGGAGACTAACAATACCATTCGCCATCTTGTGGGTCACTCTGAGGGAGCCCCTACTCTGACCTTACATCATGAGGGTTGCAAGGATATCTCAGTTACCCTTGAACAGAGATCATAGCCTGGGGCTTCTGCTACCAGCCTGAGAATCTAGGCAGATACAGGCACTATCTTACAGCCTCACCAGGTAGAGAACCAGGCCAGCAGTCTTATCCACCTGTTAGTAGCCAGTGGCATCCCCTCCCTGTCCTCAGACCTCAGTTGTCTTGCTGAGAATAGAACTGCCCAAGGAATTACCAGCAGATACAACCAGAGACCCAAACTGAGCTGACTGGTGAAGACTTGCTCCTGCCAAAGAAAACCTGTAAAGTCTGAAAGAAAAGTCCTGTTATACAAATGTGTAAATTCAAACATAAGAAATCAAGGGTCACAAAAAATCAGGTAACCATCACTAAAGGAACTAATAAAGATCCAATAGCACACCCTAAATCTATTTCTGCTTTATTGACTATGCCAAAGCCTTTGACTGTGTGAATTACAATAAATTGTGGAGAATTGTGAAAGAGATGGCAATACCAGACCACCTGACCTGCCTCTTGAGAAACCTGTATGCAGATCAGGAAGCAACAGTTAGAACTGGACATGGAACAACAGACTGGTTCCAAATAGGAAAAGGAGTACGTCAAGGCTGTATATTGTCACCCTGCTTATTTAACTTATAGGCAGAGTACATCATGAGGAACGCTGGGCTGGATGAAGCACAAGCTGGAATCAAGATTCCTGGGAGAAATATCAATAACCTCAGATACGCAGATGACACCACCCTTATGGCAGAAAGTGAAGAAGAACTAAAGAGCCTCTTGATGAAAGTGAAAGAGGAGAGTAAAAAAGTTGGCTTAAAGCTCAACATTCAGAAAGCGAAGATCATGGCATCTGGTCCCATCACTTCATGGCAAATACATGGGGAAACAGTGGAAACGGTGACTGATTTTATTTTGGGGGGCTCCAAAATCACTGCAGGTGGTGATTGCAGCCATGAAATTAAAAGACGCTTACTCATTGGAAGGAAAGTTATGACCAACCTAGACAGCATATTTAAAAGCAGAGACATTACTTTGTCAACAAAGGTCCGTCTAGTCAAGGCTATGGTTTTTCCAGTGGTCATGTATGAATGTGGGAGTTGGACCATAA
Organism: Bos grunniens; assembly: GCF_055505025.1. Classification (NCBI taxonomy): domain Eukaryota; kingdom Metazoa; phylum Chordata; class Mammalia; order Artiodactyla; family Bovidae; genus Bos; species Bos grunniens. The sequence goes on along the minus strand of NC_141184.1, from coordinate 10,798,627 downwards.
AGAAAGAATTGGTGCTTTTGAAGTGTGATGTTGGAGAAGACTCTTGAGACTCCCTTGGACTACAAGGAGATCCAACCAGTCCATCCTAAAGGAAATCAGTCCTGGGTGTTCATTGGAAGGACTGATGTTGAAGTTGAAACTCCAATATTTTGGCCATCTGATGCAAAGAGCTGATTCATTTGAAAAGACCCCGATGTTGGGAAAGACTGAGGGTAGGAGGAGAAGGGGACGACAGAGTTTGAGGTGGTTAGATGGCATCACCGACTCAATGTACATGAATTTGGGTAAACTCCGGGAGTTGGGGATGGACAGGGAGGCCTGGCGTGCTGCTGTTCATGGGGTCACAAAGAGTTGGACAGGACTGAGCAACTTAACTGAAAGAAATGGAAATCTATGGATGGTCAGAAAAAGAATTCAGAATAACTCTCTTCAGGAAGTTTTGTGAACTACAAGTAATTACAGGCAGATATCTAAAGAAAATTAGGAAAATAATGGGGAACAAAATGAGAAGTTCTACAAGAAAATAGCAACCAGTTAAACCCTGCATAAATTTCTGAATTAAAACATATAGCTACTGAACTGAAGAACTCGTTTCACAAATAGATTCTACTATATGGAAAAAAAGACTCAGAGACCTGAAAGATAGGACAGTTGAAATTACCCAGTGTTGCAAAAAGAAAAATGGATGAAAAAGACTGAAGAGAGACTACAAGAATTAAAGGACACAATGAAAACAAACAGTATTTGTATTATGGGAATTCTAGGAGAAGACAAATAAAAAGGGGCAGAAAGTACATTTAAAGCAATGATGTCTCCCAAACTGGGGAGAGAGATGGACATCCAGATCCACAAGATTGAAAAGACCCCAAGTAGGTTGAAACTTAAAGGGCCACAAGGAGACATGTTTTATACTTATAATTAAATGTTAATATATTTATGTTAAGTATATATGCAAATTATAAATTTATAATTAAATAAACTACACCTAAATTTATAATCAAATTGTCAAAAGTCAGAGACACACACACACAAAAAAAATTCAAGAGCAACAAGAAAAAAGAGATAAGTTACATACAAGAGAAGCCCCATAAAACTAGAGGTGGATGTCTCTAGTTTTCAAGTCAGAGGGAAAACAATAATATATTCAAAATATTGAAGGAAAATAACTATTGGGACTTCCCTGGGGGCTCAGTAGTGGCCAACACAGGATAAAGATGGGTATGACTCTTGATCTAGGAAGATTCTGTGCGTTATGCTGTGCTAAGTCACTTCAGTCGTATCCAACTCTTTGCAACCCCATGGACTATAGCCCACAGGCTCCCCTGTCCATGGGATTCTCCAGGCAAGAATACTGGAGTGGGTTGCCATGCCCTTCTACAAGATCCCGCATGGCACCGAGCAAAAAAGCCCATGTACCACAATTACTGAGCCTGTGCTCTAGAGGCAGGAAGACACATCTACTGAGTCCATGTACCCCAACTACTGAATCCCTGACACCCTAAAGCCCATGCCCTGCAATGAGAAGCTTTCACAACAAGAAACCCATGCCACACACCACAACCAAAAAGTAGCTCCCCCTCACCATAACTAGAGAAAAGCCAAAGATCCAGCACAACCCAAAATAAACAAAAATGTTAAAAAAGAAAAAACTGTCAACCAAGAATCCTATAGCCAACAAAGCTCTCCTTCAAAAATGAAGTAGGGATAAAGATTTTCCCAAACAAAAAAAATGAACACCTGGAGGGTGTTCATTACCTCCAGGACTGCCTCTTACAAAACATGCTAACTAAAGCAGTCCTTTGACTGGAAGTAGAAGAACACTAGTCAGCATCAGAAAAGCATAAAAAGGTATCATAAATCTCACTGGTAATAGTGACTATATTATGATGGATTCTGTAATACAGTAATGGCAGTTATGTCACTTACAACTCTAGTCGTAAAGTTTAAAAATGAAATAGAAAGGTTTCCCATATTCATGAGTTGGAAACATTAATGTTGTCAAAATATCAATACCACAAAAAGTTATCTACAGATTTAAAGCAATCCATATCAAGATTCCAAGTGCATTTTTTCAAAATTAGAAAAACACTCTTAGAATTGATATGAAACCACAAAAGCACCCTGAATAGCCAAATAAATCCTGAGAAAAAAAGGAGCAAACAGGAGTTATCACATTTCCTGATTTCAAGCTATGTGGTAAAGTTGTGGTCATCAGTACCTTTTGGTACTGGCATAAAAACAGACAAATTCACCAATGGAACAGAATGGAGAGCCCATAAATAAACCCAAGCATATCCAGTCAACTAATATTTGACAAGGGAGCCAAGAATACCCAATGGAGAAAAGACAAGCTCTTCAAAAAATCATGCGGGGATAATTGAACAAGTCAATCTTAAAGGAAATTAACCCTGAATATTCAATGGAAAAACTGATCCTGAAGCTGAAGCTCCAATACTTCAGCCACCTGATGCAAAGAGCTGATTCATTGGGAAAGACCCTGATGCTGAGAAAGATTCATGGCAAGAGAAAAGGGCATGGTAGAGGATGGTGGTAGAGATTGGATAGCATCACCAACTCTATGGACATGAATTTGAGCAAACTCCAGGAGATAGCAGAGAAGGCAATGGCAACCCACTCCAGTACTCTTGCCTGGAAAATCCCATGGACTGAGGAGCCTGGTAGGCTACAGTTCATGGGGTCGCTAAGAGTTGGACACGACTGAGTGACTCTACTTTGACTTTTTACTTTCATGCATTGGAGAAGGAAATGGCAACCCACTCCAGTGTTCTTGCCTGGAGAATCCCAGGGTCGGCGGAGCCTGGTGGGCTGCCGTTCATGGGGTCGTACAGAGTTGGACACAACTGAAGAGACAGCAGCAGCAGCAGCAGCAGCCAGGAGGACAGAGGAGCCCGGCATGCTGCAGCCCATGGGGTCACAGAGTCAGGCATGACCTAGCAACCGAACAACAACATGTGAAAGAATGAAACTGGACCCATATCTTACATGACTCACAAAAATTAATTTGAAATGCATTAAGGATGTAAATGTATGAACTGAAACCATGAAACTCCTAGAAAAATATGTAAGAATAAAACTTCTTGACATGGATCTTGATAATTTTTTGGTTATGATACCTAAATCACAAGTAACAAAATCAAAAAGAAGCGAATGAAACCACATCAACTAAAAAGCTTCTGCCCAGCAAAAGAAACCATGAACAAAGTGAAAAGACAACCTAGAGAATGGGGGAAAAAGTATTTTCAAACCATATATCTGATAAAGGATTAATATTTAAAATGTATAAAGAACTCATACCACTGAATAGCAAAAACGAAATAACCCAATTTTTAAAATGTGCAAAGGACCTAAATAGACATTTCTCCAAAGAAGATATTTAAAAGGCCGACTGGTACATGAAAAGTTGCCCACCATCACTAATCATTAAGGAAATGCAGATCCAAATCACAGTGAGATATCAGCTCATGTATGTTAGAATGGCCATCATCAAAAGGGCAAGTGATAACAAATGCTAGTGAGGCTGTGGAAGGAGCCTTTGTGCACTGCAGGCAGGAATGCAGATTGGTATAGCCACTGTAGAAAATGGTGTGGACTATCTTCAGAAAAAAATTTTAAAAAAAAGAAAGAAAAAGTAAAAATAAAACTACTAAATAATCCAGTAATTCCACTTTGGGAAATATATCCATAGGAAAAGAAAATGCTAACTCAAAAAGATGTTTGCACTTTGATGTTCAGAGCAGCATTATTTACAGTATCAAAAGCTTGAAACAACATTAAAGGATGAATTAATGCAGAAGTTCTGAAATAGGTAAGTAGATAGATATCCAGACCATGGAACATTACTTAGCCATAAAAATGAGGAAACCCAATCATTTGGACAACACAGATGGACCTTGAAGGCATTATGTTAAGTGAAATAAGTCAGAGAAAGACAAATACTATACAACTCATTTATAGGTGGAATCAAAAAAAAAAAAAAATTCCAGACTCCAAACTCATAGAAAAAGAGGTCACACTTGTGGTTGCCACAGGCACAGGGTGGACGGAGGGAGAAATAGAGGAAGTTGGTCAAAACATACAAAACTCCGCTTATAAGATAAATACTAGGAAAGTAATATGGCTAACACTGCCATATATTTGTTACAAGAATAAATCCTACAGATTCTCATTACAAGGTGAAATTTTTCTTTTTTCTTTTGTTTTTATTGTATCTATATGAAAAGATGGATGTTAGCTGAATCTATTGTGTTAATTGTCTTACAGTCTATATGAATCAAATAACCATGCTGTACAACTTAAACTTATACAGCGATGTATATCAATTACTTTTCAATAAAACTGGAAAAACAAAGTTGGTCCTCAGTCTAATCATTTAGATTGTGTACATTGTAAAATGTATAAATTCTTTCAAAAGCAAAGGTGAATATATTCATCAAATATTAACTGCAAAGTCTATAAGACACACAGAGTTTGACCCCTCAGTCTGGAAGACCCCCAAGAGGGGGGCAAGGCAACCCACTCCAGTGTTCTTGCCTGGAGAATCCCATGGACAGAGGAGCCTGGTGGGCTATAGTCCATAGGGTCGCAAAAAGTCAGACATGACTAAAGCGACTTAGCATGCTACACACATATTAATCTCTAACACAAAATAGCCATATTTCTATGATTCCGTGTCTTTTTTTTCTTTTCTTATTTGTTAGTTGGCTGTTTTTCTTGCTACTACTATGGTTCTTTCCTTCAAGAGTTTCTAATATACAATGGACAAAAAAGAAAAAACAAGTTTACAGTGTATAGCTAAAGCATCTCCTATAGTTGACTCTGCTGTTTTAAAAACAAATAAATGTTGTTTTTCTTTTTTAAGAAAGCATCTGTTCCAGCAGTTTTTCATCATGTGTCCCAACTACAAAACACAAGGCAACACGGAGGACAGGAAATGCTCTAAAATTGGAACAAAATAAGTTTTGTCCTGGTTATACTTGCAAGTCCCTTTCGCTTCAATAATTTACTTTTCTTCTCAATTAAGCAGCACAAAATCAATATTTATTCCTCTTTTCTCTGGAGTACACCAGTTTCTAGAGCTACTACAGATATTTTTGAAAGCAAAAAGCCCAGCAAAAAATCACTGGGGAAATTTTGTGTAGAAAACAAAACGTATCAGTGATTTGACGGTGTTAATATATAAGTCTCACCATGAGACTTTTCATACCCATGAGCTTATTTTATAGGGAGTCAGAAAAAAACAAGCAAACAATTATACAAAGAAAGAGAAAATTGCATATGGTAACTCCCAGGAAGGAAAAGCACCAGGGTTAAAATATGTTCACAGAAGTGGGGCATGCCTATTCTGAGGTATTCAAAAAGGAGTTACCTCTGAAAGAGATAAGTGAACAAGTTCTGTTCGGACAATGCATTTGTAAGTCCAATTTGTTCAAGTCCAGCAAATTTAGCCTAGGTAGCCAACCAATACAATCGACTATTATAGTACTGTACTATAATAAGTTTATAATACTATACACAAATAATAGATAAAAAGCAAGCACACACACTGGGATGACCCTGAGAGATGGGATGGGGAGGGAGGTGGGGGGGATTCAGGATGGGGGACACATGTGCACCCATGGCTGATTCATGTCAATGTATGGCAAAAACCACTACAATATTGTAAAGTAATTACCCTCCAATTGAAATAAATTAATTATTTTTTTAAAAAAGCAAGCACACAAAAACTAAAGAAAGCATTTTTAATATTACAGTGCAGTACACTGAAAGATACAGCAGTACAATACAACAGCTGGCACTTCTTAGCAGTACCGGGCTATATGACTGCTACTTTCATGCCTCCTTCCATACATCCTGGGCTTGAAGTAGACACTAGACTGCTGCATTCTGTACCGTGCCCTACAGCAAAGTACACAAAAGCACAACCACTGTACAGGATGCACGCAACTGACAATGTGCGCCAGACACGAGCACTAACTTACCTGATTGGACAGGCAAACACGTGTTCACATCGTTGAAAGCTCTCAACTTGAAGGTTCATATGTAGGAGACTTACTCCTTAGTATTAGATGGGAGAGTGGAAAAATAAGGCCTGTTGTTTTTTATGCTATCACCAACAGATTCTATGAATACGTTGTCCACGTTTCCCTGTATATGTCATAGCGTTGCCGCAGGTGATGAACCTAGGGGTTTAATTTCAGGGTTTAAGGCTAGATTCACTAGATTGTGCCAAATTATTTTCCAAATGGTGTATTCCAATTTAGATTGGAGATAGAAAAATACAAAAGAAGATAATGATGATCTTTTACTTATTCAGCAACTAGCAAATGTGTGACTCAGCCATTGTTAGATGAGGGTTCAACGTACCAAAACATAACATAACATGGTTGTTATCTATGATTCACTTATATTTTCTGACTTGTCCCTGCATTTGACATACTTGCTGTAGAAAAGGAGAGAATACTAGCTGATGGATATTACTTGAATTCATGAGACTGAAGGATAAACTATTGGCATTATAGATTCTAGTACTATTTCTTAAGTAATAAACTGGTTTTTATTTTTGAAAGACATACTGGCTCTATGAGATAATCATTTCAGCCTTGTCCCAGCTAGATTTCCTGCTTTTTCAAAATTTTGTTCCAGATATTTCACTTTCCATCCTATTATTCTATTTATTGACATTCAAGAAAACTGAGAATTTCATCATGTTAGAACAGGAAGAAATTCAAAAATTGTTTAATTCCTACACTTCAGGAAAAGCAGCTGTGACATAGAAGTTAAGAGTTTAGATTCTAAGCTAGACCACCTGGGTTCAATTTTTCCCTAAAAGTTGTATGATTTAGAAAGTTACTTAACTCTCCATGTCTCAGGGTTCTCAAATTGCAATGACAATATTATTATGACTTCATGTAGCTATGATTTCAGTGTTTATGCGTATGACACTCTGAATTGTGCCTGGGACATAATAAATGTTCAACAAAGCTGCCACTTTGTTATTAAATTTTATTTGCATAGAAGAAATACATGAAATTCCAAATCACTGTCAATTTTCCCTCTTCATGTAGCCAGCCCCTTGAGCATAGACTAAGGACCAGACTCTTTTCTTGCTTATTTAATATTCTTTCCAGATGTTTGATTTGTATTTTCTCATCTACCAGATTTCCCTGGTGGTTCAAACAGTAAAGAATCTATCTGCAGTGCAGGAGACCTCGGTTTGATCACTGAGTTGGGAAAATCCCCTGGAGAAGGGAATGGTTACCCGCTCCAGTATTCTCGCCTGGAGCATCCCATTGACAGAGGAGCCTGGGCTACAGTCCATGGGGTCACAAAGAGTCAGACACAACTGAATGACTAACACTTTTACTTTCAAAACTTTCTCAACCCAAGATATATATGTGTGTATGTATATATATACACACACACATAGAAAATGCATATCTTGTGCTACAATAGTTCATTCATTTATGAGTTGTTTATTCATCTTCATCTATGTGCCGGGAAGAAAAGAGAAATGGTAGTATATAAAAAACGATAAACTGTACTAGTGATTTCGGAGAAGGCAATGGCAACCCACTTCAGTACTCTTGCCTGGAAAATCCCATGGATGGAGGAGCCTGGTAGGCCGCAGTCCATGGGGTCGCACAGAGTTGGACACGACTGAGCGACTTCACTTTCACTTTCCACTTTCATGCATTGGAGAAGGAAATGGCAACCCACTCCAATGTTCTTGCCTGGAGAATCCCAGGGACAGGGGAGCCTGGTGGGCTGCCGGCTATGGTGTCACACAGAATCAGACATGACTGAAGTGACTTAGCAGCATACTAGTGATGCTTTATAATATAATGGATGAACTGATGCTACAGTTTCTCTTATATATGTTCCCTTCTGAAGAATAAAACATCTACCACAAAACCTTCCAGAATGGAGTCAGGGGAGTGTACTGCACCCTAGACACAGAGCAAGTCAGTTTTCAAAACATGCCAGGGGGGTGGAGACAATGGATCTGGAAAACAATGTAAAAAAGAGAGAGAGAGAGAGAGAGAAATAAAGAAAAAAGTTTGAAAAGACTTTAAGATTCCCAACTTATCCAACTTCGAATGGATTGCATACCAGTCAGGAGATGAACGGGCACCCTGGGCAGCCCTAGTGATAAAGAACCCACCTGCCAATGCAGGAGGCATAAGAGAGATGGGTCAAACCCTTGGTGAGGAAGATCCTCTGGAGGAGGGCATGGCAACCCACTCCAGTATTCTTGCCTGGAGAACACAATGGACAGAGGAGCCTGGCGGTCTACAGTTCATAGGGTCACAAAGAGTTAGAAATGACTGAGTGACTTAGCACGCATGCAGGAGATGAAAGTATATAAATATTTTGAACCATTATGACCATCTATGAACAAATTAAGAGAAAGTTTGGCAATGCAAAATGTACATGAATGCTTGCTCAGATCCTGTAGGGTATAAGAATGGCTACAAATCTATCACATTATTACATCATAGAAAGGGGCATATATTTTCAGTAAGATTACTATACTTCAACAATAATCATTTTCTGTTTATAAAAGTTTAAAATCCAATCCATGAGGGTGCATTTAAGAGTATGTATAAATTGCTAACCTGAGGGACATAGCAGAATTTCAAAGGCTTGATTGCAAAGTGCATGATTGGTGACAGAAGAGGGTTGCTTGCAAAGACTACAATTTGGATTAGTCTGAAGTGTTGAAACAAATTTTTTATATCCCTTTTATTTAAATGGCATAGACGTTAAAAGTAGTTAAAACTAAGAGGCAACAACATTAATCTTCTACCAGCTTTAATGTAGCAAGACACTTTCTGTTCCGTAAAGAAAATTTCATTTAAGATTATTTTTAAGAGGATTTTTATTAGGAAAGTATGATAAAAAGCAAAACTCCATTACTACCTCATTATAAAAGGTCTTGCTGTTTTACAAACACAGTTGTAGTTCAGGAGAAGTCACGTCCTAAGTGTGTATTCACAGATGGCAAACTGGCTAACCTCATGGCAAACGGTCATGGTACACATGTTGGGAAAGATGACAATCTTGAGCTCTTTAGAAGAGTATTGTGTGCTCATGGAGCTTGGAATTCAGAGAGAAGTGTACCTAGGATTTAATACTGGCTCTGCATTGGAGAAGGAAATGGCAACCCACTCCAGTGTTCTTGCCTGGAGAATCCCAGGGATGCGGAAGCCTGGTGGGTTGCCGTCTATGGGGTCACACAGAGTCGGACACGACTGAAGCGACTTAGCAGCAGCTTCTACTATCTGCTACCTTTGGCTTCCCTTTGTAGCTCAGTCTGTAAAAAATCTGCCTGCAATACAGGAGACCTGGGTTCGATTTCTGGGTTGGGAAGTTCCCTTAGAGAAGGAAATGGCAACCCATTCTACTATTCTTGCCTGGAGACCATGGACAGAGGAACCTGAGGGCTATAGTCCATGAGGTAGCAAGAATCTGACACGACTTAGCAACTAAACCACCACCACCACCTTTGACAATTAAATTGTTTTTTTGTTCACAAAGACGAGAAAAAGAATAGCCACTTCCCAACATTGTTTGAAGGATGAAATGTCTGTAAAGCCCCTTACAAAAATCTTGCATCTACGACAAGGAATAGATGTTAAGTATTAGCAATAGTATATTATTATTACCTTTATTATAACAACAATATAATTCACACCTTCAAATCATGTACAGTACTTAGAGAATACATGTGCCTAGGCAGAGCAATTTTTTTTACCTGCTATTTGAATATGATACTTCAAAGACGAAATTTACATCCATTTCTCCTGTTGAAACCTAAGAAATGTACCAGTGGATGTTCCAGCCATCTTTCATCATGTCTCTTTCTCTGAGAACTCTAACATGTAATACAATTTGGTTTCTTTGTCAGTAGTCTGACTTTTTTTAAGATTTTTTTTTAATGTGGACTATTTTTTTAAAAATATCTATTGAATTTGTTACATGATTGTTTTTATTTTACATTTTGACTTTTGGGCAGCAAAGCATATAGGATCTTAGCTCCCCAACCAGGAATTGAACCTGCACACCCTACATTGGAAGGCAAATTCCTAACCACTGGACGACCGAGGAAGTTTCTCTAACAAATTTTTAATGTCTCATTTTGTCTTTAACATGTTATAGCTTTACCATTATGTGACTCGGTATGAATTTTTAATTTATTTTGCTCCACATTAAAAGCCCACTTCTGCTCAAGAAAATCAAGTCATTTTCCCCATCCCCCCCCCAAAAAAAAAATAGAGTTTCATCTCTTGAGTGCAGTCTCTGTTAAAGTTTCTCCATTTTTTTCCTTCTGAAATTCCCAATGGATATGAGGGAACGCAGTGCATCTCCTCTTGGTTTCCCTTTAACATTTTAGGTTTCACATTTTCCAGCTGTTTATTATGACCAATCAAAATAGCATATTCAAAAGCAGAGACATTACTTTGCCCACAAGGTCCGTCTCGTCAAGGCTATGGTGCTTCCAGTGGTCATGTATGGATGTGAGAGTTGGACTGTGAAGAAAGCTGAGCGCCAAAGCATAAAAGAACTGTGATTAGAGACGACTCTTGAGAGTCCCTTGGACTGCAAGGAGTTCCAACCAATCTATCCTAAAGGAGATAAGTCCTGGGTGTTCATTGGAAGGACTGATGCTAAAGCTGAAACTCTAATAGTTTGGCCACCTCATGTGAAAATTTGACTCATTGGAAAAGACCATGATGCTGGGAAGGATTGGGGGCAGGAGGAGAAGGGGGCGACAGAGAATGAGATGGCTGGATGGCATCACCAACTCGATGGACATGAGTTTGAGTAAACTCCGGGAGTTGGTAATGGACAGGAAGGCCTGATGTGCTGCGATTCATGGGGTTGCAAAGAGTCAGACACGACTGAGCGACTGAAATGAACTGAACTGAACTGAACATGCTGATACCACACAGGCTTGGCCAGTTCTCTATTTTCTTGGGTGGAATCTTCTGTCCTATCTGCTGTGTCAGGCCATGTGGTCCAAAGTCCAAAGACAGTCCCGTGGGAGGCTAGCTGCCATGCCATGTGAATGATGACCCGGGAGATGCCTGGGAGAAGAGATGTTGTGCAGCATGGAAGGAGAGGTTGTATTGGCAGCGGTCCTCCAGCCCCTCAACCTGGATCAGGGATAAATACCATCCACCTTAGACTCATCCCGAGTCTCCAACGCTCAAAATGTGAACAAAAGAAAATGGTTGTTTTGCAGCAGTAACTTGGATGTGTGTGCGCATGCTAGTAACTTAGATGAGGAATCTGTTTTGACTTAGATGTCAATGAAATAGCTGCACCTTCTCTCATCACTTCATCCACTTTCATATGATTTGAGAACTTCCTTTGAAGGGGTCTATGATTTCTCATTGTTGTTTGACTGATGTCTTTCCTTCATGTTAAGTTGTTTCTGTAGTTTTTTGGTTTTGAGTTCATTTCCAGTAGAGGATAACTTGATTGATTAATTGATTCTTTGGCATATTCATGTCCATGACTTAAAACTCAACATTCAAAAAAACTAAGATCATGACATATAGTTTCATCATTTCCTGGGAAATAGAAGTGGGAAAAGTGGAAACAGTGACAGATTTTACTTTCTTGGGCTCCAAAATCACTGCAGATGGTGACTGCAGCTGTGAAATTAAAAGGTGCTTACTCCTTGGAAGAAAAGTTATGACCAACCTAGATAGCATATCAAAAAGCAAAGACATCACTTTGCCAAAAAAGTCCATATTTGTAAACTCTGTCTCCCACAGTGAGAACTCTGGCTTCCAAACATTTATATAGTTACTCACATACTTGAATCTACTCTACAGATAATGTTGTTTAGAATTTCTTCTTTTTTTAATTTTATTGGAGTATAGTTGATTTACAATGTTATGTTAGTTTCAGGTGTACAGCAAAGGTATTCAGTTATACAGACACACACATTCATTCTTTCAAATTCAAAAGAATTTCTACCTCTATGACATTAATAACAAAAGCTTACTAAATAAATTTCAAAATTTTCTATTTTTTCTTTCTGTCTTCAGAATACATTCCTCCAAGAGTATATATGACTGAAGGTACAGACTGTTGAAATTTAGTTTTTTATTTCTTTTTTGACATGTTGTTGCCAATATATGGAGAAGGAAATGGCAACCCACCCCAGTATTTTTGCCTGGAGAATCCTATGGACAGAGGAGCTTTGCAGGCTACAGTCCATGAGATCGCATGAGTTGGACATGACTTTGTAACTAAACCACCACCAACATTGCCAACATAATATTCAGATTTAAGAGTTTTTTCATATACTTGTTGATACCAATGCATATGTATTTATTTTAATTTGTTTGTTTTTAGATTCCTAAGCCTATCTCTTTTGTTTTACTGAGGGGTAATTTACATGCCACAACATTCCCTTATTTTATATATAAAACTCAATAATTTTGTTGAATTACAGAATTATGCAATGATCACAATATAACATAAAACATTTCCATCATTCCAAAATGAAATCTCATGCCATCTGTATCCACCTTAATTTCCACTGCCAGTTCCAGGCAGCAAAATGTTTTCTGTCTCTGATCTTATTCTGAATTGGAACAAAGGTCAACTCTTAAAAGAAAAAAAAACTAAATTAATTAAATATTGACATTTTAAAATTAATGACATAAAATTCAACAACAAAGAATATCAGTTATAAACACAATTGTAAATCATTAAAAAATATCATATGGTGAAATGTGCTTTATCAATAATGCACTAAATAACAATATGTAGTATTGGTTCTAATAACAACTACAGTTTTAAAGTAATGGTGACTATTAGTGATAATTTTAGTATCTGCAACAAGTATGACACAAAAGAAAGTTGATTTCTATTGGTGATAAAGACTCATTGTTCTTATGGCTTTATACTTAGATTAGTAAATGAAGCAAATGTCAAAATTCAGAAAATAAAATGTGTCTTCTATTCATATTTAATATTCCATGGTAGCTCAGTGGTAAAGAATCCACCTGCAATGAAGGAGACATGGGTTCAATCTCTGGACTGGGAAGATCCCCTGGAGAAGGAAATGGCAACCCACTCCAGTATTCTTGCCTGGGAAATCCCATGGACAGAGGAGGCTGGTGGGCTACAGTCCATGGGGCTGCAAAGTGTAGGACATGACTGAGCACTCACACACACCACACCCTATGAATGATTAGACTTTTAAAAGAAACCAGTGCAATTTATGGGCCAATCCCTTTGGGATTTCTATGAATGTAGCCCTACTTATGACACAACTTTATTAAATTGACATTATTTGAAAAAAAATCAGCAAAATAATCTTACAGGAAAAAATATTCTCACTGAAAGCCATCTATGAGACTTTCCATCTTCAGGTTAGAAAATTTGTTTAGTCAAAAAGAGAGTCAACAAAAACTATTTTAGAAGGAGAACTTGGGCCTGACATCAGATATTCCTATGCTACCAGCTGCAAAGAATTTTGCTCCATCCTCTGTTTTCACAGGAGGGTGTCGATTCCATCTTAGTTTTTTTAAATGTGTTTAGTACTTAACAAGTGCCATGAAACATTATCATAAGTAATCATATAACTGCTGGGCATACACACCAAGGAAACCAGAATTGAAAGAGACACGCATGTAAATTATCACATGTGAAACGAATTGCCAGTCCAGATTCGATGTATTATACAGGGTGCTCGGGGCTGGTGCACTGGGATGATCCAGAGGGATGGGATGGGGAGGGAGGTGGGAGGTGGGAGGTGGGAGGTGGGAGGTGGGTTCAGGATGGGGAACACATGTATATCCATGGCGGATTCATGTCAATGTATGGCAAAACCAATACAATATTGTAAAGTAAAAAAATAACTAAATAAATAAAATGCTGAGATTAAAAAAATAAATAAATAACTGATTGCCATTCTGTATCCTCTATAAGTTTGCTTAATCAAAACAAATGTGTTTAGTACTTAACAACCACCATGAAACATTATCATAAGCAACCGTATAACTGGTTGCCATTCTGTATCCTCTATAAGTTTGTTAATAAAAACATGCTGATATGAAAAGCAAGATTAATAAAGATCTGACCTTCAGTTGATTTTAGATCATGTGTTGCATATATAGAAAAATAATTTTCATGTTTTCTTCCATCTTTTTAAATTTTCTGAAAAAAAAATATATATAGCTGGTCATATCTCTTCCCCATTTACTCAAAATGATTTATTAGTGTAATTAACCATATTTTAATACTAATTCAGTATTACCTAGAGCTTTTTATTGCCTAAATTTATAAACACACTGATAGTGGTATTGAACATTTGTCTTTTGGGTTAAGGCATAATTAACATGGTGTTAATTTCTAAAATTCCTACCCTACATTGTAACAGGATAAGGAGAGAAAGAAAAAATATACTTCGCAGATCGTCCTTGATATCTTAAAGAAAGTATACCTGAAAGGAAACATTATATCACCATCAAGATATAAACTGATCATAAATATAGCTAAAGTTACCAACAAAATAAAGCTATAAATAAAAAAACATAATATTATTCTCTACCTGCTTCAAGTACCAACTCAGATAAAAAAGAAAAAAAATTTAAATAATGTCATACTGTCTTCAATTTCCTTATCACTTAACTGGTTTATCATACGGTAAACCAATTATCTCTCATACATTTAAGCCCCCATAGAATCTAAGGTCAAATCAAGAGCTTCTCACATTCAAATCAAAGAATACACTTTTTTCAAAACAAAGCAAAAATGTCTATATGAAAAGTTAAAAATTCTCATATTCTATGATCACATTCCTCAGCCCCTTCCAGTTGAAAAATATCAGGGTAGTTAAATTGAATTATCTTTTCATATATTCTCTACTGTTAAGTACTAATAATTAAAAATCCATTAATAACGTCAATTTTTTATTTACCCAGTAGAGGGCAGTGCTACATATGGAAACCAATGTATAACTAGGTTCCTCCAGAGTGAGTGACTGGATGACCCCATTAATTCCCATGCCCAGATTTCCTTAATTTGGCTTCTGAAAGCAGAGCATCAAATCCAAAGGAAATAAGTGGCAATAGAGATGTAGAGAAATAAAATATGCACACAGCTTAGCAATAACTACAGAGTTGGGCAGCATTGATAACACCTGTCTTCCTGTTTAATATGAGTTACAGTGTTTTCCAATAATGGGTCAAAGAGTTACGTACATGAGAGTGATAAACTAGACAGGGTTGCATAATTAATATTCTAGAGCATTTGAAAATATATAAATTATCTTTTATTTTCCTGTTGCCGGCTAGAATTAAGATAGCAAATATCACTGGAGACCAGTGTTCCGGATGACATCATAGCTTGATATGGTGTAAATTCTAGCTATTGATGTTTGTCTCCATGTGGATATGATCAGTCAGTGATTCGTCTTTTTGAATCAAAAATGCTAACTCATGATCCAGTTTTACTTCATCTTATGATGACATCAATATCCTAGCTCCAAGAAAATTGAAGTAGTATTTCTTAATAAACCTTGTTTTCAAAAATACTGAAATAATAACAAAGCAGCTTTTTTCAGCATTTGAACACTTTATTATTCTTTTATTTTTTATGGGAGGATAGTTGATTTACAATGCTCTGTTAGTTTCAGGTGCATGACAATGTGATTTAGCTAGGCACATACAGGTACCTATTTTTGAGCATCTTAATTTAAAAAACTAGGAACTATTATATGTGCTTAATCCTTAGGGGAAAATAACATCTACTCTTTTCTACTATATATAGTTTCATTTGTTTTTGCTCTATATACATATCAAATCAGCTCCTAAAAAATTGTGATGCTAGTAGATCACTTTACAGCTTTGATACGTACCATCTTGGGTAGAATTTTTACTTTCAAACATCTCCACAATATGTTTTCATTTGAATCTTTTCTTTAGTACTTATTTGATTTTTTATTTGTAAACGTAAATACATTTATTGAAAATGACCTAATTCTGTATGTTTAGAATTGAGACTGCCCTCTTTTCAGATTTCAGTTTTAGCAAGCAAGAATTGTTTCTTCTGTATTTTGTAAAGTGCTTAGAGATAAATATTAGGTGGTGATGATGATGAAGCTTCTATGGGATTTCTCCTTTAGCCCATCATTTAAATCTTGACTAGAGGAATGTCTGGGAGAAAAAAAAAAAAGATTTAAATAAGGAAGACTTAAACACTTCCAGCTAGTCTATGTGGCAGCAATTAAATCAACAGTGCCATATGCTGACTCTCCTATTAAAGCACTCTGCAGGGGAGAAGAAATTGGTGATTTGACAGAAAATTACTGTTCAAAATAATTACTTTTAAAAAAGACACTGTCTACAGAAATCTCCAGGAAACAACTATAAGTCATTCCTTATTTGATCATTTGACCTGAAAAATATGGACCCAAATTATTCTGCTATCATAAAAAAGTCATTGATATAAGCTATTGAATGAGGAGAAAATAAACTAATATGAAAACTATTGCATGACTCACAGTGAAATGCTCCTAGTTTAGTTCTAGCCTCTGCCATTTACTTAACTATGTTAACCTCCATTCTCTTATCAGTTAATTGGTAGTAACATTAAATTCCTTGAAATGTTGATGCTAGCCTTACAGGGAGATGTATACAGGGCACCTATTCTCATGGCCAGGCTGTTTGTTGCTTAGCAAATCCTGATGACTCTCATTACTTCTGCAAATGACATTTTATTTGATGTCAGGCAAATGATTGACTTTTTGAATCTTTCCTTCATATCTCAAATTGGAATTATAATGCCCACCAGCCTTACCATGGAGTATTGTTAATTTGAAATGAGATAATAATTGTGCAAGTGTGAAAATACTTTGCAAATGATAGAGTACAGAATAAATATTAGGATATAGAATTAATTGGGAATACATACAAGAATTTAAACTCGCATAAGAGAAGCTCTTTTGCATACATCATCTTCTGGGAAATTGTTAGAAAGATCACTTGGAATGAAAGGTTACATTGGCTTGTGGAGAGAAGTTCATTATTTATAGCACCATTATAATTTTTGTTTGTTTTGTGGAAATCATGTTTACATGATTCAGTGTTTTGCCTGAATACTGATGGATTGATTTGGTGGGTTGAAGGTAACAGTTTTCACTATATGTATGAAGTACAAGACTCCCAAAATACATTTACATTTATCCTCCTAAAATAAGCTTCATAATAGGTGAGTTTCATATTTTCACTCAAGAAAATTTTGTTACTGCAAATTTACTGATAAGAAAAGCAGGGTCAGTATTACAAGGATGTATATTTAGAATTACTGTATGTATCTGTTACTTTGGAATTTCTTAAGAAGCAAAGGATATGAGTGCCTTAAACCTATAGTCTCTGAACAAAGTAGTACAAATGTGGAAAGGCGATCTTACATCCCTCTTTCATAGGAAAAGCACCATCGAGAACTAAATCCTTCTTGAGGACTTTTTTAGAAAAAGTGTCGAATAGCCTTTAACTCTTTCAATATCTCATCCCCTAGATAACCATGGCTTCTCTGCGTCCTCTGAGTGTCTATTCATATCTGCCTTCCTCATAGGATAGGAAAAGACTATTTCTACACTTAAGCAACAGATGATACCACCCTAATGGCAGAAAGCAAAGAGGAGTGAAGAGCCTCTTGATGAAAATGAAAGAAGAGAGTGAAAACAGCTGGCTTGAGACTCAACATTCAAAAAACTAAGGTCACAGTATTCAGTCTCATCACTTCACAGAAAATAGATGGGGGAAAAATGAAAACGGTGGCAAATTTTGTTTGGGGGGCTCCAAAATCATCGCAGATGGTGACTACAGCCATGAAATTAAAAGATGCTTGCTCCTTGGAAGAAAAGTTATAACAAAGATTGAAGCCAGGTGTCCCACATTGCAGGTGGATTCTTTATCAGCTGAGCCTCAAGGGAAGCCCAACAATACTGGAATGGGTAGCCTATCCCTTCTCCAGCAGATCTTCCCAACCCAGGAGTCAAACTAGGGTCTCCTGAATTGCAGGCAGATTCTCTACCAACTGAGCTATCAAGCAGAACCTAGACAAAACCTCTTTAGAACCTAGACAGTGTAAAAGCAGAGACATGAATTTGCCAACAGAGGTCCATATAGTCAAAGCTATGATTTTTCCAGTTGTCAGAACAGATGTGAGAGTTGGACCATAAAGAAGGCTGAGAGTCTGAAGAACTGATGCTCTTGAACTATGGTTCTGCAGGGGCTCATGAAGAGTCCCTTTGGACATCAAGGAGATCAAACTATTCAATCCTAGTGGAAATCAACCCTAAATATTCATTGGAAGGGCTGATGCTGAAGTTGAAGTTCCAACAATTTGGCCACCTGATGTGAAGAATTGACTCATTGGCAAAGACTCTGATGCTGCAAAAGATTGAGGGCAGGAGGAGAAGGGGACGACAGAGGATGAGATGGTTAGATGGCATCACCAACTCAATGGACATGAGTTTGAGCAAGCTCTGGGGGATGGTGAAGGACAGGGCAGCCTGGCGTGCTGCAGTCCGTGGGGTCACAAAAAGTCAGACATGACTTAGTGACTGAACAGCAACACTTAAACACTATTAGTAATTATGAGGATATTGGTAAGACATGACTTATCTAATTTATCTACTTATTCAATCTAGGATTCCTTAATCTTCTAAACACACACACACACACTAATAATCACTATCAAATTTATATAGGCAATGAATAGTTAATGAATAGATAAGTAGATAGATGATAGACACATAAACAGATGGGTAAATAGATAGATGATAGATTGATAGATTTGAAACTTGTGGAACTGCCAAACCAAAAACTTTATACGTGCCAGTGACTTATTCAACTGATGGTCCATATTTATAAGAATGAGTGGGGAATGGAAGAGAGACATTGCCCACCCTGATGAGAAAATGCCCCAGCCAAGGGTAACACTGGAGATTTGCTTGCACTGTTCTCTCCATAAACATGAGAATGGGTATTAGATCACACAGTAAATCCAGCTGCCTAATATATCACTCAGAGCATCATACTTTAATACATACATATCTTATAGTTTTTCCTTTTCTACACCTAACCACCATGCTGCTTCCAATCATAGGCCTGCTTTCTCAACTGGTTGGTAATGAAATCTCCCTGTATCAAAGTTAGGCTCTCATCAGATGGGCTATCATAGCGCTGAGACCCTTCCCTTGGGAGTACCTCTCTACAAACAGGGATTTTATGATAAGGTCTTTGAATGTGTCTTTCCCACTAGAATAGAAGCCACAGAGAAGCAGAACTGATGTCTGTTTTCTCATTACTGAGCCTAAAGACCCTTGCACAGCGCAGGCTCATAGCAGGTGCCTGGTAAATATTGTTGAATCAATAAAGCTGAGAAGAATGAATATGTTAATCAGAGAAGTAGGAATTCACTTTTGCAAGTTTCAGATTACAGTGTCTCATTTTAAAACGCAAAAGGTATGGGGCTGTTTTATGGCTGGTTAAGTTGAAAAGAGGTAGATAAGCCGAGAAACAATGAGTGAGATTCATGAAAGCATCTAGTTGATGCTGTGTGTAAAAACATCAAATCTGGAGAGTCAAAAGAGTAAGGCAACAGTCTGGGGGAAATGATGCGGAAAAAAATAAAAGCGCATCCCGTGGAGAATTTTCTAAACAGTGTTGGAAACAGTAAGTACGTGGAAAGTTGCTCAATGGAACTTAGGAGTTTCAGGTGGGAGGAGGGGGTAGCAGAGAATTATGATGATGATGAAAGATCATTTGCTAGAAGAGTCTTGCTGTTGTGAAATTATGCACATTTTCTCATACAGCTAGTTAGGTGCTCGTTGAGTTATACTAATGTTTATTTAACCAACTTAACGTAGTATCATGATAATATCTGAATAGAGAGCAAGAAACATCATAGAAAGTGATCCATGAAGAGTCAACTAATTCAACTCCTTCAATAACAAAACTCAGAGGCAGAGAGCTCACTGTTCAGTTTCAGATAACCAAGAACTTTAAGGATGTAAGTTGGACTGGTCAACGTCTTCTGCACCAAATTTTATACCAAATATGACAAAGGCTTATTAGAATCTGTTCTGTATTTTCTCAGTATATTTTAAAGGGATAAGAAGGATAAGGCCTTGTTCTACAAAATCTGCTTTTGCTAATTAAATTGTAATTAGTTAAAACCATGTAATTTGACTTAATTTTAATGATATGCCTTTATTTTTCAGAAGCAGAGAGTGTTCTATAGTCCTGCTTGCATTTTTCCTTTTGCTAGCTATCCAAGTACAGTTCTGTGCAAGTTATGTATCATAAAAGCTAAAAATAATGTCTGGGTATTTGTTTCAGAATAGAAGGAATTCTAGACTAATGTGATAAATGGCATTCCCCCAACTGCACCCATAATGATTCCATTTTGGTTATAAGGTTAGCTCCAAGACTAGATAGCATCGAAAATGTCTAGTTTAGTGTACTGAATAGACATTCAGAATTTCAGAGATGGGAATACATTTGCTTCTATGTGCTTTATTCCATACATATAATGGTGAATTCTGACTAAATTATTTTTTTATTTTAATTTACTTGAGCAACATTTGAATGGTCAATATTCAGGTGAAAAGTATTAAAATAGAAGCCACAGAGAAAAGAAAAAAATATATATATGACATACATATATGTGTCCCAATGCCCAAGTCACTTTATAGTCTAGTCAGGAGAATACCATGGTATAGTTTTTTCTCTTTTCAAAAATTCATTTATATCCCCTTGAAACTCACATAGATATTGTTGTTATGCCAAGAATAGAAAATCGTTATTACTTAGAGAACTAAGAATTTGATAATATTATAATTGCACTATTAATGGTCAGAATTAAATTATTTTCTTTCATTATATTCCTTTTGAGTACAATCAGGTCTTCAGTTAGAACCACAGAAATCATTTCTAAATGGTAAGGATTGGATTCTAAAAAATATCAAAAAGAGAGAAAAAAAAAGAATTCCTAAATTCCTTTCTCTGATCCATCCTTTTAAACATTTTTTTAAATATGTTTTTCTTATAGTTACAAATAAATCTTTCCAGCCAACCCAGAACTGATTCATCAGCAGCAGAGGAACAGGCATCATGGCAACCCTAAAATGAACAGACTATCCTATGTTCAAAACTGTGACCAAGAAATGGTTACTGTACTTGTTTGCATCAATTCCATGGTGGTTCAGTGGTAAGGAATCTGCCTGCCAATGCAGGAGACACAGGTTCGATCCCTGGGTCAGGAAGATCCTAGAGAAGGAAATGGCAACCCACTCCAGTATTCTTGCCTGGAGAATCCCAGGGGCAGAGGAGCCTAGAAGGGATGGGGCAATAGCCCATTGGGTTGCAAAAGAGTCTGACACGACTTAGTGACTAAACAACAACAGTGAGAAATGGTGTTGCGTAATCACTGGCAATGAGGAAAAGCTCTATAATCACTTGCTAGTTGTGACAGAGGCTTTGTCTAAAAGGAAGAATATTTTACTTTTGGCTAGAGAGGGATTGGCAAGAACTCGGCTCTGAACAAGCAGCCCCATGGATACTCATTAATTTTAATTGAATGAATTGAATGTCCAGTCTAGATACAATTTTTCAAACCCAATTAATAAGGCACTTAAGGTATTGACAAAAGTCACTGCAAGGCTTCTAGCTACAATTTAGCGAATTTGAAAGGTGGGCAAGATGCCTAGAAATTATAAAAGAGTCATTGCGGTAATTCTAGTTGAAAGAGGGCTGGGGAATAATGTTGTATGAACTAGAAAGCTCAACTTATTTATATACTTGTGCACAAGAAATTTGAATTTAAAATGTCAGTTCTAAAACACCTGGATGAGAGCAGAGTCCTAGGGAACAAACAACACTGCCTAAGAAAGAAAAAGATACGTCAGATTCCTTCTCTTTCTCACTGTGCTCAGGAGCCAAAATTAACATCTTGTGCTGGGAAAACCTTTTATCTCTTCAAATATTATCTGACTTGTTAAGGATATTCACATTTTTTTTTCTTCCATTGGCAAAATGCTTAATATTTTCTCATCTAAACTGGCCCATTAGTTATGCTTAACCATCCCTCTCCAGGATAAATTTTACTGAAAGATTGATTTCTACATTCCGGTATGCATTTTTAAAACTGGCATTACAATCAATGCCAACGTCATGTGTCACGCTTTCTAAAATAAATATACTCACATCTAGTTACTGGTTCAGTTTGATCTTCACAAATGTCTTGCATGCAGGGCCGCGTTGGTTTTGCTAAGCCAGTTGTAACTAAGAGAGGGTTCTCGGGGCTCTGATAGTGGAGCTGAGAAGAAGCTGGCAACAGGCTGGGGGAGGAGGAGGAGCAGAGCTGTGGCTGCTGTTCTGGAAGGTTCTGGAAATCCTGTGGTGGGGGATAGTGATCCAGAGTTGGTAATGAGGCTCTGATGGAAGAGAAGCCTGAATGAAAGAAAGAATGGATGCAGGAGGAGGGGGGTTGATGCACTGTGTTAGGATCAATAGACAACAAAAAGCAGTAAGGGCTAAACAAGCCCAGCTCTGGAGAGGGCAGTGGGTCAGGGTGTCTGGTGTGGAATAGGTCCACGTGGGACTCAGGTGGAGAGGGGGTGTGGGACCAAGGCTGCAAATCATGTGAGGATGCAGAAGAACCATTTCATTTTGCCTAGGCTTCAGGCTTTAGGAATAGAGTTAATGGTTTCAGTTAAGTTCAGTACAGTCACTCGGTTCAGTTCAGTTCAGTTCAGTCCAGTCGCTCAGTCGTGTCTATTCTTTGCGACCCCTTGAACCACAGCATGCAAGGCTTCCCTGTCCATCACCAACTCCCGGAGTCCAACTAAACCCACGTCCATCAAGTTGATGATGCCATCCAACCATCTCATCCTCTGTCATCCCCTTCTCCTCCTGCCCTCAATCTTTCCCAGGATCAGGGTCTTTTCCAATGAGTCAGCTCTTCACATCAGATGGCCAAAGTACTGGAGTTTCAGCTTCAACATTGTCCTTCCAATGAACACCCAGTACTGATTTCCTTTAGGATGGACTGGTTGGATCTCCTTGCAGTCCAAGGGACTCTCAAGAGTCTTCTCCAACACCACAGTTCAAAAGCATCAATTCTTCTGTGCTCAGCTTTCTTTATAGTCCAACTCTCACATCCATACATGACCACTGGAAAAACCATAGCCTTGACTAGACAGACCTTTGTTGACAAAGTGATGTCTCTGCTTTTTAATATGCTGTCTAGGCTGGTCATAACTTTCCTTCCAAGGAGTAAGCATCTTTTAATTTCATGGCTGCAATCACCATCTGCTGTGATTTTGGAGCCCAAAAAAACAAAGTCAGCCACTGTTTCCATTGTTTCCCATTCTATCTGCCATGAAGTGATGGGACCAAATGCCATGATCTTAGTTTTCTGAATGTTGAGCTTTAAGCCAACTTTTTCACTCTCTTCTTTCACTTTCATCAAGAGGCTCTTAGTCACTCAGTCGTGTCCAACTCTTTGTGACCCCATGGACTGCAGCAAGCCAGGCTTCCTGTCCATCACCAACTCCCGTAGCATGCTCAAACTCATGTCACGGAGTCGGTGATGCCACCCAACCATCTCATCTCCTTCTTCTTCCGCCTTCAATCTTTCCCAGTTAATGCTTTATGAATGCTCAGAGTGCAGACAGAAACTGAGTCCAGGGGAATGCAAATATTAATTTTTAACTTATAGAATTATATAATTTATATTGAGAGAGAGAGACCCTGCTGTGTATGTGGTAATGTGTTCAGTTCAGTTCAGTCACTCAGTCATGTCTGACTCTTTGCGACCCCATGAATTGCTAACGCCAGGCCTCCCTGTCCATCACCAACTCCTGGAGTTCACCCAAACTCATGTCCATTGAGTTGGTGATGCCATCCAACCATCTCATCCTCTGTTGTCCCCTTCTCCTCCTGCCCTCAATCTTTCTCAGCATCAGGGTCTTTTCCAATGAGTCAGCTCTTCGCATCAGATGGCCAAAGTATTGGAGTTTCAGCTTTAGCATCATTCCTTCCAAAGAACACCCAGGACTGATCTCCTTTAGGATGGACTGGTTGGATCTCCTTGCAGTCCAAGGGACTCTCAAGAGTCTTCTCCAACACCACAGTTCAAAAGCATCAGTTCTTCGGCACTCAGCTTTCTTCACAGTCCAACTGTCACATCCATGTATGACCACTGGAAAAACCACAGCCTTGACTAGATGGACCTTTGTTGGCAAAGTAATGGCTCTGCTTTTCAATATGCTATCTAGGTTGGTCATAACTTTCCTTCCAAGGAGTAAGTGTCTTTTAATTTCATGGCTGCAGTCACCATCTGCAGTGATTTTGGAGCCCCCAAAAATAAAGTCTGCCACTGTTTCCACTGTTTCCCCATCTATCTGCCATGAAGTGATGGGACCAGATGCCATGATCTTAGTTTTCTGAATGGTAAGCTTTAAGCCAACTTTTTCACTCTCCTCTTTCACTTTCATCAAGAGGCTTTTTAGTTCCTCTTCACTTTCTGCCATAAGGGTGATGTCATCTGAATATCTGGCTATTAATGTTTCTCCCCGCAATCTGATTCCAGCTTGTGCTTCTTCCAGCCCAGCGTTTCTCATGATGTACTCTGCATATAAGTTAAATAATCAGGGTGACAATATACAGCCTTGACGTACTCCTTTTCCTATTTGGAACCAGTCTGTTGTTCCATGTCCAGTTCTAACTGTTGCTTCCTGACCTGCATATAGGTTTCTCAAGAGGCAGGTCAGGTGGTCTGGTATTCCCATCTCTTTCAGAATATTCCACAGTTTAGTGTAGATTCTGACAATTTTATTTTGTTTATTATTTTTATGTGTATGTGTTCAGTCAGGCATGTCAACTCTTTGCAACCCCATAGACTGTAGCCTGCCAGGGTCCTCTTTCCGTGAGATTCTCCAGGCAAGAATACTGGAGTGGGTTGCCATTTCTTCCTCCAGCAGATATTCCCCAGGCAGGGAGGGAGCCCATGTCTTTTGTGTTTCCTGCATTTTCTGGTGGATTCTTAATCACCATGCCACCTGGGAAGCCCTTATTTTTTTTTTAATAGGCAATGTTATATATTTTTTTTTATTTGGCTGCTCAGGGTCTTAGTTGAGGTATGCGGTATCTTGTTGCTTGTCAGGGGATGGAATCCAGGCCCCCTCCACTGGGAGCACAGAGTCTTAACCAATGGACCACCAGGCAAGTTCTAGATTCTGATCATTTTAAAACAAAAACATACATTCTGAGTCTGTAAATCTAAAAGATTGAATCTAATTCTAATCCAACTGAGAGTCAAGGCCAGGTAGTATACAGTGATCTCAGCCCTCCACCTGAGGGGGCCTCACTGTGAAGGGGAGATGGGAGAACAAACCAGGAAGAGACTGAGGGGCCCCAGGACTCACCAAGAGGGAGCCAGCCCAGCCTCTGGGAGGGACCGGAAACAGGCATGGGAATCCCTTCTGATTTTCTTCTCGACTCTAGCTCATCTAAGTTTTGTTTACTGAATCTCATTCCTCATCAGGCCTGCATTATCTTCTTACTTTTGTTTTCCCCCCTGCTATATGGAAGAGAGAAGCAAATATTCTCTCCATTGCCAAACTTACAGATGTAGACGAGCTGAATGCCTGAAGACAGCAATGTTTCTTGGAGTGGATCAGTCACCTCTGAGTCAGGCTGGGAGAGCCTGTGGCCACTGGTGCATTGGAGCAGAGAGCTTTTAATACAAATGGGAAGTGCCAAGTTTTTCAGATGAGGTTGTTTTTGTATAGATCTCACATATGGTCAGTTTTGCTTAGATGTCTAATTATTTGTCTGGAATTATGAAATCACATGTATGAATGAAAGGGTCAAATGAAGCTTAGAAACCTGTGGTAAATGGATAGGTACCTGCTAGGTCACTTCAATCATATCCAACTCTTTGAGACCCTATGGACTGTAGCTTGTCAGGCCCTTCTGTCTATGGGATTCTCTAGGTAAGAATACTAGAGTGGGTTGCCATGCCCTCCTCCAGGGGATCTTTTCAACCCAGGGATCAAACCTGCATCTCTACACTGACAAACAGATTCTTTACCACTGAGCCACCAAGATAGCGTTGTGATTTTTTCACAGGCTTTGTCAAACACCAAACGGAAACGAAAACAGTTGCAAAGTGGCAGGATCACTGAAGCTATGGATATCCCTACCTGGAGGTATTGGGTTTTTTTTTCCTTTATTCTTCCCTTTTGTCTTTTCCTTCCTTTTTCTTTCTTTCTTTTCTGAGGGTAGACATCAGATGACTGGTGTGTTTTTTCCCT
This sequence comes from Bos grunniens, assembly GCF_055505025.1. Classification (NCBI taxonomy): domain Eukaryota; kingdom Metazoa; phylum Chordata; class Mammalia; order Artiodactyla; family Bovidae; genus Bos; species Bos grunniens. The sequence goes on along the minus strand of NC_141184.1, from coordinate 10,772,250 downwards.
AATTTTTCAAAATTTGTTTTTATTTATTTGGTTTCACCAGGGCTTAGTTGCAACACAGAGAATCTTTAGTTGCAGAATATGAGACCTAGTGCCTCAACCACTGCTCAAAGCCAGGTCCCCTGCATTGGGAATGAGGAGCCTTAGCCACTGAACCACCAGGGAGGTCCTTATCTGGTGTTTTTAAAACAGGGGGTAGGGAGTGCCCAAGGAATGAAAGCTAGAGAAAAGTCCACATTTTGGTTGGGATATCCCTGACTGCATTTCCTTTCACTAAGAGAGCTTCAGGTGGTTACTTGAATGACTTTCATTGTCTTTGAAGAGAAAAACCAGCTTCAGGCAGCAAAGCTCCCCCTGGATGTTATCTGTAATAAGCATCATCGCCATGGGTCTCATGATGTGCTTTCTTACACAGTGCTGTTTCCTGCAGCAGTCCTTCATGAGAGTTAGTGGAAAATTGCCCCGATGCAGCTGCCATTCTTCAAGCTTTGGGGACCAAGTGGCCCCCGGATACAACGCTCAGGTGATCTGACCTAATTGATGAAATCAGAGGGATCAAGTGTCAGCTTGGTCTTCTACAGTCATGCATCATCACAAAGTCTCTCAAATCATCCTCTGATAATGCTAAACAGAGACAGTTTAGAGTTGGTGAAGATTTGAACTATAAATTAAGCAAATCTGCCCACTGACAGTTAACTTTATTTTATTTATTTTGTATAATTTAAAATAATTTTTATGTTTGAATTTTTTTTTCAGAATTTATCCAAAAGAACATGATTACTTCCCCTGGAAAGTGGGATCCACACTTCTTCTACCGGGGTAACCAGTCATTCCTTGCCCTTTTCATGTCCTCTTCTGGGTGCATCCCTAAGCGTGTTATGGCTGGACCCCCACACAGTGGCTGTGGTCAGTGTTTTGTGAACCACCAAGACTCTGAATTCATTGGGTGAAAGATAGGCTCCTGGCCAGAAAGTATTGTTCATCAGTGATATGTGACCTGTTTCACAAAGTTAAGCTGACAGCATTATATTCTCTCCTTTAAGAATCTGGACCCACGAAGACAGTTTGAGGGTGAGAACTAGACAAAAGAGATCATGGAGCTCAGAGACTGGGACAGGCTTAATGCAGCAACAGGCACAGGAAAGTAAATATCCCTGACACCACTGGTAAGAAGACACAGATGAAAGGTAACAGACACACAGAGAAAGGGAGCAGTCATGAGTAAAAGAGATGAGGATACAAGCTACTAATCTATGAGCTGCCTGGAGTCCTGCCTTTGGTGAGATTTTCTTCATTCAGCTTTTCCCAGAATCAGAGAGATGCCTCCATATTGTTAGAGAACCAGAGAATTGTGGTGGCAACAACAACAAAAATGGTGCAGGCCATGCAAAGAGCATCATACAAAAGCCCAACTGAAAGAGATCGTCAGTGTCTTAATGATAAGAGAAAATCCCAAGGACGGGGGAGCCTGGTGGGCCGCCGTCTATGGGGTCGCACACAGTCGGAGACGACTGAAGCGACTTAGCAGCAGCAGCAGCAGCAGCTTAGCCCCAAATATTGCAGGTCTCAGGCCCAGCAACACCCTTCTTACTTTCCTGACCTCTGTAACTCAGATTCCTGTGGAATCCTTGCAATGAGTCTTCTCATTTTTCTTTATCTAACTTGAGAGTCTCTTTTCCTGTGGAAAAAGAAATTCAATATTAATTAGCATCTCTTTTGTTTACTAAAGATAAATAATAAATGCATATCTGTGTATTATATCTCCTTTTTAAAATATATTATATAAGTAATCCTAGGGAAGGGGGAGCCGGGTGGACTGCCATGTATGGGGTCAGGGTTGGATGTGACTTAGTAGGAGTCGGATGCAACTAAAGTGATTTAGTAGCAGCAGGAGCTGTAACTTATCCATTGTTTTCTGTATCAAATGTTATGTCTCAATGAAGCCTCACAAAGTATCTTTTTTTTTAAATTTTTTATTGGAAGATGATTGCTACAATGTTGAGATGGTTTCTGCTGCACAACAACTTGAATCCAATGTATCCTTTTTGCAATGAGGAAATTGAAACATTAGTTGTTATTATGCCCATAATAAAAATTCACCTAACAACAGACCTTCTTGAAGAAATAAAAGAGAACATACCTTATACATTACATATAAGGTAACATATAAGATGACATATAAGTTTAAGGCAAAATATTTTAAGAAATAAAGTAGAAAACTCTGTATGCAGGTCAAACAGCAAGGGTTAGAATTGGACATGGAACAATGGATTGGTTCCAAATTGGGAAAGGAGTACATCAAGGCTGTATATTGTCACCCTGCTTATTTAACTTTTATGCAGAGTACATCATGCAAAGTGCCAGGCTGGATGAAGCACAGGCTGGAATCAAGATCGCTGGGAGAAATATCAATAACCGCACATATGCATATGACACCATCCTTATGGCAGAAAGTGATGAAGAACTAAAGAACCTCTTAATGAAAGTGAAAGAGGAGAGTGAGAAAGCGGGCATAAAAGTCAACATCCAAAAAACAAAGATCATGGCATCCGGTCCCATGACTTCATAACAAATAGATGGGGAAACAATGGAAACAGTGACAGACTTTATTTTTCTTGGGCTCCAAAATCACTGCAGATGGTGACTGCAGCCATGAAATTAAAAGATGCTTGTTCCTTGGAAGAAAATTTATGACCAACCTAGACAGCATATTAAAAAGAAGAGACATTACTTTGCTGACAAAGATCCATACAGTCAAAGCTATGGTTTTTCCAATGGTCATGTAGGGATGTGAGAGTTGGACCAAAAGAAGGCTGAGTACTGAAGAATTGATGTTTAAAGCTGAGCACTGAAGAATTGATGCTTTTGAACTCTGGTGTTGGAGAAGACTCTTGAGAGTCCCTTGGACTACAAGGAGATCCAACCAGTCCATCCTAAAGGAGATCAGTCTTGTGTGTACATTGGAAGGACTGATGTTGAAGCTGAAACTCCAATACTTTGGCCACCTGATGCGAAGAGCTGACTCATTGGAAAAGACCCTGATGCTGGGAAAGATTGAAGGCAGGAGGAGAAGGTGATGACAGAGGATGAGATAGTTGTATGGAATCACCTACTACATGGACATGGTTTGGGTGAACTCTGGGAGTTGGTGGTGGACAGGGAGGCCTGGTGTGCTGCAGTTCATGGAGTCTCAAAGAGTCGGACATGACTGAACGACTGAACTTAACTGAACTGAACTATGGTGTTGGAGAAGACTCTTGGGAGTCCCTTGGACTGCAAGGAGAGCAAACCAGTCAATCCTAAAGGAAATCAATCCTGAATATTCATTGGAAGGAGCAATGCTGAAGCTGAAGCTTCAATTGAGGGCAGGAGGAGAAGGGGATGACAGCAGATGAGATGGTTGGATGGTGTCACCAACTCAATGGACATGAGTTTGAGCAAGCTCCAGGAAAAGGTAAAGGACAGGGAAGCCAGGTGTGCTGCAGTCCATGGGGTCACAAAGAGCTGGACACAACTTGTGACTGAACAGCAACAACTAGTAATTTATTACCCAATACAAATTAAATTAGATTAAATGTTAATAAAGTAAATAACAGAATTGACTGGGTTTGATTTTCTCTTGTGAAATTTAAAGTTAGAGAGTTACATTTAAAGCTAGTGAAATCAAAATATATTTCACATTATATCTTGCTTGTATGTAAAATTCAAAGCTCAAATCTTTATCTTTTTCCTTACTAAGCACTATTAGTTCATTAAGCCTTTTGTTATAACATGTACATATACTAAAACACTTAGAAATGCATAAAACAAATTATAGCAATGAATAAATTCACTTACACATGCTAACATGTAGTATGCATGTTAGTTTTAATCACACCTAAATATTTGTTAACTATTGGATATCAGGCTTTTGTGCAATGAAATATATCAATAGCTTTTGTAAGTCTATTTTACTTGTTTGCATGAATTGTAGCAACAAAAAAAAGGAACCAAAAAAAATGAGAATCTGTAACTGTACGAGAATAAGAGAATTTATAAACCAGTTTCCAAAGTCTCAATAGGGTATATATTGTGGAAATCAAAAAATTTTGACTCAGAGTGTTATTCTCATGCAGACAGCAAAGTGAGAAAAACATAAAGTATCATCTATGGGATACATAGATACTGACATTACCCTGAAGAAATAGAAATGTTAAGAGAGGAAACTAGAAAGACTCTACAAAAATGAGAAGCTAAAAATCCAAGGGCTGGAGGAGGCCAAGGAGGTGACGGGCTGGTATTGATCCCATCGTCCATGGGTCTTGCATTCCTTGGCTGGGTCATGTTCATTTTTGTACTGGTTCCCATGCTTGGCCAACATCCTCCATCTTTCTCCAGCTTTTTCAGAATCTATCTGATTGATCACAAAGGGGTTTGATGACTTTCTCAGCTGCTAATCCAAAGATAAGTTTCCCAGGCTGGTGTCTAAGTGTCTACCATGTTAACTAGAGCTCAAAGATCTAAGGGAACTTGGGAGCCAGGGAAGAGCCAGAATGTTGAAATCTTTTTTTTCCCATGGAAAATCTAGAGCATTAATATCAAATCAGAGATACTAAAAACCCAAAGATACTCATGAGGTCTCATTTAAATCAGTGTTTTCAACTCCTTTCATTTTGAAATTGAGGCCAGATCTGAAACAGAGCAAGAAAATGAATGCTCTGACCTCCTGTCCTCTCCTACATTTGCCTCTGCATTGTGTGACTCACAAGATGATTGAAAGGGCATCACTTGCGGGCAAGGGAAGAAAGCAAAAGGGATCAACAGTTCTTTTAAAATATTTAAGCTTTATAATTAGATTAAAAACAAAATGATGTACTCAAGAATGTTTAATTAACAAAGTAAATTGGGCAGGTAATATATATTATTCAAATGTGCTTTTCACATATACTTTTTTTTTTTTTAATTCATGTACAGTACACTAACTGTTCACTAGGAATGCATTTAGATACAAAGAGTTTGCTATGATTAGGACATGTCAGAAAGGAAAGAGAAATTAAAGTACACTCCCATCTCTTTACCCCTGGAAGGATATTTGAATATTAGTCAAATCAACTTCTGTACTTTGATAGCATAAAAGAACTGTAACAATTTCTAACACATGGAAGGGGTTAGGAAAGAAGATAGAAAATACAAGAGCTTAAAGTTTTCTGAGTGCCTACTCTGGACCAGAAACCTTAAGAAAAACTTTTCCATATGAGGTCTAACTTAACTGTTATAAATATTTTACTGGATATAATTATTCCCATTTAAAGGTGAGTGAAGTGAGGCTCAGAAAAACCAAGACTTGCTCTAGGTCACACAAGTAGAAAGTGGTTAAGATTTTCTAAAATTAATATTCAGGCATGTCTAGGCCAACAAATAAATCATCAATATTTTATATCTGCCAACTTGTTTTTTAACTTCCTTATCAGATAAAAGAAACAAATTTGACATTTGTGGACCTTTGAAGTCAATTCTGTTGCTAAAATTTAGTTGGGAAGGTGGAAACCGAGAGCTGCAAGATCCCATCTACAATGTTAAACTGATAAAGTTAGGAGAGCTCTTGAAGTAGGGATGCATTTCATACATTTAAATCCATAAGTCCACAATGATGGGGGAAAGTGCATTGAATATCTTTAAAGTGTACAAAGAAATCAAGCAGTCAGTTTCAAAACTGGTAGATAACCAGAAACGAATTCGTTTTTCCATATAGTTTTCCTTTCCTATATGCTGTACCTTAAGATAACAAAGCAGTTGATGTGGAGAAGTTCCTTACTGTAGAAGTATTCCAGATAATAAGTAAAGAACTGGTAGAAGTAGGATACTACCAATTAGTAACCTGGATGGAATTAAAAGAGTGTACCTGCTGCTGCTGCTAAGTCGTTTCAGTCGTGTCCGACTCTATGCAACCCCATAGATGGCAGCCCACCAGGCTCCCCCATCCCTGGGATTCTCCAGGCAAGAACACTGGAGTCGGGTGCCATCGCCTTCTCCAAAAGAGTGTATCAGTTATCCATTATTCTGTAATAAATCATACCCCCAAAAAATAGTGGTTTACAAGAACAGTCATGTGTTAGCATACAGTTCTTTGGAGAGGCAATTCTGTGAACATAGTGACTCAGCTGAACAGAACTTCTGTTGGTTTCTCCTGAGTCACATGTGTGGAATCAGTCAGAGACACTGGCATGCGAGAGCATCACTCACACATCTGTCAGTTGGTACTGCCAGCTGGGCCTCTAGCCCCACACAGCATGCTTCACACTTCAGATGCTACACGAAACTTCTTTGACTAGTGGTCACAGGGCGGCAGGAGGGCAAAAAGGTCTCTCTGGGGTCCACGACTTCAAACCCCCAAATTCAAGTCCTGTGAATTATGCCAGTTATGCTGCTGTTGCTGCTAAGTCGCTTCAGTTGTGTCCAACTCTGTGCAGACCCCATAGACGGCAGCCCACCAGGCTCCTCTGTCCCTGGGATTCTCCAGGCAAGAATAATGGAGCAGGTTGCCACCTTCTTCTCCAATGCATGCTAAGTCACTTCAGTCGTGTCGGACTCTGTGCGACCCTATGGACAGCAATCCACCAGGCTTGTCTGTCCACGGGATTCTCTAGGCAAGAATTCTGGAGTGGGTTGGCATTTCCTTCTCCATCATGCTAGTCATAGCAAGTTACAATACCAGCCCAAGTGAATTCTTTATCTTCTTTTGAAGGTTCTCACTAGTTATCTATTTTATACACAGTATCAATAGTGTATATATGTCAACCCCAATCTCCCAGCTCATCCTACCCTACACCCCCATTTTCCCCTTGTCTATACCAGTTCTTTTCAGGTGAATCCTGTCTTAACAGGAGAAGTGAAAAAGTCCATTGCAGACAGAGCAGGGGTAATGAGATGAGAAGAATTTGTGGTCATATTTTGAAATCTATCAATTGTTCATAGCAGCATTATTCATAATATCCAAATACAGAATAATCCAAATGTCCCTCAACTGATAAATTGTTAAGCGAAATGTAGTCTATCCACACACTGGGTTATTATTTGGCAAGGAAAAAAAAAAAAACTATTGATATACTCTACAATATGATTGACCCTGAAGAATACTATGGTATGTGAATGAAGGCAGTCACAAAAGATGACACTGTATGCTATCTTTTCTATGAAATGCCCAGTAAAGACAAATCTTCTCAAAGAATATAGATGAGTGGTTCTGAGGGACAGGAGAGTGGAAAATGGAGAGTGGCTGTTAATGAATATTTCCTTTTTGGGTGTTGAGAATGTTGTAAAATCAAAGAATTTTGATCATTATACAGGTATGTGAATGTACCAAAAAAACACCAAATTGTAGGTTTAAAAGACTGAACTTATATGTAGTATATGCCAATAGAGCTAACAGTTTTAAAAAATAGCAGCCTATGTGTGACATCATTGCTACTTTCAACTCAAAATCTTTTTAGGAATAAATAAAAAAGCTGCATAAATTTCTCAAGGGCAATTTGAAGATACACCAATTTCTTAGAAACTAGAATAAAAAGTATGTTATCACTGATGAATTTTTAGACCCAGAGTGAGGCTTCCTTATCTTTTCATTTATTAAATTGTCCATTTTAGAATTAGCATTCATTGAACTGAGATAAATTGTCTATTTTTGCAGATGAATGAACTAAAGTCAAGGGAAAGAATTTAGAACTTTTAAATGATGTCCAAACTTTAAATTATAAAATGATCCTATAACTCATTTTAAAGAAATATCATTTCGTTTTCCTCTCATGTTATTTTACATTCATATTGTTGATAGACCTAACAAATCAATGAAAAGTACTAACAGTATACCTTTCAACAGAAGGAGAAAGGAGAAGATCCTATATGGTAATTACAAAATGCTAACCCATTTTAAACCAAACATCGTTTATAATCACGTAAATGCCTAGTTTTGTTTTTTATTTTGGGCAGATCCTGTTCGCTTTCAATTGTTTGAATGTTTTCCCAAGAATATTTGCCCATTGTCTATTATTTTAGCTTCCATAAAATAGTGGTTTAAAATAGATTTCTACTTTGTCCTTTTAAATTGTAAACAAAATCCTACCCAGGTTTGAATTATTGCTGAAACTAAATGAATAAAGGGTTAAATACATTAGACTTGTCTTTGGAATGACTGGGCTGGTTCAGACATGAGTGCATTATGTAAAAATCATGGGATACACTGTTGTATGCAATGAAATCACTGTCAAGATTTACTACATTTAAATTCTCTTCTGAAGATATTATTTTCATAGTTGTTTAATTTGTGCATTTAAATAAAGAGCCTCAGGATGAAAGTGAAAGAAGAGAGTGAAAAAGTTGGCTTAAAACTCAATATTCAGAAAACTAAGATCATGGCACTCAGTCCCATCACTCCATGGCAAATAGATGGGGAAACAATGGAAACAGCAAGAGATTTTATTTTGGGGGACCCCAAAATCACTGCAGATGGTGACTACAGCTATGAAATTTAAAAACGCTTGCTTCTTAGAAGAAAAGTTATGATCAATCTAGAACATATTAAAAAACAGAGACATTACTTTGCCGACAAAGGTCCATATAGTCAAAGGTATGGGTTTTCCAATAGTCATGTATGGGTGTGAGAGTTGGACTATAAAGAAAGGTGAGCACCAAAGAATTGATGCTTTTGAACTGTGGTGTTGAAGACTCTTGAGCGTCCCTTGGACAGCAAGGAGATCCAACCAGTCCATCCTGAAGGAAATCAGTCCTGAATATTCATTGGAAAGAATGATGCTGAAGCTGAAACTCCAATACTTTGGCCACCATAAGAAAACCTGACTCATTGGAAAAGACCCAGATGCTGGGGAAGATTGAAGGCAGGAGGAGAAGGGGACAACAGAGGATGAGATAATTGGATGCCATCACTGACTCCATGGACTTGAGTTTGAGTGAACTCTGGCAGTTGGTGCTGGACAGGGAGGCCTGGCATGCTGCAGTCCATGGAGTCAGAAACAATCAGACACGACTAAGTGACTGAAATGAACTGAAATAAATTCTGTGATGCCCCTGCCATGTTTTACTGACTCTCAATTTTTTGAAATTAACTTTTAGGTGGTGAATGTTATGATTAATAATTTTTGTTCAGTTCAGTTCAGTTCAGCTCAGTTGCTCAGGTGTGTCCAACTCATTGCGACCCCATGGACTGCAGCACGCCAGGCTTCCCTGTCCAGCACCAACTCCCAGAGTTTGCTCAAACTCATGTCCATCGAGTAGGTGATGCCATCCAACCATCTCATCCTCTGTTGACCCCTTCTCCTCACACCTTCAATCTTTCCCAGCATCAGGGTCTTTTCTAGTGAGTCAGTTCTTTGCATCAGTGGCCAAAGTATTGGCACTTCCACTTCAGCATCAGTCCTTCCAAAGAATATTCAGGACTGATTTCCTTTAGGATGGACTGGTTTGATTTCCTTGCAGTCCAAGGAACTCTCAAGAGTCTTCTCCAACACCACAGTTCAAAAGCATCAATTCTTGGGTGCTTAGCTTTCTTCACAGTCCAACTCTCACATCCATATATGACTACTGGAAAACTCATAGCTTTGACTGTATGGACCTTTATCAGCAAAGTAATGTCTCTGCTTTTTAATATGCTGTCTAATTTGGTCATAGCTTTTCTTCCAAGGAGCAAGTGTGTAATTACTATCAGAACAGATGAATAAATGGACATAAGCAATGAATGAATTATGACTCTTCTTTCTGGGAACAGAATTCAAGATTTGGGAGTCCAAAAAAATGGACTCTCATTGAACATGAGCCACTTTGGAAACTGGATGATGATACAAAAATCATCATTTGAGAAGATTAAAAACAATATTTGAGAAGAAATAGCCCAGTTGTAAAGAGCAACTCCAAAAGGGCCCCCTTCCTATCTCTCAGTGAGGTTTTGCCCTTGTGCCTTCAGGAATGTAAAGTTTCAAATATTTCCTGCCATTTTGGGTTTCTCTCTGGATCCTTGCTTCTGTCTTCTAAGAACATTTATACCTCATTGCCTTTAATAATCAATCATTTTGCAATAATGTTTATATTTACTGCATTTTCAAGACACTGAAACTTGTCAGGACACAAGAAAAGTAACTTTTGCGCTCATGCTCACACATGGAGAGATGCCATCCAGACATCCCAACCAGGAAGGACAACTTTCCACTGATGCTGACGTGGTGGAGCTGAGAGTGGCTTCAAGGACAGCCATAGCTGCAGAGTCACCCACCCCAAGACTGTGGTCTTTGTGGGCAGATCTGTTTCCAAAGACTGATGAGGCAACATGAAACAACTCTTACAGCCCGCTGTAGCCTCAGAGATACCTGGGAGAGGGAGCAAGATTTTGCCAGTCTACACTGCACATTCACGTCTCCCTCTGCCCAACCCTGCTTCCTTCCCTGCCCTGGGTGATTTTGAACCTAAAAGCACTACCAAGTAAGCACCTTGGGCTTATTAGGCTGGCTCAGTGGTAGAGAATCTGCTGCAGTGCAGGAGATGCAGGGTTGGTTCCTGGTTCGGGAAGATCCCCTGAAGAAGGAAATGGCAATCCACTCCAGTATTCTCGTCTAGAGAATCTCACAGAGTAGCCTGGTGGGCTACAGTCCATGGGGTTGCAAAGAGTCGAACATGACTTAGCAACTAAACAACGACAACAAATAAGCACCCTGCTCTCTTGCCCACCTGTACTTTATCTCAGAACCTTCTTTCTGGGGATCCCCACCTGAGACGCTAATGCTTTAGAAAACATAAGCAGGCAAGGATGGTCTTTGTTCTTTTCTGTATTTGATTTCTCCTTTTTTTTTCCTTCCACCTAATGGACTTTCTCTGTCTGGTAGTCTATTTTTAAAATATTTCAGTTCGCTAACTGCCAATTTAGTTGATGGTTAAGCACCTCCCAAGAATGCATTTTAATGAGGAGATTTTGGAAGATGATAGCAACGGAACACACAAAGAGAGACTGCCTTGACAACTCAAAGGAATGAAGCAAAAATGATAAGAAAAGAGGCAGAGATTAGTGTCTTAATGCAGGCGACTTCTGGGCATCCACTGCTACACCACTAAGGAGAACCAATGCGCAAGAGGTCTCTGACCTCAAAATGGACTCATATAGAACCGACCAAGAGTAATATAATGGATTACATAGCAATACACCAAATGAATCTCTACAATAAAGGATGTACTTGTCACATTCCTTAAGTACTGGGGTTCGGGTGCAGAAATTATACCTGAAAGGGCCTGAAGACCTCACCCTTACCTCTTCATAAAATACATTATAAGGCTGTTCTGTTATTTGTCTGGAAATTCTAAAGGATCACAGATTCTAGGCCACTAGTTGACTTCTAACCTTCTCATCAGCAGCCTTCCTGGAATTATCCTTGGTAATGATCAGAAATCCAGACCAAGGGGACAAGTTTCTTGATATCATAATTTGGCCTGGACCAAAAGCCTTTTATATGCTTTACATAGATCGTATGAAATTATTTATGGAAATTCTGGATTTGGTTAGGAGCTTTGTAATTATTTCCAATTATGTCTAAATTCTCCTTAAATTCCTGAGCCTATTAGCAGATCTATTTATCATCCATTACTGGGTAACCTTAAATCCACCTGAAAAGCAAACTAACCCAAAACTACAGTTTTGTTTGCATTTTAATGTGTGACTTCAAGGCAGTAGGTGTGGAAAGAAATCTAAATTCCTTCTGGCAAATTTTGTTCCTCCTCTGAACAAGGATTCTCCTCTCTTTAAACATGTTCCTTTTCTTTCATCGTTTTACTTTTCCTCTGGTCTCTCCTCTTTGTTCTTTTCACCTCTTCTTATTAAGTCACAGATGCTGGGGAGTTTGTGGTGGAGAGAAACCAGGGGCTCAACATTTTTTTCAGAGCTCAAGATCTACTTACACAGGATGTAGACAAAAAGACATGCATTTCTCTCCATGTCTCAATTAACTGCTTATGTTCCTAAGTCCTAATTCAGTTAAGCAGGTAACAGGGATGTGTGTAGCACAAGAGTCACCAAAGATTTTCCTGTCTGTTGCTGACTCCACAAACAAGGTTCATTGCATATTGCTTTAAAAGGACCACCGAAAAATATAAAGAACTGCCACTGGTAAGTAGAGTTGAAATTATTTGTAAGCACTGATATCAGAATATTGAAAGAAGAAAAAAAAATCACTCTTTACTGACGTTAACTTATGGTGAGTACACTGGGTTGTGGTTGCATAACCTGTAACAAACTTATTACAAAATTCAATCATAGCAAACTCAGAAACGGCTCAACCATCTGACACCAGAATTACATATATTATTTTTCCAGTGGTATGCTTAGCTTTATTTCTTGCTAATCTAAAGAGAAAACAATAAAATTTCATTTTTTTATTTCTTGAGAATAAAATAATGTTTAGTAATAAGTCTAAATGACTGTTGGTATTATAAAAATGTATGTAAAAGCAGTAGTGGAATATTTTATCATATATTTATGTACTTGTGCACAATTGTGATGGGGAAGACACTTGAGAGTCCCATGGACTGCAAAGAGATCAGACCAGTCAATGAAAGAAATCAACCCTGAATATTCACTGGAAAGACTGATGCTGAAGCTGAAGCTCCAAAACTTTGGCCACCTGACATGAAGAGCTGACTCATTAGGAAAGACTCTGATGCTGGGATGGTATGGGAAGGGAGGAGGGAGGAGGGTTCAGGACGGGGAACACATGTATACCTGTGGTGGATTCATTTTGATATTTGGCAAAACTAATACAATTATGTAAAGTTTAAAAATAAAATAAAATTTAAAAAAAAAATCAAAGGCAAAAGGAAATGAAGGCTGCAGAGGATGAGATGATTAGATACCAGCACTGACTCAATGGATATGAATTTGCAAACTCTGAGAGACAGTGGAAGACAGAGGAGCCTGGCATGCTGTAGTCCATGAAGTCACAAATAGTTGGACATGACTTAACAACTGAACAACAGCAAGCACAATTTATGTATGGGTTTTTAATAATATAGATTAAATATTATAGATGTTTAGAACTTGTTCTGTGAGTTCAAATTGACACCTGATATCCAATTACTCTTACTAATAGTAAATCATATACTTCAGTGCAGAGTCAGCCCCAGTGTGTTATAAATTGTCAATGGATTATGCATTCTTTCAAAAACATATGTTTTGAGGAATAATTAGTATGTTATAAACTGTTGAATAGTATAATGAAAGGAGACAAAGGCTGGAAAGCCAAGTATTTTATATGTATAAACTATCAACCGATTTTAAAAACTGTCTCTTTGATTGCATCATATTTTTTCTTACAGGCTCAAATTCCTCATCAGTACAATTTAAAATTTTTAAGCTGACTAAATGAGCTCTGAGTTTCTTTGGCCACTTCTGAAAATTATTCCAGTACATCACTTTAATCTATTTTAGGATATTCTAAATATCTCTTGTTTCTTGGATCTATAAATAAAATATGCAAGATAGAACTGTCTGTATTCAACATGTTAAATTATATCTATGCATACATACAGCTCTTCAGTGAAAAGCACTCTAGTTATATGGAATATTTTTTTTCTTATTGTAAACAATAGTTATGCTTCTTTTATTTTTATACTGAAAAGAATGCATGATCAGGCAATAGAAATTCACAATCACTTATTGCATTTAATTAATTTTTTATTCAGTATATGTTAAAGTACTGAGCTTTTTATACCATGGCTAACACATGAGTCAATAGATATTTTCTGAGTCATCTAATATCCTTGAAAAGAATAAAATAAGTGGCATATATTTAACTGGCTGAAGCCACTTAACTTTCAAAATATGCCTAAGAGCTGTTTTTAAAGAAAGCATACTATGAGTGTTTTCAATGTGGAAAAAAAAGTGAAATATCTGCTTTGGTGTAGCAAAAGAAACGAAGTAATTTATTGAACTATTCCAATGTAATATGATTTTTACTTGAAATGTGAAAACTGAACTTGCTCTGTCACAGAAACAAGACAGATTTCTCCACAGTTATTTTGTTTGGGAATGATATGCTAAAAATAATAAGCAATTGAATATATGTAGTAGCATAGAAAAGTGTAATATGCTTTTAACATACTATTCTTCACGCATTTAGACACAGAATTATATTGATTTCATTTGCTTCTTAAAGAAATTTTCACTCAGAAGATTTTGATGCAGAAAAGTGACACATTTTAAAACTATCACAGTAGTCTGTTAATTGATTATTTACAATTATTATGAAATGAATTAATAATACATCATTGTTCTTTGAAAATTATTAATTGCCTCTCATTTTCTGGAGACTGGATGAGATTTTGTTTATCTAATTTTCATACATTTGGGGCTTGGAGATTGGCTACTGGCTAAAAATTCTTTATAGGTATTCATTCCATTTCTTTCATCTTATAACAGTTATTCTTCATGTCTGAGTTTTTCTCTGGACTGCATTGTTTGTTGGCTGGCACGGGGATATGCAAAATTGGTCCCATGGAATATTCTATTTGTGTTTAGCAGTTTCCCTACTTCTGATTTCCCAAGTCAACCAACCAACTTTAAAAGTACATTTTCCTACAGAACCAAGAATACATATTCCTTTGACAAATTTCAGGAATTTTTCATTTCTTTCATCCCAGAAATTTTTGTTTGTTTGCTCACCTTATTTTGTCTTTCCTATATTCTGAGTTGCCAGTGGTTTCACCCACCTCTCCTAAGGAAGTCCTGCTACTTGAGGCAGCAAATGAAATATCTAGATAATGATGATTTTTCTAAATAATGACCAACTATTCATTGGTAATTATCCTCTTCATATTAATAAAGGGAAAGATTCTCCCTTAAAATATGTTCTATTCTTCCATCCTTCAACATACACTGTGAGTCAAGGTTATCACACAATGGTGATTCAGTTCAGTTCAGTTCAGTTGCTCAGTCATGTCCGACTCTTTGTGACCCCATGAACTGCAGCGCGCCAGGCCTCCCTGTCCATCAGCAACTCCCGGAGTCCACCCAAACCCATGTCCATCGAGTTGGTGACGCCATCCAACCATCTCATCCTCTGTCGTCCCCTTCTCCTCCTGCCCTCAATCTTTCCCAGCACCAGGGTCTTTTCAAATGAGTCAGCCGTTCACATCAGGTGGCCAAAGTATTGGAGTTTCAGCTTCAACATCAGTCCTTCCAATGAACACCCAGGACTGATCTCCTTTAGGATGGACTTGTTGGATTAGATTTATATAAACTAGTGGAAATCATGCATCATTTCTTTTTTTTTAATTTTTTTTTATTTTTAAACTTTACAATATTGTATTAGTTTTGCCAAATATCAAAATGAATCTGCCACAGATATGCATTTGTTCCCCATCCTGAACCCTCCTCCCTTCTCCCTCCCCATACCCTCCCTCTGGGTTGTCCCAGTGCACCAGCCCCAAGCATCCAGTATCATGCATCGAACCTGGACTGGCAACTCGTTTCATACATGATATTATACATGTTTCAATGCCATTCTCCCATATCTTCCCACCCTCTCCCTCTCCAACAGAGTCCATAAGACTGTTCTATATATCAGTGTCTCTTTTGCTGTCTCATACACAGGGTTATTGTTACCATCTTTCTAAATTCCATATATATGCATTAGTATACTGTTGATCCATCATGGATTTTTCATCATACAGCTTTATTCACCTCCTAATGTGATTCAACTAGGAATTTGATCCATCTTCAATTCATATGAAAACAAAACCATTTATTTATATCTTTATCTTAGGGCTATCTTTTTCAGTCTTACTTTTCGTATTGTTTTTCCCAGGAGGACAATAAATTCTTTGAATCTTGCAAACACATCACTTTGATTTTACTTTCCCATAGAAATAACAGAAGGTCTGAACCACAGGGTATGTATTTCCATATATTTTCTCTTTCTGCCTGTTACCTTTGTGCTACTTTTCAAAGCTTATCAGGAGCTCCTTCACGAGAGCTGCCTATGCAGCTTGTCATGTGACATTTTTCAGTTGCCTTTCATAGCATGGGCCCATGTTCTGTATTAACACTTAACTGTCAAGACATTATGCCATATAAGCAGATTCCTCCAAGATAGAACTCTACTTCTGCCTCCAATTGGAAACAACCTAGATGTCCATCAGCAGATGAATGGATAAGAAAGCTGTGGTACATATACACAATGGAGTATGACTCAGCCATTAAAAAGAATACATTTGAATCAGTTCTAATGAGGTGGATGAAACTGGAGCTGATTATACAGAGTGAAGTAAGCCAGAAAGAAAACACCAATACAGTATACTAACACATATATATGGAATTTAGAAAGATGGTAACAATAACCCTGTATGGGAGACAGCAAAAGAGACACAGATGTATAGAGCAATCTTTTGGACTCTGCGGGAGAGGGAGAGGGTGGGATGATTTGGGAGAATGGCATTGAAACATGTATAATATCATATAAGAAATGAATCGCCAGTCCAGGTTCGATGCAGGATACAGGAAGCTTGGGGCTGTTGCACTGGGATGACCCAGAGGGATGGTATGGGGAGGGGGGTGGGAGGGGGGTTCAGGATTGGGAACACATGTACACCCGTGGTGGATTCATGTTGATGTATGGCAAAACCAATACAATATTGTAAAGTAATTAGCCTCTAATTAAAATAAATAAATTTAATTTAAAAAAAAGAAACTAAAATAAATAAATAAATAACTCAAGTGTGGGTCCCAGTGCTCGGTCTGGATCAAAAGAAGGAAAGAGGGAAATAAACATGAAAATCAATCATTCTGTATTAAGCATAGCTTGAATAACTCATAAGAATTAGTATACTTGCATAAGCACACTTGGAAAAATATAATCATCCATTACTCTTTCCAAGATCCCCCTTTCCATAGTCATAGTCCAGGAGAGTTCTGAATTATCTGCAAAATGGAATACTTAGACCAATGATCTGGCAATAATTAAAAAGGTTGTTTTCCTCATTGGAGTCACCAAAACCTATATATAATTGATGCATGCAATTAAATACATCTACAATCATCATCAATTTATGCTCTGTTCCAAGCCATAAACACCTAGATATTATCATACTTGGCTGACAGATGAGACATCATTTGAAAGAGCATGATAGGAAAGACAGACTAAACCAGCCTGCCTCTGTAGTATCTGCCTATTGTCCTGGAAATTTCTATCCAAAGTTCTTTTTATTATCTCCTAGCATTTAATGACCTTCACTGCCAGTATCAAGGTCTTTCTAAACAAGTGTCACCAAATATTGTGGATCATCTTTCCATATAAAATTTTCAGGCCAATTGATTATGAAGATTGCATAGATCCTATATGAAAGCCTGGGGAGGGTACCAGCATTATAAGAAAGTAAGAATATAGGAAAGCATTCATCACACAGACATTAGATAAGGAAATATAAAATGATGTTTAACTCTAATGGGCTAAAATCCTACGAGACTTCTAACTAAACTTTGAAGCTAAGGAGGGACTCCCAGAAGAGTGTCACAATCTATTAAAACCATCAAATACTGACTATTCTAAGAAAGAGCATCAGTGATCTCATTGTCCAGGTGACAAGCAAAGGATGGTTTTCAGAGATTAGTAAAATCAATTGGCAACACTTTAGAATATATATTAAAGTCCCATCTTACTCTTGGTTGATTAAAAAATAGAACATGCTTTTTTTTTCCAAAATAAAAGTTCAGTGCAAGATACAGGGAAGAGAAAAAGTAGTCTCTGGAGAAAGAAAAAAGTATAAAAAAAGGAAGGGCTTGATGATAGCTTGTAAAAATGAATAGAGCAATGGAGCTAAGCAATAACACAGAAAGATGGTAAATTTTGATATATCATATTTTGGCCAGCATTGGAAGTTGGCTTCCTGGGAAAGAGACAAAGATCACCCTGGGGAGTAATAAAGGCAAAGAAGTGGAGAAAGAAAATACGCTGTGCATAGTTTCATAGTTCGAAATCTGAGTTTAATTTTTAAAAAGTCAGGTTTCGTAAGACAGAGATATACAAAAGCAAATAAAATTTCTTTAACATACAACTGAATATATCTGAAACTCTGTTACTCTTGTTTTTTATTAAGTCCAATCTCAAGTTATTTGATTCTAGATTTCACTACACAATACACATTTTAAAGCCAAAATAATCTCCCCTCAGCATTTTCAGAAAGACTGAGAAAATGTATATAAAGCACTGTGTAGCCATACTTATTTTTTTAATGCTGATAAATCTGAAGAGAAATTTATGAGTGTATTATTCAATCACATGGGTTCAGCATTATCAGGAAATGAAATCTGTATACACCGTCAATACAGAATGAACATCCTTACAGTTCAGATTGCCAACTGTCAGCAACCAAAACATCTAAATGCACCTATCTCTGCTTTTACAATTCCTACCTTCCTACCACTTTCCTCATCCCCTCCTCCACTTTGCGTGTATTTTTTTATCTCTTCTCCCATGCTCCCAACTACATTTTCACTCCAGTTGCATTTCCTGTTTCAGGCTGGGGGCATCCAGTTCTTTCCTGATAATCTGTGTTGACAATAATGGTCAGCCATTGTGTAGGTGGTGTTGTTCAGTCACTAAGTCCTGCAAGACTCTTGCAACCTAATGGACTGCAACACACCAGGCTTCCCTGTCCTTCACTGTCTCCCAAAGTTTGCTCAAACTCATGTCCATTGAATCATCTTCTGCTGCCCCCTCTGTCTGCGGGGAGGACAGAGGAGGAGATGGTTGGATGGAATCACTGATTCCTTAGACACAAACTTGGGCAAACTGCAGAAGGTGGTGAGGGACAGAGAAGCCTGGTGTGCTGCAGTCCCTGGGCTCGTAAAGAGTTGGATACAACTTGGTGACTGAACAACAAAATTGCTTTTAAATGTTTCTCTGAAGATTTCTTCCTCATTTATTACAACCTAGTCCTCCCCCACAAGTTTGTAGCTAATAATATAAATTAGTAGTTCTCTAAGGTTTTGGGCGGTTGACAGCAAGGTCAAAAATATTTTCATAAGAATACTAAGGCTTTAGTTACTATCCTTACTTTCATTTTCCCTCAAGTACATCAAGAAGCTTTCCGAAAGCTACATGAGGTGTGATATGACAACAGACTGAATCTAGAAGCAGCTATGACAACTCCAGTATCTTCTACTAAAATAAATCTCATGAAGAGATTTTCAGGTGAAAACAATGCCGCTTATCTTGCTGTTATTTATCATTTTAGAAAGCATTATGATTTTCATTGAAAATATCATATATCTTAACATGTAATGAATTGACGATCATTTTTAAACTGAATGAATACATAACGATTTTGATTTATCCCTGTATTAGTTACTTATATGGTTAGATATCAATAGGTAGAACCCGTGTATACAGAAGCTCTTTGGGTTCTCAATTCTTTGTAAAAATAAAAAGTAATCAAGAGATAAAACATTTAAGGAGTACTTTTCTAAATCTTTCCTTTTTGTAGGTGCTCTATTTGTGCACTTAGTGAATGAACCCTCATTTTATACTGGGGCATTTGTTGATTTTGTGACTGTGAATTTCTTCACCTTTTGTTTCAAAGTATTCCAGTAAAATACAGACCCTAAAATATACATACCTTTGATTCAGCAGCCCTATTTCTGGGCATCTAGTTCGAGCTTCCCTGGTGGCTCAGACATTTAAGAATCTGCACGCAATGTGGGAAACCCAGGTTCAATATCTGGGTAGGAAGATCCCTTGGAGAAGGGAATGGCAATCCACTCCAGTATTCTTGCCTGGAGAATTCCACTGACAGAGGAGCCTGGTGAGCTGCAGTGCATGGGGCTGCAAAGAGTCAGATGCAACTGAGCTACTAACACACACACAGTCTAGGGAAAGCAAGTTGTGTCAGAGAAGAAAAAGTGTAGTAACTGTATTAACTGGAAAAGACTAGATTGATCCTCTTGTAACAAAGAAATACAGAATATCAGTGAATTTACACTTGAAAGATTTAAGATTTATTTATGCTACATGCCCACAAGGAGGCAGGTGGACTTTGCTCCGTGGGGGCCAAGAAAAAGCATAAGAACTATTGTAAATACTAAACAATTTACAGATATATGAGGCCAGTTGTGCAAAAAATAAAGCACTAACGCACTTATTATTTTAAGATAATACTCACATGCCACATTACTGTTATGATAAAAACATAAAAACTAGATTGCTTTACGGGAAGAGGATTAGAAAGAAGTCATAGAAAAATAAGTTTTTTTAAAAGACAATTTAAAATGGAAGTCTATATTATTGTCAATTGCTTAATGTCCTATTTCATCAACCTAAATATCTCATTTTCTTTCTCTTTGCATAATATTCTGCAAAGTGTACTCCTACTTGTATTTTACATCAGTTAAAATTTTAAGAGAAATGTATTTTAGACAGATTTTGGATGACATTCAAAAATAACATTTTTGCAAAGTTACTCTGACAAATAATTAGGTATGAAATATGTATTTAAGTTTCAGACTGGTGAGTGCAGCTGAGCAGATTTTTTAAGCCAATAAAGCACCAGTAAATTGTGTAGATGACAGATCTAAAAGTTTATAACATTTTTCTTCAGTCTATTGTAGATATAAGGGAAAGTGGTTGACATATTTTTGAACAGTAGTAAGTTTTTCAAAACATCAGATTTTCAATTATTTTTTAATCTAAAATTCTACTTTTAAAGTGGAAGGAAAATATCTACAGAAGGTTTTTCCTGAGAGTGTAAATATATGCGTTAGTTGCTCAAATCTGAGAGTAATGCACTCGTCACAGGCACATAAAAATATATAAACCCCCAACATTCTTGATTTCCAAATCATTTTTTTTGTTTCAAACCACCCTGATTAAGGATGATTTATTGCCCAAAAATGATCTTTTGAAGATGCCATTGACATAGCCCTCCAGGACTTGGAGATTTTGTATATATTGATTCATACGATCTGAAATCTGGCTTCCGCAGGGATGAATTCGCCCAGCAAACAAAACTGCAGTACAAATAATACTCCAAGATTCTGTTTTTTATTTCCTCATTGTTGTTTTTGTTGTATGAGAAGACCCAATTTATAAAATGTTAGCTATGCCTACTGAGACTGTCTCTGCGTTGTGATATTTAGTAATCAAAGCTGTGAAAAATGACAGAGCTATGCATGATGAGAGGCATAATCAGAGAGCTCAAAGTGAATTATTTAAAAAGCTATTCCATACTACTCAGCCATAAAAAAGAATAAAATGATGCCATTTGCAGCAATAGAAATGGACTTAGAAATTATCATGCTAAGTGAAGTAAGCCAGAAAGAGAAGGGCAAAGGTCATATGATATGTCTTACATCTGGGATCTAAAACACGCCACAAATGAACGTGCCTAAAACACAGAAACGAACTCACAGATGGAAAGAGCTAACTTGTGCTGGTCAGGGTGGAGGGGGTTGGAGGAGGGAAGATTTGGGAGTTTGAGGTTAGCAGATGCAAACTGTTATATACAGAATGGATAAACAGTGATGTCTTACCGTTTACTACAGGGAGCTTTACTCAATATCCTATGATAGACCATAAGAGAAAAGAATATTAGAGAGAATACATACACATGTACACACACTCACACACACACACACTCACACACACACACACTCACACACACACACACACTCACACACACACACACTCACACACACACACACACAGAGGCTTCTCAGGTGGTGCTGGTGGTAAAGAATCTGTCTGCCAATGCAGGAGACATAAGAGACTTGGGTTCAATTCCTGGTTCGGGAAGATCCCCTGGAGGAGGATATGACAACCCACTTCAGTATTCTTGCCTGGAGAATCCCATGAACAGAAGAGCTGGTCTGGCTAGGGTCCATGGGGTCGCCAAGAGTCAGACTGAAACAACTTAGCATACATGCCATATGTATATGTATATATTTGTATATGTATGTCACTTGATTGTACACCAGAAACTAATACAACATTGTACATTAACTATACTTCAACAATTTTTTAAAAAGACTACTTCACTGTGGTTTAGGTGACAAAAAAAGAAGTGAACTTAGAGTATGGAGACATAGATTCACAATGTAGGAGATGATTTTCACAGGACCTCTAAGCAAGTCTGTTCCAAGACAGAAGGATGGCGCCTCCATGCCCTCCCTATGTGAATACAGCAGCTCTCGTGGGCACCGTCAATCGCTACACCCAAACTAGTACCACTTCTTCCCTGCTTCAATATGCTTCAACTGAAGAAAAGCCTTCCGGAAAAAAGCAACCATGAAGCAAAAGAAACTTTAAGATAATATTCTAAATCTAAATAAATATATGCAAACAAACGTTTGAGGATAAGGGAAAAAATACCATGACAAAATAAAAAACTAAGAATAGATTTTCTTTTTAAAGTAAGAAATGAAGAATTGACTTCTGTAGGAAAGAAACAAACAAGAAAAGATAAAGTAATTTTAGAAATGAAGGCTGCTAAGTCACTTCAGTCGTGTCTGACTCTGTGCGACCCCATAGACGGCAGCCCACCAGGCTCCCCCATCCCTGGGATTCTCCCAGCAAGAACACTGGAGTGGGTTGCCATTTCCTTCTCCAATGCATGAAAGTGAAGTTGCTCAGTCGTGCCTGACCCTCAGCGACCCCATGGACTGCAGCCTTCCAGGCTCCTCCATCCATGGGATTTTCCAGGCCAGAGTACTGGACTGGGGTGCCATTGCCTTCTCTGGAAATGAAGCTTAGACTATAAGATTTACAGGACAAAATTGATTTAAATGAAATATAATAAGGACCACTGAAGAAACTAAAATAAGAAGAAGAATGAAAATGAAATTTTAAGAAATGAAGTTTAAAATAGTCATCAAGGGAAGGGGTGCCAAAGTAGAAAGTACAAAAGAAATAATACACATATTATTCATGTCTCTGGGAGGAAACACAAAATAACTGAACAGGCTATTATTTAAACATGAACAGAGAAAAATGTTTGAAATGAAAGATAACTAGGGGCTTCCCTGGTGGCTCAGATGCTAATAAATCTGTCTGCAATTTGGAAACCTGGGTTCAATCTCTGAGTCAGGAAGATACCCTGGAGAATGGAACTCCAGCATTCTTGCCTGGAGAATCCCATGGAAGAGGAGCCTGGCAGGCTACAGCCCATGGGGTTTCAAAGAGTCAGACATGACTGAGCAATTACCACTAACAAACTCTGAAAGAGCTTACCCTGTAATCCAGAAAAATTAACCCTGAGAGCTCTCCTAGTAAAACTATGAGATTCTAAAAGGAAATCTTTAAGCCCTGCAGGTACAAAGATGAAATGATTAACATAGCAAAAGATATGTAGAAGGTATATCACAGTAAAACAACAGGACAAATAAATTTATAAAGTCATGTCCAAATGTATTCATAATTAAATAAGCGCAAATCAAAATAACATTCAGATGCTAGCTTTAGGAACCATATTGGGCAAAATTGTAAAAGGTGTACAGTAGGTTCTCCATATCCTCAGATGTCACCTTCACAAATTCAACTAAACATGGGTCAAAAATAGTCAAGAAAAAAAAATTCCAGAAAGTTCCAAAAAGTGAAATTTTATTTTGATGCACTCCAGCAACTACTTACAGAGCATTCACCTTGTGCTAGGTGTTATAAGCAATCTAGAGGTGATTTAAAGTGTAGGGGAGGATATAGGAAAGTAATATGCAAATCTATCAGTTCAGTTCAGTTCAGTTGCTCAGTCATGTCCGACTCTTTGCAACCCCATGGACTACAGCACGCCAGGCTTCCCTGTCCAGCACCAACTCAGGGAGCCTACTCAAACTCATGTCCATGGAGTAGGTGATGCCATCCAACAATTTCATCCTCTGTTGTCCCCTTGTCCTCCCGCCTTCAATCTTTCCCAGCATCAGGGTATGTTCCAATGAGTCTGTTTGTCACAAAAGGTGACCAAAGTATCAGAGTTTCAGCTTCAGTATCAGTCCTTCTAATGAATATTCAGGACTGATTTCCTTTAGGATTCACTGGTTGGATCTCCTTGCAGTCCAAGGGACACTCAAGAGTCTTCTCCAACACCACAGTTGAAAAGCATTAATTCTTCGATGCTCAGCTTTCTTTATAGTCCAGCTCTCACATCCGTACATGACCACTGGAAGAACCGTAGCTTTGACCAGATGGACCTTGGTTGGTAAAGTCATGTCTCTGCTTTTTCATATGCTGTCAAGGTTGGTCATAGCTTTTCTTCCAAGGACCAAGCGTCTTTTAATTTCATGGCTGCAGTCACCATCTGCAGTGATTTTGGAGCCCCCCAAAATAGTCTGTCACTGTTTCCATTGTTTCTCCATCTATTTTCCATGAGGTAATGGGACTGAATGCCACGATCTTAGTTTTCTGAATGTTGAGTTTTAAACCAACTTTTTCACTCTCCTCCTTCACTTTCATCAAGAGGCTCTTTAGTTTTTCTTTGCTTTTTTTCACAATGTCAAGATGGTGAAGGAATAAGATGGGGACAACACTTTCTCTGCCACAAATTCATCAAAAGATTGTTTGAATGCTGAGCAACTTACACAAAACTACTTCTGAACACTAGCAGAGGACACAAGGCACTCAGAAAGGCAGCCCATTCTCTTCGAAAGGAGGTAGGACAAAATATAAAGACAAGACAAGTACTACACCAATATAAATAAGAGACTTGAACTTCAAAGACTTTGGTATCTGACAGGACCCTAAAACCAACCCCTCTGGACACTGAGGGATGATTGTATAAATCACAATGTGGATGAGGTGATGGGAATCAGGCAATCCCTTGTATGGCTGATGCATCTGTCAACAGTGGTGACCATTTTGGAGATCAATTTAACAGTGCCTAGCAGAATTTCTAAAGCATATGCCCTGTCTTTTGACAGTTCCCTGCTAGAATTTATAATATTTTCTACTCTCCACAGTGCTCTAAGAATGTTCTTTTCTTTCTGATAGCAGAAAGTCCTTGAGCAAAGGAATTGTCTGCTTATTCTCTGTCAAGTTTCTAGAAGAAGCTGGCACATACTTGGTGGTCAGTAATTTTATGGAATCAATGAACAAAACAATCAATTTTTGTATAGCATTGTTTGAATAGCAAAAGCTAAAAACAAATGTCCATTAAATAATGGTACCTCATATAAAGTAATGCAGAATGTTTTTTTAATGAGAAGGATCTGTATGTCTGATCTCCTAGATTTATAGGTTAATGCAGAACAGTCTATTAACTATTTATTGAAAAAGTTTTATTCAATACTGTGTTTCAATAACATTTTAATTTTCTTTTTATTGTCCCTTCAACTTATAATGTGCTTCCCTGGTGGCTCAGTGGTAAAGAATTTGCCTGCCAATTCAAGAGACTCAGGCTCAATCCCTGGTTCCGGAAGATCCTCTGGAGTAGGAAATGGCAACCCACTCCAGTATTCTTGCCTGGGAAATCTCATGGACAGAGGAGCCTGGCGGCCTATAGTCCAGAGGGGTTGCAAAGAGTCAGACATGACTGAGCATGAATACACACACATACACACACACACACACACACACACACGCAACAGCCTATAACCTGGGTTATTTCATTCTCAATCTTTGAATGAAGACTTGAACAGATCTTCACAACCTTCCTGGTCATTCACAGATGCTAAAAAGATTTCTGATCATTTTCAGACAATGACACTGTTGTTTCTGTATTAAAATCCCCAGACCAAAGTCATACTGACATAATTCTATACTGTTTCCCCATTAGCAACTCCCTCTCTCTTTCAGACTTGGGGTTCTGCAGGCAGTGGGAAGGTGGGAAAGAGCAATATCTGGAGCAAACTAAAAATTGGCATCTGCCTCTATGAAGATGGTCACAAACCACTGCAGATGCTGACCTTCAACACACCCTGAAAGGAGTTCAGAGTACAGATTAGGAATAAAGCACTGTGTGCCCTGGGAAAGCTTGGCAGAACAGGCTTTAAGACAGTTAGATATTTTCAGGAGAAGATTTTTATGAGCCCTGATTCTTGCATCTCCTCATCTAGAAAAGCACTAAAACCATTTGCAGTGATATCCATTCCTTGTGACTAACAGCCAACCTCTGCCAAAATATGTACTTGACTCCATGTACTCCCCTTCATTAAGATCATACGTATCTTGTCTTTCCCCCTTGACCTCTTCAGAGCAGTTTCAAAGCTATCTGAGATGCTGTCTCCTGGGCTATAGTCCTCAGAATGCCCCAAGTAAAACTTAACTCTCAGCTCACGTTGTGCATTTTTTTTCTTTTTCGGTCAACGCTGGAGGGGGCCAAGAGTGGTCATCCTGCCTCTCCCCAAGGCTGCCTCATTTTTCTTTCTTCTCCCTAAGTTGCTTGTGGCTATCTCATGGGGAGGATGGAGCCAGGGATGGAGGAGGGGAGAGGGTCAGACTCAGGAGCAAGCGAGGCTGTACACTGTGACCATGGCAGATGCCCCTGCTGAGTGCCTTCTCCCGTCTTCTTGGAGGCCCTCTTGTGCTTGGACTGGACATGGCCCAGGTCCAGCTCTCCCCTCTAAGATCCCTTGGCTACCCCTCCCTCAGTCCTCAGTCAGTGAGTCCAGCCCCAAGAAAGTGCATCTCCCCCTCCCAGCCCCACACCCTGAAATGCCTTCTTCTACTGGCCACCTACACCTACTGCGTGTCCAGAAGGACCAATTCCTCACTGCTGTTTGTTGAAGTAAAAAGACTGATAGCCCATCTAACAGAGCTGAGCCTTTGTATACAGAGTAAAATGCAGGAATGAAATTTATTTGGGGGCATTTTAAATGACCCAACTTTAAAAGTGATCTAAGACTTGATGCATTCTACTGAAGTATTGGGAGTTTTGTTTAAATAAATTTCTTTTAAGCTATTTTTTTTTCTTTCAGACTCAGTCAGGTTAAAACAATTGTTAAATATAATGCATTTAGCCAAAGTTGGCAGTTGTAACCAATGTATTGGGGGTGATAATCCATATAATTTTTAAAAACTGAAGAAACCTTTTATTTTTAACTGTCAGTTTACATTAATCCTAAAGTACAAATTTTGTTTTTTAAATTAATCAAAAGCACCAGGCACTATATAAGTTTAAAATTTTTATGTATGATAGTTTGATAAGGGCTTATAAAAATAAACACATGTACTTTTTATAATGCCAAACACTGAAATCTGGCATCAAGTCTAGTGGATATAGTTACAGAAGGAAGTGTGGGATGGTATATGTTAAAAATCTATTTTCAGCAACACTGCAATAACAAACAAAAAAATGTGTCTGAAATTCTTCCTTCTTATGAACAATCTCAGTCTGGACATCAATTCTCTAATATATTTTGTGTGTTCACCTGGTTACAAAGGCATGGTACAAAGTAGCGGTTTTAAATCACATTTAAAATCATTTTATTTATAGACTATTTGTAGCAACTAAGGGATACAGATTCAATTATTTAATAAAAGGACACACACACACAGGGAGGATTAACATATTTCTCACTGAGCCAAGAAGACCTCCTCTTTTTCTGGATTACATTCATATATCCAGAAGTGACCTGCTGATGAAAGAGTCTGTAAACAAGGAAGAGTATGATATTCCTGGGATAACTCTTTCTTTTTCTAAGAAAGTAGGGGTAAGCATATTAGCTGAGGTTATATGCAGCACAAAGGTATTAAGCAAACATGGAAATTAAATTTACAATGATGAGTACAAAGCTCTACAAATCTAACAGAACTGAGTATTATTTATTAAGCTAGATGACATAATATTTCATGAAGTAGAAATTTGGGGATGTATAGAAAGACAGTAACATAAAGAGATAAAAAAAACTTACATTTATTAGTTCAGATTAAATGGGGAGAAAACAAGACACACAAAAAATTACACAAATCTAATTGATGCACTTATATAACCTACTCTATTTGTAATTATCTATGCACCTTCTTCCTGAAGGATGGCAAGGCAATCCATTCCAGTATTCTTGCCTAGAGAAACCCCATGGACAGAGTAACCTGGAGGGCTACAGTCCATGGGGTCACAAAGAGTCAGACACGACTTAGAAACTAAGCACGTGCACCTTCTTAGAAATTACCCATGAAACGTTTGAAAAACTTACATTACGCTAAAAATAAGGCTCACTATATTCTTTAGTAAAGCAGGAAAATAAGAAAATATGAAAAACAAATTGCTATAACTGTTAAAAATTTATTTATTTATTTATTTATTTTTACTTTACAATATTGTATTGGTTTTGCCATACATTGACATGAATCCGCCATGGGTGTACATGTGTTCCCTTTCCTGAACCATCCCTCCCACGGCCCTCCCCATACCATCCCTCTGAAGCATTGCAATTTTTTAATGGTAATGAAGAAACTCTAAGGCCAGAAGGAAATCAAACTGTATTTTAATAACACATAAAAAATAATGAAGAAGACATTATATTTTAGAAATTATTAAATGTCAACAAAGCAGTGCTCAGAGAAACACTTAAGGCCAAAATACATTTCATCATTTGGTAAAAGTGAATTAAAATAACTTAAGCATATAATTTTAAAAGTTAGAACTAGAACCACAAACCAAACCTGTGAGAATCACACAAATGAATTAATAAAGATTAAAGCAGAAAATAGTAGCAAAACAAAAATGTTCAGTAAGAACAATACAAACCTCCAGTGACTGTTTCTTCAGAAAAAAGTAATAAAAGAGAAAAGATCACGAGTAAAGAATTTTCTCAAAAGAAGAAAATGCTCGCATATCATCCTATCCTATGTACACATGTATTCAAGAAAGAAATATTAAACTCAAGAAGCAAAATCCAGCAGTGCATTAAAAAAGTTATAAAACAAGTTAATTATTCCAAGAAAGTAGAAGTAGCTATTACATTTGGCAGTTTATTAATGCAATTCATATGTTAACATATTAAGTAGAAAAAAATTCTGAAAATGACAATAAAACCCCCATGAACCAGTGAAATTGCTCAATCATGTCCAACTCTGCGATCCCGTGGACTTTAGTCTACCAGGCTCCTCCATCCATGGAATTTTCCAGGCAAGAGTACTGGAATGGGTTGCCATTTCCTTCATCCAGGCGATGTTCCTGACCCAGGGACCAAACCCAGGTCTTCCGCATTGCAGGCAGACACTTTACTGTCTGAGCCACCAGGGAAACCCAAATGAGCAGTAGAGAAATTGCTTAGAAATATTCAACACACATTTAAGAGAAGTTACAAATGAGGAAACTAAGAAACTTTCTTAAATTGATGTGTATTAATTAAAAATCTACAGCCAACACTTTAGTTAATGAGAAAAAAGTTGAAGCATTTATTTTAATGTCAGGAGTAAATCAAAGATGACCACTCTGGCTGAGTATCAGCATAAAAACATAGTAAGAACTATCCTATACAATAAAACAAAAAGTGATAAAAATATTTGCGATTGGAAGGGAAAAAGTGAAACTACCATTGTTAAGACTAAAATGTTATTTAGGAGAGTATTAGAGACAAACTAAATTTATCTTAAATTTCAATAATTTTGCTGGTTACAAGATCAATGTAAAATAGGTAGCCTTATATAAAATGGCTGTAACAATTTGAAAATTTATTCAATAAAATAAAAATTTCATTCTGGCAGCAACATAAAATCAAAGTTACCTAAGTGTGAATCTATAATGATGCATAAATCTCCATGGAAGAAATCATAAAGTCCAGGTCATCACTGATCTTTTAATTTAATAGTTTGTCTAAATATTTATCTATTTGCATGCCATCGAAACCAAGGTATGTTTATTTGTAAAAGGACACTTTGTTGCAGGAAGAACTCATGGGCATATACCCGAAGAAAACCAGAATTTGAAAAGACACATGCACCCACAATGTTCATTTTGTTGTTGTTCAGTTGTTATGTCCAATTCTTTTTGACCTCATGGACTACAGCACACCAGGCTACTCTGTCCTGCACTGTCTTCCAGAGTTTGCTCAGATTCATCTCCACTGAGTCGGCGATGCTATCTAAACAGCTTATCCTCTGGCATCCCCTTCTCCTTTTGCCTTCAATTTTTCCCAGCATCTGAGTCTTTTCCAATGAATCAGCTCTTAGCATTGGTTGGCCAAAGTAATGGAGCTTCAGGTTCAGCATCAGTCCTTCCAATGAATATTCAGGGTCAACTCCATTTAGGATTGACTGGTTTGATCACTTTGCTGTCCAAGAGAGTCTCAAGAGTCCTCTTCAGCACCACAATTCAAAAGCATCATTTCTTCAGTGCTCAGCCTTCTTTATGGTCCGACTTTCACTTCTGGAAAAACCATAGCTTTGACTATACAGAACTTTGTTGGCAAAGTGAGGTCTCTGCTTTTCAATACACTGTTTGTCATAGCTTTCCTTTCAAGGAGCAAGTGTCTTCTAATTTCATGGCTATAGTCACCATCCACAATGATTTTGGAGCCCCCACCCCAAAAGAAAATCTGTCACCGCTTCCATTTTTTCCCCTTCTATTTGCCATGAAGGGTCACATCACGGTCTCAGTTTTTGAATGTTGAGTTTCAAGCCATATTTTTCACTCTCCTCTTTCACCCTCATCAAGAGGTTCTTTAGTACTTCTTCACTTTCTGCCATTAGAGTGGTGTCATCTACATATCTGAGGTTGTTGACATTCCTCTCAGCAATTTTGATTCCAGCTTGTGAATCATCCAGCCTAACATTTAGCTTGATGTACCCTGCACAATTGCACTCATCTTATGTGCTAGTAAAGTAATGCTCAAAATTCTCCAAGCCAGACTTCAACAGCACATGAACCATGAACTTCCAGAACATCAAGCTGGATTTAGAAAAGGCAGAGGAACCAGAGATCAAATTGCCAACATCCGTTGGATCATCCAAAAAGCAAGATACTTCCAGAAAAACATCTATTTCTGCTTTATTGACTATGCCAAAGCCTTTGACTGTGTGGATCACAATAAACTGTGGAAAATTCTGACAGAGATGGGAATACCAGACCACCTGACCTGCCTTTTGAGAAACCTATGTGCAGCTCAGGAACCAATAGTTAGAACTGGACTTGGAATAACAGACTGGTTCCAAATAGGGAAAGGAGTACATCAAGGCTGTTTATTGTCACCATGCTTATTTAACTTATATGCAGAGTACAACATGAGAAATGCTGGGCTAGAGGAAGCACAAGCCAGAATCAAGATTGCCAGGAGAAATATCAATAACCTCAGCTATGCAGATGACACCACCCTGATGGCAGAAAGTGAAGAAGAACTAAAGAGCCTCTTGATGAAAGTGAAAGAGGAAAGTGAAAAAGTTGGCTTAAAGCTCAACATTCAGAAAACGATGATCATGGCATCTGGTCCCATCACCTCATGGGAAATAGATGGGGAAACAGTGGAAACAGTGACAAACTTTATTTTTGGGGGCTCCAAAATCACTGCAGGTGGTGACTGCAGCCATGAAATTAAAAGATGCTTGCTCTTTAGAAGAAAAGTTATGACAAACATAGATAGCATATTAAAAAGCAGAGAGATTACTTTGCCAACAAAGATTTGTTTAGTCAAAGCTATGGTTTTTCCAGTAGTCATGTATGGACATGAGAGTTGAACTATAAAGAAAGCTGAGTGCCGAGGAATTGATGCTTTTGAACTGTGCTGTTGGAGAAGACTCTTGAGAGTTCCTTGGACTTCAAGGAAATCCAACCAGTTCATCCTTAAGGAAATCAGTCCTGAATATTCATTGGAAGGACCGATGCTGAAGCTGAAACTCCAATATTTTGACCACCTGATGCAAAGAAGTGACCCATTAGAAAAGACCCTGATGCTTGGAAAAATTGGGTGGGAGGAGAAGGGGACAACAGAGGATGAGATGTTTGGATGGCATCACTGACTCAATGGACATGAATGTGAGTGAACTTCAGGAGTTGGTAATGGACAGGGAAGCTTGGCATGCTGAAGTCCATGGGGTCACAAAGAGTTGGACATGACTGAGTGACTGAACTGAACTGAACTGATGTATATGCACCACCCTTATGGCAGAAAGCAAAGAGAAACCAAAGAGCCTCTTGATGAAAGTGAAAGAGGAGAATGAAAAAGCTGGCTTAAAACTCAACATTGAAAAAACTAAAATCATGGCACCCAGTCCCATCACTGCATGTCTAATAGATGGCAAAACAGTGAAAACAGAGACTAGACACTTGCTCCTTGGAAGAAAAGCTGTGACCAACCTAGATAGCATATTAAAAAGCAGAGACATTACTTTACCAACAAAGGTCTGTCTAGTCAAAGCTATGACTTTTCCGGTTGTCATGTATAGGTGTGAGGGTTGGACCATAAAGAAAGCTGAGCACCAAAAATTGATGCTTTTGAACTGTGGTGTTGGAGAAGACTCTTGAATGTCCCTTGGACTGCAAGGACATCCAACCAGTCCATACTAAAGGAAATCAGTCCTGAATATTCATTGGAAGAAGTGATTCTGAAGCTGAAGCTCCAATATTTGGCCATCTGATGCGAAGAACTGACTCATTGGAAAAGACTCTGATTCTGGGAAAGATTGAATGCAGGAGGAGAAAGGAATGACAGAGGATGAGATGACTGGGTAGCGTCACCTACTCAATGGACATGAGTTTGAGCAAGCTGCAGGAGTTGGTAATGGACAGAGAAACCTGGTGGGTGTGCTGCAGTTCGTGGGTCACAAAGAGTTGGACACGGCTGAACAACTGAACAGTGTGGGAGCCACAAGAGAGGTGGGTTCAATCCCTTGGTCAGGAAGATCCCCTAGAGGAAGGCATGGCAACCCACTCCAGTATTCTTGTCTGGAGAATCCCGTGGACAGAGAAACTTGACAGGCTACAGTTCATGAGGTCGCAAAGAGTTAAGACTGAAGCAACTTAGCATGGCAAGGTAGTCTCTCAAAAATTGAGATCTCTTAAAAAAATAGTCTATTCCAAAAATGTTAATAACAGTGAATGTTCAAGAAAGAGGTTGGGTAATTGAATTTTATTTACATAAATTACTTTATAAGACTCCTGCCTTAGTGTGCTTTGACCACAAATAATATATTGATAATAATTTGGTAATTTGGACAGGAATTTATTAGTCTCAAATACTCTTGCTCAAAAATTACAACTGATACAATGGCATTACTAATTATTTTTATGTTCAGTTTCCTAATGTTGTGAATATTATTTTTGAAGCCATGAAAAAAAAATTTCTTCTTAAAAAATTATTTTTTCCCCACAGAAATAACCTGAAATAATAGTGAGAACAAAGGTATTAAAGGTTCATACTTTAGGAACAATTCTAGTCAATTTATATTTACTTGATTGGTTTTATGGTCTTCTGGTTTGATTTATAATTCAGAGACAATTTTGGATTTCTCTGGAAAGGAAATAAATTTAAAACATCCTCTTGAGATGCTAAGTCTTAATGTTAGTTCCTCAGTCATGTCCAACTCTTTGAGACCCCACAGACCATGTAGCCTGCCAGGCTCCTCTATCCATGAAATTCTCCATATAGGAATACTGGAGTAGCCATTCCCTTCTCCAGGCGATCTTCCAGACCCAGATATCAAACCTGTGTTTTCCACATTACAGGTAGATTCTTTAGAATCTGAGCCACCAGGGAATCCCTCTTTTGAGATAAGATGATACCTATGACATAGTCTATTCTAGCTATTACATGTCACCTGTTGATGACAGTGAAAACAAAATATTCTAAAGTATTTTTATGAATCATGAATCTTAAAGTTCAGAATATTCACATCCTAGGACTCTCAAAGTAGCAACCCCCACCTTGTATAGTGCAGTCTTATGGAGTTGACCATAGTGTGCAAACATCAAAATGATGTGGGACTTATTCAAGGGGCAGCTTACAGGTTTCTAGAATATAAATTAAAAACAATTACAATCAGATGGAATATATATTGAATGGTGATAAAATACTATACCCATAAGTGATTCTGATGAAACTGAAACTTGCTAAGTTTTTTCAGTCATCAGTCCTGAAGAATCTTATGAAGAATCTTCATGAATCTTCACATGAAGAATGTGAATAAAAGAAGGTTCATTCACTCTATCACGTAACAACTTAGACGGGTGGGATGGGGTCAAAGGTGGGAAGGAGGTTCTAGAGGGAGAGGACATTTATATACTTATGACTGATTCACTTGGTTATATGGTAGAAACCAATACAACTTTGTAAAGCAATTATCTTCCAATTAAAGACAAATTAAACTGTATAATAAGAACAAAACCACACCACAGGTGTTCATCTAAAAATACATACCTTTAAATTAGAATTTTCTACAAATAAAAGTGATTCATCTCCTAAAAAAGAGTAATTTGCCTCAATGAACTAATATCATATTTTATGGACCATTCATCAGTCTTCTCATATCTGTGCAGAATTCTGTTCAAATTACCCTGGAATTTTTAAAAACTAAAACACCAAATCCATAACTTTATTTACAAAGGCATTTAAAATTCTAATTATAGAACACAATGTTCTGTTGATTTTTTTGGTCAAATTAATTAGTACAAAAAAGCCAAGGAGAGGTATTATTATATTATGACAGCACTATTACATAAACATGTAGAAATAAGCACATACCTGATTTTGATGAATGAGTTGAGAAATAAAGAGAAATATAAGCTCTGTGGAGAGAGGCTTATTCACATTTTCTAAAACATAGACTATGTCTTGATAATATTACAGAAAAGGATACTTTCTAAATGTTTGTGTTTTTTTTTTACAATTTTGTGTTTACAAATTTACAGTGTTGTGTTAGTTTTGAGAAAATGATACATTTAATAAATTATCATCTCTAGAATAATATAGTAAAAAGTTTTCAAAGAGAATACCTATAAAACATGCTAAAATGATAACTAAAATTTTACTAGCTATCTTGAACAAAGTGACATGATCCCCCTTGTCTTAATATCATGTATTAAGATACTGGTGTTCAGTTCCTGAGACCACTCTTCAAATTCACCTCTGCACTGCCTGATTGCTTTGGATGGGCAATTTCTACGTGACTCACAGGCATCTACAAAAATCAAGAGTTCCTTTGTTACAACTCAGAACCAGGAATCAATTCTTTGACACACAGAAAGGAGTGCTGCCTCTAGCCTTCCAAAACTTATGCTGCTTCAGTGATTACAAGTTAATTGATCTTTTCTCCTCTGTGAAAAACCGGTCTAAATCCATGGTTTTCTCTAAGGATGCTATAATGAGAAATGTTCTTGTCTCTTTGGAAGTACGTATTTTAAGCCAATCTGAAAAAGATTTTAAGAGTAAAAGCCTCCATCATTTCAAGTATACAGTTAATTTTCTCAATAATTTTATTCAAATCCAACCTTAGAAATATTTTCCTCACAAGGTATTTTTTAAATGAAGCTTTAAAAAAGGAACAACCCACAAGAGTATAAAACTCAGAATTTTAGTGTTTTCTCTCGTGCTTCTTTGGTGAAAAGAAACGAAATGGAGGTGGTGGAGAGTTTTTTCTATTGAGAACTTGGGTGTGAGATTTATATATTTGTTTCCTTCCTTTGAGCAGTAGCAGTAGAAGGAAAGCTATCAAGAAAACTCCTTGTACAGAGTTTCATGTGAGAGAATTTAATCTGAGTACCAAATAGAATCAGGCTTGCAAGTGTCTGACATTTCTGCCCCAGGGCTGTTTTTAAACAATTTTCCCCTTTCCTGTCAGTGAAATTTGGCACACAGCTCCACATACTCCCTTATGATGAATGAAAGAGGGATAAATAAAGGTCATCTTCTCACCTAATTAGATGTCAGAAGTGAAATCAACAAAATAAAGCAAAACTGACTCCAATGTGGAAAAAAATATTTCACATGTAAATTTTATATTATTTGGACTCAGTTTTGTTCATAAAATTAACTCTATTCACACATATGATGGATTAGAATTGTTTGGTTTTATGTGAATTATCCAAATCTTGATATTTTCATTTAGAAATATGTGTGAACGTTAGCAGTGCTGGAATTTCACCTTTAATAATATTTGCAGGAAAAAATTTTAATTCTATGATTCTGTTAAAAGGAAATAATGCAACCATATGTAAAATGTGTAAATGACTTTTCAGAAATGACTCCAACTGAAATGTTTCAAATGTTTTAAATAAGGCCCTTAAACAGAACATGTTCTGTACCCCGCAAAACAAAAATTTCTCTGATATTTGTTTAGAGAAATTTTTACCTGTTTATTTCAATGACAGGATGACATCTTCAAAGAAATATCCTTTGGGGACTTTCCCGGTTTTCCGGTGGTTAAAACTGTGTTTCCAGTGAAAGAGGCATGGATTTGATTCCCAACTGGGGAGCCAGGATCCCACATACCAAGTAGTGTGGCCAAAAATAGAAATCAAAATTTAAGAAGTATCCTTCCAGCTAATGATGTAACCAAGTTAAATTACTTACTATCAGCTTTCATTTTTTATTAAAACCTACTCACATATATTTGCATGCAAACACCATACATATAGGTTCATGTAAGCTTTTACCATCAAAATAATCTAAAGCTGTGATCTTATTAACAGGAAAACTGAAGACATTAAATGACTTGAACTTGTATCCTGATAGCTACTAACAGAAACAAAAAATGTAATAAACTTCTTGTGTGATGTTTGCTTTACTGTTCAAATAGGAAATGCATGCTACCAATGAAACGCTTGCTGTTTTGGTGCTGGCTGATAAGTGTTAACAAGAATAGTTTGCTTCATGCTATTTCCCTTTTGTATTTGCTTTACTTCAAAGTATTTCACAAACATCTTGAAAATGAAACTATAAATTGTCTAATGTCAGAGATGGAGAAAATAAGACAGGGAGAAATTTAAGGAAAGTTTCATCAATAACTAAAGATTCAAGCAAGAATTACAGCTTAGATCTCTTGAAAAGAAATTCAGTTCTCAGCTACCTATCAGATAGTATCACTATTTGTAAAATAAGCTTCTGTTTAACATCTCTCTTGTTGAAGAATCTAATTTGCCTGGTTCACTTTCAATAGATTGTACCATTGTTTTATTAAGGTTCCATGTAATAATAGAAGCAAAGACCATTAAAATAAACATAGTATCTCTCACTTTATTTGATAATTCCTTTTTATGCATACCAAACTATGTAACCTTTCTTTAAAGTAAAATTTTAAGTGGACCAAATGTACTGACCCCTTTCTTGAATACTGGCATAACATTAATGGAATTAATGGTGTTTCACGCCATTATCAGAGTATTCATAGAGTAGCGCATTAAGACAGGAGGTTACAGAGATCTAAAAATAATAATGAGCAATCAGTACAAAACCATATTTAGATTCCCAGGTGTAACACTGCAATATCATCTGAATCCAATTCCTGAAGGAATAGGACACATTTACAGCAATTAAACAACACTCTCTTTGATCTCATGAAATGGTGAAAATCTGTTTTTGCAATCAGCAGCAATTATTGGTCCATTATCCCATTTTTCCTCTGAGGATTGTACATGATCTTGGACCTCCTTAAACACATGAGCTTCCAAAACTTCAGCCTTAAGGGATTAGCCATCATCGTGTAAAGAGAGCTTAGTAATGGCCCATAATGAAATAAAGGCAGCGCAACCTCAGGACAGGTTGCCTGAATATTTAAGTAAGTATATAAAATTATTAAAACCATTCTGAAAATGCATATCATAAAATACAACCAAATATATACTGCTTAGGTCAGCATAAATAATATTATCTAGAGCTGGAACAGAAATCACAAATTATAAAAACCAAGGAGCTGCCTAATTATATTTGCTTTCAGGGACATCACCAGGGATCAAAATAGCAACAGACAAAATAAATTTATCAATCTAATACACAGGGAGATAAGACATAGTAGGAAATGATTAATAACAGCAGTTTACATTTTCACTTGAAGGATTTCAAACTACTTTGTAAACAATAAAATTACACCCTAAAAA
The DNA here is from genome assembly GCF_055505025.1 of Bos grunniens. Lineage (NCBI taxonomy): Eukaryota > Metazoa > Chordata > Mammalia > Artiodactyla > Bovidae > Bos > Bos grunniens. The sequence goes on along the minus strand of NC_141184.1, from coordinate 10,734,285 downwards.
AAAAAAAAAGCTATCAAGCAAGTGCCTTTCATATGCAAAACACTAGCCTCAGAGTTGTAAGCAGAATTCTACCTGCCAAGAAATTTAGTGAGGTGGCCTGACAAGTAATGGCTTCAAGGTGAAATGTGATTAACATCCTGTAAGTGGGGCAAACCATACTGGACAGTTATAGCCACTTAAATCACTCTTGGCTGGAGTAGCCGGGGAACATTTAATAAAAAAAAAAAGTAACATTTCATCTGACTTTTGTCCTTTCTGGGGGGAATCTTAAAGATACTTGGACAAGTTAGATTTATGCCAATGCATTTTCTGATCCAGGACAAGGTGGAAAAGAATCCTCAAGACCAGTACACCTCCCTGTCTCTCTGTTCCTGGCTATTTTGAAAAAGTATGAAGACATTTATCCTAGAAAGGGTGCATAGCTACTGTTCTCAAGCCAATAGGTGTATGGTGGTGAATAACAGCGTCCTTTGGTTGACAATGGCTAAAAGATTGCTTTGTTCTCCCCTATGCTATACTATTTGATCATCCTTGAGACAAAGATGAGAATGATTTTTTTTTCTGTTTAAGTATAGTTGATTTACAAAGTTGTGCTAATTTCTGCTGTACAGTAAAGTGATTCAGTTATGCATATAAATGCCTAGCCATTTCCACATTTCCTGGAATGTGATCCCACTGGTTAAAAATTCCCAAGATGGAAAACAATCCAAGATATCATAGCTATGCATTTTGTTTTTACCCAAGAGCTTCCTCTCCAGATATTGATCCAGCTGACTCTCATCTCTCCCTCGAGCTAGCGGTGTTCAAAATCATTACTGGGTGTGGTAAATGACAGTTCCCAGCATATGAGAAAATACAAGCTTTGTTAGGAAAGCTAAAATTTCTCTTCACGGCGCTATCAAACTTACCCATTTGCTTTACAGAGTAATATTCTGGTTAACTAACATTTAATTAAACAACCCTTTGGAACATTTCTTTCTTACTAAGCTAAAAAAGAAAAAAGATGGAACCAATCTGCATATTCTGTTTATGTCAAAGTAAAACATAGATCTCACCAGATAGTCTCTAAAGTGATAACTTAAAAGCTCTTCCTTATGATGCTTTCCACAGTAAGCAAGTGTTTATTCTTGAAATCAGATCAAGTAGAAACATATGTCTTATCCCACTTTCTTCTCTTTCTGTCACTGCAGAGTTAAAGCTATTTCTTACAACTTTAATTTCTAATGTTTATCACAGCTAGGGCAAAATATTTAAAGCACATGTTTATATTATTGTGCCAATTAATTTCTAGTTTTTATCCACAGTGTTGTTTTTTTCTGTACCTATTTTGACACTTAAGAAGGAGCTAAATGAAAGGGTAGGGGGAAAATGGTGATAAATTCAATGATACTCAAGATTCTGTTATCTAACTAGATTAAGATGCTCCCTGTAGCAACTGGGAGTTTGGGATTAACAGATGCAAACTAGTATAAATAGGATGGATAAACAGCAAGGTCCTACTGTAGAGCACAGGGAACTCTATTCGATATCCTGGGATGAGCTCTAACAGAAAAGAAAATGAAAAAGAATAGATTCATGTATATCTGAGTCACTTGCTATACAGCAGAAATTAAACACAGCATTGTATATCATTTTTACTTAAATAATTTTTTTAAAAGATGCTCATTGTAACTAATACCAAAATCTCTCCTGAAATTATTCCTCATCTTTAGCATGGTGTTTTCCCTTAATTCCATGGAGAAAACCCTATAATTCATGCAAGATTCACCTCACATCCAAACTCTGTTCAAAATATCCAGTATAGAAGTTAACCACTGTGATACTGGAGCATCTAATTTTGCCCTGATCATAGCTTCATTTTGCCACTAACACTGCATGTTTTTCGATTTCTACATATAAGTATATTGATTCAATTATTCAATGTTGTTATTTAATAAACACTGTCCATTATCCTAAATTCTGTAAAGAAAGAAAGATGAGTCAGACTTGGATATGTAACTTCAATTTTTTCTATCAGTGAAACTTTGGACATGTGCCTAGATAAATTTGATGTGGAGCTGAAAATGTGAAATAACATGAGAAGCCCAGATTAAGAGTTACAGGAGCTCATAAATAGGAAAAGAGGGTAAGAGAAGATGATGATGAAGAGTGTAGTGTACCACATGGCTACACAGTTTGGGCTTCACTCCATAAAATAAAAGGAATAAGTGAAGTTTTTCAATGGCACAGTTAAATGGCCAGGTATAGCCTTAAGGAAAATTAACCTGACAGCAATGATTATATTGGATCTGGCTGAGCATGGCTAGAACGTGAGAAAGCATTACACCATGTGAAATTTAATGAGAACCTAAATTAGATAAGTGTTGGTGAAAGAAAAGAGAAAGAAATAGACGCAAGATCAATGTTAAAGGTAGATTTAGCTCACCCAGATGCTGATGATGAGATATTGGAGGTAGGGGGTGGGAAACAGTATTCAGGGAACTAAACTACTGAAAGGTTTATGAGAAAAAGAATCAAACATAAAAGAAAGGAAACCTAGTCTGGACAAGGTGAGAATTTAAGATTGGATACCCAAGAATGAAGGTCAGTAAGATTGCACCCAATTTTAGGACACATGTACACAATTTCATTAAACATACATCACAGCAGGATCCTCTATGACCCACCTCCCAGAATATTGGAAATAAAAGCAAAAATAAACAAATAGGACCTAATTAACCTTAAAAGCTTCTGCACAACAAAGGAAACTATAAGCAAGGTGAAAAAACAGCCTTCAGAATGGGAGAAAATAATAGCAAATGAAGCAACTGACAAACAACTAATCTCAAAAATATACAAGCAACACCTGCAACTCAATTCCAGAAAAATAAATGATCCAATCAAAAAATAGGCCAAAGAACTAAATAGACATTTCTCCAAAGAAGACATACAGATGGCTAACAAACATATGAAAAGATGCTCAACATCACTCATTATCAGAGAAATGCAAATCAAAACCACTATGAGGTACCATTTCACGCCAGTCAGAATGGCTGCGATCCAAAAGTCTACAAGCCATAAATGCTGGAGAGGGTGTGGAGAAAAGGGAACCCTCTAACACTGTTGGTGGGAATGCAAACTAGTACAGCCACTATGGAGAACAGTGTGGAGATTCCTTAAAAAACTGGAAATAGAACTGCCTTATGACCCAGCAATCCCACTGCTGGGCATACACACTGAGGAAACCAGAAGGGAAAGAGACACGTGTACCCCAATGTTCATCGCAGCACTGTTTATAATAGCCAGGACATGGAAGCAACCTAGATGTCCATCAGCAAATGAATGGATAAGAAAGCTGTGGCACATATACACAATGGAGTATTACTCAGCCATTAAAAAGAATACATTTGAATCAGTTCTAATGAGATGGATGAAACTGGAGCCTATTATACAGAGTGAAGTAAGCCAGAAAGAAAAACACCAATACAGTATACTAACGCATATATATGGAATTTAGAAAGATGGTAACAATAACCCTGTATACGAGATAGCAAAAGAGACACTGATGTATAGAACAGTCTTTTGGACTCTGTGGGAGAGGGAGAGGGTGGGATGATTTGGGAGAATGGCATTGAAACATGTATAATATCATATATGAAATGAGTCGCCAGTCCAGGTTCGATGCACGATATTGGATGCTTGGGGCTGGTGCACTGGGACAACCCAGAGGGATGGTATGCGGAGGGAGAAGGGAGGGGGGTTCTGGATGGGGAACATGCGTATACCTGTGGCAGATGCATGTTGATGTATGGCAAAACCAATACAATATTGTAAAGTCAAAAAATTAAATTAAATTAAAAATGCACTCAGGAATTCAAAATTCACGTAACGATACATGAAATTATGAAACTTCTAGGGGAATATACAAAAAGAAAGACAAACTTGGCCCTTCTCTTTGAGGGTAATTCTTACAAGGAATTTAAAGTAGATTACTCTGGGCTGAACTCCGACATGGCAGGGACATATAGTATTGACGTTTGAGAGATTTTTTTATAGGCAGACTTTCAAAACATGTTGATGATATATAATCATTCCAAGATCTGTGCCAAGGATTTTATGTATACTTTTATAAGGCAACTTAAAATAGGAGTGGATTATGTGCTCCAGAAGTTTCTGCTTCCATCTTGGCTTGTTTTTCTTTCTTTTTGTTTATTTATTTATATTTTGGCAGTGCTGGGTCTTCACTGCTGCACAGCCTTCTCTCTAGTTGCGGCAAGCAGGCGCTAACCTCTATTTGCGGTACATAGGCTTCTCTCGGCTGCGGCTTTTCTTGTTGCAGCGCACAGGTTCTAGGGCACGCAGGCTTCAGGAGTTGCGACGAGAGGGCTCAGTAGTTGCAGATTCTGGGCTCTAGAGCACAGATGCAGTAGTTGTGGCACATGAGACTAGCTGCTCCAGCGCATGTGGGATCTTCCCAGACCGGGGATCAAACCCATGTCTCCTGCATAGGCAGGCGGGTTCTTAACCAGTGAGCCACCAGGGAAGACATGCTTGTTCCTTTGCAACAAAATTTCTTCCTTTGCAGCATAACATCTTGTTGATAATATTACTCTTAATGGTGACTGAGAGGGTCAATATACAGAGGGAAACTAGTCAGATCACATATGATAATGTAAGTCTGAGTTACAATCTCTGCAGAAATCAGCTCAGGAAGCCACACACCAACCTCTTCCAGCTTTAGACCCAGAAAGATCAGGACTTGGTCAGTGACTGCCAGCTCTCCACATTTTTGCTTCTGCTGAAAAGTCAGGACTAACTAGAGAAAGCCAAATAAGTTCCTCTAACTGATTTATGAGAGGCTCCACTTCTAGTTACCTGCCTCTAGCTTCCCTGTGCCAACAGCCTCTGTGCCAACAGTTAGAACACGTTTGAAGTTTTCTCATCTTATACTATAAACCTTTCCCATTTCACTGCCTGACTTTGAGAATCTGCCAAATGCAAGTGATGATGGTTGACTCTTTTCACTTCAACAAGCTCTGAATAAAAAGCTTCTGTTTTTCTCATTTGTGTGGGGCTTCATTTACTTTCCATTTTCTTATAGAAGCCATCTGCACAGCTCATTCTCGGACTGCAGCCTTTGACCAGCAGCAGGACCCATGGAATCCTCTTGTGCCTTGCTGCTCATCGATTGTCAAATCTGCATCAACATGGGGCAATAGAAACAGTGATAAACTTTATTTTCTTGGGCTCCAAAATCACTGCAGATGGTGACTGCAGCCATGAAATTAAAAGAAAAGGGTCATTGGAAAAGACCCTGATGCTGGGAAAGATTGAAGGCAAGAGAAGGGGACGACAGAGGATGAGATGGTTGGATAGCATCACCGACTCGATGGACATGAGTTTGAGCAAGCTCCAGGAGTTGGTGATGGACAGGGAAGCCTGGCTTGCTGCAGTCCATGGTTTCACAAAGAGTTGGACACAACTGAAATGAAGTGAACTAGGATGTCAGCACCAGGTCTCAAATCTGCTCTTTGGTTTGGGGTCCTCAACTATTCTCAGGATGCTTTTTAATACCATAACAGAAGGGATACTTCAATAAAGATTCTCCTGACAGCTTAAAAAAAATACTGAAGATTTTTATTTGTTCAGTCAGGACCATAACCAAAATTGTTATCCCTCAGTTCCCAGTGGTACCTAACCCAAATATCACTCTGTCTTCAATTCCTCTGGAGCCACCTTATTTCATTGTAGTAGAGTGTGCCTTTTTCAGTGTGCTTGTGGATCAGGACAGTCAAGAGCTTTATGCCTTTACTTAGGAGGATAACAATATAGCTGGACATTTATGTTCCAGGGATTCACTGAAGGTCCTTCCTATTTTTCTGAGGTCCTTGATCAAGACTTAAAAGGCCTCAATGGCCTTTGTAATTCAGTTCTAATTCAATAAGTAGATGATTCCCTACTGTGTTGAAAGAACAAGTAAAACTACTAAAAGGATCACATTTTCTGGTTCTCAGTGTTAGAAGAAAAGACATAAAGTTGCAAAAGATAAATTACAATTTTACCCCAAACACAGTCCATTATTTAGGCTATGACCTATCTGTGAAATTAATAAAAAAAATTAACACTTATCCTAGAGCCCTTGAAAAACAATTGAGATGATTTCTAGATTTAACTTGGGGTTGAAGATAGTGGGAGCACCCTCCTTTATGAATTGAGTAAGTCCTTAGTGAAAGACCAATTGGTTTGGAAACCCAAAGAGGAATAGGACTTCTAGAACCTGAAGTAGTTTCCTTAAAAGCTTCCTTAACTACAAAATACATTTTGTTTGGTCTGTGCATGGGTGATTTTTGTCCTTTTGGTGGTTTATGGGAGCAATAAAAACTCCATAACTTACTATATGATTTCACATTTTACCCAGTTGCAAAAGCTAATCTGCTCTGTTTTAGGGCAATAGCTACCACTGAAAACTGGTTGATACTTGTGCTAAACTAGCTCTAGGCTCCCTACTTCATCTCCTGATTCTCAGTCAGTAGAGGCAATGGCGCCCCACTCCAGTACTCTCGCCTGGAAAATCCCATGGACAGAGGAGCCTGGTGGGCCACAGTCCATGGGGTCGCAAAGAGTCGGACATGACTGAGCGACTTCACTTTCACTTTTCACTTTCATGCATTGGAGAAGGAAATGGCAACCCACTCCAGTGTTCTTGCCTGGAGAATCCCAGGGACGGGGGAGCCTGGTGGGCTGCTGTCTATGGGGTCGCACAGAGTCTGACACGACTTAAGCGACTTAGCAGCAGCAGCAGCAGCACAACACTTTTTACAGCCAGCGGATTGCAGCTATGAGATTTGGTCACATCTTGCCTCTCATATTACTATTCACCACTATAACAACTTGATTCCTATAACTCTCAAATCCATGAAGAAGAGGGACCTTAGGATTATCTTGGGGTTAGGGAACTTTTGGTACCTCACTTAGATGTATCAGAGGCTCCTATAGAGAATACGGACCTAATGTTACTTGTTGATGGGCTTCCCTTGTGGCTCAGTCGGTAAAGAATCCACCTGCAATGTGGGAGACCTGGGTTGGGAAGATCCCTGGAGAAGGAAAAGGCAACCCATCCCAGTATTCTAGCCTGGAGAGTCCCATGGACTGTACAGTTCATGGGGGTCACAAAGAGTCAGACACGACTGAGCGACTTTCACGTTACTTGTTGATGGCTCCACCTCAAAGCTGAGTCTGAAGGTTATCAAGCAAGATAGGCTGCCACTAATTTAAACTCTCCTTAAATACAGTTCTCCATCTGGGATTAAATCTGCCCAGATGGAAGAATTTACTGCACTCGCTAGACCTTTTCAACTAGCCAAAGTTCAGAGTGCATATACATATTGCGAGGGGATATGCTTTTGGAGTAGTACATGATTTTGGAATGCTTTGTAAACAAAAAAAGTTTTCTCATTTACTGTAACACCTAATGAAAATAAAAATGCAAAGCAAATTAAGAAACATTTAGATGTACTCCTACTTGTAGAGAGAGAGCTCTTATAAAGCGGTCTGTCGCTGTGCTGCTCAGTCTCTCAGTTGTGTCTGACTCTTTGAGATCCCATGGATTGTAGCCCATCAGTCTCCTTGGTCCATGGCATTTTCCAGGCAAGAATACTGGAGCAGGTTGCCATTTCCTACTCCAGGGGATTTTTCCCTACCTAGGGATCGAGCCTGTCTCTTGTGCCTCCTGCATTGGCAGATGGATTCTTTACCACTGCACCACCTGGAAAGCTTTAAACCCATGAAAAAAGAGAATATGTAAACTAAAAGAAATTCTCCAGCCAAACAGATAGGCTTATTCAGTGGCAATTCTGTCTAAACCCTCAAAAGATAAATCTCTGGAGTGAATCAAAGAGGCGATTATAAAATACAATATTTGGTCTCTGATTTTGAAAAGGCAGAATGAAATGATCTGGTTGTATCCTTCAGATAATCTTACTCCCATGATAGACCCTTGGTGGTACCAGATGATTTTAAATGGAGATTAGCTAAAATTCTCCATGAAACTATTCAACATGATACAGACCAATTGATTACTGTTTTAAATCAAACTTAGTGGAGGAAGTTTAAAAAGATAGCAGATATATTTTCATAGCGTACATTCAGTGTCAAAACCACAGCCCTGAAGGTGACACACGGCTGCAAACCAAAGGTTATAAGGTCCCTTTGAACACCTTTGAGATGCATTTTTACTCAGGGTCTATTCTTCATGGGATTTGAATATGTTTAGTAATTATATATCTGTTTCAGCATAGGTTGAAAATGCTAAGATCCTGATGCTTGGAAAGACTGGGGGCAGGAAAAGAAGGTGGCAAGAGATGATGAGAGAGTTGGATGGCATCACCGACTCAAAGCACATGGGTTTGAATAAACTCCAGGAGATAGTGAAGGACAGGTAAGCCTGGCGTGCTGCAATCCATAGAGTTGCAAAGAGTTGAATATGACTTAGCAACTGAACAATAACAGGAATTACAGTTGCTAAAATGCTGCTTGATTTTGTTTTAAAGCCATATCAACTTTTTATAAAGTGACCGAGACATATACTTCATAGGACTCATTACATGAAAAAAAAAAAAAAACTTTTAAAGCATAAACAATTACTCAAATACTACCCTATTATTATTAACTACAATCTCCTGGAAAGGTGGAAAGATTCAGTATCATCCTTACGTTATAACTAACAAAGATTTCAGAAAAACTGGTGCCCCCTTTTTCAAAGGACCTCCCACCAGCCTTCATGGCCATATGATTCACTCCCTTTGAGCCAGTCATATCTATTATTTCCTACGAATTGGTAGCTGGAAGACTGGTACATTCAGGAATTTTTCCTTCTTACTAGACTCTTCTCTGCTGCATGAAGACATGGCAAAATATTTCAACTGACTTATGTACTATTACCAATCTTATCACCAATGGATTAAGCTCATCTTTCCAGAACATCTCTCTTCATAATGTTCAACCAAATTTCATGTACTAGAAGGCTGCCGTTTATTCCCTAACTCATATCTGACTCTTTGCACCCCGTAGACTGTAACCCACCAGGCTCCTCTGTCTACAGGATTTCCTAAATAAGAATACTGGAGTGGGTTGCCATTTCCTTCTCCAGGGGTACTAGAACACATCAGAGAAAAAGTGATCTTGAACTGACCTTTGAACACATCAGATGGATTTTATCCAGATTCCACTCTCCAGGGGATTTGAATATGTTTGAGTTATTGTATCTTATCAGTTCAGTGTCCAACTCTTTGAGACCCCATGAACTGCAGCACACCAGGCCTCCCTATCCATCACCAAATCCCAGAGTCCACCCAAACCCATGTCCATTGAGTCAGTGATGCTATCCAACCATCTAATCCTTTGTCATCCCCTTCTCCTCCTGCCCTCAATCTTTCTCATTATCAGGGTCTTTTCAAATGAGCCAGCTCTTCACATGAGGTGGCCAAAGTATTGGAGTTTCAGCTTCAACATCAGTCCTACCAGTGAACACCCAGGATTGATCTCCTTTAGGATAGACTGGTTGGATCTCCTTGCAGTCTAAGGGACTCTCAAGAGTCTTCTCCAACACCACAGTTCAAAAGCATCAATTCTTTGGTGCTCAACTTTCTTTCTAGTCCAACTCTCACATCCATATATGACCACTGGAAAAACCGTAGCCTTGACTAGAAGGACCTTTGTTGACAAAGTAACGTCTTTGCTTTTTAATATGCTGTCTAGGTTGGTCATAACTTTCCTTCCAAGGAGTAAGCGTTTTTTAATTTCATGGCTGCAATCACCATCTGCAGTGATTTTGGAGTCCAGAAAAATAAAGTCAGCCACTGTTTCCACTGTTTCCCCATCTATTTGCCATGAAGTGATGGGACCAGATGCCATGATCTTAGTTTTCTGAATGTTGAGCTTTAGGCAAACTTTTTCACTCTCCTCTTTTACTTTCATCAAGAGACTCTTTATTTCTTCTTCACTTTCTGCCATAAGGGTGGTATCATCTGCATATCTGAGGTTATTGATATTTCTGCCAGCAATCTTGATTCCAGCTTGTGCTTCCTCCAGCCCAGTGTTTCTCATGATGTACTCTGCATATAAGTTAAATATCAGTATCTTATCAGTTAACAACAAATCCTCCTGTTAACAATATATACAGCTGTGAAATTCCAGGAAGTCAATCCTTAGGTTGACATTTCACAATTAAAGAATCAATTAGAATTCAGCATGATTTGAAGACTTTTCTGAGAGAAGATACTTTGCTAAGGATTCTCACAGATCCTCTGCTCTTAGTCTTACAGACTGCCGGATCAGTCATCCATCACCAGACCCTCTGATAAATTGCCTTCAGGTAACTCTTGCCTCACCAAATGAAACCATAGAAAACTATAGCTGATAGTATTTCCACATGCCCCTCCATGGGCAAATGACCTTAAACAAACATATCTATAAGCAGTGAGTGTTAGTTGCTCAGTCGTGTCCGACAATTTGAGGCTCCTATGGGCTATAGCCCATCAGGCTCCTCTGTCCATGGGATTTCCCAGGCAAGAATACTGGAGCAGGTAGCCATTTCCTTCTCCAGGGTACCTTCCCATCCCGGCAATTGAACCCAGATCTCTTGCATTGCTGGCAGATTATTTACCATCTGAGCCACCAGGGGAGCTTATCTATAGTAGTCCTTATTAAATACTAGTAACCAAAGGTGTTTTAGACCTGTTTTAAAAAAAAAATGTCCTTTGAAGCTCACGTAGACCTATGGGGTAGAGAAATGTTTTCTAGTCATATATATTTTTTTAAAGAGCTATGCTGACAGCAGCTAGACTTGAAAAAGGAAGTACTATTTAACTGCCTACCTCCAGCAGTGACTGAGGCAAACCAGCAAAAGAACCAGTTGCTACAATCTGTTTGTTAGACCTCAGCTCATTCTAAACTTGAATTCAACAACCTTCATAGGACAACAAGCTAATTATTTGCCAACTAGAAGACACTGACAGAGATCCAAGTATATAGCCCAGATAATGTAAGGCCTTGGTTCTGACCTTATGTAATTACATCTTTTCTTCTGGATATACACATGCTCTAACCAGGTACTACTTCCTTTGTGATCAAGATACCTGGACCTGTGTGTCTCAGACTTAACTTTCCTGTACTTCATGATAGTATTTCCAAATGTGTCAGTACAGACACACTGCTTCCATAGATAACCAAGGTAGGATATTACAAACAACACATGAGCTTTAAAACAAGGCCATTCTTAGCTATGGAGGCAATCTACCTGGGAGAAATACTGACTCATTGTTTCTGTGAACAATCAGAGCACTGTTCCCAGTGGAAGGAAATTGTGCAAACAGAAAAGATTGCAGCAAATTGATCACTAACTTTGAAAGTATTAATGAGAATACTTTTGCTACTAACAGAATACAGATCAGTCTCAACATGTTGTCAAAAGTCATGATGAACAATGACCTTGCTCTAGACTTCTTCTTAGCCAGTCATGGTGGTGTCTGTACCACTGCTAACACTTTGTGTTGTTTTGGACTAATGAAGCAGGTGAGGTATAACAGACTCCACACTGCCTCAAGGAAAAAGGCACCCTAAGGTTGTTTCTCATGCCCCCTGGGGTTTGTTTTCTTGGCCTGAGTTGGGCAGTTGGGGTTACTGCTTCCAAAGTATCTTACAGGGAATGCTATTTGTTCTTGTTGTGTGTGTGTGTGTGTGTGTGTGTGAGAGAGAGAGAGAGAGAGAGAGAGTGGTCATGATGCTGGTTTGATGATTCTGTTCCAGAATCTTAAATCTTCTATGCAGTTGCTCTCTTGCCCAACAATCACCGTGATGACACAACATAGACCGCCCCCCCAAGTAGTAAACATCTAGAAATGTAGCCTACCTTGAACTGTTCAACTTCTCACAAGCAAGAGGGGGGATTAAGACTTGAATATACAAACGAATGCACGAATGTCCAAATAAACAGTGACTAGGCAATAAACAGGCTTCCCTGACGGTAAAGAATCAGACTGCAATGCAGTAAACCTAGGTTTGAGCCCAGGTTCGAGAAGATCCCATGGAGTAAGAAACAGCAACATGTTCAAGTATTCTTGCCTGGGAAATCCCATGGACAGAGTAGTCTTGGCAGGCTACAGTCTATGGGGTCATGAAAGGGTCGGAAATGATTTAGTGACTCAAATCAAAAACCTGTATTTGATCTATAAAAATGACAGTTTAAATCTAATCGTTAATCCCATTCATTGAGGAAGCTTTAATAAAAGAAAAGTGAATCACAGGTGACTATTTCCTAAACTAGATGTAAAAGATAAGGTTGAATCAGACATATTTTTCTAGGAAAACGAACATTGTAATATTTGAATACTATTGCCTTTATACTAATAAATCAATTTTAGGTATGTGCTTATAACATCATTATCCTACTGACCTTGACAGGTTATTGAAACAAGCTTTGGCTTGTTAGTTCTCTAGTGGCCATGATATAAGCATGAGTTTCTATCATTTATTGTTCACATGAATTAAAGCCCACAAAAATATCTTTGTGAAAGATGATGTATCACTAAGTACTCATTTTCAATTATTGTTATTTCTTTCATCAACGTGTATTGGATTCATAAAAGTGAATACAAGCTGAAAATCATTTCATGTGAAAATAATCCCTTTAAATCGGTTATAGTTTTATATACCTTCTTTTAGTATCTATGTTCATAATAAGTCTGCATCAAATATTTCTTTTGTTATTAGTAATCATATTGGCTATAAAATTGAGAGCTAAATACAATACTAACTCACTTTTGACTTGTTCCAAGTATTCCTTTAGATTATATCACTTTTTATGGTAATTTATATGAATAAAAAATACTGAATTTCAACAGCTTTTCTTTAACTGGTTGGATTTTTTTCCTCTAACTAAAAAGCATATTTAAGTCTATTTTTAGAGATATTCCCTCATACAAAAATTTTTAATTGCTAAGTGTGATCTAACCTAATTTCATTTCATATCAAGTCCAAATATATGAATGAAGAGTATGATCTTTCAGATTGTTTGCAATGCATAGTTTGGATCTTCTTGACATCCTATTCCCAAGTCTAATTATATGAAAAGGATACAGACATGAATAAGTCAGTATGATCATGGATTGTGTAGTACTATAATATTTACTATTAACAATCTGCATATAAATGGTCATGCACAGTTCAAATCTGATGTTCAAGAGTCAACTATACTGCATTTTTTTTGTCAGCTAATGGACATTTGGGTCATTCTACTTTGTACTTATTATCAATAATCCTGTCATGAAAACTTGTATGCAGGTTTTAGTGTGGCTGCATATTTTTGTTCTTTTAGATAACCAAAAATTGACCCTCTTACCTGGAGTCCTAAGAGACATAGGGGCTGAATTGCTAGAGCATATGGTAAGTCTATATATAAATCACATACAAGAAATATGTGAGTGAGTCTGTGTGTGTGTGTGTGTGTGTGTGTGTGTGTAGGTTGGTACCTGTGTATGCAATGGACTGTTTTATGAGATGAAAGTAATAGAAGAGAAATCATTCAATGGAAATTAAACATAAAAATAGTCATGTTTTAACAACGATTATGTTTATTTTTTTACACACAAGATAGACCTAGAGACATGGCATTTATAGTCTGTGATATCTTTTTAAAGTATTAAGTCAAAAGTACTCTTCTTAACTCACTTTTTCACCTATATCCCAAGCCTAAATTCTCTTTATTACTTATTCTAATGAAAAACAACAACTTTGTTACATTTAAGTCTTCCTCATTCTCTTATATGTGTTTTAGTATTAATCAACAATTATACCATTGTTTCCTTTATGTGGTTCATGATATATTCCTGCTCATGTGCTTCAGTCAGTTGAGAAAGACCAGCCTGCCACCTACCTGTGCAGAATGGATGAGAAGGATACCAGATCACATGATCTCCTGAGCAGGCAAAGTGGTACAGCAGAGCTAAAGGAGGGAAGACACACCTCAGTCAGAGCTCATCCATGACTGGCCTCACTTAGAACCACAGCTGTTGCTAAGTCATGTCTGGCTCTCTGTGACCCCATGGACTGCAGCACACCAGGCTTCCTTGTCCTTCACTATCTCCTGGAGTTTTCTCAAACTCATGTCCTTTGAGGCTTCCCTGGTAGCTCAGATGGTGAAGAATTTGCCTGCAATGCAGGAGACCTGGATTTGATCCCTGGGTCAGAAAGATCCCTTGGAGAAGGGAATGGCAACCCACTCCAGTATTCTTGCCTGGAAAGTACAATGGACAGAGGAGCACGGTGAGCTACAGTCCATAGGGTCTCAAAGAGTCAGACACAACTGGAATGACTTAGCACATGTCCACTGCGTCTGTGATGCCATCCAACCAACTCATCCTCTGTCATCCTTTTCTCCTCCAGTCTTTCCCTGCATCAAAGCTTTTACCACTGAGTCGGCTCTTAGCATCAGGTGGCCAAACTATTGGAGCTTCAGCTTCAGCATCAGTCCTTCCGATGAATATTTGGGTTGATTTCCTTTAGGATTCACAGCTTTGATCTCCATGCACCCCAAGGGACTCTGATGAGCTATTCACAGAGAGTGGAAAGTGATCAGACCATGGAAGAGGAATTGGTAAGGTGAGTTAATATCTTAGTAAATTTACTACATCAGATGGCAGATCAATACATAAATTATAAAACAATGTCATTCAATGTGAATTTCCAGCAAAAATAGGCAGATTTTTTGATGATAAGCTTCTCTTTTATATCCTTTCACTTATCTGTTAGTTGAAAATGCAAATCCAAGTCTCTAATATGGAGAAAATATTCACTCAATGCTGCTTAAAAATCAAAAATTAAAAGACAAACTTGCTCTGATAATGCTGCCACCAACATTCAGAAATATATGTGTATTCTCGTGCTTCTTTCTTTCCAGCAAATTGAGACTATTTAGTATATGCAGAATCTCCAGTGGCATTCTGATTTTAATATACAGTGCTGATGCATCAAATTTCAGGCTGAAATTTACAATTAAAAGCAAGCATTTTTACAGAGTAACTTTCTTCAGTTATTACATTTTGCATAATCGTTTTGACTGATGTCAGATAATGTTTTTCAGCAAGTGTCCTCTACCATTCAATGATGAATTTAGAAAAAATAGGAGGCATGTCAATATCAGTGTGGTATTATTTTTTAGCTGCTGGAGTATGCAGGATCTTAGTACCCCTACCAGGGATTGAACCGATGTCTGCTGCATTGGGAGCATGAAGTCTTAATCTCTAGAAATCCAGGGAAGCCCCAGTGTAGTATTCTTAGAGTATGCTTTCATTTCTCTGAAAAAATTTTAACTAAAAATAAGTTATAATTAACGAATAACCTTGAGTCTGATGCTTCATCGTAACTGTCATAACCTTGGATAAATAACTTATCTTCTTTAGGCTTCAGATGTAGAGTAAGGGAGTTAACTCAAATGATTCATAATATCCTTTAAAGATAAGACTTCTACGATAATCGTTTGAAATAGCAAACTCATTTCCTTCAGGCAACAAACATTTTACTAATAATCAGACTCAGATTAAAGTCATCTGTTTAGTGGCATCTCTGAAAAAATGTGATTTCTAATTTAACCCATGTTCCATTCCCCCCAATTCCCCAAAAAATCCTGAACACAATCAATTCACACATATACAAATATTGGCATTAATAAAAATGACAGTCTGACACAAAAAATTAATGATTGATCAGGAACATATTTGCACTGTCTGTGTCTTTCTTGTCTTTGGGATTCCCAGATGGCGCTAGTGGTAAAGAACCAGCATGCCAATGCAGGAGATATAAGAATGTGGGTTCAGTCCCTGGGTTAGGAAGATACTGTGGAGGAGGGCACGGCAATCCACTCCAGTACTCTTGCCTGGAGAATCCTAAGGACAGAGGAGCCTGGGGGGCTACAATTCATAGGGTCACAAAGAGTTGGACACGACTGAAGCAACTTAGCATGCATGTGTGCAGCATGAGGGTCTAATGGTTCTCTATTATTCAGTTCAGTTCAGTCACTCAGTCGTGTCTGACTCTTTGCGACCCCATGGATTGCAGCACGCCAGGCTTCCCTGTCCATCACCAACTCCCAAAGTTTACTCAAACTCATGTCCATTGAGTTGGTAATGCCATCCAACCATCTCATCCTCTGTCGTCCCCTTCTCCTCCTGCCTTCAATCTTTCCCAGCATCAGGGTCTTTTCAAATGAGTCAGTTCTTCACATCAGGTGGCCAAAGTATTGGAGTTTCAGCTTCAACATCAGTCCCTCCAATGAACACCCAGGACTGATCTCCTTTAGGATGGACTGGTTGGATCTCTTTGCAGTCCAAGGGACTCTCAAGAGTCTTCTCCAACACCACTGGTCAAAAGTATCAAGTCTTCGCTGCTCAGCTTTCATTAATAATCCAATTCTCAAGTCCAAACATAACTACTGGAAAAACCATAGCTTCGATGAGACAGACCTTTGTTGGCAAAGTAATGTCTCTGCTTTTTAATATGCTGTCTGGGATGGTCATAACTTTTCTTCCAAGGAGCAAGCATCTTTTAATTTCATGGCTGCAGTCACTATCTACAGTGATTTTGGAGTCCCCCCAAAAATAGTCTGTCACTGTTTCCATTGCTTCCCCATCTATTTGCCATTATTAACATTGAGCAAAAGACTTGGAGTATAAAATATCCAGTAACATCAGATATTTCATATAATTTTACCCTTACATATAATTTTGGCTACAGTTAAAAAACAAAACAAAACAAAACAAAAGAAGACAGCCCAGGATTTGTCTTATGAAATGACCATCAGAATCCCTTGACAAATTCAGTTAAAGCAGTACAGTATTAGGCACACAAAACACACATTAATGTGGGTTCTTTTATTCCTGTAAGGGTGTACTTTATCCTGTCACTCATCTCTTCCTACAGTGGGACAGCTGCTCTTCCCACAGACAAGAGTTGTTTGTCTCCTCCCCTGAAACTGGGCAGGGATTCTGGCCCTAACTGATCAATGGAGCAAAGCTGAAGTGATGCCATTGACCTTCTGAGGCAACATTATTCAAAGAACAAAAGTTCTTCCTGGTTCTCTCACTCTTTCTCCTCATTGTCTCTCGTACTCACAGGGAACCAGCCATATTCTTGTGAGGAAGCTCAGCTCACATGGGGAAACCCCATGAAGGTGTCCCAGCTGAAGGTGCCGGTTAAGTTTTCAGCCAGTAGATAGCATCACACCCAGATGTGTGGGTGCATTAGCCTCAAGTGGTCCAGGCTCACAACCTTCTTCACATGTTCCACTAGAGGCTCCATGTGTGAAGCACAGGAGATCTGACCTTACTGAGTTCCCTTCAATTCCTCACCTGCAGAATCTGACAGGTCAATAAAGGATTATTATTGTTTTAAACCACATAATGTCATGACAATTTGTTATACAGGAAAAGGTAACTAATACAACTTTCTTGAGTTTTCTTCAGTGATAAAACCTTTCTAATGGACACCCGTTCAACACAACTGTTACTTAATTAATGTTGGTTGATTTGAATGAAAACAAATTTTATTTCACAAGCATAGATCAGGGTATATCCCACATACAAAAATCAGATAAAATTCTTGAATAAAGATTATAATAAAGATAATGAGGGACTTCCCTGGTGGTTCATTGGCTGAGATTCCACACTCCCAATGCAGAAGGCCCAGGTTTGATTCATGGTTGGGGAACGAACATCCCACAAGCTGCAACGAAGACTCAGTGCAGCCAAATAAATAAATAAAATTTAAAATATAACGATAGCTCTAAACTGGGCCCAAAAACATGAGGGAGCAAACATAGACAGTATAAAATGACAGTTAAAGCCATAGTATATGGACTTCTGAGGTGGCTCAGTGGTAAAGAATTTGGCTGCCAATGCTGAAGACGTTGGTTCGATCCCTGGCTTTAGCAGATACCCTGGAGGAGGAAATGGTAACCCACCCTAGTATTCTTGCTTGGAGAATCCCATGGACAGAGTAACCTAGTGGGCTACAGTCCATGCAATCACAAGGACTTGGCCAGGACAACAAGGTCATAGTATATATGCCTTATATCTGTTGTCAAATGCTAGTGAAAATATATAACTTACAAAAATCATATTATTTTTTATTTTAAATTATTAGTATTGCAGAAGAATTTCTTTTTAATTTTTGGCCATGCCATATGATATGTAGGATCTTAGTTCCTCCACCAGGAATGAAACCCACAACCCCTGCAGTGGAAGCCCGGAGTCTTAACTTCTGGACCACCAGGGAAGTCCTTCAAAGAATATTTTAATATAAATGATTCATTTCTCTATTTTGTTGCCACCCTCACTGAGCCTTAGCCAGAAGCACAGTGGCAGCCTGTGATCCCACGTAACGTAGTATCCCACTAGGGTACACCCTTTACAGCCAAGGAGGCATAGGAATAGGACCATTTCTATGAGATCAACTAGTCTCCTCACATTCCTCACCACCCAGAGGTGGCTGGTCCAAGAGAAGGCTGGAATGGCCTGGTAGGGATACTGCCAGAGCGCCAGCTCAGAGGCAACATGCCCCAAGAATGGGTGCACTTCTCCCAAGATACAGCGCACACTTCAAGTCAAAAGGCTTTCTATGTAACTGAGTCTCTGAGAAGAAGAATATGCTGGTCAGGCATCAGAGAGTAAAGACGGGAGTCTCATTTTATGAATTGGCTTTTCTGTCCCTGCTATGCAAATTTCATAGTCCTAGTCCCCAAAGAGAGGACACAGGCACCAGGGACACACCAGCTGTCACTATCCAACAGGTCCTGTGGGCAAGAAAGAAGTGTATTCATTTCCCAGGTTTGTTGCTGTTGTTGTTCGGTCCCTAAGTCATATCTGACTCTTGGCGACTCCATGGATTGCAGCACACCAGGCATCCTTACCTTTAACCATCTCCCAGAGTTCATCAGAGTTCATCTCCTTTGAATTGGTGATGTCATCCAACCAACTCATCCTCTGCCGCCCTCTTCTCCTTTTGCCTTCAATTTTTCCCAGCATCAGGGTCTTTTCCAATGATGCTGTGTGCATTAGGTGGCCATAGTATTGAAGCTTCAGGTTCAGTATCCATACTTCCAATGAATATTCAGGGATGATTTCCTTCAGGACTGACTGGTTTGAATTCCTTGCTATCCAAGGGACCCTCAAGAGTCTAGTTTTGCCATAATACAAATGACCACGTATGGGGGCTTAAATCAACAGAAATGTATTCTCCTATGGTTCTGGAGTCTTGAAGTCTGAAATCAAGGTGTCGGTAGGGCTCTGCTTCTGAAGGATCCAGGAAGAATCGATCTTTGCTTCTTCCCAGCTTCTGGTGTCTCCACGGGGTCCTTAGCTGCATCTCGAATTTCTGCCTCTGTCTTCCCATGTCTTCTTCTTTGTGTGCATCTGTGCACACTGGATTTAAGGACCAGTGTGGGACCCCCACACCCTACCCCAGTCTGACTTCATCTTCAGTTCATTGTTGACATCAGCAAATATTCCATTTCCAAATTAGGTCACAATCTGAGCTTCCAGGTGGACATGGCTCTTCAGGAGACACTATTCACACACTACAAGGAATCACACTCCTGGCAGAGGCCACTGACTTTGATCATCAGAAGAGTAGGAAAATATGTTGTACAATGGGAGTAGGGAGGAACATAATGCATATTGGAAAATCCCTAAATATGATTTTATTATTGTTGATATTCTCTCAGAAACATATATTTTCCTATTAAGGTATAATTTACATTCAGTAAAATTAATTTGGGTAATACTGGTCTATCAGATGTCACAAGGTTATCAGAAAAAAATTTTAGCTCAAAGGAAAATCTAACTTCCAGGATTAATATATGGGAAGCACAACTTTGTTCTTCCAAATCATCTTGGTAACCCATATGGTGTTTACTCGAGCAGCTTATAATATTTCAAGGCAGGAGGCTCATATTTCATATTAGTGCAGCTTGCAAAAGTGGTTCTCCAAATTGTAGAGATTGGTGTTAAAAACTGCATCTACACATGAGGTCAGGCTTCCAGGTAATATTTCTTACCGAGATAAGGGATAGCCTTACGAGTTCATCCTCTTATATCTACACAACTATGCATTTGGATGTCATAAATACACTCCCCTTTACTCGTGAACAGGAGCTTTGTCTTCCAGTTGCCTGACCCTAATATCTTCAAAATAGTGTAATACACTCTGGCCCTGGTCATATTAGTGATGTGATAATCTTCAATGTTTCCTTTAAACAAAACCCTCCCAGGACAAAGCCCCAGAACAAGTTCACCTACAAATTAGCCTTATAACATTTAAAGAGTGGAGTTTCTTTAGTTTGGGACACTTCCCTCATGGTCCATTGGTTAAGATTCCACACTTGGAAGTGCAGGTTTGATACCTGGTCTGGGAACCAAGACCCCACATGTCTTGCAGTACAGCCAAAAATCAAAAATTAGCAACAAAAAGAATAAGAAAAATCAACTTCATTTTAAAAATTTTGGTAGAATGTGTGAAGAGAGTTAGTAGTAGATAATGCATAGATTGTTTTTTCACTCTTTTAACTCTGAAAATCCAGAGTTTGATTTTTTAAGTCCAAAAGCGAAATGAAAAAACAAATTAAAAAAAAAAAGAGTGAGACTCCCAAACCAAGGTCATGTTTCAAAATCCTACTCACCTCGACATAGGAAATCTACCATCCATGTGTCTCATTGCCCTAGAGTTTCACCCTTCCCTCCCCATGTGCATGCTGTGTGCAAGCTCCTCATCACCTACAGGCAACAAGTAAAGGTAGGTTGTGTGTTGATTTCTGGAACATTATGAGATTGCATGGACACAAACATGAGTACATGGAACGTATTGCTAAAAGTCATAAATATATGTGTATATATGAAAAATTGGCTATATTTTCTAATTTGTTAAAATGTAGGTTTTTTCTGAAAAATCAAAAAACACTCTTTGGTGAAATAAAAAAAAAAAGAATTTTGGCTTGGATCCTAACAAAAGCATAATTATTGATTGAGACAACCAAATCAGATGAAAGAGACACTGAGTTGAGGAAGGGCATTCTACGCAAAAAGAAATGATGGAGGAAAATACTCAGAAAATATTGACCCCCCCCCCAGTGCAAAATCCTATCGGAAAATTTCATATGGGACATCATACTTTATGGTAAAATTTTAGACTCATTAAAATTCAGCGTAATGAGATAAAGAAAAAAATGCGTAAGAATTGAAAAGGGAATATACCAACTTGATGATTTGTTAACAGTACAATTGCCTACTTTAGAAAATCAAAAGCAGCACTCCTTAAATATCCAGTACCATTTTCTTCTCTATTTTTCCTCAGAGATCTTATTAACTTACAATCTGATGACATAATATGCAAAAAAGAATTTCTGTATTTGCTGTCTTTCTCCTCCTAAAATATCAGTTCTGTGAGGTAAGAAATATTGCTCTATCTTCAGTGGCTAGCACATGGCCCATCAGTGGATTGGTATTTAGTAAATAATTGATGAGCTGATGAATGAATGAGGAAATAATCAGTCCAAGAGAGTGAACTTGAAGGGTGACTGACTGAAAGAGAGCTAAACCCTCAATTATCATTATAAACAATCAATAGATGGTAGCTGAATTGGATAAACCAAGAATCAGCAGAGCAACTTATTTAGAAACAGTAAAAAATGGATGAATGAACTAGCACTTAGTCTATTAAGCAAATTGATTCAAAATTGTAAATCTAGACTGAAAAACTTTTTAGCAATTAGGGAAACAAAATTTCTGACAAAACTTTATCAAGAAATACATATATGATTCTAAGTTAAAGGCATATGGATTACCTATTATTAAATTTTGCTGGTACTATAAGGAATTTTAGCTTTAAATATAGTAGACGGTTAAATAAGCACACATTGCCTGAATATTCCTGAATATTGCTGAATATTTACAGCTACTGTAAATCTGTCTGTTAAATTAGAAATTTCATGTTTCAAAAACTTTAGTATATTGAAAGTTAGTGCAGATAAATAAAAGTTCAGTTCAGTCGCTCAGTTGTGTCTGACTTTGCGACCCCATGAATCACAGTACGCCAGGCTTCCATGTCCATCACCAACTCGCGGAGTTCACTTAAACTCATGTCCATTGAGTTGGTGATGCCATCCAGCCAACTCATCCTCCGTCGTGCCCTTCTCCTCCTGCCCCCAAACCATCCCAGCATCAGGGTATTTTCCAATGAGTCAACTCTTCGCATGAAGTGGCCAAAGTATTGGAGTTTCAGTTTCAGCATCAATACTTCCAATGAACACCCAGGACAGAACTCCTTTAGGTTGGACTGGATGGATTTCCTTGCAGTCCAAAGGACCCTCAAGAGTCTTCTCCAACACCACAGTTCAAAAGCATCAATTCTTCAGCACTCAGCTTTCTTCATAGTCCAACTCTCACATCCATACATGACCACAGGAAAAACCATAGCCTTGACTAGATGGACCTTTGTTGGCAAAGTAATATCTCTGCTTTTCAATATGCTCTCTAGGTTGGTCATAAATATCCTTCCAAAGAGAAAGCATCTTTTAATTTCATGGCTTCAGTCACCATCTGCAGTGATTTTGGAGCCCCCAAAAATAAAGTCTGACACTGTTTCCACTGTTTCCCCATCTATTTCCCATGAAGTGACGGACCAGATGCCATGATCTTCGTTTTCTGAATGTTGAACTTTAAGCCAACTTTTTCACTCTCCTCTTTCACTTTCATCAAGAGGCTTTTTAGTTCCTCTTCACTTTCTGCCATAAGGGTGGTGTCATCTGCATATCTGAGGTTATTGATATTTCTCCCGGCAATCTTGATTCCAGCTTGTGTTTCTTCCAGTCCAGCATTTCTCATGATGTACTCTGCATAAAAGTTAAATAAACAGGGTGACAATATACAGACTTGACGTACTCCTTTTCCTATTTGGAACCAGTCTATTGTTCCATGTCCAGTTCTAACTGTTGCTTCCTGACCTGCAAACAGATTTCTCAAGAGGCAGGTCAGGTGGTCTGGCATTCCCATCTCTTTCAGAATTTCCCACAGTTTATTGTGATCCACACAGTCAACACCTTGGCATAGTCAATAAAGCAGAAATAGATGTTTTTCTGGAACTCTCTTGCTTTTTCCATGATCCAGCAGACGTTGGCAATTTGATCTCTGGTTCCTGTGCCTTTTCTAAAACCAGCTTGAACATCAGGAAGTTCATGGTTCACATATTGCTGAAGCCTGGCTTGGAGAATTTTGAGCATTACTTTACTAGTATGTGAGATGAGTGCAATTGTGTGGTAGTTTGAGCATTCTTTGGCATTGCCTTTCTTTGGGATCAGAATGAAAACTGACCTTTTCCAGTCCTGTGGCCACTGCTGAGTTTTCCAAATTTGCTGGCATACTGAGTGCAGCACTTTCACAGCATCATCTTTCAGGTTTTGAAATAGCTCAACTGGAATTCCATCACCTCCACTAGCTTTGTTCATAGTGATGCTTCCTAAGGCCCACTTGACTTCACATTCCAGGATGTCTGGCTCTAGGTCAGTGATCACATCATCGTGATTATCTTGGTCATGAAGATCTTTTTTTGTACAGTTCTTCTGTGTATTCTTGCCACCTCTTCTTAATACCTTCTGCTTCTGTTAGGTCCATACCATTTCTGTCCTTTATTGAGCCCATCTTTACATGAAATGTTCCCTTGGTGTCTCTAATTTTCTTGAAGAGATCTCTAGTCTTTCCCATTCTGTTGTTTTCCTCTATTTCTTTGCATTGATTGCTGAGGAAGGCTTTCTTATCTCTCCTTGCTATTCTTTGGAACTCTGCATTCAGATGCTTATATCTTTCCTTTTCTCCTTTGCTTTTTGCTTCTCTTCTATTCACAGCTGTTTGTAAGGCCTCTCCAGACAGCCATTTTGCTTTTTTGCATTTCTTTTCCATGGGGATGGTCTTGATCCTTGTCTCCTGTATAATGTCATGAACCTCAGTCCATAGTTCATCAGGCACTCTGTCTATCAGATCTAGGCCCTTAAATCTATTCCTCACTTCCACTGTATAATCATAAGGGATTTGATTTAGGTCATACCTGAATGGTCTAGTGGTTTTCCCCACTTTCTTCAATTTAAGTCTGAATTTGGCAATAAGGAGCTCATGATCTGAGCTGCAGTCAGCTCCCAGTCTTGTTTTTGCTGACTTGTTTTTTCCTTCTCCATCTTTGGCTGCAAAGAATATAATCAATCTGATTTTGGTGTTGACCACCTGGTGATGTCCATGTGTAGAGTCTTCTCTTGTGTTGTTGAAAGAGGTTCTTTGCTATGACCAGTGCGTTCTCTTGGCAAAACTCTATTAGCCTTTGCCCTGCTTCATTCCGTATTCCAAGGCCAAATTTGCCTGTTGCTCCAGGTGTTTCTTGACTTCCTACTTTTGCATTCCAGTTTGGGTGTTAGTTCTAAAAGGTCTTGTAGGTCTTCTTAGAACCGTTCAACTCTTCAGCATTACTGGTTGGGGCATGGGCTTGGATTACCGTGATATTGAATGGTTTGCCTTGGAAATGAACAGAGATCATTCTGTCGTTTTTGAGATTGCATCCAAGTACTGCATTTCGGACTCTTGTTGACCATGATGGATACTCCATTTCTTTTAAGGGATCCCTGCCCACAGTAGTAGATATAATGGTTATCTGAATTAAATTCACCCATTCCAGTCCATTTTAGTTCACTCTTTAATTCATTCTTGCCATCTCCTGTTTGACCACTTCCAATTTGCCTTGATTTATGGAACTAACATTCCAGGTTCCTATGCAATATTGCTCTTTAGAGCATCGGACCTTGCTTCTATCACAAGTCACATCCACAACTGGGTATTGTTTTTTCTTTGGCTCCATCCCTTCATTCTGTCTGGAGATATTTCTCCAGTGATCTCCAGTAGTATATTGGACATCTACCAACTTGGGGAGTTCCCCTTTCAATATCCTATCATTTTGCCTTTTCATACTGTTCATGGAGTTCTCAAGGCAAGAAAACTGAAGTGGTTTGCCATTCCCTTCTCCAGTGGACCACATTCTGTCAGACCTCTCCACCATGACCAGCCCATCTTGGGTGGCCCCACACAGCATGGCCTATTAACTCAGTTTCATTAAGTTAGACAAGGCTGTGGTCCTAGTGTGATCAGATTGGCTAGTTTTCTGTGATTATGGTTTCAGTGTGTCTGCTCTCTAATGCCCTCTTACAACATCTACTGTCTTACTTGGGTTTCTCTTACCTTGGTCGTGGGGAATCTCTTCATGGCTGCTCCAGCAAAGCGCAGCCACTGATCCTTACCTTGGACGAGGGCTATCTCCTCACAGCTGCCCCTCCTGACCTTGAACGTGGAGTAGCTCCTCTCGGCCCTCCTGCTCCCCCACAGCTGCCACTCTTTGGACATGGGGTTGCTCCTCTCGGCTGCCTCCCCTGACCTCGGGCATGGGGTAGCTCCTCTCAGCCAAATTCCGTGTCCCTAGCCCTTGCCCTTGGCAATGGCCCACACCCTGAAGAGTGTGCTTCTCTCTGAATCCTAACAAGTCCACCTCTTACTTACTGCTCTGTCTCTCACTGAATTTTTGCAATGAGACATCAGAGCCTGAGCTTTGTTAGGTCCTGAAGCCAGGCATCCCAGGTTTTGGCTGGGCTTGAGTCCCGGGAGAGAGCTGAAGGACAGGAGGAAAAAGCAGTGGGAAAAACGTGCCAAGGGATCCCCTTCATAGCCTGTCGGAAAATCTGCTAAATACCTGGCCTGTGCTCACAGTTTTCATTGGCCTGATCCTTGGCACAGAGAAGATTAAGTATAAAAAACCACCACTGGCTTGGATAACAGCTACTGGGGCTCAGCAGATAGTGCCTTTGGGACAGACCAAAGAGTAGCCTCTCCAGGGTCCCTCAATTGTACCCACCACCACCCGCCTGTTCGCAGGGGGTTGAGGAAACAAGAAATGAGAGATTGTAAAGGAATTAAGATTTTGTTAGGCATATGTCCCTCCAGCCATAGAAGCGAGGACCTTCTACCTTCTACCTTCTACCTTCTACCTTCTACTGGAGGTCTTCTGGAATCTGAGACTGAGCCGCGTGAGCTATCTGCTGGGTTCGTTTTTTGCTGTCCCGGTTTCCAGCACAATAAGCCGCTTGTCACTTCCCCTGTGTTGGGTTTTCTTCGCGTTCAGCTTCTATCCTGAGAGCTTTTGCCGAGTTGGGCTCCTGCTGTGCTTGGCCTCCTCCTTGCGGGGGCCATGCTGAGGTTGTTTCAGCCAGGTTAAACCTGAGTCACGGCACCACAGATGTCAGGTGAGTGTACGCTCCTCGGTTCTGTGTCATCACAACAAAGATTTGGAGTGACGGACATTAAAGCCTTCGGCGCGTCACAGCTCTCGGGTCTTGGACAAACCATGTTATAGCTCTCAGGTCTTGAACGGACCATGTTATAGCTCTTAGACAAATCAGTGTTACAGCTCAGTGTTACAGCTCTATTTTACTTAGATAATAGCAAGAAAATCCATCTTCGAGGAGTGAGGGCATGTCAAGCCAAAGACGCAAAGAGAAGAGCGCCCCAGCACGCAGGAGAGAGAGAGAGGGAGAAAGAGAGAGAGAGAGAGAGCGCATGCACACGGGGGAGAGAGGAAATAAATAAGAGTGGTTCGTGCTTAATGAAGAACAATGACAAATCATATGGGAAGAATGAGAATTATGAGATTTGAACTTAATAGATATATGTCAACCTGAAAAATGGTCTGTTAAAACTTGGTAAACATAAATGAACTTTAATAATAAAACTTAAACTTGTTAAAAAATAGTGTAGGAGACCATAATTGTGTTAAGCCAAAAATTCCAAAGGAGTACACAGAATTGTGAGAGGGTGACAATTTATGAGAAGTGAAAAGGTTTGGATATTATATGACAGCTGGGGTGGCAGCACTGAGTGACAACTTAGTGACTCTAAATAGAATTCAGTGTCAGAGGTCTGATAGGTATAGTCAGCTGTAATTGGGCTTAATTTTCATGTCCATACTAGCATGAAGATGGCTTCCCAGGCAGCTGGGGAATTAGATTAGCTGGTGTCACTGAAGCTCACCTCTGAATAGAATTAGCAGCAGTTGGTGATAGTAAAGAAATTCAATCTTCCCTTGAAGGCACTGAAAGGAAATTTCCCTAACAGATCAAATGGAGTAGGTATCTATTGGGTCCATGAACATTCATGTTCCCAGGGACTGGGAGCAGCCAGTGAAGGCCTCGTACAGGGGATCACTATCCAGAATCTCTGATGTCCCAAACTGGGCTTGTTCTATTTGTGCCATCGTTTTAATCTAAGGGAATTACTTTATGTTTTGTCTGCAATGAATTTCATTTTGCTAATTTTAGACCATTACATCTCTTGTAATATGTCCTGAAACTTTATGTTCTCTTTCAATTCTTTGATTTTTATTTCTTGCATATTCAACCTGATATTATGCTTTCTGTGCCTTCATTTACACTATCAGTTTATAGTATGAAACAAGGAAAGGTCAACTGCAAATCTCTATGAGACATCTTTTCAGATTGACATCTATCCATTAAACAACCCCCAAATTCCATTTCACAGCAAACTCATCTGACTCTGTGTTTTTCTTATGTCTGGAAGTGTTTTGCAAAATGTTTTATTACATGTCCTGTCAAAATAAAGACAGAAAAGTCCTAACAAAGTCTCACAATCTCTGCCAGTGCAGAGGCTCTATGACAAATGGAGATAGGTATCTTAATGTTGCAGGTGTGCCTGTGTGTGTTGTGAAAGCAGAGAAACTCAAGTAACCTATGTTGATAAGTTCTTGCTTGGTTATGGCTAGACGTTTAGAGACTGCATGTGTGCTAAGTCGTTTCAGTCATGTGCAATGCTGTGCGACCCTATGGACTGCAGCCTGCCAGGTTCCTCTGTCCATGACATTCTCCAGGCAAGAATACTGCAGTGGGTTGCCATACCCTCCTCCAGGGGATTTTCCCTACCCAGGGATCAAACCCACATTTCTTAAGTCTAACTGCACTGGTAGGTGGGCTCTTTATCACTAATGGCACCTAGGAAGCCCAGGATAGTTTCACATGGGGACAAGAGGCACTACAAAGATACCACAGATTATTGTAGTATCTTAGTTCATTAACATTTAAATTATTGCTCTGAGAGAGCATAGAAAGGTTTGACTGTTTGTCATGCTCTGCTTAATAAAAAGAAAATACGCCCTTCTAAAAAACTTTTACATAACATACAGGAATGTTTATCAGAATCTTGTCACATATTGCAAATTAACCACTAAAACTGTTATGATAAATGTGTGTTTTATTAACATTTCTCCATTATAACCAACTCTGAATATTATAAGTGAAGAAGATTTAGCAAATTTGTTAGGGGTGTGCTGGCATTGCAAACATTTAACATAATTAATATGGCTGAAACTAGACGTACCAATGTATTTTCTTTTTCTATTTGTTCCTGCTTTCCTGTTCCATTGTTTTCCCTTACCTACATGGCTTTGGAATACTTAGAATACTTTAATATTCTATTTTAACATGTGTATTGTTCTTCCAGCTATATCTCTTTGTATTGTTTTTTATTATTGGTTGCTAGAGGAAACAGTGCACCACTTCCATAAAGACATAGAAGCTTTGTAACCATATAAGTCCTTTTACCCTACTACCAACTGACACTTATGATATAGTTCCTAAATGTGCTATATTTATGTAAATCAGACAACACTCCAGAAAATGTTAAAAGTTTTGTTTGTAATAGTCATACATATATAACCAAACTTGAAGGGAGAATAGTCCTTTATATTTGTCCAGATATTTATTATTTCTGTTGCTCTTCCTTACTTCCTAAAGTTTCCAGTTTTCCTGTGACATTTCCTATCAGCCTGAAGAACTTCCTTTAACTTTTCTATTGAAGCAAGACTGATACCAATGATTTTTTTTGTTCATGTCATTTGAGGATATACTTATTTTGTCATCATGCCTAAAGGGGATTTTCAGTGAATTTCAAAATCTGGGTTCATATTCTTTTCTGTCTTTTTTTTTTTTTTTTTAAGATTTTGTTCCACTGTTTTATATTTCCATAACCTCTTTTGAGAAGTCCATGGATTTTTCCAATTGTTATTTTTCTCTATGAATATGTTGTTGTTTTCCTCTAACTGCTTTTAACATTTTTAAAACATTTTAGTTTTCAACAAATTTATTTTTATGATTCAGTTTCATTCTTTCTTTTATGGTTCTCTCACTTTTTTTCTTTCCATTAATAATGGTTTTTTTTCCTTCAGTATTAATTTTTTTCTCTTTTTAAAAATTTTTTTTATTATTATTTTTTTTACTTTACAATATTGTATTGGTTTTGCCATACATCAATATGCATCCACCACGGTTTCAGATAATATCTCGAAGAGGTACTGGGTTGCATTGTTTTTCCTCAGAACGTATTGCGTTCTATGTTGGCAGACAGTAAAGTACTAGTGGAACACACTGATCTATCATGCTCTGGTTTTAGGCTTTCTTCAAAGAGAGCTATTACAGTTTTTTCCACCCATACTTCTATGTAACATGTAGCCCTCAATCCTAATGTATAATCAGCCTTATTTTTTCTGTTAGTTTCCTGGGGCTGCCATAACAAAATCCCGGAGGCTGGTTGCCTGAAATAATAGAAATTTAATTTCTCACAGTTTTGGAGTTTACAAGTCCAAGATCAAGGTGTCAACAGGATGAGATTCTCTAAGGTCTCTCTGCTTGACTTGCAGGTGACCAGTAAGTACACCAGTCCTATTGGATTACAGCCCAATCCTTATTAATTTATTTAACTTTAATTACCTCTTTAAAAGCTCTTTCTTTACACACAGTTACAGTGAGAGTTAGGGTTTCAACAAATGAATTTTGAGGGAACAGAATTAAATCCGTACACCCTTAAACATTATATCTCAACTCAATCGTTGGCTTGTTTATAAAGATTTCCCACCAAGTCTTCATAATACAAAACAAGTTCTAGGCTCTCTGCTCAGTTTGCCACATCCCAGCAGATGCTCTCTACCTAGCTTTTATGAGTCTTGTGTCACTTGAATGGAATTTAGGATTTGGCAAAGACACTCAAGAGGAGTCTCTATGGAAACTTCTGGATTCCCCAATCCATGACTCCTTTTTTTTCAAGTACCCTCTCTTCCAAATCACAACCACCTTAGAAACCCCCAACTCTAATATCTGCCTTTTCTGTCCAATGAAACTACTGCTTTTGCTTGCATTCTATATAAATGCACCACACCCTAGAAAATTTTCCTAGGAAGAAAACTAGTATCAATGTAGGACATCCTTTGTGAGTATCCTCTCTCTCAAAAAATCAGCCTCACACTGACTGCTGTCCAATTCCTGCAACTTGTTGTGTAGTTCATGTATGTTGTACATGATATAATAGATTTTATAGATACTATAAAGGTATCACAGTCACATCTTACGGGTTTTGATATACATATGCATATCATTTATATGAATAGAATTTAACTTTCTTAAGTTGATTTCTTCTGAAGTAGTATAGGTTAGGGTTTCCCTTGTGGCCCAGCTGGTAAAGAATCTGCCTGCAATGTCGGAGAGGCACCCCACTCCAGTACTCTCGCCTGGAGAATTCCATGGACGAAGGAGGCTGATAGGCTGCAGTTCATGGCGTCGCTAAGAGTCGGACACGACTGAGAGACTTCACTTTCACTTTTCACTTTCATGCATTGGAGAAGGAAATGGCAACCCACTCCAGTGTTCTTGCTTGGAGAATCCCAGGGATGGCGGAGCCTGGTGGGCTGCTGTCTATGGGGTCGCACAGAGTCGGACACGACTGAAGCGACTTAGCAGCAGCAATGTGGGAGACCTGGATTCGATTTCTGGGTTGGGAGGAGCCCCTGGAGAAGGGAAAGGCTATCCACTCCAGTATTCTGGCCTGGAGAATTCTATAGACTGTATAGTCCATGGGCTCGCAGAGTCGGACACAACTGAGCAAGCTTCACTTTCACTTTCAGTATAGATAAAGCTCCCAACAGGTAAAATTTTCTGCTTCTATTTTTAAAACTGAGTTATAATTAACAGTATTATATTTGTTTCATGTGTACCACTTAGTGATTCAATAATTTTATACATTATGAAATGATCACCCCAGTAGTTATTGATTTCTGATTTAATTCCACCATTGTCTGAGAATGTGCTCTAAATGATTCCAGGCATTTAAAACTTATTGTAGCCTGGTTTATAATTCAGCATGTGGTTGATTTTGTCAAATGTCACATGCACATTTGATAATATTTTGCATATAATGGGCTAACTAAAATTTGTTATTAAAATTAATTTCCCAGTTATTATATTTGTAAGTTCTGGAATTTCCAGTGGATTCTTCCTCATCGATTCCAATTCTCTGGTGAACTGTTTCACCTTTTCATGTTTTTCTTTATTTTTTTCTGCATTCCTGTATTTTCTTGAACATATTGATCATTATTATATTTTAAATATCTTGTCTACTAACTTCAGTTTTTGTGTCACCTATGAGTCTATTTCTAATATAGATTGGCTCTTGATCATTTGTTCTTATCCTTGCATAATAAATTTTACTGAATGTTGGACACTGTATATGAAACATTTTGGAGGTTTGCCTGAACGTGTTCACTCTTTCCTCTCTTAATCAGATACATGATCTGGTCACCTCTAATACAATCAGGGACTTAACTGAATTTTGCTGAGGTAAAACTGGTAAGTGTCCATCTATCTCTGTTTTTCCCATCTCTCAGACGGCAACCTTCTAAGGATTTTAACTTAAAGCTTGATGAGTTTCCCAAGGCACTGTGTCAGGAAGATCCTGGCTACAAAGGTTTTTCTCTTCTGCACAACACTGCTAAAATTATATTCTGATCCTCAGAGCCTTCCTTTCTTAACTTTCTGGCCTAATTCAGTTTCAGAAATTAACAAAATTTTTGCAGGGAAACTCAGCCATGTTTAAGCCTCAGTTCTCTGTTCTCCCCTTTTCATGGGGATCATGATTAGGTTTTTATTTGAAGCCCTAGAAGATCAGCAAAACCTCTGCTTGAATCTGAATCTCAAACAATGACCCTCTGCCCAGGAAAATTCTCAAAACTCAGCCTCTCACTGCATCTAGCATTGGCAAAGGTTCCAGGACAAAAGCATATATACAGCATTGATTCAATCCTCCATATCCTTCCCTATCGAAAATCATTAATCCTCTGTTCATTTTTGCTTTAGTAGATTTCTGATACTTTAGAGAAATATTTTTGGTTTTTATTCACTAATTATAATTATTTTCAGTAGAAGTTTTGGGCTGCCACAAATGATTCCATCTTAATCAGAAATAGAAGTTTGGTCTGTTTTTTTCAGTTGGGATGTTCATCATTTCCAACAATTTGAGAAAACAATCTTAATTAAAACTTTAGTATCATGGGATGAATTATGCAATAACAGCCAAATGTATAAAATAGAAAATTGGCTATATAAAGAATGATATAACCTTATAATAGGAAAGTGCTAGTTATAAAAATGAAAGGGAAAAATTACAGAAACATAATTTTAACTGAATAAGAGGAAGTACATTTATGGACTATAATTAAAAGAAACTGCTTTAGTTCTGGGTCATGAGACTATGATTTTTTTCATAGTGTTTTGAATTTTCTAATTTGTTTATGGACTTCCCAGGTGGCTCTAGTGGTAAAGAATACAACTGCCAATGAAGGAGACACAAGTGATGCGGATTCAATCCCTGGGTCAGGAAGATGCTCTGGAGAAGGTAACCAGCTTCAGTATTCTTGCCTGAATACCTTTAATGTTTATTTATGATGAGACTTTGTTACTTTTAAGTAAATCAAATTTTATATAATGTTCAATTATTTAGAAAATTTATTCTCCGTTATTCTGCAAGTTTGATGGGTATGACTGCAAGAACTATAAATTCTAACCAGCCATGTACATATTCCACATACACAGAAAGAAATCTTAGTGAACATGGGAACTATTTAATAACGTTACTATCAACAGATAAGCTAAAGTGATAAACTGTATAAAGCAGCCAATATTTATTTCATGATAGCATATAAAACATATACCATCATGACATACAACAAAGAGGATATTCACTTGACTTTGGTCTAGATATCTTACATTTTGGAATTTCTAAAACTTCAGTGAAGGCAATAGACACAACCTGTTTATAAAATGAAGATCAGTGTAGACTCACATCATTAGTCTGCAAGATATAATTATCTGCATGTGGAAGAAATCCAGTTAATGCTTATTAGGAAAAATGAATATGAAAAGCATTCATTGACAAGATGGTATCATGTCTGTGTCTTGATGACTGTCTTGATGATGTCTTGATGTCTGATTATCTGGCAATCAGATAATACATATGCTTTGCTATGGCAGCTAAAACAGCAGGAGCCAAAGGACATTTTAATGTCATCACTAATATTAGCCATAATGTTTGCTGTAGATTGATTCATTCATGTAATTCACACTATAATCTGAGGCAAAATTTTGTTTATTTTTTAGTTAGTAAGATGGGATCTTCAAGAATTTTAATGAGAAAACTGATTTCACAATATGAACTCTATACAACTGTGAGGGTAACCCTGGAAAAGTGGAAAACATTAAGGAGACCAGGAATTGAAAACTAGTTATTCATTTTGGGAGACAGTGTAAAAATCACTGGATTATATAGGGTGGACTCATTGTGCAAAATTTTCAACCTAACTTCATTCATTGGTCAGTGACAATCTCATCCTATGTTAGATTGGTTTATCATTGATTTATCTTATAATCTTCCATGTAATTTCAGACCTTTTCATGTGGTCATTTCATTGAAAAAATTTAAGTTTTGTAGAAAATATGTTGCAAGGGAAATACTTAAAGTGATCACAACTATAGTAAGCAGAGGGTGAGATTATAGAACATACATTGAATAGACCCGAGATAGCATTTGACTGTACAGGCCAAAAACTGACCACCAGTGGCTTAACCAAGCACAGGTTAATTTTTCTCTGTTAATAAGAAGCTCGAGGACCAGAAGTCCCAAGTTGGTACAGCGGCTTCAGGAAATTTTCAAATCCTTTGACTTTAGATTTAGTCATTTTTGGTCTGTGGCTCTCATTCTCATGGTCCAAATCCAGCCTGCAGTCTGCATTTCAGACTGTGGGAAGGAGGAAGGACCAAGCAACACTGGGGAAATTTCCACAAAAGCAAACTGCTCTCTGAATACTCCCTCAGTCTCTCATGTTTACATGTGGATTACATGCAGCAGCAATAGAAGCAGAGAAGTGTTGTTTTATCGGCAGTTACATGACATGCAGAACAAAATCTGGGTCCTGTACAAAAGGAAGACGGAGAAGATAGATGTCGGGAAGGTAACCAACAGTGATTTGGAATCAATTAGAATATTTTGGCTGAATGAGTACAGTGAATAGAGAAAGTGGAGGAAAAATAAATCTGAAAAGCCAAATTGATGTTCTAAAGCAAAACAACACAATAAATAGTAATATGGACAAATATTAGAGATTTAGGAAAGAAGCTGAATCTGAGATCATAAAACTGAGGGAAAATCAGGATTAATTTGTAAATTCTTTCTATGCATTCAGGCCAATCTGAGGCCTATGTATATGATTAATCATTAATTATAAATTTTATACTATGACAAGAATAGAATAATGAACAAGTTTGGTGGGAAGCCCCAACTTCTCTTCTTGGGCCTATAGTATACATGATTATAATAGAGTTTATTATTTCTTAAGTGAATCATTTAGATATTTCATCTTCAAATGTATTACAACCCAATGCTTTATTTCTATAACAAATACTGCATAATGATTATTCTGTTATTTTGAAAAGAAATTCACAGGTATTAATGTATTTTTAAGGGCCCACATAATAGTGTAACATAAACATAACGAAGAAAAAAAGGGAAATTATTTAAAAATAAAATATTATGTTTTTCTTTATGTAAATGTGTGGTCACAACTAAGCTAGAATAGCTAACCAAATACTTAGACATTTGTACCTACATCAGCATAAAGATAATGGCTATAACAACAGGTTGATGCAAGAGTCTGCTTTGTTGAGATATATACTATTGGTAGAGCTTCCCTGATAGCACAGCACATAAAGAATCCACCTGCAATGCAGGAGATATAGGAAATGTGAGTTTGATCCCTGGGTCAGGAAGCTCACCTGAAGAAAGAAATGGCAAATCACTCAAGTATTCTAATCTGAAAAATCCCATGGACAGAGGAGCCTGGCAGGCTACAGTCACAAAGAATTGGACACAACTGAAAAAGCAAAGGAGAAAGGGAAAGATATATCCATCTGAATGCAGAGTTCCAAAGAACAACAAGGAGAGATAAGAAAGTCTTCCTAAGTGATCAGTGCAAAGAAACAGGAAAACAATAGAATGGAAAAGATTAGAGATCTCTGCAAGAAAATTAGAGAAACAAAGGGAACACTTTATGCAAAGACAGGGACAATTAAGGACAGAAACAGTATGGACCTAACAGAAGCAGAAGAGGTGGCAAGACTACACAGAAGAACTATACAAAAAAGATCTTTATGACCTATGTAACCATGATGGTGTGATCACTCACCTAGAACCAGACATCCTGAAATGCAAAGTCAAGTGGGCCTTAGGAAGCATCACTACCAACAAAGCTAGTGGAGGTGATGGA
This sequence comes from Bos grunniens, assembly GCF_055505025.1. NCBI lineage: Eukaryota > Metazoa > Chordata > Mammalia > Artiodactyla > Bovidae > Bos > Bos grunniens. Next base: position 10,698,528 of record NC_141184.1, on the reverse strand, counting down.
ATTCCAGCTGAGCTATTTCAAATCCTAAAAGATGATACTGTTAGAGTGCTACACTTAATATGCCAGCAAATTTGGAAAACTCAACAGTGGCCACAGGACTAGAAAAGGTCAGTTTCCATTCCAATGCCAAAGAATATTTAAACTATTGCACAATTGTACTCATCTCACATGCTAGCAAAGTAATGCTCAAAATTCTCCAAGCAAGGCTTCAAAACTATAAGAACTGAGAACTTGCAGATGTTCAAGCTGGATTTAGAAAAGGTGGAGGAACCAGAGGTCAAATTGCCAACATTTATTGGATCATCAAAAAAGCAAGAGAACTCCAGAAAAACATCTACTTCTGTTTCATTGGCTATGCTAAAGCCTTTGACTGTGTGGAAGCCAACAAACTGAAAAATTCTTAAAGTGATGGGAATACCAGACCACCTTACCTGTCTCCTGAGAAATCTGTATGCAGGTCAGAAGCAATGGTTAGAACTTGACATAGAACAGTGGACTGGTTCTAAATTAGGAAAGGAGTACGTCAAGACTGTATACCACCCTGCTTATTTAATTTGTATGCAGAGTAAATGATGCGAAATGCCGGGTCGGATAAAGCACAAGCTGGAATCAAGATTGCCGGGAGAAATACCAAAAACCTCAGATACGCAGATGACACCACCCTTATGGCAGAAAGTGAGGAGGAACTAAAGAGCTTCTTGATGAAAATGAAAGAGGAGAGTGAAAAAGTTGGCTTAAAACTCAACATTCCAAAAACGAAGATTATGGCATCCTGTCCTATTCAGTTAAGTTCAGTTCAATCGTTCAGTCGTGTCCAACTCTTTGCGACTCCATGAATCACAGCACGCCAGGCCTCCCTGTCTATCACCAACTCCCAGAGTTCACTCATACTCACGTCCATCGAGTCAGAGATGCCATCCAGCCATCTCATCCTCTGTCGTCCCCTTCTCCTCCTGCCCCCAATCCCTCCCAGCATCAGAGTCTTTTCCAATGAGTCAACTCTTCGCATGAGGTGGCCAAAGTACTGGAGTTTCAGCTTTAGCATCATTCCTTCCAAAGAAATCCTATCGTGTTCTATTACGCATGGCAAATAGACGGGGAAACAATGGAAACAGTGACAGACTTTATTTTCTTGGGCTCCAAAATCACTGAAGATGGTGACTGCAGCCATGAAATTAAAAGATGCTTGCTCCTTGGAAGAAAAGCTATGACCAACCTAGAGAGCATATTAAAAAACAGAAACATTACTTTGCTGACAAAGGTCCTTCTAGTCAAAGCTATGGTTTTTCCAGTAGTCATGTATGGATGTGAGAGTTGGACTACAAAGAAAGCTGAGTGTCAAAAAATTGTTGCTTTTGAACTGTGTTGTTGGAGAAGACTCTTGAGAGTTCCTTGCACAGCAAGGAGATCAAACCAGTCAATGGTAAAGGAAATCAGTCCTGAACATTCATTGGAAAGATTGATGCTGAACCTGAAACCCCAATACTTTGGTCACCTGATTCGAAGTGTTGACTCATTAGAAAAGACCCTGATGTTGGGAAAGATTGGAGGCAGGAGGAGAAGGGGACAACAGAGGATAAGATGGTTGGATGGCATCACCTACTCGATGGACATGAGTTTGAGAAAGCTCCAGAAGTTGGTGGTGGACAGAGAAGCCTGGTGTGCTGCAATTCATGGGGTCGCAAAGAGTCGGACATGACTGAGCGACTGAACTGAACAACTAAGCACACATGCATACCACTGGTGACATTGTTCTTAATCTTATGAATGAATCTTGGCCAATTTCTGAATAATACAATGTTAAATCTTTCCATAATTTATATCTTAGAAGCATTCCTGTTAAATTCAATGTATAGTAAAACCATGCAAAAATCCTTTATGCTTCTGTGTAAAATGGAGCAATATGGTAGGCTTAGATACATAGGAAAAGGTTTTTAAGAATCTTGGGTGAAAAGTAGTGAATGATACAGGTTTTTTCTTCCTCCTGTGGGATTGTCACATAATTGCAGAATGTTTAAAATGTGTGCCTCGAGACCACTAAATCCAGTGACAAGAAGGAAATACCCTCTTACATATTTATGAACTGGAAACAGTAATGCTTCCACCAAGAACCACTGACCTGGATGTTTGGTGAAAAACTGAAATTTGTGGATGAAATTTTTATGCTATATCAACTCTGCCTTAAAATTTATCTAGAAAGTCTGGATGAACCTTGGTAAGAACTTCCCTGTTCCACTATTTGGGTGTTATTTTACAGGATTCTCCTTCCTAACCTTTGTCTGTGGGTATCAAGCCAACCAATTTGGGGAGCCAGTTACTGCATCCTCTAGAAGTCCATTATGTCTACAAGCATTGCTGATAAATCATAACATTTATTTCCCCTTGCTGTTAATGCCTGTTATTAAAATTCTTCCTGGCTTCACACTGCATAATTTTATGTCATCTTTCTGTATATGTTACTCACCAATGGCTGTTGACATAGACTTCTGACTCATTGCCTATTTAGGACCAGCCTACATAGGATTTAGATATTTACGTACCAGGTTGTAACTTTTGATATGTGTAGGTGCCTTTGCTAGATACCTCCCTGCTCTCTGATTCTTTCATTGATTCTTTCATGATTGAGTTCATGACTGGATCTCCAAGAAAGTGAAAGTGAAAGTCACTCAGTTGTGTCCAACTCTTTGGGACCCCATGGACTATACAGTCCATGGAATTCTGCAGTCCAGAATACTGGAGTGGGTAGCCATTCCCTTTTCCAGGAAATCTTCCCAAGCCAGGGATCAAACCCAAGTCTCCGACATTGCAGGTGGACTCTTTAATAGCTGAGTCACAAGGGAAGCCCCTGATCTCCAAGGATGTCCAAAGATCTCTAAGGATCTCCAATGATTTCCAAGAATCTCTAAGGATCTCTAAGAACCTTAGCCATTACTGAATGCACTCTGTATCCTTCGCTTCAGTACTATAAGTCCTGCTTTATCACCATGCCTGGCCTAAATCACAAAATACCTGGAGGAGGCAAAAACAATGAGAAAACATGGAAGGAAAGACATTGAATAAAAGACTTATCAATACCATAAGTATATCATCAATACTGTAAGCATATAGCACATTGTCTATATGCCTTATATGCCTATGGTATTGATGATTATTTTAGTCCATGTCTTATTTCTTAGAAAGAAATAAGCATGGCTCAGATGGTAAGGAATCTTCCTGCTATGCAGAAGACCTGGGTTTGATCCCAGATTTGGGAAGATCCCTTGGAGAAGGGAATGGTTACCCACTCCAATATTCTTGCCTGGAGAATTCCATGGACAGAGGAGCCTGTCGGGCTACAGTCCTTGGGGTTGCAAACAGCGTGATAGGACTGAGTGACTAACATTTTCACTTTCACTTTCAAGGCAACTTGAGCATGGTTATCTCTCAGTGTGCTTTCTTTTCTTCCATCACCAATTTATAATATAAAATTTATAAGCCCAATTTATAATTAAATTCCATGAAGGTAGGGATTTTGTTTTCTTGTCTATATGTGCTCTTGATTTTCCCCAATTTTATCCTGCATCTGCACCACAGAAGATGTTCAATAAACATTTGCTGGTGAATAAATGAATGAATGACATCATCACATGAGTAGTAGCAGTAGTAAAAGGTAGTTTGTGTGAAAGTGTGAAGTTTGAAACCAAATAATTCAGTAACCTGAACATTGGTCTTAATTAAAATGGTTAATTCAAATTAGTTAACTTACTTTCAGTTCAGTTCAGTTCAGTCGCTCAGTCGTGTCTGACTCTTTGTGACCCCATGAATCGCAGCACGCCAGGCCTCCCTGTCCATCACCAACTCCCGGAGTTCACTCAAACTCATGTCCATCGAGTCGGTGATTCCATCTAGCCATCTCATCCTCTGTCGTTCCCTTCTCCTCCTGCCCCCAATCCCTCCCAGCATCAGGGTCTTTTCCAATGAGTCAACTCTTCGCATGAGGTGGCCAGAGTATTGGAGTTTCAGCTTTAGCATCAGTCCTTCCAATGAATACCCAGGACTGATCTCCTTTAGGATGGACTGGTTGGACCTCCTTGCAGTCCAAGGGATTCTCAAGAGTCTTCTCCAACACCACAGTTCAAAAGCATCAATTCTTCGGAGCTCAGCTTTCTTCACAGTCCAACTCTCACCTCTATATATGACCACTGGAAAAAACCATAGCCTTGACTAGACGGACCTTTGTTGGCAAAATAATGTCTCTGCTTTTTAATATGCTATCTAGGTTGGTCATAACTTTCCTTCCAAGGATTAAGTGTCTTTTAATTTCATGGCTGCAGTCACCATCTGCAGTGATTCGGTAACAGGGTTTATTAGTCCCATATATATACATGGGCTTCCCAGGTGGCTCAGTGATAAAGAATCCACCTGCCTATGCAGGAGACACAGGAGACCTGGGTTCTGTTCCTGGAGGAAGGTCCCCTAGAGGAGGGAATGGCAATGTACTCCAGTACATTCTCCAGCCTGGAGAATCCCATGGACAGAGGGGCCTAGTGGGAGACAGTCCATGGGGTCACAAAAGAGTCAGATACAACTTAGTGACTTAAACAACAACAACAAATATATATGTGTACAATGTTCCTATTTTAAAGAATTTTATTTAAAATTTAAATCGTAAATTTTAAAGGAGTGTCATCACTACTCCTATGTAAGTGCTGGGCAGCAACAACAATCACTCATAGTTTAACATTCCAACTTGAGGAATTTCTAGTTGTTTTTCAATGATTAATTCACTTTAAAAATTACAGGAATATTATCTTCTCTTTGAACCTCAAGGCAAGTAACATTGCTATATTTAAATCATTTCAATCAAACAAGTGTCACTCTCCTAGAATGGGCATACTTTAACTTATAAAAAATGATACATTCATGTATAAGAATATTTTAAACTATTTGGTCTTATTCCTAAAAACAATGAATAAAATTCCCATGTAAAACATGAAAGTGAAAGTCACTCAGTCCTGTCTGACTTTTTGTGTCCCCTTGGATTATATAGTCCATGGGATTCTCCAGGCCAGAATACTGGAGTGGGCAGCCTTTCCCTTCTCCAGGGGATCTTCCCAACCTGATGAAAAACCTATTTGCTTCAAATTTTGAAGTGATTTGAAAAATCAAGAGGTAGAACTTTCAATATTTAGATGTGATTTCTGAACACACAACTCTTTTGATGTATACACAGAAGAAAAAGTAAAGATTTCTCTTTCAGCATTGAATACTACAACCTGAAAATAATGAGTTAATAATTTTTGGTCTCATAGTGAACTAGAGAATTCAGATTATTCCTTTTTACAGAAACTATCTGTAAGTAAGAGGCAAAAGATGGCAGCAGTGAGTCATTCCGAGATGGAACACGACTCAGTATCGTTTTTATTTTTCAATATTTTCAAATTGTGGATTTACTAATATCTTAAAGTGCACATTATGTTAGAAGAACAGAGATCACCTGCCCTTTAAAGAAGCCTATAAGAACTGCCTATGGGTCATTTCCAAGGTGTACAATTAGTGAACAGGGTTTGCTATTGCTCATCTCAAAAACAACTAAAAAAAAAAAAAAAACAACTAAAAAAACTGTAGAAAATTACGTTTCTAACTTAGACCTATATATTCATAAAAGACGCATATATTTTCTATGGATGATATCTATACACTTATCTCAGATTTAATCCAAAGTGTAACTGACCTACCCTCCAAGTTTGCATACCCTCCAAGACTTCCTGAGTTAAAAGATTCAAATAGTATACAGATGCAAAAAGGCACAGTTAAAATTTCCCGCCATAAATCTGACCAAAGCAATGGTGAAAACAAAGAACATCCTTTAAAACATAATGTGGCCTAATGGATACAGTGCTGCTAATTTGTCTTGTACCAAATACTCCACAGTAATTGAACTGCCTTTCTGAGACCTGAAATAAAAAATACAGTTCAACATCTGCTGAAAATGGCCCTGCAGTGTCCTCCCTCAGAGGAGTCCGAAGTATTTTAACACAGAGCTGGCCTTAAACTTGGAGCCAGGCTGGAGGACTACTTTTGCAGGTGAGACCAAGCCTATGTATAACAATGCCTGCCCTGCTCTGAGGTAGGAGAGTTAAAAATGAGTATTTTCACTGTTGTTAAAGGTCCTTGCTTAATATGCTGCCCCATTCATTTGTTTCTATTTATTTAACCTGTTTAAAGGACATCCCTGGTGGCTCAGGGCTAAAGAATCTGCCTGCCAATACAGGAGATGCGGATTCCATGCCTGGGTCTGGAAGATCCCCTGGAGGAGGAGATGGCAACCCACTCCAGTATCCTTGCCTGAGAAATCCCATGGACAGAGAAGCCTGGTGGGCTACAGTCCATGGGGTCGCAAAAGAGTGTGATGAAACTGACCATTGCAAACCTGTTTAAGCTTTCCTCCTCTGCTCTTCAAATTATATTAACTTCCTCCAAAGAATACTAGAGAATAGCCCGGGATAAATATTCAGGTCATTTATCTTTGTTGGATTATCTCTTTTGACACAAAAGAGCAACTCTTTCTGAGAATCACAAGCCCCTCAAAGACCTCTGATGACAATTTCCTGGCTCTCATGTCTATGTGTGTCTCCGGAAACCAGCGCCGGGGAGGGGGAGAGTGGAGAAACTCATAACCACAGTCAGTCTGGGATCCACAGGGTCAGGGATGGTGCGCTGTGGCATTATTAGGAAGCGCGTTTGCCCTGGTCCCCGGGCACGGTGCACTGTGCCTGTCTTAAGTCTTGTAATTGCAATAGGACCGAGTCCAGTCATGACTTTTGAAAGAGAGGACGCGGGTGAAGGCCCAGAGGACCTCCTGGGCACAAGTCAAGGGTCTTGTTTTCTAACAAGACTTTCACTATTCACTGCGGTGATTTCTACTTGCTGTATTTCACAGCAAGAGAGGTAGAGAGAAGTCCCCAAAGGAGTCAATCGGCTGTCAAACCAGGAGGTGACACAGAAAAACAAGCTGAAAATGCAGAGAACGATGCAGGGGGTATAGGGAAACTTTGGGGGAAGCAACGGGTAAGGGTTTTCATCTTAGACTGGGAGGTGGGGGGTGGGGCGGGGCGAGGAGGAGGAAGACGAGGTGGCCGAAGTGCCAAAGTTGGAAGAAAGAAGAGGGGGCGCTGAAGGAAGAGGGAGGAGGGGAGTATAGCATTACGGTCTCTTCAAGTTCCAGACTAGACAAGTCTTTCTAGCAGGAAGTTACACACATTCCAGGTTCCAAATCAAAGGGATTTCATTTAAGGACAAAGTCTCTCCACCCGCGAACAGCATGTTTCATCGAAGCACTGGAAGTGACGGGAAGATGGGACAGACGCCGTGGGGAGATCGGAGGTGGCTGTCCTGGCAATGTTTGGTCTAGAACCACAGGATTTGAGAGACTCCATCTCCACCCAGCTCAGGCACAGTTAGCCTGCCGCTGGCCCTAACGCACACACCTGCTCCCTTAGAACCCTTTCCATCCCTGCTTTTGTTTTGCATGCTGACATCTGCCACACAATAAACTGTCAGCATGTTGCACGTACATGAAGGAACCGGCCCTTTTGAGCATCGGTCCAACCCGGGGTTCCAGGCCTTCTTCAGGTCCCTTCCAGCCTTAGCCGGGTTCGCGAGCATCCACCCATCTGAGGGCCGGGATGTGCGTTCCCAAGGATGCTCGGCCCTCTCGCAACCCGCGGCCTCCTCCCCTCTCCCCCGCTGCTGCCGCGAAAACAAGGAGAAGTGGAATGCGCACGGCGAAGCGCGGCGCTCCGGCGGCGGCACTGGGCATGCTCGGCACCCGGGGCAGGTCCGGGCGGCGGGGCGGACGCTGCCTCACGAGCCGGGCGCCCGAGCCGGCCGCCGAGGCATAGGTGGAGGCTGAGGCTGCCGCGCGCCGCGGGAGGAGCCTCGCCCTCGGCGGCGGCGGCGGCGGCGGCACAGGTGGCGCGGGCCGCGCGCGGGGCGCAGCACGGGAGCGCTCGGCGCCGGGCGCCGCGGCGGCCCCAGGCTCGCGCCCGCGGCGGCAACCGGCCGAGCGGAGCGGCGGGCGCGGCGGCGGCTGCGGCTTTCCCGGCCCGGCCGGCGGCGCCCGGAGCACGCAGGAGCCCGCAGGAGCCCGCAGCAGCCCGCGGGAGCCCGCAGGAGCCCCGAGCCCGCGGAGCCCGGGAAGCCGGGCAGGGGGCGCTGCACGCGCTGCGCTCGGAGGGGCCGCCGGGCCGGGCGCCGCGCACTCGCGTCGGGGAGCCGCCTCTCCCCCGCGGCGCTCGCCCCTGCTCCCCGCCGGCATCACTTGTCCCGCGGCCGCGCTCAGACAACAAAAGCGGAAGATGCTGCAGTTGGGCAAGGTCAGGACCTTGCCCTGAAGCCGGGCGGCGGCGCGCACGCCTCTCCCCGGACTGAGGAGCTGTCGCTGGCGGCGAGTGCATGTTCGCGAAGAGGCAATCCGGCGCCGCGCCGTTCGGTGAGTTGCCTTGGCCGGGCGGCTGGGGCCAGGCGCATCCCGCTCGGCGTCGTGCTCCTCCTCCCCACCGGTGGAGGTTGCTCCTCGGCGGCTCCTGGCCGGGGGAGGACCGCGATCGTGCTGGGTCCCCTCACTCGGAAGACGGCCGAGCCTGGAGCTGGGGGCCGGGGTTAGTCCCTTTCTCGGAGCGGTTGCCGAGTGGCTTACTGCGTGCTCCCCTCCCCGCCACCCATCTCCCCCGGAGGAGGCGTATATAGGGCAACACCAACAATACTGCTCCCCGCCACCCTCCCGAACCTACCCGTGGCATTCATGACGTCCCTAATATACGGGAGAAGACGGGTGGGGGTGGGGAGGACTCCCCTCCAGTCTTGCCCTTATGTTCAATGTCATTACGATGTTTGGCTAGAACAAAATGGAAATACTTAGTCATATGCGTCCATGGCTGTTTCTCCCATCTCCCGCTGCTTGCCAGACCCAGAGCCCCTTGGGTCTATATTTAGCTGTTTCAGAGGCAGCGTTTTCAGCTCGATTCCCAGGTTTCGGGGGCTTCTGCGTCCTGACAATAGATAGCGAAGCTCCGGGAAGCGCCGCCTGATACCCAGGTTCGGAACGCTGTGCATGTGGGTGGGAGGCTGCTAGGCGATATTTGGGTGACCGGTAATTAATGGCCGAAAGCACAGCTGCTTTTCTTGTTCGCCGACCTTCCTCTCATTCTGGTGTGTAATGTGTTTCCATCGATGGCTGCTCAGCTGGTTCCAGCCACTACGTTCAGAATTAAGTCGCTAGAGAGGTGGTGCAGCCTCCCTGGTCTGTGTGGTAGGAAAACAAGTCTGAGAGGTTTTGGGGTGTGTGTGTGGTTCCCACCATGAACAGTTACTTCTGAAAATACCTAAAGTTGTGTTTTCCCTGCAAATGTTGGGGATAGGGAAGGGTGTGGGGGAAAAGAGGGGCGCGTTGTTATTCCATGGTGGGTCCCCCCTCCCCCCGAACTGATCTGGTTCGCTTTGGCTCTGAAAGGGGTTTTTAACATTCATGCCTGATGTTACCAAGAGGATATGTTGGTTTAGAGAAGCGTTTCCTCCTAACCATGGTATCAGGCCTGATCTGTATCTGTTTTCACTTTTGGGAACTAGGTGACGAATATTTGAGATGCTTGCAATTTTCTGCAACGACTTAAATAGGGAGGTGCTCAAACTACCTAAGAGTTATATCATTGTGCACCCTTCCATCAGCAGCTTTAAACTACCATCCGCTACTTAGGGTAGTTCAGTTCATCTCTTCGCTGTTAGTACTTCACCTGCAGGACTAAGAGGCTTTAGAGCTGCGCCACTTTTAAAATCCCATGGAAAAAGTGGTGGATATGACTCAAATGGAATTATAGGAGTGCACCTGTGTCTGGTTTGGGGAGCTGGCTCTGTGAGAAGTATGACAGATAGGGGCAGGCATCTTCTAATATGGACTCGATGCTCTAAAGCACGGTGAAATCTCTTTGCCACATCCAGGACCCATTTTTTTAATGTTTTGGGGAGATCATTCAGTGGCATTCTCACTGGTCTGTAGATTTCATGATCTCAGGGTATGAATGAAAATGATTGCATTTGGGGTTAAATGCTGATATTTGGGAGACCTGTGATTATACAGCTAACATATCTCAGCATCACAGAAAGACTAGCAAGATCTTTGTGGCTCCAGTTAATGGACGATTGTGATTTTTTTTAACCAATATTGCTTTAGTTTCACCTTATTCACATTCAGAAAACTTTCCAAGAGCACTTCAAGCACACTCTTGTGCTTGTTGCATTGTTTTCATATCAAATTTCTTGCAAAAAGAAGCAGTCGGTGAAGTACACATTCATGTCTCTCCTTTCACTTTCCTTTTGAATCTCGTGTTTCAGGTTTAAACATGATTCCTAAAGGACTAGTAGAGATTACTCTGTGCCTCCATGTGTTCACGGAGAGCAGCTTATGGGTGTGGATAAAACTGCATGTATTGGGTGCGTGAGTCTTATGTTATATTGTGGGTTGCAAATGATAGTACTTGATTGAATGGAAATTGTAGGGAGTACAGGAGGTCGTTGCTCTAATAAAATTGTCATAGCCTTGTGGAAAGGCGTTATTTAATTTGGTGTATGTTTGTGTCGTTGTAGAGCTTAATCATTAGAGATGTCACTAGTATTTTCATTGTTTGAAATAATAGTCACACACTGTCAAATTACGGTATCTCCAGCAACTTCATGTCTTTCACAATTAGAACACAAGCCAATTTCTCTTTCTGTCACTGAAATAATTCATCAGAGAGAAAAATGGAATTCTGATGATATTAGTTGAATTAGTTGATTATAATTTTGTTAAATCACTTCTCAGGATAGTATCACATCATGGCCTTTACAATTAAAAATGAAGTTATAGTATTCTCAAATATAACATTACTTTTGGCATACAAGTGAATACTAAGTATTTTTCCTGACAATGTTATAGAACTTGGCAGTTTCTGTTGTGCTTTTTCAAAGTTCTCTTTTATATGGTATGCATTTATGTGAAATTGTTGAAGAATTCTCCAGAGTAGTTTCATCAGGTTGTTTTCATGTAAGAAAATACTAAAGTTACATTTAGAGTAATTTATTTTAATTTGTTGCTCCATAAAGTGAGGTATGGTTTGTCTGGTCACTATATCTGGTTGTAACAACTTAGTTGAACTAAAACAGGAACTGTTGCCATTTTGAGCTGCCAAATTTTTTTTTTTAATTTCTTATTCTGTTAATTTACCCTAGAAGATATGAGTACCCCCTTATAGTTGTTTCTCTGTGTTACCTTTATTTTAATTTATTTAGTGGGGGATTGGTGCTAGGATTTTAAATAGACACTTAAAAGTGTTTATTTTTATAAAGATTTTTATTTTTATTAATAAAAGGTGACATATAGTTGAGAGTACCTAACTTCAATACATGTAGTTCAGAAGACCTGTAGGTCTTTGTAAATCTAGTACTTCCATCCAAGTTGTAGTACAATGGATATTTGCTGGCTGAAACACACCTTCAAGACAAATTCTTCAGCTGATATCCATGATGGTTTTCGTGACAAATTCTTCAGTTGGTGTCCATGATGATTTTCATGACAAATTCTTCAGTTGCTGTCCATGATGGTTTTCATGGCCCGTATTGCGAATGTATTCTTAGGACTATGGTACTTTGATAGCTTTATGATAAGGAACATTTGGATATGAATGAAAAGTTAATTTGAGTGAGAATAGTTCCTTATACGTGTTGCTGGCTTCAAGTTTACTATATGTCAAATCAATAGCTTTTATGTTAATATAAAATCTTAAACATATCATACATAAAAGAATTTCTTTCACATCCTGTGCCAGTCTAGCTTACTGATTAATAAACTGCTTGGTTGGCTTTAATGAAGCCAATTATATTCATAAACAGTACCTCCAGCCCAGGAAACTCACAGAAATGTTTTATCATACTGTGCTTTTAGTCCATGAAAAATGTTAAGACTCATAACAAAAACATATAGTTTTGACACCTCCAGTTGTTTATCTTTTGATCACATAGCAGCTGAGTGTAATTTCAAGCTCTGTATCATGGTTAATTGATTTGTAGGAAGTCTTAGCTCTATTAGGGTATTGAAGTTATACTCTGCATCAATTAATTTTTAGTAAATTGCAAATAATGACTAAATAAGTGAAAAAATGCTCCCTAGAAGCTTTCCATCTTAGGCAAGTATTCACCTATGTCCCTTGGTAAATTCCTGAATAGTTATCTGTGAAATGTATTACATATATTGGAACTTATTATTCCATTAATTGTTATCTGAGATCAGAGGTATATTTCTAGAGAAGAGGTTGGGTTTTGCCCTATAACAGATATACGTAGTTCATATTATAATATATTTATGTATGATATTAGAATTATTTATCATAGTATAATGCTGTTATGGATTCTGCTTTGAATAGGTGCAAAGGTGAGAGAGAGTACTGGTTTTGGAAGGATCCCAGCTATGTCTCTTATTAAGCTGTGTGTCCTTGGCCATTTATGTGATTCTCAATTTTTAGCTCAGGTTTTCAACTGTAAAATGGGTCCTATGCATAAGTATCAGTTCAGTTCAGTTCAGTTGCTCAGTCATGTCTGACTCTTTGCGACGCCATGAATTGCAGCTCTCCAGGCCTCCCTGTCCATCACCAACTCCCGGAGTTCACCCAAACTCATGTCCATCGAGTCAGTGATGCCATCCAGCCATGTCATCCTCTGTTGACCCCTTCTCCTTCTGCCCCCAATCCCTCCAGCATCAGGGTCTTTTCCAGTGAGTCAACTCTTCGCATGAGGTGGCCAAAGTAGTGGAGTTTCAGCCTCAACATCAGTCCTTCCAATGAACACCCAGGACTGGTTTCCTTTAGGATGGACTGGTTGGATATCCTTGCAGTCCGTGCGACTCTCAGGAGTCTTCTCCAACACCACAGTTCAAAAGCATCAATTCTTCGGTGCTCAGCTTTCTTCACAGTCCAACTCTCACATTGATACATGACCACTGGAAAGACCATAACCTTGACTAGATGGACCTTTGTTGGCAAAGTAATGTCTCTGCTTTTGAATATGCTATCTAGGTTGGTCATAACTTTCCTTCCAAGGAGTAAGCGTCTTTTAATTTCATGGCTGCAGTCACCATCTGCAGTGATTTTGGAGTCCCCAAAAATAAAGTCTGACAGTGTTTCCATTGTTTCCCCATCTCTTTGCCATGAAGTGATGGGACCAGATGCCATGATCTTCATTTTCTGAATGTTGAGCTTTAAGCTAACTTTTTCAGTCTCCTCTTTCATTTTCATCAAGAGGCTTTTTAGTTCTTTTTCACTTTCTGCCATAAGGGTGGTGTCATCTGCATATATGAGGTTATTGAAATTTTTCCCGGCAATCTTGATTCCAGCTTGTGCTTCTTCCAGCCCAGCGTTTCTCATGATGTACTGTGCATATAAGTTAAATAAGCAGGGTGACAATATACAGCCTTGATGTACTACTTTTCCTATTTGTAACCAGTCTGTTGTTCCATGTCCAGGTCTAACTGTTACTTCCTGACCTGCATATAGGTTTCTTAAGAGGCAGGTCAGGAGGTCTGGTATTCCCATCTTTTTCAGAATTTTCCACAGTTTATTGTGATCCACACAGTTAAAGGCTTTGGCATAGTCAATAAAGCAGAAGTATATACTACATTAAATAATTAAACAAGCACAATAACTGAGTCATGAGAATGAAAGGTCCAGCATGGGGAATATAATTAGTAATGATATATAATATCTTTGTATGTTTTAATTTTAAAGGAGTAAAATAAGACAAGAAATCTCAAAGAGCCAGTGTGAGGGTGAAATAAGTGTGTAAGTGGCTTATAATTATAAATATTTGTATAAATATAAAAGATAGGTATCTCCATATTAAGATGAGTACTTAAATATTATGTATTTATAACATAATACATTCATGTAATTTTGTATAATTATCATATAGTATTATGTACATTTATTATGTAATAATACATTTATATATTAAGTGTGATATAAAAGCCACGACCCTCTCTAACAAAAACTGTTAGATATGTTCTTCCTCTACTACTTTTGTATTATTGCTTTATTATGAAGATTTGCATTTAAAATAGAATTTTTCTACTTTACAATATGCCAGTCCTTTACATATCAAAATATATAATAGTTAGGCTAAAAGAGAAGCAAATTATATCCCCTAGCACCATTACTTAAAAAGATTCCAATCTTAATTTAATTTAAAAAGATTCTCAGTCAGAAATTGCAAAATTTTCACACCCTGTTAATATTATTCTATTCACCTGATTAAAGCCAAATATTCGACAAAGATTAACATTGTACCAGGAATATTATAGACAGTTTAATAAGTGTCCTTCTCTGTGAGGTCAAATATTAAGCAGCTGCTCTGTTTAGAACCACAGAGCGTAAATCCCATCATAACATCATTGTGACAAGGAAAAAGGAAACTTAAATGGCTAAATTTGTTACACACAGAGAGGACCCAGCCCACCTCCAATTACAGTCCTGTTCTTGGCGGGGGGAGGGGAAGTGTGGGCCCTTTGGTACCTTTTTGATGATAAATGGACATTTTGCCTTGTTCTTTCACTCTTGGTTGCTTCAGGGAAGTGCTGAACTCCTGTGGGTTTGATTCTGTCCAGCTCCTGCGAAGTGGAACAGATACCTTCAACATAATCCTTATGATAATAACACTTGGGTGAATCTTAGAATTTGTTACAGAATGTGACCCGTGTAATAGGAGACTAATTCATCCTCAGTCAGAGAAACATTTTGACAAAAAATGTAGGTGTTTATGTTCAAATTTATGCATTGTTGTGGGAATTGCTAATTATAAGTTACCAGAGTAAAATTCATGTTGTCATAAAAGACCTTTGGTTTTTGGATCAAAGTAAGTGGGTAAGCCAATTATGTTTGGTTAAGTTACTCTAAGTATCAAAGTTTCTATGAGTTGTGAATGATATGGAATGTATTAAAATGGGATATGTAGTTTATAGCATTAGATGGTGAGGAACAGTTAATTCTATCATCGAAATTAGTTATTACATTTATCCTTCACAGGGGAGGACTGGAGATTTTTCATTAATAACACTTTTTACTTAATAGATGTTGCTTTCACAACTGTCATTAGACACTTGATTCAATCTATATGTATTAAGAAGAATGCATTTTGTACACGTGTTCTAAATCTTTTGGTTTAGAAGCATTTCAATAATCTTATAATGCTTATTGAAATCTTCTCTCCCTTAAATATGCAACAACATCAATCACAGAAAGATATGCATTTACATCAGATGATAAATGTGCAGAAATGTGAATTGGCGGTATCTCTAAGGATCCCAATAAATATCAGCCCTCCTCTCCAGCCCTCTCTGATCCTGAAAAAAGTTGGGATGTGGGAAGGAAAAAGGGATAAAGGGGTGGCCACCATGGAGGGAAATATCCATTTTGATTAGTTATAGCTTGATGTGATGCTGAATAACAGCCCCAGAATTTGGCCTTCCTTCCTCTCTTCCACAGGGACAGAGGTGGCTCTGAGTCCTAGAGACCAAGCCTTGCTCTCTGCAGGTAGGGAGTTCTCCAGAGGAAGAAAAGAAGCAGCTAGCCAAGCCATTTCCTTTATACTTCAGAGACAGAGAAAGCCAAGGGCTAGGGAGAGACTGGAAATGTTACATTAATTAAGTTCCCTTCACCTGGAAGGAAATATCACAAATATGGAAATTGTATTCCCTTTATTGACATGGTTTATAAAGAATTCTAGTCGTAGAATTCTTGGCGTAGTATCTTTAGCGATATTTTGGTTGGTGGTTGAGTTCTTTAAGTATTTGATGGTATTTTGACACTATATCAGGAATTACCAGGGGAATGTCCAATACCCTGGCTTATTTATAGAGAGTATGGTCAGTGAAATTCAGCTGATTTATGTATTGCCAACTTAAAAATAACTCACTTCTCCCTACTCCCCATGCCAGACTTGGACTGCCAGTAATTGGATGGTCTTGTAAGTGATGTGAATTGGGCATAAAAAGGACAGTGTCAAAATCTGACTTCCCAAAGGGTGTATAAATGATACCCCATGCTTGCTATTACTCACAGCATTTTCTACCTCAGTAAATAATTAGAGTTTGGGTGTTGTTTCATGTTTTAACTTTGAATAAGAGCAATAATGGACACTGTCAAGAAAGAAGACAAAACTGAATTTCCAAATAGACATGATGTTTGATTTGACTCCAAGCATGACTATTCAAACTAAAAAAAAAAAAAAAAGAAAAAAAGCTCACTTCTTAAAATATATTTTATTCTTCTCTCTCAAATATTTTATTTGGACTTTCAAACATTAGAGTAACATAGCGGTCATTACCTTCAGTAACACAGAATAATTTAATTTCCAGGAAGAGCAATTTCTTTGGCAGCAAACCAAGTCTTCCAAATATAAAAGAGCTGAAATTCAGCCTCTTGTTTCTAACACATTCCTCACTGGTGGCTGAAATGGTAGTTTTGGAGTCACTGTAGGAGGAGGCGGAGGAGTCCTCCTGAGAGGCAGACAGGTGAGATCAGTATCATATAGATAGTCTGAGAGATGGTAGGAATCATGTCACATTTACCCAGGACATGGAAGGTAGTGCAGGAAGACCGGGACTTGTAGTGTGTGGATCAGACTGTCCAACTTGAGTTGAGTTGGAAAAGCATATACAGTAAGTCTTTTACATGCAAATGAGTTCTGTCTGAGAGCATGTTCCTAAGTTCAACAGTTAGGCTAGGTACCCAAATAACAGTCAGCTGTATATTGATAGTTGTTATTTAGTTGCTAAGTCATGCATGACTCTCTTGCCACCCCAATGGACTGTAGGCCGCCAGGCTCCTCTGTCCATGGAATTTTTCAGGCAAGAATATTGGAGTGGTTTGCCATTTCCTTTTCCAGGGGATCTTCCCAATCCAGGGATTGGGCCCATGTCTCCTGGGTAAGCAGGCGGATTCTTTAACACTGAGCCATCAGGGAAGGCCCTGTTGCTAATCTGTACTATAATAGGTTTGTAATATTTTTTACAAAAATAGTATGTACATAGAAAAAAAGTAAAGAAAACATTTTAAATCTTACAGTACCTTGAAAAGTACAGTAATACCGTGCAATATTACTTTGCTGACAAAGGTCCATATAGTCAAAGTTATGGTTTTTCCAGTAGTCATGTATGGATGTGAGAGTTAGACCATAAGGAAGGCTGAGCATTGAATAGTTGATGCTTTTGAACTGTGGTGTTGGAGAAGACTCTTGAGAGTCCCTTGGACTACAAGGAGATTAAACCAGTCAATCCTAAAGGAAATTAATCCTGAATATTCATTGGAAGGACTGATGCTGAAGCTGAAGCTCAATACTTTGGCCACCTGATGAGAAGAGCTGACTCATTAGAAAAGACGCTGATGCTGGTAAAGACGGAAGGTAGGAGGATACGGGACAGCAGAGGATGAGATGGTTAGATGGCATCACTGACTCATTGGACATGGGTTTGAGCAAGTTCCTAGAGATGGTGAAGGACAGGAGAGCCTGGCTTGCTGCAGTCCATGGGGTTGCAAAGAGACGGACATGACTGAGCAACCAAACAACGACAGCAGTACAACAGTTGGCATATGGGGCCTGGCATGCACACTTGCATCTTTGAAAGTTTGCAACTTCAAAATTTGTATGTAGGGGACTTATTATAATGTTAAATGCATAGTAGATGTATAGGCATGCAATGGCTCCTTTATCCAAAAGAATATTATGTAGCTGTGAGTTGCCTTTTCAAAGAAGAGTTGATTATATGGACAATATTCATGGTCCTGAAGGTTAAGAAGAAAATCAAGGCAAAAAACTGTATACATACTCACTCACATAGCCATACAAATACAAGAACGTAGTATTTATGGCAGAGTTTCAAGTGTTTCATTCTTTATATATTATCTCCCCACAAAATATAGCTTGGTAATATAATACATCACTATACAGAAAAAAAAAATTGTGCCCTTAAATTTTTGCAATTAATATTATCTATTGGCTTTGGGATAAGTTTCATTACTTAGCTGAATAGCTTAATAGTTATATCGCAACAAGACAAATTCTTCACTCTCCTTTTCCATTTTTTAGTGAGTGAATAAGTTACCACTAGTGTCATAGTTGATGGAGGGGGGAAACAGTGATTTCTGTGTCTTCAGGTTGTTGTATGGGCAAATTAAGAGGCACTGCTGCTGCTAAGTCACTTCAGTGACTCTGTGCGACCCCATAGACGGAAGCCCACCAGGCTTCCCTGTCCCTGAGATTCTCCAGGCAAGAACACTGGAGTGGGTTGCCATTTCCTTCTCCAATGCATTAAAGTGAAAAGTGAAAGGGAAGTTGCTCAGTCGTGTCCGACTCTTAGCGACCCCATGGACTGCAGCCTACTAGGCTCCTCTGTCCATGGGATTTTCCAGGCGAGAGTACTGGAGTGGGGTGCCATTGCCTTCTCCAAGTAAGAGTATGGACTTAAGAGTATGGACTTAAGTTCATTAAGAGTATGGATTTAAAATGCGTAACAGAGAACCTAATATATTAGTGAACCTCATTTAAAGTTAACAGAGTTCATCATTCACGGAGTGTATATTGCACATATTCTAATCAGTGCCATGCCTAGATTGTCCCTGCTTTTAACTTTGAGAGATGTATTGAGTGTTAATAATTTTAGCAAGTTGTCTTCTTGAGAACTCTGCAGCACATTAGCGAAATATGTTTCTCTTTTCAAATAATGTTTTGTGATTATTTTCTATTTTCAAAAAGAGAAAAAGGCATGCTCTTTAAAATTTGGAAACTAAAGGATTGATTTACAGAAGCTAAAGTTCATTCATGATATCAAGCCACCAAAATGAGTGTATTTTTAGCAGAAATGCTAACCCATATACATTTTGAAATTTAGAAGATTTCTCATATTCTGTTTTGTTACCTTTTAACATATGAGACAGTGTTTCTCATATTTTTAGTGTCTGTTTTCCATACCTTTATATAACATCAGTGTGTTAAATAACTTGCCAGTTTTGGAAGTTGATGGCGTTTTCATTTTAGAGTGGTATATAGGGTGCTATAATTAAAGCAACATAGTTTTCATCAGGTCATTTTCTCTAGATTACTTTCTTAGAACTGGATGTTTTCAGGGTTGTTGATACATTTTATCACATTGTCTTCCAGAAACATTCTAAAATTTATATTTCTTCAGGCCAGGCAGGAGTGTGTCAATTTCCCCTATAACACTGGATATTATAATTTAAGTAACAATTTCCAGTTAAACAAAGGAAGTATCATGTTTTCCTGTGGTTTAACCTGCTTCTTGCTGAATTTCATGCTGAAGTTAAGTATTTTATACATTTATGATACACTCCTAATTCTTTGGTGAATTATCTTTTTGTATCTTCTGTACATTTCTCAGTTGTTCTATTTGTCTATTTCCTGATTTGTATTACCTGTCATTGTAATAATATTATGCTTTGCTATGTTTTATCAGTTTTTCCGTCACTTTTTGAACTGTTATTTTTAAAGCAGAATTCAGTATATCCCCGTTTCTTAGAAAGAATTCTTTACAGAAACATTCTGTTCTCTGCTTCTTTGTGTCTCAGCAGTAAAGACACCAGTGGAACACATGGAGGGAATAGCTTAATAGTTGTATCTCAACAAGATGGAGTTCTTAGCTCAACTTTTCCATTTTTCAGTGAGTGGGTAGGTTACCACTGAGTGTCATGGTTGGTGGAAGGGAAATAGTAATTCCTGTGTCTTCAGGTTGTTGTGTGGGCAAATTAAGAGTATGGATTTAAAATACATAGCAGAGAACCTCATATACTACTGGACTTCAATTACTTTAGTAGTTTAGTAATCGTATGCTTACATACACATGTATCTACGTGTATCATGTATAGAGTACATGTAATCATATAGCAGGGGCCCCCATCCCCAGGCCACCAAGCAGCACCAATCCGTGGCCTGTTAGGAACCAGGCCGCACAGCTGAGGGTGAGTGGTGCACAAGTTGAGTGACGCTTCATCTGTATATACAGTTGCTCCCCATCACTTGCATTACCGCTTGAGCTCCACATCCTATCCAATCAGTGGAGGCCTTAGATTCTCATAGGAGTGCAAACCCTGTTGTGAATTCCACATACAAGGGGTCTTAGTTATGAGATCTTTATGAGGAACATCCTGAAACCAAACCCCTTCACCCCTAAGAAGAGTTGTCTTCCACAAAACCAGTCCCTGCTGCCTACAAGTTTGGGGACCGCTGTCATTTAGGACCATGCTTCTCCCCACTCCCACTCCACATTGGTCATCAGTCCCTTTTTATCACTGATTCTAAAATCCTAGGACAATAGTTGGCACATGGTAAACACTCTGCTAATCATAGTGAACTATATGCATACTTTTGTTCCCATCATCTAAAATGCTTTGTAAACTAAGATTTCTTTGCGTTTGGCTTGTTTGGGATACTCAGCACTGTGGCGCTCTAGAGGGGACACTGGATTAGAGTTCCGAGTTTTGGCATCCAGGTTGTGCTTGGTACTGGCTTTCTATTGTAACCTTGTGCATCTGTGCCTATTTTGGCTTTTTCTCATTGGGATCAAAATTCACAGGGCTTTTGTGAATGTGAGATGATAATTCATAAGAAAATGCTTTGGGAGGCTGAATCATAATAAGCAGTTAAGTATAAAATTTATTTCCTGGAACTTTCAATGTGCTTCAAAAATAGGATGACCTTTTTTTTTTTTTTTTGGATTTTCATGAATTGAAATCAGAAGATTTTCTTGTGTTTTCAGACTAAGTCTCTGACCTCCGTTACTAATAGTGTTATAAAATGCCCAATTCTCTGATGGTTGTAAAGACACATTTCATGCCATTGGGTATCGCCTAAAGGAAGAGTTCTCCTTTACCCATCAGTGGAAGTAATTCCTGTTCTTTCTTTATAGCTCTTCAGAAATTATACATTATACCAAATTGGCTCAAAAAAAATTTCCCTCTATTTTGTTTTCTTTTTTTGCACAGATACTTGCTGCTTAAAAGGGAAACAGAATGAAGCCCTATTGTTCCTCAGAGATTGAAGTCTGTAGAAATGTCCCCAGAATATTATTTTCTCTCCTGGTGGGCTGCCGAGTCTGGCGCCTGGAAGGCTTTATCAGAACAGTTTTAGAAGTGTGAACCATAGCTGGCTTCCTTTTTTTTTTTTTTTTTTTTTTTTGAGCACATTTCCTTAAATACTTGGAACAAAATTTCACAGAATTCTTATCACTGTAACTGTAGCCTGCCAATAGGAAGAAATCATGTGTAAGTTACAGCAAAAAAAAATCTTTAGTTTGTTCTCTATTCTTATATGACTTTTGAAGGAAGGGGAGTTAATATGCGTCATTGAGAACATTTCTTAGTGAGTAGCAAAGTTATAGGTACCCGAGAGGAGATGCTAATTATGGTTTGGCTTGCTGCTTTTAGCAGTCTCAGGTGTGATCCTTTTTTTTCCTCCTCATAAATCTAAAGTCTTTTTGCAGCTGAGAGAAGGCTGTGTGATTAATTGTATGTGTGTGCCAAGTTACTTCAGTCATGTCTGACTCTTTATGATCCCATGGACTGTAGCCTGCCAGGCTTCTCTTGTCCATGGGGTTCTCCAGTCAAGAATACTGGAGTGGGTTGCCGTTTCTTTCTCTAGAGGATCTTCCTAGGAATTGAACCTGTGTCTCTTATGTCTCTTGCATTGGCAGGCAGGTTCTTTACCACTAGCACCATCTGGGATACCCTGATAGATTGTGTAGTGATTATATATTTCCTGTTTCAGCAGTTGAGACAAATTATGAGGTGCTTCTCATTTATACACGTGAACCCTAGAAAGAAGCAGAGTGTGAGGGGATGGACCAAGAGGGTGACTGTGGGAAATTGACACTTGGTGACACCTCATCTTCTTGTACACATGCAGACTGGACACACGAGACAGTGTGTCCTGGAGAGCTCTGATACATGGGGTGGGAATTTGCTAATATCTGTGAAGTAGTGTGGGTATTTTAAGTGAGAAAGAGCAGGCAGCTTAAACTGCCTTTGGCAACACAGCTTTTTTTTAACGGGCTGGTCAGTTGTTCACTGATTAAACCATTCAGTCAACAAACTGGACTGAATATGAGTTTTGAAAGAGTAATAAGTTATAAATAGTGGCAAGCAACATGCTACTTCAAGAGTCAAGTGATGTGCCCCTCTCCAGTAGCTTGGTGTTTCCCGGTGGCTTAGTGGTAAAGAATCTGCCTGCAGTGCAGAAGATGCAGGAGACATGGGTTCAATCCCTGGGTTGGGAAGATCCCCTGGAGGAGGGCATGGCAACCCACTGCAGTGTTCTTGCCTGGAGAATCCCATGGGCAGAGGAGCCTGGCGAGCTAACAGTCCATAGGGTTGCAAGGAGTCAGACATGACTGAAGCAACTGAGCACTCATGCATTCCAGTAGTTCAGGCGTTTTCTCTAATTGCAGAGTAGCTACTTCTGTCCTTTTCAAACCTGGATTTCAAAGTCAGATGGCAGTGCTGCTGGGTCCCCATTACACGTCTGAAATCTTCCCTTTCCTTCCTCCCATCTGCCAGTTCTACTTGTTGTTCAGTCACTCAGTCATCTCTGATGCTTGCTACAGTCCTCATGGCTCCTCTGTCCATGGGATTTCCCAGGCAAGAATACGAGAGTGGGTTGCCATTTCCTCCTCCAGGGGATCTTCCCAACCCAAGGATTGAACCCACATCTCCTGCTTGGCAGGTGGGTTTTTTTTTTTTTTTTTAAACCACTGAGCCACCTGGGAAGCCCTGCCAGAATGCACTAATTTCTACTAGGACTCAAGATCTTTCAGTGCTAAGCATAAATACTTTATATTTACACAGTGTCATAATAAGAGTTTATGTGGCTCCCTGGTAGCCTGACAAATAATGTGTTTTATAATAGTAGTTATGCCTACAGAATGGGAGGTGACACAGACCTACAAGGGGGAGAACTGGAGGACAGCCTGATAAAGTGCTATCTTGAGTTGAACAGAATGTGGGAGGAAATAGAAGCAGAGTTATTCCTTTAAGTTTTATGGCATGTTAGTCATTACAGTTGCTTTTCTATATTTCATCTTTTGAAAGGGAGGATAAGAATTTTGGGAGCGACATAACAGATTTTTGAATTAATAGTTGATTTTATCATTTTCACTTAGGCTCGGAAGCACTTCAGGTGATTTTTTTTTAATCTGCATTTAAATATATATGCTGTTACCTGCAGTTAGTTATCATTTTAGTTATTTGAGGTGTGGCAGGTTGAGGGTTTGGTGGCTGGATGAGTTTTTTAGCTCTGATACAAAGAAGATGCTCTTAAACTCAGAGCTAGTTTCACAGTTTCTGTCCCTGTCTTAATGTTATGTTTACCTAGCTGTACTTGGTGCCTCTTGTCTTTTCTTCTTACTTTTTAGAATAAGTTGCTTTGTGGACTGTCAGGGAGAATTCTGTTTCTTATTTGTTGGACCTAATATGTAGATGATTGTTACCTGCATGTTTACTGCTAATGTATCTTTTTTAAAATTTTATTTTATTGTTGGAGTATAATTGCTTTACGGTGTTGTGTTGGTTTCTGCTGTACAACAAAGTGAGTCTGCTGTAAGCATACTTACATTCCATTTCCCTTGAGCCTCCCTCCCACCTCTTCCCATCCCACCCTGTAGGTCATCACAGAGCACGGGGCTGAGTTCCTTGTTCTATACAGCAGGCTCCCACCAGCTGTCTGTTTTACACATGGTGGAATATATATGTCAGTGCCACACTCCCAACTCATCCCACCCTCCCCTTCTCACCCAGTGTCCACATGTCCATTCTCTGCATCTGCATCCCTATTCCTGCCCCATGTATATATTCATCTGTGGCATTTTTCTAGATGCCATATATGTGTTAGTATATAATATTTGATTTTCCCATTCTGACTTCACTCTGTATGACATCCTCTAGATCCATCCACATCACTGCCAATGACCCAATTTCATTCCTTTTCATGGCTGAGTAATATTCCACTACAAACATATATGTAGTGTGTGTGTATATATATATATACACACACCACATCCTCTTTGCTCATTCATCTGTTGATGTACATTTAGGTTGCTTTTCAATGTTGTGGCTTTTGTAAAAAGTGCTGCAATAAACACTGGGGTACATATGTCCTTTTTAAGATAGTTATCTTTGGGTATTACTGAACTTCCCTGGTGGCTCAGATGGTAAAGCATCTGCCTACAATGCGGGAGACCTGGGTTCCATCCTTGGGTCGGGAAGATGCCCTGGAGAATGAAATGGCAACCCACTCTGGTGTTCTTGCCTGGAAAATCCCACAGACACAGGAGCCTGGTGGGCTTCAGCCCATGGGGTTGCAAAGAGTTGGACACGACTGAGTAACTTCACTTTGGGTATTTGGCAAAGGGTAAGGCTATTTCTACATTCATTTCAATGAATGAGAAGGACAGTCCAGGCAGGTGGGTCATGCCAATATATCCATGTGGTACTCAATACTGTGCAGTGATAACTGCACGTGGAAAAGTCCGCCATCATCATATGAAGAAGCTAAGCTCTGCATACATATAAAGCTAAAAATGCAGGTGCAGAGTGAGATTTCAGGTGTTGGAATGTGCAGATGTGTGATGTTATGGAGAATGTCGTGATGTCAGAGGAACTTGTGAAGCTGTTTGCAGATCACCAGGGGAAGATGGTAGAACATTGATCTGTAGACTCCTTTGTAGCACTGAGTAGATAATGAGTACCTTGCTAAGTGGCATAACTTTTACCCCATTCAAAAGTGAGATCACACATATCCCCTCAATCACAGAAGGCAGGGAACACATGTACAGTGGCATGTCTGTTTTGAGAGTGTAGTCTGACCCTGAAAGGACCTCGCTAAATGAAAGCATTGTATGAGACTGTCTTAGTCTGTTCAGGCTGCAGCTACAAAATACTACAGACGAGGTGTCTGATTGCTAAAACAACAGACATGTATTTATCATAGTTCTAGAGCCTGAGAAGTTCACGGTCCAGGTGCAGCTGACTCAGTTCCTGATGAGGACTCTGTTCCTGACTTGCAGACAGCTGCTTTCCTTCTGTGTCTTCATATGGTCTTCCCTTGGTGCAAGCATGTCTCTTTCTTCACTTCTTGTAAGGCCACTAATTCCCTCACAAGGACCCCATCCTCCTGACCTCATCTGACCCTAGTTAATTACCAAAGGCCCTGTCTCTAAATAACATCCCATTAGGGGTGAGGGTATCAACATATGCATTTTGGGAGGGCACAAACATCCCATCCATAATAGAAGCCACAGGGCAAAAGCAGCAAGGCTTCAATGTTGAGGACAGATTTTGGGTGTTTAGTATTGAGTTAGTCCCTCAATGTGAGTCATTCTTTAAGGTATTTTTAATTATTCTTCTATAACCTTTAAATGTTTTACTTTGATTTAGAAAATATATAGAATGTGACATGTTTAATAATATGCTGGATAGACTACTTACCAAAGTTCTTCTTATATGTATTTTTCAAAACTGCATGGATGCTTCTTATCTTGGTTGAACCTCTCACTTCTTATCATGATAATCCAAGACCACTGAAACTTTGGCAGCAAGCCTCTAGATAGCCACCCTGCTTTTTCTCTGCTTCTGGGAAGCTTGTTATCCTCACCACAGCCTGAGGATTCCCTTAAATTCACTCACATCTTGCATTTGCTTATAACCCGAGCAGTGACAAACAGAAAACCATCCAGTGTCTTCCTGTCTTATCTCATCTTCCTCCCTCTCCCCTTTGTTTGTTAGGCTGTAGTCACTTTGGCCATCTTTCTCCCTCTCCTGATCATTTTGCTCAAGCAGATCCCTGCCTCAATTTCTCTCCTAACAATTACCCTGTTTGACCTTCTTCACAACATGTGTGAAAACCAGAAATCGTCTGATCTGTTTATCGGCATGCAAGTTTACTTTTATATCTAATCCCATTAGAATGCAAGCTCCACGAAGGTTGGTCTGATGTGGTACAAATAGGAACTTACAAGCATTAATGCATACCTGACTTCTAAGTTGATGTCTTATATAGGAAAAAAATTTAATATATAATAATCATTACATCACAGATATATGTTGAAAGAGGATGATAAGACAGAAGATAGCTAATCTATTTCTGCATGGAAATCAGCTGTCAATATGATAATTAGTTAGAGCTTCTACATTTCCATGTGCAGATCTAATGTAATGCATTTGCCTGACAAGTCTTCTGTCATGTGAGTTTCTGCATCCTCAGGGATGTTTTTTAAAGGGGGGTGGTCTTCCCTGGTAGCTCAGATGGTAAAGAATCTACCTGAAATACAGGAAACCTGGGTTCAATCTGTGGGTCAGGAAGATCCCCTGGAGAAGGAAATGGCAACCCATTCCAGTATTCTTGCCTGGAGAATCCCATGGACAGAGGAGACTGGTGGACTACAGTCCATGGGGTCGCAAGAGAGCTGGACATGACTGACCGACTAACACTAACTAACTTATCTCATAGTAAATGGAATACAAAGATGTCAGGAATTTTACTGCAGGAGGATATGAAACTTAATTTCAGAACCAAAAAAGGAGTTTATGTTTTCATGGAACAAAAGCCATCATCTCAAAACAGGGAAATGTTGATTTAGAGGAGAGCTTCCAGGGTATTCTTTGATCAAGACATGATCAAGTATAGCACATAATGGCAAAGTTGGGAATAAATACTATATAAAATTATCAGATGTAGATTTGTTTTCGGAGAAGGCAATGCCAACCCACTCCAGTACCCTTGCCTGGAAAATCCCATGGACGGAGGAGCCTGGTGGGCTGCAGTCCATGGGGTCATGAAGAGTCGGACATAACTGAGTGACTTCACTTTCACTTTTCACTTTCATGCATTGGAGAAGGAAATGGCAACCCACTCCAGCATTCTTGCCTGGAGAATCCCAGGGATGGTGGAGCCTGGTGGGCTGCCGTCTATGGGGTCGCACAGAGTCGGACATGACTGAAGCGACTTAGCAGCAGATTTGTTTTAGAGTAAACTCTGGGAGATGGTGTAGAACAGAGGGGCCTGGCGGGCTATCGTCCATGAGATCATAGTCAGATAGGAGTTCAGTCCATGAGATCACAAAGAGTTAGATAGGAGTTAGTCAACTGAACAATAGCAACAAGATTTATTTTCTTAAGGTAAACTTATATTACATTTTACATTGTAATTAAATTGAAGATACCATCTATGATTTGGAATATTGTCAACCAAAAGAAAAATAAAGCATTTTTTTGTTGTTGTTGTTATTCTTTAGTGGTTAAGTGGTGTCTACCTCTTTTGCAGCCTCATGGACTGTGGCCTGCCTGACTCTTCTGTTCATGGGATTTCCCAGGCAAGAGTACTGGAGTGGGTTTAAATTACTGTAAAATTGTTTGCATGACAATCTTGGCGAAAGACCTTGAATATATATGTTGGAAAATTTGATTTATTTTATAAAGAAAAAATATTAATGTGTTAGGTATATGCATTTAAAAAAATGCTGCATAAAATATCACAAACCATTTTGTGACTCTAGGAGTGGTATTTTAGTAATTTCATATTTATTTTTATTTCATTTCATACAGGAGGTTATCTCAGAGTTATTATTATCGAAGAAGCATTTGCTTCTATAACCTTTCCCAGAGTTTGAACTCTGCTCTCTCAAAATCTCCTCTTTATTTAAGTTAGCTGTTGTTACTGCTGTTTAGTCACTAAGTCGTGTCCGATTCTTTTGAAACTGCCATGGACTGTAACCTGCCAGGCTCCTCTGTCCATGGGATTTTCCAGGCAATAATACTGGAGTGGTTGCCATTTCCTCCTCCAGGGGTCTGTTGGACCCAGGGATCAAACTCAAGTCTCCTGCCTTGCATGCATATTCTTTACCACTGAGCCACCTGGGAAACCCTTAAATTAACTATGCCATTAGTCAAATTATGACTCTGAAATGTAACACCTGCACAGACAAAATGCTTGAAGCTATAGAACAAGTGTACTCAGGTGGGGGAAGTTCCTCTTACATAACAGGAGTGTTTTAAGGCAGTTTCGTTTGATGTTTAAATTGTTGCTACCCACTCAAGCAATAATTTGGGTTATATTGTTTCTCTCTTGGAGCCTTGTATTGGCTACATATTTCTGAATCTTTAGCTTTTGAATCTGTCTGTAAATCATGTCTTAAAATCACTGACACAGTTTAATCTTGGAGAACATTTCGGGGCTTTATAATTGAAAATGTGTCATCTGTGTGCATGCTCAGATGCCAGTCACCTTATGAGCTTGGTGCAAGGCTGTCTGGCCCCTTCTCACACTGCTAACAGTCCTGTTGATGTTGAACATGCTGTCTAAAAATTTCCACGTTTGGCGTTGAGTCTTACAAAAAGAGGGAAATGGGTTTTTCAGCAGATTGTTTACCAAGGGTGCTACATAACTTGAAAAGGTATTTGTCTAAGAGTCCTTTGGGGAATTTGGAAAATACAGATCTAGGCCTCTGTAGCTAGATTGTTGAGAGTATAAGATAGGACCTCATGAATTTGTTGACGTGCAGCTGTATTTGGGTGGCTCTAACGGTAAAGAACCTGCCTGCAAAGCAGGAGACATGGGTTCGATCCCTGAGTCAGGAAGATGCCATGGAGAAGGAAATGGCAACCCACTCCACTATTTGTGCCTGGGAAATCCCTTGGATAGAGGAGCCTTGAGGGCTACAGTCCATGGGGTCACAAATGAGTCTGAAACAACTTAGCAACTAAAAACAAAAAACTGTATCTGACCTATGAAAATGGCATTTTAAACCTTATCTTATTCACTGAAGATCTAATTAGTAATTGCAAAATAATATACTCTTTTCCCCTTCAAATTCACGATTGGGTGAATTAATGACGAGGTTCAAATTCTCTTGTATTTTAAAGTACTAAGGGAGATGTGCCAGCTCTTAGGTCATGGTGGGAGGGAACCACTGATTGGCTTAAGGTGGGCCAGGCTAGAAAGAATTAGCCTAAGTCCCTGAGGATCTTAAAGAACTGTCAGCTGGCATGTTTGGCCCTTGAGATTGAGCTGTATGCTGCCACTCTTTGCATAAAGACAGCTACTCTGCTCATCCTCATCAGTGATTCTGTCTCTCCTGGTTTTCAGCCTTGCTATCATGTAAGGTTGTTTCTTGGGTCTTTAAGCTACATAGGATGTGTTTGATGGACACATAAAAGTCCCCTTCTAATATTTACATTAGACTTTTCTGAGTTTCAATGCCTTCTTGTTTTGCACTTTTCAGATGTCATATAATCATTCTGTATCATGTTCAAATCCTTATTAGAATACCATTCATTTATATAATTAAAGCTCATGAGTTGAAGCTCTTGTCCAAGTGTTCAGGCTACATATGTTGGTAATGCTCAGGCATTAACATATAATTTAACTCCCAAGAATCTGTGTAAGCAAGTCATAAAAGTTATCAATTAAAAACATCTAGTTTGTACCCTTGATATATGCTGAAAGCAGCAGTTGACTTTTGTGGCTTCCTCCCAGAAACCTCTAGCCCCAGTCTAACCATGGCTAAAATATCTGCCAAATCTCAAACGAGGGTTATTCTATAAAATCTCTGATTCAGACCATTCAAGGTCATCTGAGAAACTCAGAACTAAGAAAGAACTCTGAGAGATTTGGACTAAATGTAGTTTATTATCCTGTATGCTGAAATAGTAAAAGGATATTAGGGGAAAATTAAATTTGAGAAAGTTTAGACTTTAGTTAGTAATAATGTGTGGTGATGGACAGGGAGGCCTGGCGTGCTGCGATTCATGGGGTCGCAAAGAGTCGGACACAACTGAATGACTGATCTGATCTGATCTGATCTAATGTGTCAGGACTAGTTCTTCAGTTAATTGTAACAAGTGTATCATGCTAATGTATAAGATGTTTGGAATGAGGGAAATTTGGTGTGGGGTACATGGGAATTCTCCACAGTATCTTTGTAATTGTTCTGGAAACCTAAAACTATCCTAAAAGTTTAAAGGTTATTTATCTTTTAATTCTGATTTTTAACACTATTTTTAAGATGCTGCTCAAAGTTTTTAAAGATCTCAGTAAAGGAAAGGAGATTTCATTTAATTTTAATAAATGGTTGGACTGTGTCCTGATATTTTAGCAGTTATTGAAATTGCTTTCTTAATTATATTAAATAATAAATCATTTCTTGGATTTATGGTTAAGATGATGGAGACATAATTTCTCAAAATTACAAACAAAACAATACAAAAGAAAGCTTTTTTTTGTTTGTTTGTTTGGAGATGGCTGATAATCATCGGAGAAGGCAATGGCACCCCACTCCAGTACTTTTGCCTAGAAAATCCCATGGATGGAGGAGCCTGGTAGGCTGCAGTCCATGGGTTCGCTAGGAGTCGGACACAACTGAGCGACTTCACTTTCACTTTTCACTTTCATGCACTGGAGAAGGAAATGGCAACCCACTCCAGTGTTCTTGCCTGGAGAATCCCAGGGATAGGAAGCCTGGTGGGCTGCCGTCTATGGGGTCGCACAGAGTCGGACACTACTAAAGTGACACAGCAGCAGTAGCAGCAGCAGATAATCATAAGATGGAAAACTCAAAATCTATAAAATTTCTCACTTAATATATTTTGTTTAGTGTGTGCCTTTTATAGACACAAAGAACATTGATATCATTTCATGCCTCACTAGTACCCCTCTTAACACAACCTATGAAATTCCCAGGATATGTCTATGGTTAGCATTGCTATACTTAGCAAATGAAAAAGCACCTAATTAAATTTGAATTGCACATAAGTAGTATCTTTTTTTTTTTTTTTGGTTGTTCAGTGTAAATACATCTTAAATATTGCATGGGACACATTTATACTAAAAAAAGAAAAAAAAGTTGTTGGTTTTTTGAAATTCATCCAGACCTACCCACATAGAATCTTTAGGACACAATAAGGACCTGCAGTTTTCTGACTTTAACATTAATAATAATAAAAGTTGTTGAGCCTTTACTGTATGTTGTATACTGTCACAAGGGAATCCTTGGCAGCTCAGGAGATGGAAGTCCGATTCCTGGGTCAGGTAGATCCCCCTTGGAGAAGGAAATGGCAACCCACTCCAATGTTCTTGCCTGGGAAATCCTATATACAGAGGAGGCTGGTGGGTTACACTCCATGGGGTCGCAAGAGTCTGACACGACTTAGCAACTAAACCAGCACCATCACAGACTGTCACACCTTACTTGTGGTAGAAGGCCTTCTTGGTTTACAAATTGTTCATCATCATTATCTTACATGCTTCTTTCTTGTACTAATAAAAGTCTTTTAGTCTTAACCTCAGCCCAAAGTGAACTGCTACAGAATTTTTGTTTTCTGTTCACTATGGAGCATTCATGTACTAGGATTAGGGTGTTGTTCAGTCATCTAGGAAAGAATCTGTCATAATTCTCTGGGCACTTCATAGAAATGAACAGAAGTACTTAAAAATATTTATGATTGAGTGAGGAGGTTGTGTATCCTTTAGGATAAGCTTGATTATGCTGCTTTAACAAAGAATCTCCAGATGTCAGCAGCTTCAGTATCATCAGTTCAGTTCAGTCACTCAGTCATGTCCCACTCTTTGCAAACCCATAAACTGCAGCACGCCAGGCTTCCCTGTCCGTCACCAACTCCCAGAGTCCACCCAAACCCATGTCCATCTAGTCGATGATGCCATCCAACCATCTCATCCTCTGTCATCCCCTTCTCCTCCTGCCTTCAATCTTTCCCAGCATCAGGGTCTTTTCAAATGAGTCAGCTCTTTGCATCAGGTGGCCAGAGTGTTGGAGTTTCAGCCGCAACATCAGTCCCTCCAATGAACACCCAGGACTGATCTCCTTTAGGATGGACTGGTTGGATCTCCTTGCAGTCCAAGGGACTCTCAAGAGTCTTCTCCAACACCACAGTTCAAAAGCATCAATTCTTCGGCGCTCAGCCTTCTTTATAGTCCAACTCTCACATCCATACATGACCATTGGAAAAACCATAGCCTTGACTAGACGGACCTTAGTTGGCAAAGAAATGTCTCTCCTTTTCAATATGCTATCTAGGTCAATCATAACTTTCCTTCCAAGGAGTAAGCGTCTTTTAATTCCATTGCTGCAATCACCATCTGCAGTGATTTTGGAGCCCAGAAAAATAAAGTCAGCCACTGTGTGCACTGTTTCCCCATCTATTTGCCATGAAGTGATGGGACTGGCTGCCATGATCTTAGTTTTCTGAATGTTGAGCTTTAAGCCAAATTTTTCACTCTCTTCCACTTTCATCAAGAGGCTCTTTAGTTCTTCTTCACTTTCTGCCATAAGGGTGGTGTCATCTTCATATCTGAGGGTATTGATATTTCTCCCAGCAGTCTTGATTCCAGCTTGTGCTTCTTCCAGCCCAGCGTTTCTCATAATGTGCTCTGCATAGAAGTTAAATAAGGGGGGTGACAATATACAGCCTTGATGTACTGCTTTTCCTATTTGGAATCAGTCTGTTGTTTCATGTCCACTTCTAACTGTTGCTTCCTGACCTGCATGTGGGTTTCTCAAAAGGCAGGTCAGCTGCTCTGGTATTCCCATCTCTTTCAGAATTTTCCACAGTTTATTGTGATCCACACAGTCAAAGGCTTTGGCATAGTCAATAAAGCAGAAATAGATGTTTTTCTGGAACTCTCTTGCTTTTTCGATGGTCCAGCGGCTGTTGGCAATTTGATCTCTGGTTAGAAGAATACAAGTTGGTTTGTCCACAGCGTGTGTTGGTGAAAAGTGGGAATGGAGACTTGGATAATCCTTGTTACTCTGGGACTCAGGCCAGTGGCTCCTACATCTTCACCTGTTTTCCCCTGATCTTTGAGGAAGGGAAAAGGAAATGGAACATTATGTCATATATCACTCAATCCTGTTCCACTGGGCAGAGAAAATTATGTGGCTATGCTTAAATTTAAAGGGACAGGGAAGCCCAGTCCTACCATATACCCAGAGGATGAAGAGAACCAGGATACTGGTGAGGATCCCTAAACACACCACAGAAAAAAGAACTGTTGGTGGAATCCTTGAATGAGAGTTAAACAGCATATATATACTTTAACTTTAGGAGTTAGTCTTTGTGAGCCTACAGTTTTTTATTAGTGAAACAAATCTTGCTTCTGAATTCCTGAACATAAAATAGAAACCAAGGATTTCAGAAAAATAGGAGATGATGAATATCAAAGTCTCATTAATGGCACAGACTAGGGTGTGAATCATTATGGGGAATAAATATTATGATAACGTGCTCAAATAAAATGGTAGCACACTCCAAAACCCTCTTGCTGTTTTTCAATTATTTCCATGAAAATTAACTGTTCTAGAAATGCTGTTTGCTGAACGTTGGGAAAAGGCAGATCATACTTTTCTTATATATACCCACAGGTGCATATGCGTGCATCTATATCGTTTTTTAAATAAACGAGGACCTGATTTTTCCATTTTATTTTGTAGAAACAGTGCATCCTGTCGAGAGACGCTTGCCAATCTGAAATGTCTTTCTTTCTCATCTGTTTGTTGTCTGTCCTGTCATTTCCCCTGCCTTCCTGGCCCTGTCGCCGACGCGACTGTCCAGGAGGAGCTTGGAGGCGGCGATGTGGTGGTCAGGTTCCACTGCTCCACTTGGCATCTGCCTAGCCCTCCCTCTCCATGCAGGCACCGTCTCCATGGAAACCGCAGGCTGCTCGGCAGGCAGTTCTCAGCGTGCGGGGCGGCTGGAGCTGGCCGAGGCCATCAAAGAGGGAGGAGGAGGCCTTGAAGAGCACTGGAAAAAGCTTCCAGTGTAATTGTGAACATAGGACTGAAAAATGTTGTTAATTTGAGACCTGCAGGCTAGTCTGCGCTTCCGTGGAGTTCCCCGGAGGCGGCCCCCTCTCTCCTCGCACCTTGCAGAGGTGATGCTGCCTTGGCCACGTGGTGCTTCCTGCTCTCCAGAGCCCCGTGTTCTCCGTGGGGATCCGAGGAAATCTGGGGAGGGTAGCGTCCAGGCTGTTCCGCACTAATGATCCCCCCAAAGAGCCAGACACAGAATTTCGTGGTCCATGGATGTTAGGCTGCAAACTTCATCTCCGGGTTCTAGAAATAGCTTCTAGTCACTTTGGCAGCTCTACAAGCTGTAGGGTTTTCTCATGTCATTGTGCTCAGTTTGAGCGCTTGGTGATAGAACACTGTCCATCAATTGCTTCCGCTGTTTTTTTTTTTTTTTTCCCCAAGCTTTGATCCACCCTAAAGATGGAAGTAGAAAGAGGAACAGGTGCTGTTTATTTCTTGTGTTCTTCTCCAGCCTGCCCTGACCTGTTTGCTGGGGCCTCAAGTGAGCAAACTTTTACAAGACATCATGATGAGGAGAGAGCCCAAAAAGAACTGAGAAAAAATTCTTCAGGGAAGAGTCAGGAAAATGTGCAATATCTATAACGGAGTTGTCTTTTAATATAGCTCTGTTATAACATGTGTGTTAATACACATTTACGTAGTTTTTCATGAAATGAAAAGCAATTCAGGAAAAAACAAAATCGCATTGTTTAGTAGATCTCTGCCTCCAAAGTTTCTGTTCCTTTGTGATGCCTCTGTGTGTGTGGAACATTGTTAAGCTATTGTAGAAAACACTTTCAAAAGCAGAGAGCTTCGATAGAAGATAATTGTCTTCTGCATTTCTTTGCTTATATGCAAGATTCATTTATTTGATTCTGTCATAACAGAAAGTCTCAAAATTTTGCATGCTGCTCTTGGTGCTTACATGCTTTCAATATCAGGTGGGTTGATATATATAGTCTTATAGAATTGCATGTTTTTAACTTAAAGTTGTATTTTTTCTTCCCGTTGTACTATAGCACTTCTTCCCAAGTAAAATAAGGCGTTTGTCCTTCACATTTGATTATCTTAAGTCTTTGTCCTAAAGTCAATGATATTTGCAAACAGAATATGATGATAATGATATTGATGAGGATAACGATATTATTATATTAATAATGATGATATTATTAAAAGTGAGAATTTTTTTCAGACCTCTTATTTTCCAGCTGCAGATTGAGCAGTAATAAGGAAATAAAAGCTTCTCAACGATAAATACCTTAAATATTGGAGGTTATCTGCAAACATACTCAAGTATTGGTAATACAGTTTAACAATTATTTCCTTATCTTTTGAAAAATACTTCATTTGCACATTAAATATAACTTGTTATATGCTGGGTTTATAGTAATAATTCAAAGTTTTAATGCATTTTTATTTATTTATTTTACTTTTTAAAATTTTTGCCTGTACTGGGTCTTCATTGCTACTCATGGGCTTTCTCTATTTACCAGAAGTGGGGGCTACTTTTCATTGTGGTGTGCAGGCTTCTTATTGTGGTGGCTTCTCTTGTTGCAGAGCATGGGCTCTAGGGTGTGTGGGCCTCAGGATTTGCAGCCCAAGGGCCCTAGAGTGTGCAAGTTTCAGCAGTTGCGGTGCACAGACTTAGGTGCCCCATGGCATGTGGGATCTTCCTGGACTAGGGATTGAACCTGTGTCCCTGCATTGGCAGGTGGATTCTTAACCACCAGACCACCAGGGAAGCCCTCAAAGTTATTTTTAAAAGTTAACTTAGCGACATCATGATGAATTTTAGAAAGTGTAATGAATGCCAATTAAAACAGCAAATAGTAACTCTCAAAGAATGTTCTTAGTCTAGCATGTGGAGACTGACTTTCAGCATTCAGTGCATATATCAGAAAAGAAGAATAATTTAATGAACTAAGTGTTCATCTTAAGAAATGAGAAAAAAAAAAGCCATGGAATAAAATGAAGGAAGGCAAGTAAAAATCAGTTATTATGAATATACATACTATATTCATTCCTAAGAATCCAAGTATGAGTTAGTAATAAAAGTTTGTTTCATTAGTCACAGACCACTTCAGTATTTACAGCAGAGAGAATTTAATATAGAAGACTGGTTACATTAGTTGAGAGAAAAAAATGACAAGTGTAATAGGAGGCAGAGAAAACTCAGAGTCCGCCTCAGGAAGCATGACTCCCATTAGCCTAGAACAGTGTTTCCCACTCAGAGATTATGTGGCTTCCTCTCCCCACAACGAGCAACTAATAACCTTTGTCATGACTGGGTGTGGTTGCTGCCACTAACTAGTACATGGAGGCCAGGGATGCTGCTGAATATTCTGCAGTGCACAGGACAGCTCCCATAACAAAGAATTAATTGGCCCCCAAATGTCAGTACTGTTTAGATTGAGAAACTATGGCCTTGAGGGATAGCGGGGTGCAATGCCAGAACCCAAGGTTGTACTTCCCAGAAGGCGAAGCCCATCCAGCAGGACTTAGAGCCAAGGAAGAAATGCAGCAGCTGTCAGAGAGGCTGTGGGAGGCTAGAGGAAGGGAGAGGGATATTCTGCCTCCTCCGTCCTCCCTGTGCCTCCCTCCTCCTGCCTCCTCCCTCCTCCTTGTGCCTCCGTCCTCAAGCCTCCTGCTTGAGCCTCCTATCTAAACCCTGGTGGAAGCCTGCTGTTATAGAAGGCACAGAAAACTGCCTGCAGGGCCAGGGGTCAGGGCAGAGCCAGGAAAGTGGAGGGGTGGATCTGAGGACCCACAGAAGGGACCAGCCAACAATCACTGCATTAACAGATGAAGGAAAAAAACCAATGATCATTTCAACCAATGTTTTTTAAAAATAATAAATTTTAATACTAGGTCATAATTCAGTTCAGTTCAGTTGCTCAGTCGTGTCTGACTCTTTGCAACCCCATGGACTGCAGCATGTCAGGCCTCCCTGTCCATCACTGACTCCTGGAGTTTACCTAAACTCATGTCCATTGAGTCAGTCATAATTAGCAATTCTTAATGAATTAGGAATTAGTTCATTCATGAACTTAAACTAAAAACTACTTTCATCATAAGTTTATAGTACCATTTGGAACAACAGAATATCTGCTTTCACCGCTTCTTTGACCTCAGACATCACAATAAGACAAGAAAAGACGTAAGAAGCAAAGTTAACTTTGAGACACTGTAATAAACTCTAGGACATGTTTATAAGTCAGTGCCAATTAAAGTGGCAAAAGTTCAAAGGAAAACAGTACTAGCTATGGATACTTATCTCAATTCATAACATTATGTTCATGAATATTGCTGTTTTTAGGATAACTTTTTATGCAAGTTAGGCTCTTAGACTATATCTCTCAGCTTCATTTTCCATGCAGAGTGATCTTTCTGTTTTGTTTAAATATTGATATGCATTTTCATATGTATATGTGTGTATACACAAACGTAGTTTGTTGAAGGAATATGATTATATTGATTTTAGCTTTTGAGTAAGTGTTAAACTTGTAGACTTTTAGAAATGGAATTCCTTTCTATGAAATGCATTTGTGACCCAAGTCACCTTGTTGAATGACTATATGTGTGTGTGTGCATGCTCACCCTTTGCGACACTATGGACTGTAGCCTGCCAGGCTCCTCTGTCCATGGGATTTCTCAGGCAAGAGTATTAGAGTGAGTTGCCATTTCCTCAAGAGAATCTTCCCGACCCAGGAATCGAACACAGGTCTCCTGTGTCTCCTGCACTGCAGGCAGATTCTTTACCATTTGTGCCATCAGGGAAGATTATATGTATAACTTTATGAATGTTGTAAATATACAGTCATATACATAACATCGTCTTTCTGTTCTTTCAAACAAATAGGAGTAGGAGTGGACCTGGTCTTCTCATCTGTTAGTTGAATAGTCCCAGGTTAAATATCTTGTGTAACATTATTCAGTCATGGTATGGCTATTATGAAAATGGAAAATTAGTGCACTTTCTTCATGATTTAGTCTATTTAATTTCTTATCAAGAAGGCTCCGTTGAAACTGTTGTGGAAGCAACAGTGATCCAATGAGGAGCCAGTATTTGACTTTGATGACATTGATTGCTGCCTTGCCCTTGTTCATAAACCGGAAACTCCATGTGCGAATAGAGAATCTTACTAGTAAAACACAGAGTCTAATCCCAAGTGCTGAGCTGCTTTGGGCAGCATTTTTTCTTTGCCAGGGTGTGAAGATTTTGGGTTGCATATCTTCAATTGACAACCATAAAAGCAGCACACTTGCACAAGGTGAATTGAGGGGTTTAGGAGGCCACAACCGAGGCTTTAGGGTAAGGGAAGTAATTATAAAGTTTGCCAACTGGATGGGACAATAGGCTGATAGCTAGTGTTGAAAACTCAACAGAACACAGGTTTCTACCAGAATGATTTAACAGTTGGAAAACCTTTTTTCTTAAGTGGATAAAGGCTTTGTAGTTCTATAGGAAAATTATTTCTAAATTACTCACAAAAATGGAGGATGTAGCCATAAACAGTTAAGAGGTTAAAAAAATCATATTTGTATTCCACTTGTACAAACCAGTTTAGGATTAGATAATTTTTTTCAGGGTTGAAAATATCATCATAAATCATTGGTACATATGCATTCTTTTATATATGGGATCATAGAGTTTAATTTTTTCAAAAGTGAAAATATCAACTTAATCACAAACATCATAGGAATGAAAAAATGTTATCATTAAAGGTTGCTGTTTTCACATAGAACTAGGAGAGAGCCTTAGTGTATGGTTAATGAGTTCAAAGTTTGGTTTCCCCCTCTTTTTCTTTAAAGCATGTCTGTAAAAGTGATCAGCATTCTATTGAATAGAATAGTAGGGCTTGAAAGTCTATATTTGTCATGATATGGCTGCTATGAAAATGGAAAATTTATGCACTTATATACAAACATGACAATTTAACTAAACTTATAACTCATTGGAAAAGACCCTGATGTTGGGAAAGACTGAGGGCAGGAGGAGAAGGGGACAACAGAGGATGAGATGGTTGGATGGCATCACTGACTCAATGGACTTGAGTTTGAGCAAAACCCGGGAGATAGTGAAGGACAGGGAAGCCTGGCATGCTATAGTCCATGGCATCTCAAAGAGTCAGACGTGAATTAGAGACTGAACAATAACATTAAAATAATAACCTTTCCCACAAGTTGTTTCTTTGGGACATGGGTTTTATGAGCAAAAATGAAAAAGTAAGTACCCTGTGTTTCAGATTTAGAAAAAAAAACTAGCAATGCCCAATGGAATGAGAAACATGGGGTCTTTTATATGTTCTTACACTTGAGCTGTGAAAGTATTTCCTTGAGAAGGGAAAAGCATTGTTGCATTGTCATAGAGTACTAGGGCATGCAGAGAAAAGCTGAGAGATAAAGTCATTAACTGGAGTAACAAACAGTGTGCACCTTGGGTGTTGGCAGAAACGAAGCTAAGAAGTTATAAAAAATATGAAATATATACAGTAAAAGTGATTTCATGTACATCTTCATTTAAAATAATGCCATCAAAATCTCCATTGTATGACTTTAACCTGAATATTACCTTTAAGAATTCAGATGTTACTGTGGCTCTTTCCCACATGTAACACATACACTATCAAAAATAATAGAAAAAAACCCTCATCTGGAATAAATATAGATTCAGTTCAGTTCAGTTCAGTCACTCAGTTGTGTCTGACTCTTTGCAACCCTAGGCTTCCGTGTCCATCACCAACTCCTGGAGCTTGCTCAAAGTCATGTCCATCTAGTTGGTGATGCCATCCAACCATCTCATCCTCTGTCATCCCCTTCTCCTCCTGCCCTCAATCTTTCCCAGCATCAGGGTCTTTTCAATAAGTAAGACCTTTGCATCAGGTGGCCAAAGTATTGGAGCTTCAGCATCAGTCCTTCCAATGAATATTCAGTACTGATTTCCTTTAGGATTGCCTGGTTTGATGTCCTTGAAGTCCAAGGGACTCTCAAGAATACAGATTAGTGAGATGGTTTCTCTAAAACTTTTCCAAATAAATAGCTAAAAAAGAAAGTGCCAGTCCAGGTTCAATGCACGATACTGGATGCTTGGGGCTAGTGCACTGGGACAACCCAGAGGG
Source organism: Bos grunniens (assembly GCF_055505025.1). NCBI lineage: Eukaryota > Metazoa > Chordata > Mammalia > Artiodactyla > Bovidae > Bos > Bos grunniens. The sequence goes on along the minus strand of NC_141184.1, from coordinate 10,658,487 downwards.
ATGGTATGGGGAGGGAGGAGGGTTCAGGATGGGGAGCACATGTATACCTGTGATGGATTCATTTTGATATTTGGCAAAACTAATACAATTATGTAAAGTTTAAAAATAAAATAAAATTAAAAAAAAAAGAAAGTGTATCTTAAGTCTGTGTTAGCTTTCCCATTCCCTGGACTCCCTGGATGAGGTAATAGTAGGTGGTCTCTTTTGGACTCTTTTTCTTTTGTCTTTACTTCTTCCTTACTACCAGCGGGGGCATGTCACCCACCTGTCCTTCTGTTGGAATGGGTGTGTTGAAGGTCAGTACTTAGAGCAAGGCTTTTGCTAAGTTCATGTTCTCGTCTTCATATTACCTTCTCCTTGGGCAGGTGTCACAGGACTGGCATCTGTTCCACCAACTTACTCAGTTGGGATGCTTCCACTCCAGAACTGGAAATTGTGGAATTACTGCTTCTGCCCTCAATTCAAGCTAACAGTTCTGCTTCACCAGCAACAAAGTGGATACTATGTTTTAAGTTCCATGCCCTGTTTCTAATTGATTCAGAATGAAGAGGGAACTTACAGGCAATGTGTTTATGTTGATGTTAACTTTATGACAAGGTGGTAGTAAACACAAGGTAGTCACTAAAATCTCCTTGTGACCCAGTTCACCTTGGAAGATAAATAAGGGTTAGTGAAAAGAATCTTCAGGTATCCCCGCATATATCTCTGTCCATGCCCTGTTCCCAGGGGCAGACCTGTGATAACTCACCTTCCAACTGGTTGCCTTGTTTGGTTTGGAAAAGATGATCATATTTTAGGATAACTGTTTCCATCATAACGTGTCATGTCAGGTCATTTCAGGTGGGATCATGATGGTGATTCAGTTCAGTTTAGTCGCTCAGTAGTGTTTGACTCTTTTGCGACCCCATGGACCGCAGCTCACCAGACCTCCCTGTCCGTCACCACCTCCCGGAGTTTGATGGTGATTAACTTTTATTTATTTTTAAAAAGTCTCGTGCTTTTTTTTTTTAGAGATTTTTTAAAATGTGGGCCATTTATAAATCTTATTTTTAACTTTTTATTTTGTATTGCAGTATAGCCGATTAACAATGTTGTGAAAGTTTCAGGTGAATAGCAAAGGGACTCAGCCATATATATACATGTGTCCATTCTCCCCCAAACTTCTTTCCTATGCAGGCTGCCACATAACATTGAGCAGAGTTCCCTGTGCTGTACAGTAGGTCCTTGTTGGTTATCCATCTTAAATATAGTGGTGTGTACATGTTCATCTCAAACTCCCTAACTATCCCTACCCTCAGTCCTTCCCCCAACCCTGGCAACCATAAGTCTTTGTCTGTGTGTCTTAAAGTCTTCAGTGTATTTGTCAACATACTGCTTCTGTTTTATGTATTGGCTTCTTGGCTGTGAGGCATGTGGGATCTTGGCTCCCAGACCAGGGATCAAACCTGCACTCCTGCATTGGAAGGCAAAGTCTTAACCACTGGACCACCAGGGAAATCCCAGTGATTAACTTGTAAATAATTCTGAGTGTGCTCTGCCTCACACACTGTAAATATTTTGGAACTATCTTTGGCTTTTTGTTGTTGTTGTTGTGTGGGAATTTTGGACAGACATGCAAGAGATCATTAAGTAACTACTTAGGAATGAACAGGTTTTCTGTAGGAAGTTTTCAGAAATTATTACATCAAATCATACTGTGTTCTCTACCCTCCCCAAAATGTTTAATCATTTCTCCTTCCCAACACTAGGATGGGAGATTGGCCAGCGACAACTCTTATCACCTCAATTGTCTCTTATTCTTCTCCAGACTCAGGTCTCAAATGAATTGTGAAGACTGGCTTCCATTTAAGTTACTGAAACATAACCAGCCTCACCAGGAGGAAGCACATACTCAGTGGGAATTATCTAGAGCCACAAGGAAACCTTCTAGAGGGTTCCAGAAAGTCTGTCTTGGTTCCATTTATAAGAACTTCATAAACTGTCAGCTAAGCATCTGTAGACTTCAGCATCTTTTTTAAGAAATACAGATAGTTATAAATCTGATGGTTCTGAACAAAATGAAACAGTAGAGAGAAGGGAGGAGTTCCATGAAATCAGCCTCCGTCAAATGCTCAAAGCACTATAGGACCTGAACTCTCCTTTCTATAAAAAAGGAGACCTTGCTGGAGCCTGAGAACCACGTGGCAGGCACCACATGCAGAGTTTGACTGTGAGGGGAAGGCAGTTCATGGCCAACTCCACCTGTCTGTCATAATAACCCCCGCGAGAGGGCCAGAAGGGACAGTGTGGGGCTGTTGGGAGGTGTGGAGTGGGTCCAATAAAAGCCAGGGTTGGGTCTGGGCCAAGTAAAAGCCTCTTTTGATCCACATTATGGTTCTCATCCATGGGTGAGTCCACCCTCTAACCCCAAAAGACATTTGGCAATCTCTAGCGATATGGTCTGAATTTAGCAATAAGGAGCTCATGATCTGAGCCACAGTCAGCTCCTGGTCTTGTTTTTGCTGACTGTATAGAGCTTCTCCATCTTTGGCTGCAAAGAATATAATCATTCTGATTTCGGTGTTGACCATCTGGTGATGTCCATGTGTAGAGTCTTCTCTTGTGTTGTTGGAAGAGGGTGTTTGCTATGACCAGTACATTCTCTTGGCAAAATTCTATTAGCCTTTGCCCTGCCTCATTCTGTATTCCAAGGTCAGATTTCCCTGTTACTCCAGGTGTTTCTTGACTTCCTACTTTGCATTCCAATCCCCTATAATGAAAAGGACATCTTTTTTGGGTGTTAGTTCTAAAAGGTCTTGTAGGTCTTCACAGAACCATTCACCTTCAGATTCTTCAGTGTTACTGGTTGGGGCATAGACTTGGATTACTGTGATATTGGGTGGTTTGCCTTGGAAACAAACAGAGATCATTCTGTCATTTTTTAGATTGCATCCACATTCAGACTTAAATCGAAGAAAGTAGGGAAAACCACTAGACCATTCAGGTATGACCTAAATCAAATCCCTTATGATTATACAGTGGACATGAGAAATAGATTTAAGGGACTAGATCTGATAGACAGAGTGCTTGATGAACTATGGACAGAGGTTCTTGACATACAGGAGACAGGGATCAAGACCATCCCCATGGAAAAGAAATGCAAAAAAGCAAAATGGCTGTCTGGGGAGGCCTTACACCTAGCTGTGAAAAGAAGAGAAGCAAAAAGAAAAGGAGAAAAAGAAAGATATAAGTATCTGAATGCAGGGTTCCAAGGAATAGCAAGAAGAGATAAGAAAGCCTTCCTCAGCAATCAATGCAAAGAAATAGAGGAAAACAACAGAATGGGAAAGACTAGAGATCTCTTCAAGAAAATTAGAGATATCAAGGGAACATTTCATGCAAAGATGGGCTCAATAAAGGACAGGAATGGTATGGACCTAACAGAAGCAGAAGATATTAAGAAGAAGTGGCAAGAATACACAGAAGAACTGTACAAAAAAGATCTTCATGACCCAGATAATCACGATAGTGTGATCACTGACCTAGAGCCAGACATCCTGGAATGTGAAGTCAAGTGGGCCTTAGAAAGCATCACTATGGACAAAGCTAGCGGAGGTGATGGAATTCCAGTTGAGCTCTTTCAAGTCCTGAAAGATGATGCTGTGAAAGTGCTGCACTCAATATGCCAGCAAATTTGGAAAACTCAGCAGTGGCCACAGGACTGGAAAAGGTCAGTTTTCATTCCAATCCCAAAGAAAGGCAATGCCAAACAATGCTTAAACTACCGCACAATTGCACTCATCTCACACACTAGTAAAGTAATGCTCAAAATTCTCTAAGCCAGGCTTCAGCAATACGTGAGCCGTGAAATTCCAGATGTTCAAGCTGGTTTTAGAAAAGGCAGAGGAACCAGAGACCAAATTGCCAACATCTGCTGGATCATCGAAAAAGCAAGAGAGTTCCAGAAAAACATCTATTTCTGCTTTATTGACTATGCCAAAGCCCTTGACTATGCAGATCATAATAAACTGTGGAAAATTCTGAAAGAGATAGGAATACCAGACCACCTGACCTGCCTCTTGAGAAATTTGTATGCAGGAAGCAACAGTTAGAACTGGACATGGAACAATAGACTGGTTCCAAATAGGAAAAGGAGTATGTCAAGGCTGTATATTGTCACCCTGCTTATTTAACTTCTATGCAGAGTATATCATGAGAAACGCTGGGCTGGAAGAAGCACAAACTGGAATCAAGATTGCCGGGAGAAATATCAATAACCTCAGATATGCAGATGACACCACCCTTATGGCAGAAAGTGAAGAGGAACTAAAAAGCCTCTTGATGGAATTGAAAGAGGAAAGTGAAAAAGTTGGCTTAAAGCTCAACATTCGGAAAACGAAGATCATGGCATCTGGTCCCATCACTTCATGGGAAATAGATGGGGAAACAGTGGAAACAAGGTCAGAGTTTATTTTTGGGGGGGCTCCAAAATCACTGCAGATGGTGACTGCAGCCATGAAATTAAAAGACGCTTACTTCTTGGAAGAAAAATTATGACCAACCTAGATAGCATATTCAAAAGCAGAGACATTACTTTGCCAACAACGGTTTGTCTAGTCAAGGCTATGGTTTTTCCAGTGGTCACGTATGGATTTGAGAGTTGGACTGTGAAGAAAGCTGAGCACCGAAGAATTGATGCTTTTGAACTGTGGTGTTGGAAAAGACTCCTGAGTGTCCCTTGGACTGCAAGGAGATCCAACCAGTCCATTCTAAAGGAGTTCAGCCTTGGGTGTTCTTTGGAAGGACTGATGCTAAAGCTGAAACTCCAGTACTTTGGCTCATTGGAAAAGTTTCTGACGCTGGGAGGGAATGGGGGCAGGAGGAAAAGGGAATGACAGAGAATGAGAAGTCTGGATGGCGTCACTGACTCTATGGACATGAGTTTGAGTGATCTCCAAGAGTTGGTGATGGACAGGGAGGCCTGGTGTGCTGCGATTCATGGGGTTGCAAAGAGTCGGACATGACTGAGCGGCTGAACTGAGCGATATGGTTGGGGGCTTCCTCTCTGGCTCAGTGGTAAAGAATCGGTCTGCAATGTGGGAGACCTGGGTTCAATCCCTGGGTCAAGAAGGTCCCCTGGAGGAGGAAATGGCAACCCACTCTAGTATTCTTACCTGGAGAATCCCATGGACAGAGGAGCCTGGCACGCTGCAGTCCATAGGGTTGGAAAGAGTCAGACACAACTGAAGCTTCTAAGCCTGCAGGCAGAGACATTGTTGTCACCGATGGTGGGGGAGTGGTGTACTCCTGGCATCTAGTGGGTACAGGCCAGTGCTGCTGCTCAACATTCTGTAATGCATTGGATGGCTCTTCACAACCAAGAGATAGTCAGCTCACAGTGCCACTGGAGCTTAGGTGGAGATACACTGCCCCAGGTGAAAGCTGACCCTGCTTAGTAGTCAGTCTTGCCGTTAAAAATGTCTTTCCTTTTGTATCAAAAATACTAGTATCAGGACTTCCGTGGCAGTCCAGTGGATAAGACTTAGCCTTCTGATGCTGCAGATGCATGTTTGATTCCTGGTCAGGGGACTGAGATACCACATGATGCAGGCTGTAATCAAAAATTAAAAACTAAATAAATGCTCAGAACTTTGTAAATCAACTATACTTCAGTAAAAAAGATTAAAAATATTATCACATGTTGTATACACACAGAGGTAGCCCACAGTGCATTGAAGTTAAATTAGATTTGTCAGTGTCAAGCAAATATCTCTCAAGTTTATGGCCAAATCGTTTTTATTCTCAAACCCACAGGGAGACTAGGTGTGACCCTGTGAAGTAATGTCCCCCCAGCCACTAGCAACCATTGTTCTGCTTTCTGTCTTTATGAATTTGGGCTTTCCTGGTGGCTTAGCTGTAAAGAATCAGCCTACCAATGCAGAAGACACAGGAGACACAGGTTTGATCCCTGGGTCAGGAAGATCCCCTGGAGAAGGAAGTGACAACCCACTCCAATAATCTTGCCTGGGAAATCCTATGGACAGAGGAGCCTGGAAGGCTATAGTCTGTGGGAGTACAAAGAGTCTGCAAATTTGGCTGTTCTAGGTACAACCTATGGAGAAGGCAGTCGCAACCCACTCCAGTACTCTTGCCTGGAAAATCCCATGGACAGAGGAACCTGGTGGGCTGCAGTCCATGGGGTCACTAGAAATCGGACACGATTGAGCAACTTCACTTTCACTTTTAACTTTCATGCATTGGAGAAGGAAATGGCAATCCACTCTAGAGTTCTTGCCCAGGGAATCCCAGGGACCAGCGAGCTTGGTGGGCTGCCATCGATGGGGTCGCACAGAGTCAGACACGACTGAAGCGACTTAGCAGCAGCAGCAGCAGTAGCAGGCACAACCTATAAGTGGAATCACATTTTTTTCTTTTGTTCCTGGCGTTTCATATGTGTGATGCTTATAGCTGAATATTTCTTTGTAAGTATAGACCGCATTTTGTTTATACATTTCTTCTATTTTTGGACTGTTGGGTTGTTTGCATTTTTTTGATTATTGTCAATAATGCTGCTACGGCATGGGTGTGTCTCTTTGAGTCCCTGCCTTCAGTTCTTTTGAGGTGTATCCTAGGTGTGGGATTGCTAGATCATATGGAAGTTCTGTTACCTTTTGGGGTGCTGCTGATATGCTCAGTCATGGCTGACTCTTTGCGACCCCATGGACTGTAGCCCGCCAGGTTTCTCTGTCCATGGAATTTTCCAGGCAAGAATACTGGAGTGGGTTGCCATTTCCTTCTCCAACTTTTTTGGGCACTCTTAAATGTTTTCCATGCTAGTTATACCATTTTACATTCCCACTAGCATTACATGAGAATTACCATTTTTCCACATCCTTCCCAACACTTATTCTCCATTAAAAAAAAAAAAGATTATGGGGACTTCCCTGGTGGTCCAGTGGTTAAGACTCTGTGCTCCTAATGTTGGGGGCCTGTGTTTCACCTGTAATCTGTGAATTAGATTCCACAAACCACAGTAAAGTTCCTGCATGCCTCAAGTAAGACGCAGTGCAACTAAAAAAAAAAAAAAAAAAAAGCCACCTTAAGGGGTGTGAGATTGTATCTCATCATGGTTTTCATTTGCTCTTACCTGGTGAACAGTGACGTGGAGGATCCTCTCATTTGCTTATTGGCCATTTTGTAACTTCTTTGGAGAAATGTCTCTTCTTTGTTTTTTGCTCATTTTTATAGTTGTTGTTGAATTGCCTACTTTTAAAGAACAGATGAATTGCATGGTTGTCTTCATCCTGACCATCCAGTTGTTTTACATCAAGGGTGTTAATTTGATTCAGTTTATATGGGTTATATGCAGGTCAGGAAGCAACAGTTAGAAGTGGACATGGAACAACAGACTGGTTCCAAATAGGAAAAGGAGTACGTCAAGGCTGTATATTGTCACCCTGCTTATTTAACTTCTATGCAGAGTACATCGTGAGAAACCCTGGGCTGGAAGAAACACAAGCTGGAATCAAGATTGCTGGGAGAAATATCAATAACCTCAGATATGCAGATGACACCACCCTTATGGCAGAAAGTGAAGAGGAACTCAAAAGCCTTTTGATGAAAGTAAAAGAGGAGAGTGAAAAAGTTGGCTTAATGGTCAACATTCAGAAAACGAAGATCATGGCATCTGGTCCATCACTTCATGGAAAATAGATGGGGAAACAGTGGAAACAGTGTCAGACTTTATTTTTTTAGGCTCCAAAATCACTGCAGATGGTGACTGCAGCCATGAAATTAAAAGACGCTTACTCCTTGGAAGGAAAGTTATGTCCAACCTAGATAGCATATTGAAAAGCAGAGACATTACTTTGCCAACAAAGGTCCGTCTAGTCAAGGCTATGATTTTTCTAGTGGTCATGTATGGATGTGAGAGTTGGACTGTGAAGAAAGCTGAGTGCTGAAGAATTGATGCTTTTGAACTGTGATGTTGGAGAAGACTGTTGAGAGTCTCTTGGACTGCAAGGAGATCCAACCAGTCCATTCTAAAGGATATCAGCCCTGGGTGTTCTTTGAAAGGAATGATGCTAAAGCTGAAATTCCAGTACTTTGGCTCATTGGAAAAGACTCTGATGCTGGGAGGGATTGGGGGCAGGAGGAAAAGGGGACGACAGAGGATGAGATGGCTGGATGGCATCACTGACTCGATGGACATGAGTTTGGGTGAACTCCGGGAGTTGGTGATGGACAGGGAGGCCTGATGTGCTGCAATTCATGGGGTCGCAGAGTCGGACATGACTCAGTGACTGAACTGAACTGAACTGAACTGATAGGGGTTCATCCCTCATTTGAGCTAGTACTCTACCCTAATATCAATGTTTCCAATAGGAAACTGCCTCAAGGTAGGCATTCATACCAAAGTCAGATCACAGAGGGACACACAGAGGCTCTCCTGACAACTGGTCCAGCCTCAGATCTTAGTTGTGGTCAGTGTGGTCATAAAGCTGCCCTGCAGGGAGAGTGGCTGTAAATGAGGCTGGGAACCCCTGTCCGCACACTTCACATCTCACTGTGGCTGTGTCTACACTTGGCCTCTAGCCTTCGTTTAGAGCGGAGGGTTCCTACTTGCATCCCTTCTCCCTGTTGAGCCCAGGTCTCTGTGATGGTACACAGAACAGCTTGGCAAATCTTGACACCAATCATAGGACTCACTCTGCGCTTTATGGTGGGAACTCACTATAGTAAAATTCATCCTAATCGTTGCTCATCAGTGTGAAGGTGTCAAAGTTTCTCAATATAAAAGCCCAGTGAGGCCACCCAGGAACCCTGTGAGCACTAAGGCCGCTCTGTAATGTTGATGAGAAAGATGAGGATAAGAATGGGAAAATGACTTGCCAAAGATCACATGTGGTCACGTTTGTCACAGTCAGTCCCCACACTGGGACTCTGTGCTTGCGGTCCCTGCTTCTGCATGCTTGGGTTTTCTTGGATGATCCAAGGTAATGCTGAAGCCCCGTGAATGGTCCCAAACCCAGGATGGCTGGGAGAAAATCTGAGCTGGGTTAGGTCATGAAACAAGGAAAAATTTTAGGTGTCCAACTTTGTGTAGATTCTACTTCTGTCTTGAATATATTTTTCCATTTCTTTGATTATTTTCTTTAGTTATAGTGTAAGTTGGCATTTTAATAGATATGTCAATTGCCCTGACCTATGAAAAGTTCATGGCCTAGGAGCACAGCTTTGTCACTGATATGCTGAGCTGTTCAGGGGTCTGTATCTGACTATTTGAGACCTGCACTGACCTTACAGAGGGTAGATTTTATTTTTGAAAGTGAAGAATGTCCCTATCTGTCTCTAAAGGCAAAAGTGATTGCTCTTTCAAGTTACTCTCAGGCCTAATCCACAATTCTAAAAATGATGATCGTCGATCTCCCAAATAGTAACCTCTAAGTTTTATGCCAGTGTGACACAGTATCCTAGCGATGGGGCAGAACTGCCATCTCCATGGAGGACAGAGAAAGAAAATCTTAACTCATTAAAGTTCTGATTGGCTGATGACAGTAATCTGAGATGTTCCTCTTCGTCTATAATGTTTTCTGTGCTTTTCTATTATCTTCCCCCAAACAAAATCAAAACCAGCAATTATTTCTTGTCTCAAATAATTACTGAACATTTCTTTCTGAAATCAGTACAAGGCCTGAGCAGCTTTTCTTGGCCAGAATGGACATGATATAAAATTAGCACTGCAGCCTCCAGCAGGTTCACACTTCTCTGGAGTAATGTAACTCGTTGAAAGTGTCCTTGGCTGCACTATATATTTTGCATCAGTCAACCGGCTTATTATGCTTTGATAGTCTAGAAGGCATTAAGATGCAAGCTTGAATCCGAATCACAGGGCCTTCCGTGCAGACCTGTGATATTAAAATGAGGCTCCATAGAGGAAATAGAATGCCGTATCAAGCATTTGTCACAGTGATAGATGTGCTTGCAGGGATCCAGAAAAATGGTTACTGCTTATCTCCTACTCCTGATAAGGTGTCAGGGAGGCAGCAACTTGGACTGAGTTCATGATGACTGGTGTCAGGGAGGCAGCAACTTGGACTGAGTTCATGATGAGTGGAATTGTGTATTGATCTGGACCACACAGAAGAGCATGCAGTTATTGATCTTCCTGAGGATTCAGAGAGAGACCTAATCACATGTGATTTCTCTTGCTCCCTGTGTATTTTGCATGAGCAGAGGTATAGCTTGTCATCAGGCCAACACAGGAAAGATTATTCCATCGTGGAAAAAGCTTTTCTATGTGTCTGTAGGGAGAATGAAGTAGAATATCCATTGTAAGCATTTGTTTGGCACTGGGCTGTACAGTTTACATACAGAATCCCCTTAAAATCTCCCAGTGGGTCTATGAGATGGATTTCTTCTTTTATTTCCTGTATCACAAATGTCAGCTGAGGCTCCTGATTTTCATACCTGATGAGTGGTGGCCCACATTCCCATTGATAAGGCTGTCGAGATGTAGGCATTTCCCACTATACAGTTTCTGTAAATTCCTGATAGTTCATTTGTTCAGGCTTCCCTGTGGTCAAAGGCTGTATTCTTAACTTGAACCGTGAGGTAGAGCTGACTGTGGTTGTTGTTCAGTTGCTAAGTTGTGTCTGACTCTTTGTGACCCAAAGGAGTAAAGCATGCTGGGCTCCTCTGACCTCCTCTGTTTCCTGGAGTTTGCTCAGATTCATGGTCATTGAGTCAGTGATGCTATCTAACCATCTCATCCTCTGCCACGCACTTCTCCTTTTGCCTTCAATCTTTCCTGGCATCAGGGTTTTTCCCAATGAGTCAACTCTTTGCATCATATGGCTGAAGTATTGGAGCTTCAGCTTCAGCATCAGTCCTTCCAATAAATATTCAGGGTTGATTTCCTTTAGGATTGACTGCTTTGATCTCCTTGTTGTCCAAGGGAATCTCAAGGGTCTTCTGCAACATCAGTTCTAAAGCATCAATTCTTTGGCATTCAGCCTTCTTTATGGTCCAACTCTCACATCCATACATAACTACTGTATTTTGCTATTGCTGTTGTAACAAACACCATACCTTGAGTGGCTTAAAACTACACAAATCTATCCCCTTTTGGTTCTTTAGGTTAGAAGTCCTATGTGGGTCTCACTTGGCTAAATTCAAGGTAAACACAGAGGACTGTGTTCCCCTCTGCAGGCTCTAGGGGAGAATCTGTTTCTTGCCTCTTCCGGCTTCTAGAAGCTGCCTGCATTCTTTGGCTTGTGGCCTTTTCCTCCATCTTCAAAGCCAGCAGCAGAAGGTTGAGTCCTGCTCACATCATATCCTTTCCTCAGTTTGGGGGGCTCTTGTGGATTCATTGGGATAATCCAGGATTATCTCCCTATTTGAATGTTAGCTGATTAGCAAGCTCAGGTCTCTTGCATCCTGACCTCCGTTTTGCATTTAACATAAAACATTCTTGGGGGTCCATGGAGAAGAAGGGTAGAGACATCTCTTAGGAGCGTCATTTTCTCTGCCATAGTGATTCAGTCTGAAAGTAAAAATCTGACACCATTCTTATCTCTATTAAGAAACCATTTATCTCATTTATGTGTGTGTGTTTTCAGTCACTTCAGTCGTGTCTGACTCTCTGCAACCCTATGGACTATAGCCTACCAGGCTTCTTTGTCATTGGTATTCTCCAGGCAAGAATAGTGGAGTGGGTTGCTATTCCCTCCTCCAGGGGATCTTGCTGACCAGGGATAGAAAGTGTCTCCTGCTGTCTCCTGCATTGCAGGCGGATTCTTTACTACTGAGCTATCGGGAAAGCCCTATCTCAATTGTATCAGGAGTTTATTCACATTATCAAGGGCTAAAGAAGTTGATGATGACACCACCTCTCTTCCCCCTTTCTCTCTTTTCCTTTTCTCTCTGGAGTTATTGGTAAATTTCCCTCCTTTTTCCAACAAGATTATCCTTCCCATTGAGATGGGCCTCTTAGATCTCTCTCAGTCACAGATGGGCTACCAAAAAAAAAAAAAAAAAAAGGCAACTTGAGAATATTCATCCTAAAAGAAACCTTTGTAAATACGCTTTTCTTCTTCTGCTATTAGCCCATTTTACAGATTAACAACAGCAACTGGGACTCTCAGGTTAGTGATTCTCATCTGGGGATGGAGATGCTTTCCTTGTCACAACTAGGGGAGGAAGAGTGGAGCTATTGGTGTCTAGTTTGTAGAGTCATGGAATGCTGTTGGCATCCTTCAAGGCACAGGAGGGCAGCAACACCCCCACCTAGCCACCGCACCAAGCAGAGAGTTTTCTGACCCATAAGGTTAGACTCCTGTGGTTGAGAAACTCTGCTGAAGACTGCAAGACTCCCTGGTAGATCTAGGAAGTGCCCTGAGTGCCAGTCCCGCGTCTGCCAGGCAGCCACAGCGGGGCCGAGAGCAGTAAGCTGAACTGTCATTCCAGGGAAGAAAACGACACTTTCAGATAAACCTCCAGCTTTTCTTCATTGTAAGATTATTGTCTTTGTTTTTCCTGTTGAAGAATTTGTAAAGAAATGCAGTGTTTTGCCTTTGTTCAGTGTGGCGTCCACATTTGCTGGTAGCACAATGATGATTTCTGCTGTATAACTATAATCGACATTTCTAAGAAGTTCAGCATCGTTTCTCTGACTTTAAAATTAAATGACTCTTTGCTTCTGTGAATGAAACCTTTTTTCCTTGAACTGAGTGTCATTCAAGAACTGAGTGTCATTTGGGTTAGCTCTTGGAGCCATACCCTTCATTTGGGAGGAATGTCCTCCTCTGATTAATAAAGACAAAATAAGATAAGGGATAATGAAGAGGTGGAAATCTTGACCTGAGCACAGCAATAAAAAATAGACACTATTTATGATCCAGTTATGATGAACCAATAAAGACCAAAACTATTGAAAGAAATCAGAGTCCTGTTCTCTGTGGACCACAGATTAGACCCAAGATTGATTAGTAGATGTTAGCTCAGGGTGTACCTCTTCTGATCTCAAATAATCATCATTCATTTTTTAGAGCAAATGTTGGAGAGAATTCTAGAATTTGGAATCATAAATCCAATTCTTTGTCTCAGACAAATGTAAATCAGACTATCCCTAATTACTTATATTCTATATAATATATTGCCTTCAAAAATGTGATTAAAATAAGCTTAAATTTATTTTGGACAGAAGTGGTGCTTTGATGGAAGAAGCAAAGTATGGTGGTTACAATTTTATGCTTACATACTTGTAGCACTTTGATATTTACCGAGCAATTGTTAAGTTGAGCTTCCAGAGCTCAGACTTTATTATTTTCATAAAAACCAGCACTAAAAAGAAAGAGCTCCCCTCCCCAACAGCTTTGCCCATGAAACACACACATAAGCACCTATTGTCCTAATAATTGAATTTGCTGCTGGAAGTTATTAATAATGTCATGCCCATGGTAGGGTCCTTCTGTGTAATACTTTTATCAATGAGAAATAATTGGTTTGGAGGCTGGGGAAGCTATTATGTGTGGGATCCGGTTGTGATATAGCTGGCTTCATAACTTGATTTATTCCCATTGAGTAAAATCCTTTGAGATCTCCAGCTCTCAGATTGTGAAAGAGAATATTTTTCAGAATGTGCCATTTATGTTAAGAAATAGCAAGTGTCTGACAATCCACAGCTTTATTATTGAGTATTTATTTGCATAACAGTGTGCTGGGTACATGTGTATGGACATCAATATATAATTTATTCTCTTTGAGAGAAAGCTTTCAGTTTCATTCGAGAGACACATGAGCATTTAAAAAGTCAGTTTAAGGGTTAAATAAAAAATGAGAAAATAGATACCATCAGATTGTGTTGCTAAAGTGGGAAGTCCTGGACTACACAAAGCCTCCAGATCAGGTCTGAGCAGCGTCACTGAGCCTTGAAGTCTAACTAGCCTTCACATTTTATTTTAGGCCCAATTCTTCTTTTGAATGGGATACAGAAGATGCTTTATTTTTATCTTGTGTCTTCATATGATATTCCCTCTACTTCATTCATATTTAGTTTTGATGCTCAATTCAATATCAGCCTTGTTTGTGTCACCTTATATGTATCCACAAGTGAATTGGCCATAAGTGCAAAGACATTTGAGAGATGTCAGGAGGCTGTAAGTGGGAGAGTTGGCCATACGTCAAAGGAAATAGATTGAAGGGTAATCAAGAAACAAGGTTCAAATAGTTATTATTAAAATGAAGACTCCTTTTGAGTGGAAGAGTGGAAATGAGAAAGAATAGGAAGTAGCATTAGTATGAATTTTTTTTTTCAGTAATACTTCAAAATGTCTACTTTTTAGGATTATAAGGTAACTCAGTAAAACTTTTATTTTAGTACTAAATGCTAAGGAAGGCATCACGTTTTTGTTTCCTGAAATTTTCACTATTCTATACAAATGCACTTTTGGGATAGACTTTTTGCATTGAAAGAATATGAGTTTATTGCAAAACCGTAGTGCCTTCAAAGCAGGAAAAGGGGATGTTAATGAATTCTTAAACAGATTCAGTGATTTGAAAGGGAACATCCTCAAGATTTGACCAATAGTCCTTATAATGCTGTAGCAAACATGAATGACTGTTGCAAATACCTTCATATTTACTAGTTAATATTGGCTAAAACAGAAGTCGTTGAGAAATGTTTCGTAACAATTTTTCCATGCTTATACAAATATGGATATTTGGTTAAATTAGCAATTGGAAGAAGTCTCGATTTTTATTTGTCATTTCATTTCATTTCACCCAATTAGAGGAGAAGGTGATAAATGCTATGACAAAGATAACGTAGAGCAATGGTAGAGGGATTGGGTATTAAAGGATGTGTGTGTTAGTTGCTAGGTCATGTCTGACCCTTTGCGACCTCACAGACTGTAGCCCACCAGGCTCCTCTGGCATGGAATTCTCCAGCCAAGAACACTTGAGTGGGTGGCCCTTCCCTTCTCCAGGGTATCTTCCTGACTCAGGGATTGAACCCTGATCTCCCGCATTGCAGGTGGATTTTTTATTGTCTGAGCCACCAGGAAAAAATAGGGAGTATTGTTTGAAATTTTAAATAGGGGAGTCAGGGTAGGCTAGATTGAGAAGTGTCATTTGAGCTATAGTTTCAGGAAGGTGGGACTGTTTGCTTTCTGGATAGCTGGCCACGGAGCAAGGAAGCAGTGGATGAGGTTCCCAGGTGTGAGAAAGCCCAGTGTCCTCCAGGAGTAGCAATTGTTATTCCTCCAAGAATAACAATTTTCCATGCTTATACAAATATGGATATTTGGTTAAATTAGCAGTTGGAATAAGTCTTGATTTTTATTTGTCATTTCATTTCATTTCACCCAATTAGAGAAGGTGATAAATGCCAGGAAAAAAATAATGTAGAGCAAGGGTAGAGGGATTGGCTATTTTTTTTAAATTAATTTAATTTTATTTTATTTTATTTTTAAACTCTACATCATTGTATTAGTTTTGCCAAGTATCAAAATGAATCCACCACAGGTACACATGTATACCTGTGGGATTGGGTATTAAAAGATGTATGTGTTGGAGTCTGTTCCAGTTGTGGCTGGAGCAGAGGAGGATAATTAACAGGAAATGTAGTCATGATGTCAGAGCAGCGATGGGAGGGCAAATCCTGTGACCGCCGTGAGGACACTGTTGCTGTCATTTCTGAAGAGTTTTGAGAAGAAAAGGGACATGATCAAATCCACATTTTAAAAGAATTCTTCCATTACCTTGGAAGAACTGAGCAAGGGCAAGGTTGGAAGCAGGAAGCTCAGCTGGAAGTCTCTTACAGGGAACCAGACAAGAACGATTGGCTTGGACAGTGGTGTGGAGATGGTGAGAGAAGTGATCATATTTTGGATATGTTCTGAAGATTAAAGAGCTTGCTGACCGATTGGACAGTGGTGTAAGAAACAGAGGGGTGAACAATGACTCCAGGTTTCTGATGGCAGCTGGAATAAGCAAGTTGGCTCTCTGGTGAGAGGGGAGAGAGTGAAGCTTGAGACAGAAGTTCTGTAGATCACTTCTGTTTGTTAATGTGTTACAGTTGTGTTATGTGGCAGCATTTTTTATCTTGTGTTGGAGTGAAGGTGTCCAGCAGGCTGTGGATTATGCAAGTATGGCATTGAGCTCTCTACTTCATAGGATTCTGAAACATAAAAGCGAGTGGTTGGTGTGTCATTATATGTATGTAATTATATAGACATGATGTAGTTTGTCATTATGTAGACATAAAAGTGGGCTATGTATGCATTGAGAAAAAGTGTGTGTGTAGTTTGTTTTCTGTCTAAGTCATTTTCTGTGGTTTCAGATCAGATCAGTCGTTCAGCCGTGTCCGACTCTTTGCGACCCCATGAATGGCAGCACGCCAGGCCTCCCTGTCCATCACCAACTCCTGGGGTTCACTGAGACTCACGTCCATTGAGTCAGTGATGCCATCCAGCCGTCTCATCCTCCGTCGTCCCCTTCTCCTCCTGCCCCGAATCCCTCCCAGCATCAGAGTCTTTTCCAATGAGTCAACTCTTCACATGAGATGGCCAAAGTACTGGAGTTTCAGCTTTAGCATCATTCCTTCCAAAGAAATCCCAGGGCTGATCTCCTTCAGAATGGACTGGTTGGATCTCCTTGCAGTCCAAGGGACTCTCAAGAGTCTTCTCCAACACCACAGTTCAAAAGCATCAATCCTTCGGTGCTCAGCCTTCTTCACAGTCCAACTCTCACATCCATACATGACCACAGGAAAAACCATAGCCTTGACTAGACGAACCTTTGTTGGCAAAGTAATGTCTCTGTTCTGTGGTTTACAACTTAGCAAAACCAAGAACATTCCAGTGTTTTTCAGAAATTTAAAACTGTCATTTAAAAAATAATTTTTTAAAAAATTTATTTTCTTGGCTGTACTGCTCAGCATGCAGGATCTTAGTTCCCTGACCAGGGATCGAACCCACAGCCCCTGCATTGGAGGCACAAAGTCCTAACCACTGAACTGCCAGGGAAGTCCTTAGAACACTATCATTTCATAACACAATTTAGATTGTGATTTGCAATAGAGAGATTTCAGAAGACATTATTTTTTAACGTTTAACAACAAAAGAAACTTACATTTTATTGAGAGAAAAATTCTATTCCCATAGTAAAACATAGAGGAAAATTTAGTTAGATCTTGTGCTCTGCTTCTGTGCTTACAGTACTTACAGAGATGGAATGTTTTATGTGAGATATTGGATTAATGAGATTTGTCAGTCTTCTTCAAGAACTATTATATCTAAATGCCATATCATAGTAGCTGAGATCACCACTTGAACTAAAGCAAATTAACAGTTCTAATTGGTATCTAAATTACCAGGTTTAGCTTCTTTGTAAAAGTGTGTTACAAGGTGAATTATAGCACTTGTTAAAAAATAAACAGCGAACTGACCTCTGGCTTCCATAAGACGTAATTGTTACAAGCAGTAAAGTTATGTGTGTGTGTTTTCCTTTTTCCTATTGTGTAATTGGAACACTTCTTATTTACATTATAGGATTTTATATATAATTACCAGAAATCCAGTTAAGATTCTAAAACAGTAAAATTTACAGATATAAAAGTACCAACTCTAATAGAGAATTAGAGAATTGTTCACTCAGCTCTCTGTTAAATGGTATTGATCATGTATCTTTTGAAATGCTATAGACTATGATATTATTAAAACAACAGCATCCATAACTGTGCTCTTGCATTTACTGAAAAGGGATGTGCCCAGCAAATGTGATTACAGGATTGCCCAGTGGATGACACTTAGTAAATCTGCAAAAAATAGTTGCAGAGAAGGAAGTGTGAGAACTCTTTTGGTTAGAATATGTAATGCTTCTCAACAAAAGAATTGAAGGGGAGATTAAAGCATTTGTATAGCCATTAAGTCTAGGTTACAAAACATCCCTACTTTTTAAAAAAATGTGTATCATTACAAATACACACCATTCATATTCTCTTAAGAATTCAGAAGCATCTCAGTGCTATATATTAATACTTAGTGAAATCACTTGCTAGTTAATTCCAGGGTGAGCAAGTTGTAAGAGATAGCAATTTTGTCATTCTTAGTACTCCTGGAATTTTTTCTTGGGAAATTGAAGTGGCAGGGCTGAGATACTGATATAATCACTGTTCCTCCGGGATTTCCTGGCAGATTAGAAACCCAGGACATCCGAAGCAGAGTCCAGTTTCTGAATGACGTTGTGTTTCAAACTGACTGTCCAGTAGAATTGCTTAATATTGGCATTTTTTTTTCTCATAGCTTAATCCAGGTGAACCAGAAATATTTTAGAGATTTCACCTGATTGATTTTGATTCATAAGATGAGCCAACGTATGATTGACATCTGCCTAAAAAACAGAGCAACAATTCAGACTGCATTTCTTTTGTTTTCTTACCATGACAGTTCTTTGTGTAGAGGGCAAATAAAAGACTGGGGAAGAATCTGTCAATCTCAGGCTGGTAGTCTCTGTACTGTGCTTATACTATGGCAAGTGTAGGTTTGAGGGCAGAGTGTTTAATCCAGAATAGATATTCTGCCTGCCCCTTTAATCCAGAATAGATATACTGCCTGCGCTCATGGTGCTTGGTCTTACTGGGAGGCTGAGATAAAGGCTAAGCGTGGAAACAGCAGGCTGCTGGGAGACAGAATATTGGGCAAAGGCTCATGTTGTCTGGGGTGTGCATGAGAAAGATACATATATTACATATATGTAATATATATGTACATATATATATGTAATATAAACATACATATATGGGCCTCCAGAGTGAGCCCTAGTTCTCAGGGATAATAGTAGAAGATGGAACATTCTAAGGAGAGCATGTGCAAAGACTCTGAGACAGAAAAAGTGTGGACCTTCCTTGAATTGAAAGAAGGCCTGTGAGAAGCAGGGTAGGGACCAGTGGAGGCCCTTCAGGTTGATCTCAGGTGGCCTTGGCATGCAGCACCTTGAAGCATGGCTTTGGTTCGCAACCAGAGATTGAAGTTGGGTCACGGCGGTAAGAGCACCGAATCTTATCCACTAGGCCAGTGGTCAGTGATAAGGCCCTGGCCCTTTGGTTCTGCAGAAAAGAATTCTCACAAAGACAGAAAGTAGTGAAACCAGAATTTATTAGGAGGAGACAGAGTATGTGTACATAGACACCTAGGAAGACTCCGAGGGAAAGTTGCACCCTTGTAACAGTCAGAATTACGTTCATAGGGCATTTCTCCCGGTTTTCCTTTGGCCAGTCATGTTGATTTGCCTGGTTCAGAGTCCGTATTTGGTACATCTCAGGATACTCCTGATATGTACACATCTCTTAGGCAAGATGGACCCTACCAAGATGGCCTATGGGTAGAGCATCCCTTAGCGTCACTCCCCTTTAACCTCCAGGGGGTCTTTTGTGCATGTATGGTCAGGGAGGTCTCCTGACTTTGAGAATGAAAAAGATGTGGTCTGAGCAGGGCCCAGTCTCTTCTCTTAATTGTCCTGATGTTCTCATCTTGGAGTTTCAGTCCACAGGGAATGAATCTCCTATGCAGAGGTTCAAGAGGGCTAGAGGTTCAAGAGGGCCAGATCATGCAGGAATTTGATTTTTTCTGAGAACTGGTGTTTTATACTTCCTGTAATAATTTCATGAATGACCATTGGGTCTGGTGATCAACGGAAATATGTTTTGATGCTTATTTTCATTGTTGTTTAGTACATCTTATTTCATTTTGTTTTTCCAGACCTGTTGCTACATGAAGGTATACATGTGGAAGTTAACTCGTGCATAGAATGTAAACTGTGGCTGCAAGCACTGTGGGTTAAGTATAATACCTGTGGCACAGAAATGAACTGCCTCAACTATTTCTAGGAAGTGTTAAAGGGAAGTGAAGGTTCCATACAGGAATGGAGTTTGGGCTGTGTTAGCAGGCAGTTCTGAAGAAGCTGCTAAGGCCAGGATTCAGACTGTGAGTCTGAGGTCAGGCTGGATTCCAACACCGATTAGCTTTGTAACCATGGAGACACCCTTAAGTCTTAACTGTGAAACAGACCATCATGGAGCCTCCTCATTAAGTTTTTCAAACAAACGAGACAGTATGGGTAAAGCATTTAACCCAGAGGGGAGTGTGTATATCTACGCTTGCTCATATAGTAGCTATTATTATTGTTGCTGCTTTACTGTTTTTCTTTTATTGTTTGATTAAGTTGGTAATGAGAAGGGAGGACAAGCACAGGGTAATTAATGCTTTAGAGCTAAGAATAGGCATCCGTGATAAATAAATCAAGAACAGGATACAGGATGCAGAGCAGTACTAGTAGGTAACATTAGAAAAGTAGGACAGATATTGATATTTTATTGGCTTTTATATTGTATATAATTACACTTGCAGTTCTAGATCTATTCACTCAACACACACTGCAGGTTTTCTATATTACACAGCCATCCACCCCTCAGTCCAGTCCTGGATATTTAACTACCTGTAAAATCGTGGCTTCCCAGTTGGCGCAGTGGTAGAGAACCCACCTGCCAATGCAGGAGACGTGGGTTCCATCCCTGGGTTGGGAAGATCCCCTGGAGAAGGCAATGGCAACCCACTCTAGTATTGTTGCCTGGGAAATCCCATGGACAGAGGAGCCTTGCGGGCTGCAGTCCATAGGATCACAAAGAGTTTGACACGACAGAGCACACACTCACACACACGCACAGTGCACAACTGTGGGATTATTTTGTGCACATTTACACTGACATCTTTATAAGGAGGTATTCTTTAAAACTAGACAGTACCCAGGATTGTTCTAGAAAATGTCTAAGAAGGCTTTTAGGGAGACATGGGTAACAAGGAAGATCTAATTAAAACTGGAGGGAAGCAAGAGTGGACAACAAGCAGGGGCAAACCTCGTGTAGAAAAGGGCACAGGGCTGGGTTTCAGTCCTGTTGGCTGTAATTTTGTTCTTGCTCTCTCTTTTTTGGAGCATAGATGTTCTTATTTTAATTTTCTTGGCTACACCCTGCAGCATATGGGATCTTGTTCCCTGAGTGGGGATTGAACCATGCCCCCTGCAATGGAAGCCTGCAGTCCTCACATCTGGACCACCAGGAAATTCTGTATAATTTCATTCTGTCATGTTTCGAGGCAGGAAGTCCAACACCCAGAGCAGTGCAGTAAGCAGTCCCAGCCTTGCTGTGGGCCTCAAGTACGTGTTCCTAAGGAACCCAGAGTGTACATGTTTCCTATTAGAAAGTCCTGTCTCCTCCAGCCTTGTCCTGACCGTGAACAGGCCTCGTCAGCCTTTTGTGGGTCCCAGTTGGAAGGCTTATGCTGAAGTTGTAATAGATTAATCGTGTCTTCCTCCTTTTACTATGTGCTATGTACTATATCAACACACATAAGATAACAGGCTGGTGTAATTTCCCTTAGATGGCGATGATATTTTTTTCTTTAACAGAATAGGCAGTGATTAAATATGCACGTTTGTAGCTTAGCTTAACTTGATTAAGTATGACACTAAGTGCGTTAACCCATATTTAATGTATATTAGCTCTTATGCTTGTTGACCCCACAAATAACCTTATGAGGCAAGAGCTTTTTTTTTCTTTTTTTTCCCCCTTTACATTATTCTGGGTTCAGATGATGAGGTCTGCATTACTCATGACAACATAAGTATGAACTCATGGCCCAAGTGTGATCAGATCATCTTATTCTTCTGCTTACCACCCTACCCAGCAATTCCAGGCACTAGAGAGACCACCTTTTCTGTGACCTGCAAGGACGTACCCCTTTGACCTCTGTGCCCACCTACCTGTGGCATCTCCATTTCTCTCACAGACCAGGTGTGTTCCTGCCTCAGTGCCTTTGCATCTGCCACATGTTCCTTCACAGAGGTCTTGGATGGAACTTTACACTTGATGTGGTTGATTTGTCCTTATCTTCTTGGTCTCTTTTCAAAATTTACTCCACAGGGAGAGCCATTTCTCCTTTCCTTCCTTTTTTCTCTCTCACTCTTTTTGTTTCCTCCTTTTCCTTTTCTTCATACCAAGCAGCTTGCAGGATCATAGTTCCTTGATCAGGGAGCACATCTGTGCCCCTGCAGTGGAAGCACAGTGTTAACCACGGGACCGTCAGGGAGTACCAGGCCCATTTCTGAAACTCCAGTCTTTGGCCACGTGATGCAAAGAACTGACTCATTAGAAAAGACCCTGATTCTGGGAAATATTAGAGGCAGGAGGAGGAGGGAATGACAGAGGAGGAGATGGTTGGGTGGTTTCACTGACTTGATGGACATGAGTTTGAGCAAGCTCCGGGAGTTAGTGCTGGACAGGGAAGCCTGGTGTGCTGCAGTCCATGGGGTCACAAAGAGTCGGACATGACTGAGCCACTGAACTGACTTTCTTGTACCATATTTAAATTAATCACATGCAAGTAGAGAACATTGATATATGAAAACAAATGTTTTCAGCATTTAGAACAAACTTTAGAATTTGGGAATCTATTCCTGATGTTTGGAGAAGGCAATGGCACCCCACTCCAGTACTCTTGCCTGGAAAATCCCATGGACGGAGGACCCTGGAGGGCTGCAGTCCATGAGGTCGCTAAGAGTCGGACACGACTGAGCGGCTTCACTTTCACTTTTCACTTTCATGCATTGGAGAAGGAAATGGCAACCCACTCCAGTGTTCTTGCCTGGAGAATCCCAGTGACAGAGGAGCCTGGTAGGAGGCTGTCTTTGAGGTCACACAGAGTCGGACACAACTGAAGCGACTTAGCAGCAGCAGCAGCAGTCCTGACGTTGGTAGTATAGGAATGATTTTTCAGTACAGATATCTAAAGAAGGATGTGATATGTTTAAAATGCATATTCTCACATCAGCTAATTGGACATTGGTATATTATCACTGACTCATTTCAACTATATAAGTGGACTTGTGGAAATTCAATACATTTGAGAATAAAACAGTCTTAGTATTAAAGGGGTTTCCATAATCAAGTTTCCATTTTAGTTTGACACTCTAAAGTGCTGCGGTTTTGGTTTTGTTTCTTGCACAAGTAACCTGTCATATAAAGCTCAATTTTTTCCAGTCTGAATATACATTTTAAGCATATTATACATAGTTCAGTTTCAGCCCACAATCAGAAAATGCATCATATCCAATGCCACAGGCATGTTGAAGGAAAATATATTTGGGGGGCTTCATTTTACTTTTAGGGGCTTCCTTGGTGGCTCAGGCAGTAAAGAATCTGCCTGCAGTGTGGGAGATGTGGGTTTGATCCCTGGGTCATGAAGATCCCCTGGAGAAGGCAGTGACGACCCACTCCAGTATTCTTGCCTGGAGGATTCCATGGACAGAGGAGCCTGGAGGGCTACAATCCATAGGGTCACAAATAGTCAGACACTATTGAGTGGCTAACACTTTCAAAACAAAACTTTCAGATTTTACTTTGAAACCTTAGGACCATATTCGACACATGTAGCAACTTGTCACTGATGCCCTTGTAGACTCTGTCCTAACTATGCTGTGTGTTTTCCTGCATTTCATCCTCATCACTTCTCTTTCTCTGCACAACAGTCTATTCTCCAAATTTCTATCTAGTCTCTTTTTTTTCCTCTGTATCTCTAATCCCCACTAAACTATCATCCTGAACTGAGTTGGGGGGACATGGAGAAGCATAATCTTTCTCTAAAACCTCCCACAACTTTGTACTGAAAAATAAAATAAAGACCAGACTCCTCAGGATGACAATCAAGTCCCAATTGCATGTCCAGCCTCCCAAGAATATCCTTGTTGCCTCCTTGCCTCCCTTCAGACCTGACCAACTGCTGTTGTGAGCGCTCCTTGCATGTTTCGTCTTCCAGAACCTTGCTCGGTTGCTTCTTCGTTGTGACAGCAGGAGCTACATCTGGCTTTGTGTTTTTGTTAGTATTTCTGGGTCTGAATACCTCATAATGTTATAAATTCCCAGGGAACAAGATCCATGCTTTATTCTTTTTGTCTCTCCTGGTGTATAGGGTGGTGGCTGGATGGATATTTGTGAGTTGAAGATTTTGTGTCTTGCCAAACTGGTGGCTTAGTCAGTAAAGAATCTGCCTGCATCCAGGTTTGATTCCTGGGTCAGGAAGCTCCCCTGGAGAAAAGAAAAGAAAATGAAAGAAAGTGAAGTCTCTCAGTCATGTCCAACTCTCTACGACCACATGGACTGTAGCCTACCAGGCTTCTCCATCCATGGGATTTTCCAGGCAAGAGTACTGGAATGGGTTGCCATTTCCTTCTTCAAGGGATCTTCCCAACCCAGGGATTGAACCCAGGTCTCCCTCACTGGAGGCAGATGCTTTACCATCTGAGTCACCACGGTAGCCTTCTCCCCTGGAGAAGGAACTGACAACCCACTCCAGTATTCTTGCCTGAAAAATGCCATGGACAGAGTGCCTGGTGGGCTACAGTCCTTGGGGTTGTTAAGAGTCAGACAGGATCTTAGTGACTAAACTGCCATGAATAGTGTTTACATTTAGTGTTTTCTGAAGTCATTTTCTTGCAGCTAAACACTACATTAGTCTCTTAGATAAAGCAGTGAAGAGTCAAGTGTGTTCCTCCACCAGGATCTTTTCATATCTTGTGGGAGTGGATGGCTGAGGGTAGTGGTTCTTAGACTTTGGAGCCTGTCCCCACCATCTGGAGGCTTGTTGAAACTTAGATGGCCGAGTCCCAGACTCACAGTCTCTGTTTCACAGTGTCTGAAGCCCCAGAATGCACATGTCCTTCAAGCTGCCAGGCTGTGTGGAGCCTGCTGTCCCTGAACCTCTCGGAGAGATCCTCAGGTTTAGGGTGACCAGGAATTGCTAGCACTCTGTCCTCAAGTGGCTTCCCTGTCCCACCAGGCTTCCCTGGTGGCTCAAATGGTAAAGCGTCTGCCTGTAATGTGGGAGACCCAGGTTTGATCCCTGGGTTGGGAAGATCCCCTGGAGAAGGAAATGGCAACCCATTGCCTGGAAAATCCCATGGATGAAGGAGCCTGGTAGGCTATAGTCCATGGGGTCGAAAAGAGTTGGACATGGCTGAGTGACTTCACTGTCTTTGTTTTCTTTCTTTGTCCTCAAGTGAGCAAGTCAGAGAATGTCAACTCTGTGGATAATCTTCACACTAGAGGTACATGTAGCCTAAGTCACGTCTGTTTCATGTCTATTTTAGTATTCCCTTTGGCTTTAGGTTTTCTTTGTTTCTCCTCCTAATGAGAAGGTGCTTCTCCACTTCTCCTCTGGCCTTTACTTAATGGGCTGGAAAAACACTTCAATCCTCTGTGTGAATATATTGAACTTTGTTTTGTTTCCCCACACTTGCTTTCCCACGAGAATTCTTTGGTTGACTGCAGGTCTTCTAAGTGCTGCATAGGTGGTTGCTCACGTAGTCCTCAGAATAAGCCTAAGGATTGTCTCCATCTTTTAGATGAGGGGAAGGTTGGGAAGTTGGTCTGAGGCTATTTACATAGCAAAGGTAGGTGAGCCAGGGGTTGAACTGGAAATCTGGCTCCAGAGCCCGGGGACCTCACCACTCTCTTCCAGTCTCTCTCTAGGTTAAATAAGCTGCCGTTGTCTTTGTCTCAACCTGTGATTTGATGCCTTCTCCACAAATCCTTTTGGCATCTCCGGTTAATCCCTGGTTTAAGGCTGCCTTCTGGGCATCACAGGATTCTCTTGAATGGGGAAACCCAAGGAACCATCACTCTTTAAGGAACTGTGTCTTAATCAGGTTTATTTTGGTTGGTTGGTGCAGCTGCATGTTATAATCACAGTGTATTTTTATCACTTGCTTTATAAAAAAAAATGACAGCTCACGGCAAATTGTCCAAGGCAGAGGGAGCGTGGACCCTCTTGTCATCTGATCTTGCTGCACTTGCCGTTTTGTTGTTTTTGAAAATATTTTTTATTTATTTAGTTATTTATGTATTTCAGTTGTTGTACTTTCGGCTGTGCTGAGTCTTCCTGGCTGCACGGGCTTTTCTGTAGTTGCAGCGAGTGAGGGCTACTCTTCACTGTGGTGCATGGGTTTCTCATTGCGGTGGCTTCTCTTGTTGCGGAGCACAGGCTCTAGGGCACTCAGGCTTCAGTAGTTGAGGCACGTGGGCTCAGTAGTTGGGGCTCCAGGGCTCTGCAGCACAGGCTCAGTAGTGGTGGCACACAGGCTTAGTTGCTCTGTGCCGTGCGGGATCTTCCCAGACCAGGCATCGAACCTGTGTCTCCTGCATTGGCAGGTACATTCTTTACCACTGAACCACCAGGAAAATCCTGACCTTGCACTTTTGAATTTATCATTTTACATGCATCATCATGTTTGTGAGATATTACCCTGACTTTACAGAGGAAGAACTGAATCTTGGAGAAGTTGAAGAAATTATTCAAGGTCAAATGGTGACACCATATGGGATGCAGGTTCAGCCCCAGGTTTTAGATTCTCAGTTCAGCGTTGATTTAACTCTACATTAGGAATTTGCCTGAAATGGAAATGTATGCCTTTTGTATGCCCTTTTAGGGCAGATTTGGCAAATATTGAGTACAGTTTTTAAGTTAGAGCTTTGAGTGTTTGTTTATCAGAAGGTGTTCACTGAGCCACCTTTTCTTTGAGCCAAGCACTCTTCTGGGTGCTTAGGCTATATTAGTGAACAAAATATGGAGATAAGTGTCCGTGGGGAGTTTGCTCTGTAATGGGGGAGAATGACGGTAACCAGTAAACATAAGCGAGTAAATTGTAGCGTATGTTAGAAGCTGGCAAGTGCTCTGGAAAATAAAACAGAAGAAGAGCAAAGCAAGAGGATGCTGTTGAAATTTTTCACCGAGTAGTTAGGAAGAGGTGACCCTCAGCAGGGAGCTGGGATGAGGGAGTGAGCCAGAAACCTCTCTGGAGGAGATGATCCAGGTGCTGAAAGCAGCTGGGACAGAGACCACGGGCGTGGGATTTAGGAATACCAAGGTGGATGTGGCTGTGGGGAAGGAGGCGGGCATGCGCCACCAGAGAGCTGATGCTCAGCCTGATTTTTCTAGGGCTTTGTGTCCCGTGAAAGGTGTTGCTCTCAGGACTGGTGCAATCTGACATGGACCTAGACTGATTTGGTGACTCTGTTAAGAATCAGCTGTAGGGAAGAGATGGTGGAAGCAGAGGACCAGTTAGGATGCTGCATCTGAGCCCTGTGAGTGAAGATGGGATCTCAGACTAGGGAGGAAGGATAAGGAAAGTGATGAGAGGTGGCCAATCTCTGCATGTATCTGGAAGGGAGAGAACTGAATGACCTGGGGACCTGGGGGTAGGGTTGGGGAGATGAAGCTGGATTAAGAATAATCCCTTAGATTTTTATCTTGAGAAAGGGTGAAGGGTGGTGTTGACACCAAATAGGACATGGAAGGATGAGGGCGGAAGAGGTTTGAGAGGTAGATGAGTTTAAGAGATCAGTTCTGAGTTCAGAAGTCCTGTTGGGCATCCAGATGTCAGTGTTGAGTAGAGGGGGAGCCTGGGTCTAGCCAGAGAGCATGATCATCAGCATGTGCATGATGTGTACAGCCCCCAGACTGATGAGACCCCCCAAGAAACTAGTGTAAATAGAGAAGAGGATGTAAGGCCAGTCAGCCCTGGCACAGGTGTTATCAGATGGGCAGGGGGCAGAGGAAACAGCAAAAGAATGAAGAGGAATGGCCAGTGACATAGGAGAAAAATCAGTGGAGTGTGATGTCCATGAAGCCAAGAAAGATTAGTCACGATCTTGGCTTTGAGGAAACCTGAAAACATTGTTTGTGGATAAAAGAAGGAAGATCTGAAAATCCACCATGAGTTTACCAAAGGGATGGTCACTGGGAGCCTGGTCAGAGTGGCTTTTCTGGAATGATGAGAGCAGAGCTGAAGGGAGTATTTCCCACAGAGAAGGAAGCAGGGAGGGCTGTGGGCACAGTGGATGGTACACGCAAGTCTGTTTACTCAGCTTGCAATTTGGAGATGTATTGATTAGGTTCCTTGGGTTGGAAAGTTATTTGATTATTGGAGGGAGATTCAAAAAGAGAGGAAAAAAAAAATTGAAAGATAGATACAAAGAAATATAAGAAACAGAAGAAAGAAAAGAGAGATTCAACAGAGTGACTCTGATCACGGGGACTTTTAGCTGAGAAAGTGCACAGGGCAGATGTATTATCAAATCAGTTCCCTATTGTTCATTTCCAGCTGCCTGTTCCTTTCTGATGACTAATAACTGGGTCTTCTGGGAACACGTGCCTCAGATACATGCTTCTGATACATTTCTTACCTGCTTAAGCTTCAGATTCATCCCATAAGCTGTTTCTGATAGGTCAGTGTAATTCTAAGATCTAGGGAAGACTGTGTTCAAGCCCTGTTTACACCAAAGCTTTGTGGTTTTACAAGCTTATGGTTGCTAAGGGAAGGATGAGGGGAAGGGATAGTGAGGGAGTTTGGGATGGACATGGACACACTGCTATGTGTAAAATAGATAACCAACAAGGACCTACCATATAGCAAGGAACTCTGTTCAGTGTTATGTGGCAGCCTGGATGGGAGGGGAGTTTGGCAGAGAATGGATACCTGTGTAACTATGGCTGAATCCCTTTGCTGTTCACCTGAAACTATCACAGCATTGTTTGTTAACCAGCTATATGCCAATACAAGATAAAAAGTTAAAAAAAAAGTTTGAGGTTTTACAATTTAAGTGTACAGTATCTTTTCACTAGATGTATGTTTTTGAACTTGATACTATTTAGATCACCTCTGTGGTGGTAGCTTCTCTGACCCGTGATACTGCCATAGTCTGTTCCGGAAAGAAAGCTGTCAAGTGGTCTCCTTTGTATGAGGCTGTATACTTGGAGGTGCCGCATGTTTACTCAAATACGTTTTCTCACAATAGTTTCCTCAGTTTTATAGCGGTTCTTGTTATCTGTCCATGTTTCTGTTAGACTGTCACTAGAGTCTAGAGAGGAAAATAGCGGTTTAAGATTGTGCAGATCAGGTTTTATCTATCACTCTTGCCGAGGGATTCTATTACCACTTTTTTTCTAATGTGAAGAGTGCACTTTTCTTTCTATCTTTTTTGGACTTTTCAACATCACCTTTGATTATAATAAATGGTTCTGTAGTGAGCATCTTGAGGTCAGTTGCTAGGTGACGTTCTTGAGGCTGAGTGCAAGGTGGTGGCCCAGAGTGGGCACTGAAAAATGTAAAGTTAATAACCCAGAGCAAATGAATGAAAAAGTGAAAGAACAGACCTTGAATTACACTGGACAGAGTGATGGAGGCAAAGACCCATGTACAGAGAGGGCAAAGACGGAGATCGAGAAGGAAAGAAGGCTGGGGCTGACTTAAGGTAGAAGGAAAAAGCGCGCCATGGCTGTTTGACCAGAAAATCATTCTCACCCCAAAGCTTTTCCTCACCCTTTCTGAAACCATGGGATGCATTCAGCTGCCCTCTGACCTAACCTGTTTGTTTACCACTGATTAGAATATGAATCGTTTGTTCTGGCTGGGTTTTTGGATATCGAGACTTAGATCTTTGAGATCACTTTTACCATCAGCACCTTAGGAAACATATTGGGTTTACCAAAATCACAAATGGCATTGTTCATTGCCAAAATGGAGAGCTGGCAGCAACACACAGGCCAAGCAAACTCTCACAAGTGTAAACACTCTTGCTGGTGGATTCAGAACCACCAGCAGAATTCAGCACTGATGGGAGGATGTCCTGGTGCGACACTGTTGAATGATTTAAAAGTAAGATCACCAAACAAGCTCTGTGTTGATTAACAAGGCAGTAGAGAGGCAGCTGCTCTTGTTGACTGCGGATGGGTGGAAGCAGCCACTGACAGGCCCCAGAGTTGAGTCAGTGAATTACCTTGAGAGGTAACCAGAGCTCAGAATGTGTGTGTGTGCGCGCTCAGTCGCTCAGTTGTGTCCAGTTCTTTGTGACCCTATGAACTGTAGCCCGCCATGCTCCCTTTGTCCATGAAATTTTCCAGGCAAGAATACTGGGATGCATAGCCATTTCCTCCTCCAAGGGATCTTCCTGACCCAAGGATCGAACCCTAGTCTCCTGTGGCTCCTGCATTGGCAGGTGGATTCTTTACCACTAAGCCACCTGGGAACCCTGCAGAGCTGAGAATACCAAATACCAAGTACCAGACTTTTCAGTCATCCATAGAAAGGATCTTTCTTCCCTTGATGGGTGGAGTTTAAGCCAGGATCTTTCTGATAGCATTTAAATCTCATTCTTTTAAAGGAGGGCAAAACTAATACAATATTGTAAAGTTTAAAAATAAAATAAAATTAAAAAAAAAATAAAGGAAATCCATGGTGAGCCATGTGACCACATTCTATTTTATCCTTGAAGATGTACATTTTCATTGGTAAATGTATTAGAATTCTTTCTCTCTCTGATATATTTTATGATATGTAAATAATATGTATTATATCAGTGTATCTATTTAGACTTATTTTAGGGCATTGGCTCATATAATTGTGGGCACTGACAGATCCAAACTCTGTAGGGCAAGTTGGCAGATGGAAAATTTAGGTAAAAGTTGATGTTGCTGTCTTAGTCCATTTGGGCTGGTAGAACAAAATACCACAGACTAGGTAGTTTAGAAGCAAATTTATTTCTCCTAGTTCTGGAGGCCGCAAATCCAAGATCAAGGCGCCACCATGGTCATGCGGGGACCATCTTCCCTGTCTGGTGCAGACTTCTTATTGTGGCCTTGCTCTGTGTCAGAGGACCCTTTTCTACTTTTATAAAGGCATCAATCTGTTTACGATGGCTCCACACTCATGACCTAATTCCCTTCCAGAGGCCCCATCTCCTAACGCCATCATACTGGGGGTTAGGTTGTCCACATATGGATTTTGGGGTGACACAAACATACAGACCACAGTGGCTGCAAGCTTAAATCCATAATCTCTCTGGGAGGCTAAGAGGCCGGAAACTCAGGTGGGTTTCTGTGTTGTAGTCTTGAGGCAGATTTCCTTGGGAAACTTCTTCACTCCTTCTCCTAAGGCCTTCAGCTAATTGGATGAGCTCCATCTACAACTGGAGGGTAATCTGCTTTACTGAAAGTCAGCTGACTCTAAATGTTAATCACATCCACAGCCACCTTCACAGCAGCATCTAGACTAGTGCTTTGGAGAAGGAAATGGCAACCCACTCCAGTATGCTTGCCTGGAGAATCCCAGGGACGGGAGAGTCTGGTGGGCGCTGTCTGTGGGGTCATGCAGAGTTGGACACGACTGAAGTGACTTAGCAGTACACTGGTGCTTGACCAAAGAACTGATAAGTGTAGTCAGGCTAAGTTGACACGTAAAATTAACCACAGGTAAGTGGGGAAGCTTTAGGTATTAATTTACTTTGTAAATAAATAGAATATCTGAGTTATATTTACAGGAATTTATCTCAGATAGTACAAAGGATTACATCTGTTTCAAATGGAAACTTTCATTCCTCGTTAATCAGGGGCAAATGGATATAAGTGCAATACTGTAATCTTAGAGTTTTACCTACGTGCTGTTATTTTTATTTATTTCATGCACAGGAGCAGAATTGATTTGAAAATACATGAACAAAAGTATTCTCCTTATTATTAGAAAAAAGTTATGTTTTTACATCATAATATTGGCCTTCCTTCTCAGTCCTCAATCCAGTTTCTTCTGTCAATTTGCTTATTAAAAATGTACAGTAGGAATATACTGGTATTCAGAAAGCTGGATATTTGATATAAATAATGCAGAGGAATTTGTGCTTTGTGTATAAATGAGAAGTTTATTGGGATTTCCCTGGCTGTGCAATGGTTATGACTTTGCCTTCCATTGCAGAGAGTGAGGGTTTGATCCCTCCTAGGGGTGCTAAGATTCCCACATGCCCTGCGGCCAAAAAATCAAAACATAAAAAGGAAACAATATTGTAACAAATTCAGTAAAGACTTTAAAAATGGTCCACATCAAAAAAGTCCTTTAAAAAAAGAAACTGTTAGTACGTATTTTATTGCCAATCTATTACCTTAGAATTTCATATCTATGGTTTTTGAAGTATGTTTGTCTTGACAAAAATTATGTTCATCATTTTAAGTTTGATGTAGAATTTAAGCCTACATTTTCCACTTATGTTTCTCATTTCCTTAGAGTTTTTGGCAAAGTGGAATGAAGCATGTTTTGTGCTGGAAGTCTCTTGTCTTTGGATGTGGTGTTTAAGTGAAAACTCTTCACCTATCTTTGTGCTGATAGCCCCCAGGCTCAGTTGCTTGGTGTAATTTTAAAATTTTATTGAAGTATATTTGACTTACAATGTTGTGTTAATTTCTACTGTACAGCAAAGTGATGCAGTTGTATCAGTCAGTTCAGTTCAGTCGCTCAGCTGTGTCCAACTCTTTGCGACCCCATGAATCGCAGCACGCCAGGCCTCCCTGTCCATCACCAACTCCTGGAGTTCACTCAGACTCACGTCCATCAAGTCAGTGACGCCATCCAGCCATCTCATCCTCTGTCGTCCCCTTCTCCTCTTACCCCCAATCCCTCCCAGCATAGAGTCTTTTCCAATGAGTCAACTCTTCGCATGAGGTGGCCAAAGTATACTTTTTCATATTCTTTCCCATTATGATTTATCACAGGATATTGAATGTAGTTCCCTCTGTTATACAGTAGGAACTTGTTGTTTATCCATCCTGTATATAATAGTTTGCAGCTATTGATACCAATCCCAAACTCCCAATCCGTCTCTTCCCCAGCTAGTTTACCCCTTGGCAACCACAAGTCTGTTCTCTGTGTTTGTGAATCTATTTCTGTTTTGTAGATATGAACAGTTGTGTCGTATTGAGATTCTACATACATGTGATATCATATGGTATTTGTCATTCCCTTCCTGACTTACTTCACTTAGTACGATAATCTCTAGTTGCATCCAAGTTGCTGCAAATGGCATTATTTCATTCTATACTTGGAGTATTTTGTACCTTGCATCTTTTCACCAGACTTCTGGAGAAAGAGAAATGTGACACTGAGTCCCGGTTTGGCTTTTCCAACTCTGGAAGGCTCATGGTTTTCTGCCTTGGCCATTCCAGGTTGCTTGCTGTGGACAGAACGTGGCCCTAGGGTCATAAGTTTATCTTTTTTTTTTTTTTCTGTTTCTCAGTGCTCCAGTCTATACAAATGGTTGCCTGTTGCTTGGAGGACTCTGCTAAAGGCACACCTCATCAAGTCCTCTGAATCTCCAACCTGAGGTCTGAAGCTCACGAACAGGAGTTTGATAGCTGTTTTGCTAGAGAGTAAATATGTTCATTTCTGGTCAAGAACAAAAGCATCCTCAAAACATACAGGTTCTGGCAGATCACCTGGGTCTGTATTTCTGTGCTTGTCACTAATGCCTGGGTGGTGGGTTTCTGATTCATTGGAACTCCATCTGAAGATCAAAGAAAAGCTTGTTAGTTGCTCAGTCATGTCTGACTCTTTGCAGCCTCGTAGACTGTAGCCTGCCAGGCTCCTCTGTCCATGGAATTCTCTAGGCAAGAATATTGGAGTGGGTAGCCATTCCCTTCTGCAGGGGATCGTCCCAACCCAGGGATTGAACCCTGGTCTCCTGGATTGTAGGCAGGTTCTTTTCCACCTGAGCTACCAGGGAAACCTTGAACTAGCTTCATGGGGAATTAATGGAATTTTTTGACTCTCACAAGTAAAAATGTTCATGTTTTGACAAGTCCAGGCTCTCTACTGCTCCTGACACATCTCCTCTTTCCATCACTTAATTCTGCTTTCTTCCTTATTTTCTTCAGCAGGCTCTTTACACATAGTGTCAATATTGTCAGTGTGGGTTCCAGTTTAATATTCTAGGAAGTGAAGACTCCAGGAAGAGTGTGCTGTTTCCTGGGGATTCCAGAGACTCTAGCATTGACTCTGCTTGGGCCAGCTGAGGTCTCATGGGAATCATTCTGGCCAAGAGGGTGAAATTTGCTGACTGAGCAGACTTGGGTCAGTATGCTCTAACAAGACATGGTCACCGACATATCCTGGTGGTGGTAGTATAGTAAAGTATTAATTTTCTCTCTCTCTCTTTTTTTTTTTTTTACAGAATTTTAAGCAGTGGCCAGATTTTTACATAATTACTATGTTATTGAAAGATTTTTTTATTATACTATCAATACTTCACAGTGTAATACACAGTTCACTAGGGGAGGTATTTATGTATATATGTTGCCACATACATGTGTGCTGCTGCTGCTGCTGCTAAGTCGCTTCAGTCGTGTCCGACTCTGTGCAACCCCATAGACGGTGGCCCACCAGGCTCCCCCATCCCTGGGATTCTCCAGGCAAGAACACTGGAGTGGGTTGCCATTTCCTTCTCCAATGCATGAAAGTGAAAAGTGAAAGTGAAGTCACTCAGTTGTATCCGACTCTAGCGACCCCATGGACTGCAGCCTACCAGGCTCCTCCGTCCATGGGATTTTCCAGACAAGAGTACTGGAGTGGGGTGCCATTGCCTTCTCCGACATACATGTATACTTTGAATTAAAAATTTCAGAATATATTTTTACATGGTTTATTTCTAATTCCCCCTCAAAAACACAGCAGCTTTGCCATTTGCACAGCATGAGGCAAAAACTTGATAAATAGTTCTTTGAAATGTTGAAAAAGTTGTTGTACTTATGTTTTTCTCAAGCTGAGGACATAAGCCATATTTCTAGTCTTTTCATTAGGATTTCTTTCTTAGTGAGTGACATACACTTGACTTAAAAAAAATAGCAAAATTCTTCAAGTAGAAATGGTAAAGAAGCGATTACTTTTTATATAAACCTATTTCGGATTTGAGTTTCTAGTTTTCAATGTTTTATTAAGCACATTCACCAGTTTCCTCCTGTATTTTGAATTATACTTCTCTGTTTTAACCATTCTTTCATTCAATAAGTTACAGCTTTTGGCGATAACGTGCTGCTGCTGCCGCTGCTAAGTCGCTTCAGTCGTGTCCGACTCTGTGCGACCCCATAGACGGCAGCCCACTAGGCTCCGATGTCCCTGGGATTCTCCAGGCAAGAACACTGGAGTGGGCTGCCATTTCCTTCTCCAATGCATGAAAGTGAAAAGTGAAAGTGAAGTCGCTCAGTCGTGTCCAACTCTTCATGACCCCATGGACTGCAGCCCACCAGGCTCCTCTGTCCATGCTAGGGTGATGTATTTTAGCTACTAGGGATGAGTCTATGTACAGGTCAAAGTCTTCTTTCAAAGGGCTGGTTTAAATGTTCTGATTTAATTTAGTGTATGCTTTTCTAAATGTAGACTAAGTGCAATTTTAAGGTTCTAAACATTAAATATAGTGATAAACACCCTTGAAAATCTGTTTTTTAGCCCTTATCCACTATTGATTTTGAGTTAAACTATTGACTTTTATTTGTAAATGTCAAGTCATCAGTTCAGTTCAGTGGCTCAGTCATGTCCGACTCTTTGTGACCCCATGGACTGCAGCATGCCAGGCCTCTGTGTCCATCACCAACTCACGAAGTTTACTCAAACTCATGTCCATTGAGTCAGTGATGCCATCCAACCATCTCATCCTCTGTCATCCCCTTCTCCTGCCTTCAATCTTTCCCAGCATCAGGGAATTTTGAAATGAGTTAGCTCTTTGCATCAGGTGGCCAAAGTATTGGAGTTTCAGCTTCAACATCAGTCCTTCCAATGAACACTCATGACTGATCTCCTTTAGGATGGACTGGTTGAATCTCCTTGCAGTCCAAGGGACTCTCAAGAGTCTTCTCCAACACCACAGTTCAAAAGCATCAATTCTCCAGTGCACAGCTTTCTTTATAGTCCAACTCTGACATCCATACATGACTACTGGAAAACCATAGCCTTGACTAGACGGACCTTTGTTGGCAAAGTAATATCTCTGCTTTTCAATATGCTATCTAGGTCAATCATAACTTTCCTTCCAAGGAGTAAGTGTCTTTTAATTTCATGGCTGCAGTCACCATCTGCAGTGATTATGGAGCTCAGAAAAATAAAGTCAGCCACTGTGTCCACTGTTTCCCCATCTATTTGCCTGAAGTGATGGGACTGGATGCCATGATCTTAGTTTTCTGAATGTTGAGCTTTAAGTCAACTTTTTCACTCTCCTTTCACTTTCATCAAGAGGCTCTTTAGTTGTTCTTTGCTTCCTGCCATAGGGTGGTGTCATCTGCATATCTGAGGTTATTGATATTTCTCCCAGCAATCTTGATTCCAGTTGGTGCTTCATCCAGCCCAGTGTTTCTCATCATGTATTCTGCATATAAGTTAAATAAGCAGGGTGACAGTATACAGCCTTGATGAACTCCTTTTCCTATTTGGAACCAGTGTGTTGTTCCATGTCCAGTTCTAACTGTTGCTTCCTGACCTACATACAGATTTCTCAGGAGGCAAGTCAGGTGGTCTGGTATTTCCATCTCTTTCAGAATTTTCCACAGTTTGTTGTGATCCACACAGTCAAAGGCTTTGGCATAGTCAATAAAGCAGAAATAGATGTTTTAATTTGTCATAAATACTCTTATCAGTTTTCTAGGGCTGCTGTAGCAAATGACTACAGATTGTTTGTAGTTCATAGTTTAAATAACAGAGATTTATCATCTGCATTTCTGGAGGTAGAAATCCGAGGTAAGGGGCACCTTGCTGAGAGCTTCAAGGCAGATTCTCTTCTGCACCCTCCTAGCTTCCCGTGGCTTCTGGCACACTTTGGTGTCTGTGTTTTCTACCACACCACCCAGTCTCTGTGTTCATTTTTATCTGATGTTCTCCCTGTGTGTGTGTGATCTTTCCAAATGGAGCTCCTTTGTGAAAAGCAATAGTCACGTTGGGTTAGAGGCTCACCCTACTCCAGGATGACCTCACGTTAACTGATTATACCTGCAATGACCCTATTTCCAAATATGGTCACATTTTAAGGTACTAAGTATTAAGATTTCAACAGATGAATTTTAGAGGGGACAGTTTACTCCTTAACAACTGCCCTGTAATGGATGAGATTTATTTACTCATTTAACAAGTATTTATTTAGATAACCAACAGGGACCTAGTGTATAGTACAGGGAACTATATTCACTATCTTGTAATAACCTATAATGAAAAAAACATATATATATTTAGTACTACTAACATATATATATATATATATATATATATATATATATATATACATAAAAAACATGTGAAAGTGAGGTTTCTCAGTTGTGTCCAAGTCTTTGCAATCCCATGGAATGTAACCTACCAGGCTTCTCCATCCATGGGGTTTTCCAGGCAAAAGTACTGGAGTCCTGGAGTGGGTTGCCATTTCCTTCTCCAGGGGTCTTCCTGACCCAAGGATTGAACCCAGCTCTCTTGCATTGCAGGCAGATGCTTTACCATCAGAGCCACCAGGGAACCTCAAAAAAAAATATATATAGAGAGATTTATATATATATATATATAATATATATATATGTATTATATATTATATATGTTTAACCGAATCACTGCGCTGTGATTCACTGTGTTGTTTCAGATGTCTGAAATGAACATGACATTGTAAAACAACTATATTTTAGTTAAAACAGACAAGACAAAACCCTATAGATACTTATTCTGTTCCTGCTAAATAGTGGCATTTTGTTAGGGAAATGATACAGAGCTATAAAAAGTAAAAAGACATATTGAGGTCCTGCTTTTATAAAACTGACCAGTGGGTCATACTCATCACAGGGGTGAGACAAATGTTGATACCGTCGGCTATTCCAGGTCCTAAAAGTTAAGGACAAAAAGCCGCTTTTCACTTTGGAACTGCTCTCCCAGCACGGCTGTGGCTCCCTAGTTAGTCCTTCATCATCAGGCCACTGGACAGTCAGACCCCATGCCATGTCACATTAGGTGACCCTGTTCTGGGCAGACGTCAGTCCCTGTACATGGGGACAGTGGTACTCAGTCAGTTACAGGGCATCTCCCTGATGTTGACCTTTCCACTCTATTTACAGCAAGCTTGGTCACGGGCAAGTTTAAGTTGCTTTCCATGAAGCTAGATTAAAGATATTATTAAGACTTCCCGTGCATGAAGTTTAGTAGTGACAAAGTAGTTTTCCAGCCAAATATTATGATTAATAAGAAAAAGGATCTAGTTAATTGAGACTTCTGAAAAACCATCAATGCCTCAGAAACCTGGTAATAAGAAAAACATAGCATCTCTAAAAGAGTCGAGGTTAAAGTAAACAACAGGTGCTCCGTGTATCCAGCAGTTCTCCATTGAAACATGAAGCGATATAGATGTTCCTGGCTATGCTACTTTATGCTGTAACTGATTTCTCAGTTTGCAGAGTGAGTGAATTAATTATAGCTAGGAGAGAGCTTTCATTTTAATGGGAATCTGAAAATGTAGATCCTAGTTTGCTTCAGGAATTACAGCATTAGACTTTAAAATCTGGCATGGAATGGGGTGTGTGTGTGTGTGTGTGTGTGTGTGTGTGTATTTCAATCCATCCACCCCTTACTTAGTATTCATAATGCATTCAAGAGAGATGGCTTTATAAATTTTAAAAAGTCTTTGGGGAGCTACATAGTTTTAGAATATGTATTAAAATATTTCTGGTAGGTTATTCAATCTTAAAAGTATCACATAGACTTTATTTGGATGAATGTGGATTTTCTTGGGTTAAAAGGGAGGTCCTATTATACAGAGTGAAGTAAGCCAGAAGGACAAACACCAATACAGTATACTAACGCATATATATGGAATTTAGAAAGATGGTAACGATAACCCTGTATACGAGACAGCAAAAGAGACACTGATGTATAGAACAGGCTTATGGACTCTGTGGGAGAGGGAGAGGGTGGGAAGATTTGGGAGAATGGCATTGAAACATGTGAAATGTCATGTATGAAACGAGATGCCAGTCCAGGTTCAATGCACGATGCTGGATGCTTGGGGCTGGTGCACTGGGACGACCCAGAGGGATGGTATGGGGAGGGAGGAGGGAGGAGGGTTAAAAAAAAAAAAAAAGAATGGTGTGTTTAGTATGCTCTCTTTACATGCATTCATTTTGCTGGCTTGTTCATGAGAAACTCTAAATCATATGAGAAATGAATACCATGGTCTCCAGGAAAGATGTGTGTAGGAACTATAAAAACTGGAACAGGAAGAAGGTTTTCATTCTCTACCTTTATATTTATTCTTAAAATTGAAGGGAAACTAAAGCAATTATAAGTTCTTGGAGACAGTAGGTATTAGTACTATCTTATAGGAAATGATTTGTCTTTAGGGGTCCAGAAACATAAAAATATCCATGACCTTTTCCCCGTTAATTCTTCTCCTGGAAATTTACTCTCCAGAAGGACTTCAATAGGGACTTCCTTGGTGGTCCAGTGGTTATGAATCTGCCTTCCAATCAATGCAGGGGATGCAGGTTTGATCCCTGGTGGAGGAACTAAGATCCCACATGCCACACGGCCAAAAAAAAAGAAAGAAAGTTGAACTCATAAAAACAAAGAAAAGAATGGTGTTTGCTAGGGGCTAGGGGATATATATATCTAATGTATAACACAGTGACTATAGTTGATAATGCTGCATTGTATGATTGAAATTTATTAAGAGAATAGAACTTTAGTGTTTGCACCAAAATAAATTTGTTGTTGTTGAGCAAAAAAAAAAAAAAAAAGGGAGGTCCTATTTTCCATGTAGGCCCTATTAGTCCATGTAGGAATATGGACTAAGAAGAGTAGGGCTGGAGGAGTGATAGTACAGCGCCCAGTGCTGCTGTTAAGTACTCAACAAACTCAGTGCTGTTGTTAAGTACTCAGCAAACTCAGTGCTGTTGTTAAGTACTCAGCAAACGGAAATCTCATAATTTAACCATGATGAGAACTAGGACTCAACCCGAGTTCTCTTCAGTCTAAATCCAAATCAGATAGCAGTGTTTGATCTGCTTTGGGCCACTGATATTTTTAAATTCAAAGATAAGATTCTTTGTGCCAGATTCAATAATTTAGTATTTTATTTTCTTTTTAAAGGCCTGATCTCTTAAAACCAAACATACAGCCTGAGAAAAAATTTACTTTTTGAAATTTCATTGATCCAGTTAGGGTCAGAGTCAACCTCGTGTGTGTGTTAGTCACTTAGTCATGTCCGGCTCTTTGTGACTCCATGGACTGTAGCCCACCAGGCTCCCCTGTCCATAGGATTCTCCAGACAAGAATACTTGAGTGGATTGCCAATTCCTTATCCAGGGGATCTTCCTGACCCAGGGATTGAACCTGGGTCTCCTGTATTGCAGGTAGATTCTTTACCATCTGAGATATAGGGAAGTCCAATAAATAATCACTTCAGTTCAGTTCAGTTCAGTCGCTTAGTCGTGTCTGACTCTTCACGACCCCATGAATCACAGCATGCTAGGCCTCCCTGTCCATCACCAACTCCTGGAGTTCACTCAAACTCATGTCCATCGAGTCGGTGATGCCATCCAGCCATCTCATCCTCTGTTGTCCCCTTCTTCTCCTGCCCCCAATCCTTCCCAGCATCAGGGTCTTTTCCAATGAGTCAACTCTTTGCGTGAGGTGGCCAAAGTATTGGAGTTTCAGCTTCAGCATGAGTCCTTCCAGTGAACACCCAGGACTGATCTCCTTTAGGATGGACTGGTTGGATCTCCTTGCAGTCCAAGGGACTCTTAAGAGTGTTTAATAGGCGCTGAGAAGATGAATACTTAAATCTGAATTATCAGTCAGAATTTGTAGCTTTGTCTTGGAATTAAAAGAGTTTTTTTTTTTTTTTTTGGTATTATCTTCAATATCCTAGTAGTGAAATAGATATTTTTTACTTATCTGTATTATCAGTGTTCATCATAGGTTTATGGAAACAGGAAAACTGCATTCATTTACTTATTCTCTTCTGCAGTAGTGAAGCTGGCTGGCTGGGGAACTTGACAGTCTCAACAAAGAAATATTTGCTCTAACAGGTGTTATGTGATTTATCCACATAGACTATAGTGAGGGCTCATGGCATCTTCAGGAAAACATCCACCTGCAAGTGTGGATGTCACTTCTTATGATCATACTCTAACCTGCCTAACCTCCACCAGTCCTCCAAAGAGAAAGTAAAATGAATGGTTGTAAATTTTCTCTTCAGGCAGAGAGAGCATACATTGGGAACTGCTCATGAGGCAATGTTTTTGATGGCTAGGTAGGTTTTCTTGTCTCTTTTTCATTACTGTCTTTTCAGGTTATTTTGTACGACAGGAAGTGCAACCTTTTCATTATTCTCAGATTCAGTGATGAATATGTGAAAGTGATGACATTCCTTACGGGCATTTTTTGAAAACAAGTGATTTCTCTACCTGCTCTGGATCAATGTCCTGGTTCTAATCTTTGGTTCAGTCTGAGATAGATTAATATTTCATCCATACAGTGGTGCTCCACACATTTGAAGAGAAACACCATGCCTACTCCTGAGTGTGTCTACAGCAGCACCATCTAGTAGGAATAAAATGGGAGTCATGTAGGCAATTTAAACATTTCTAGTAA
Source organism: Bos grunniens (assembly GCF_055505025.1). Lineage (NCBI taxonomy): Eukaryota > Metazoa > Chordata > Mammalia > Artiodactyla > Bovidae > Bos > Bos grunniens. The sequence goes on along the minus strand of NC_141184.1, from coordinate 10,616,976 downwards.
GTCAATTGAAAAATGCAGATTGAAATAGGTGAATAGTAATATATTTGAGTTAATCCATTATATCCAACATATTATTTAAACATATTCAATATAAATATTATTAAAGAGATATTTCACTTTCATTTTTTTCTTACTAAGTCTTCGCATTTAGGGGTGTATTTTATATTTGTAGACCATCTTAATTTGGACTAGCTTCATTCTAAGTGCTAAATATTTGCATACTGTTGGCCAATGGCTACCATGTATTGTATGGCACATTCTGAACTAAACATCCCCAGTGCCTTTGAATAATTCTGATAGTTATAGAGGTTTGAGCCTGTTCCCTGTCTAATACGTGATTACAGACACTCCTCTATTTCAAGTGTATTGTCTCTAGACTAGAGTTTCATCTGGTCTAACCTGGTTAAGAGCCTAGGGTGGTGTTTCCCAAACCTTGATGTGCATACACAGTCACTTGGGAACCTTTTGAATCTGCATAGTTTTATTGTCTATGTCTGGAGTGCGTCCCAAGATTCTGCATTACTAACCAGTTCCCAGGTAACACTGATTTAGCTTTTTCAGAGACCACACTCTAGGTAGACAGAGCCTAGGGAAACTGTTTGCAAGAATCTTGTATTATGGATTATTCTGTTGTATACTTATTGCTGCTAACACTCCTAAGGAGATTTTCTTCATGTTTTGATATGCAGCTTTTCCATGCTATTTTTGTTCATTGGTTTTCTAATCTCTAGTATAGAATTTTGCATTTGTTACTGATATATCTTATAGGATTCAGCACATCAAACTAGACTAAAAGGTCACTGCAGATGCTAGTTCTCAACTACTGTATTCAGAATTGCCTCCACACTTCATGTAATCCCTACTCCTAATACCGTGTCCTCAGTATCATCTTTCATATCATTAAAAAAGTCAGAGTTTCTGCTTTGAAGTTGATTTTATTCATTACAGTTTTTCAGATTATGAGGATTTGGGCAGTAAATAATTGTAACAAATTAGATATCTTCTTGGTCAATATCTTTCAGGACATGGAATCCTGAAAATTACTTGCTAATGTTAATTACTTGCTAATGTTCAGTGTAGTCTGTTGTGTCTGTTCATTAAATGGTACTGGGAAACTGGACAGCCACATGCAAGAAAATGAAACTGGACCACTATCTTACACTGTACACAAAATTTAACTCACTGGATTAAAGACTTAGATAAAGTACAAGACCTGAAACCATAAACCTCCTAGAAGAAAACATTGGTGATAAGCTCTATGACATCCCAGTCTTGGCAATGATTTTTTGAATCTGACTCCAAAAGCAGAGGCAGTGAAAGAAAAAAAAAAAAAAAGTGGGACTGTATCAAACTAAAAATCTTTGCAAAGAAAAGAGAATCATTAATAAAATGAAAATGCAGCCTATGGAATCGGGGAAAACATTTGTAAATTATATATCTGATAGTGTCAGTCAGGAGAAGGCAATGGCACCCCACTCCAGTACTCTTGCCTGGAAAATCCCATGGACAGAGGAGCCTGGTAGGCTGCAGTCCATCGGGTCACTAAGAGTTGGACACGACTGAGCAACTTCACTTTCACTTTTCATTTTCATGCACTGGAGAAGGAAATGGCAACCCACTCCAGTGTTCTTGCCTGGAGAATCCCAGGGACGGCGGAGCCTGGTGGGCTGCTGTCTATGGGGCTGCACAGAGTCGGACACGACTGAAGTGACTTAGCAGCAGCAGCAGCAGTGTCAGTCACTCAGTCATGTCTCTTTGCAACCCCATGGACTGTAGCCCACCAGTCTCCTCTGTCCATGGGATTCTCCAGGCAAGAATACTGGAGTGGGTTGCTGTTCCCTTCTTCAGGGGATCTTCCTGACCCAGGGATCAAATCCAGGTCTCCCACACAGCAGGCAGATTCTTTATCATCTGAGCAATCGGGGAAGATCTGAACTGTATATAGAACTTATACTAGTCAGTAGCAAACAAACTCCCTAAACAGTCACATAGATTAGGCAGATCTGAAAAGACAATTTTTCAAAAAAGACATACAGATGGCTAACAGGTATAATTGTTTTATTCTTTTGCCTGTCCCAGCATATGTGTTTAGTAGAGATTTGTATTGACTTAATTTAAGGCTTAATTCAGTGATCATGTTCCAAGTTGAATTGTTTTGCTTCGCTGACTCATGGGGTGGGGGAGGACCCATGGTCTCATAACTTTTTTTGTTTTGTCTGGATTAATTGATTGCTGGTCTAGGAGTTGGATATCCTGTAAGGCTGATTGTAGTAAGGGACTACATGTAGTAAGGCATTTGAGAAAGGAGGCTTCTAAAAATGGACCAGCAAGAAACAAGATGGTGGATATTGCCTGCTAGAAGGTTGTTTAGATTCTTCTTTCACTGTTGTGAAGAGTTGAAATGATTCCTTGAGCATTTGCAGAAAATTGGGTGATTTGTACAGTAGGCCTCTCAGATCTGAAATTGAGAGAATATCATTGCCCTTGTAGGCTTGCGGTGAGAGTTCAGTGAAATAGTGTATTTCAGACACTCAGGATGGTGTTTAAAATAAAATGTGTTTCATTAGTACCATTAACTTGAAAATATCTTAATGGAAATCTTTAGTGTCATCAGTTTCTCTAGTACATTGAAAACCTGTCTTTAAAGTTTGTCGGTGGCTGGATTTTAGGATAGGTATGTACTTGAAAAAATGGAACTTTAAATCACTCTATGATTTATGTTCATGATACATGGACAACAGATTTTGGGAGGTTTTTGTTTTAAAGTTGAATGTATTATTTACCAACATTACCTACCTCCCATTAAATCTATGATTTCCCCTTGTGCCTACTTGCAATTGAAAATCAACCTCAAAATGCTTTTTCTGGAGACCCTTTACCCTAAACAGCATGGATTCCCATTCACACGCACTTATGATCTTAAATAATATGAAGCAACACAGAATTATTTTGGGAGGCTCAGCTTGCTGCTTTTAAATATGAGTGTGCAGGTTTTTAAAGCTGAGTCTAAATCACAGAGAATGGGCATTGCCTGCTTGATATTTATTTCACTGAAAAATATAAAGCATATAGAGCATATTTCGGAGAAGGCAATGGCATCCCATTTCAGTATTCTTGCCTGGAAAATCCCATGGACAGAGGAGCCTGGTAGGCTGCAGTCCATGGGGCTGCTAAGAGTTGGACATGACTGAGCGACTTCACTTTCACTTTTTACTTTCACGCATTGGAGAAGGAAATGGCAACCCACTCCAGTGTTCTTGCCTGGAGAATCGCAGGGACGGGGGAGCCTGGTGGGCTGCCGTCTATGGGGTCACACAGAGTCGGACACGACTGAAGTGACTTAGCAGCAGCAGCAGCAGCAGAGCATATTTATTGTTTTGCTTATTCAGATCACTAGACCTTACATTTCTCTGGATGCAGTTCACAAGTAAGAAATAAAACCCTCCACTAACCTGAGGTAATTAATTCTGAGGGATGCCAGACCTTTCATAGTGTATTTTGAAAATGGTCTTCCACACAGGGTAGTAAGTAATGAATATTTCATAAAGAAATATTATTTATGGTGTTTTAAGCAACTTTGTTGAGAGATTTTGTATGGATTGATCAGGAAAGACATGTTTGCTAATCTGTGAATTTTTTTAGGTTGTTTAGAATTCTGTTTGCCTCAGAAGAATACATGTAGTTATGACTTTTCTTCTACTAGTTAAAAATATTGCAGTAACTTTTATAACTTTTTTAAGAATAAAAAATCATCAAGTTTTTCAGTGATTATCTTTCCCAATAGAGATTGTTTAAAATGGAAGTCTTGACTGTAGTATTTGGAGAATGGTCACTTTTTAAAATTTAAAATACCTCTTTGTGGCAGTTTTAAATCATATCCATTAATTTAATTACCTGCCCCTTGAATATATAGACTGGGTTTAGTGATTTCATTCTAATAAATGCAATGCAGAGGACCCATGATACCTAGCCTGGATCATAAAGAGCTAAGCAGTTTCTACAGGCTCTCTTTCCATCTTTGTCTCTGCCTCAGTCTCTATCTTTGTCTCTCTATATCTATATACCTATTCCTACCCCTGGGTTTCCCTGGTGGCTCAGGGGTAAAGAATCCACATGCCAGTGCAGGAGACACGGGAGATGTGGGTTCGATCCCTGGGTCGGGAAGATCCCCTGGAGAAGGAAGTAGCAGCCTACTCCAGTATTCTTGCCTGGGGAATCCACAGACAGAGGAGCCTGGTGAGGTAACAGTCCATGAGGTCTCAGAGTCTGTCATGACTTAGCAACTAAACAATAATTACTAGCCCTATTTCTACGTCTTTCTTTTTCTTTCCCTGGAAAAACCCACCTTTGGAGCCCTGAGTCTACATGTAAGAAATATGACACCAGAATTCATTATCCTGGAGAGACCTCATAAACAGGCCTCATAAAGATTGAGAGAGATGCCCAAGGAACCCAAATGTCCCAATTTCAGCTGTTTGTAACTTTCCATGCCAGGCACCAGATACGTGAGATGCTTTCAGCCCTTAGTAACTCATGGTCTGACCGCAGCCACATGCAGACCCCAGTGAACCCCACTTAGTTAAAGTTAGGTAACCCTTGGAGCCATGGTATGTAGCAATAATTTTTAAAATTGCCATTGTTTTATACAGTTGACTCTGAGGTAGCTTGTACGTGGAAATAGACAACTCTGGAATAGTCTGTTTTCTGAAAGGTACTCATGATGCACCTGAGTTTGTTTGACCCAGAAGTCAAGAAATGTAGGGCTGAAATGGGGTTCAAGCCTCTCCCTTTCATGGCTCCTGACACACCAATTTGAGCCCCGCAAGGGAAGACTTCCGTTCCCTAGGTGGTTAGATAATGGGTCACCATGTCAATTTCACTTTTTTATACTTTCATAGTTAAATATCCCAGGCTGAATTGATCATTTTAATATTGTGTCTTTCTACCATCTTATTTATACAATATTATTTGAATTGTTTGGTTATAGCATCTCTCTTACATTTGAGTTATAGTAGAGCTTTCTTATCTCTAATTTTTATATTTTTTATTGCAGTTGCTTTACAATGTCATGTTAGTTTCTGCTGTACAGTAAAGTGAATCAGTTCTATGTATACATATTTCCATTCTGTTTTTGTTTTCCTTCCCATTTAGTTCATTACCTCTGAATTTTTATTGTAAGTTGCAGCATTAGGTGCTAATGTGCAAGAAGAGATGCTGACTGATATTTTTAGAATGCAGATTTTAAAACATAATCCAGTCTCAAAGACATTAAAATGGGAAAAACATGTATCATAGATGGATGCAATATAATATTTGATATTTACATTCTTATATTCTAGAAAAGAATATTAAAAATTAAATTTCAAGATGATCGTCAGGGAACGGCACATGAGTTGAGTGAGTCTGTTTTAGGGCCTGACTTTCATTCTAAAATAGAACATTGCAGTCGTCAGTTACTCAGAACCTTTCTGGGGCAGCTGATGCATATTACCCCAAATTCTTTCAAACATCCACATACATCAAAATCCTTGTGGGGAGAGCTGAGAAATCGTAGAAAAGCTGGCATTCACTTAAGGGCTTGGGGACTTACCTGGCAGTCCAGTAGTTAAGACTGTGCTTCCAACCGTACAGAGCACTGGTTCAATCACTGGTTGGGGAACTAAGATTCTGCTGCAAATTGTGGCTTGCAAAGAAGAAAAAAAAAAAAAATGGAGAAGGCTTGGGTCTCTGTATTTTTAGCAAATCTCTCAACTGACTTTCATAGGCTCCCAAGTTTGAGAACTGTTACTTTGAAATATACTTATCTTCACCTATGGCAGAAAAAATGCAAAATAAATGTGCTTGGTGATTTTGAAAGCCTTAAAGACAGCTCAGCAAATCTGAAAAATGTAGAGGTGGAAGGAAAAGAGTTCCCATAAGCGTTAGGAAATCCTAGGAATCTTGTTGCTCAGTGGAAGCAAAGGTCTCAGTTTTGGACAATTAGGAAATTCCTTTATAGTGAGAGGAAATAGTATGGAAATATTAGTAAGGGCAAAAGTGTATCCATTTGCTTCTTTTCAGAATTGATTCCTTCTCAAAATATGACCCAGAATCCCAGTAACCAGCTACCTTGTGAATATTCATGACCAGAAATTATGTACATTATTTTTCACTCTAGAACATGTTCTCAAGTCTTTGAGTTGAACAAACAGATTTAAGAAAAGATTAAAAAGTCTTTGAGCTGGTGGAAGAAAAGAACAAAAACTTCAAACCTCTCATTCACAGGATCTGTTTGGTCCCCAAAGATACTCATAAAAGTTGAAAAACACATACAGACCTAGTTACTTACAACCCAACAGCTAGGGAAGTGATATAGCTGGAATTCACCCAGCTATGAATTGTGGTTCCAGATTGCCACCTCTTACAGTGACTAGTCCTTGACTAGTCTTTCCTTCCTTACCATATGCTGGTTAAAACAAAAAGTGGATAGTCTGATTTAATTAGTTAAAAATTCGCTTCGATTATTTGGCAAAACTAACACAATATTGTAAAGTTTAAAAAAAAAAAAAATCCATAAAAGCACCAAAGTCATGAGGCCTCGGGCTTCCCTAGTGACTCAGACAGTAAAGAATCTGCCTGCAATATGGGAGACCCGGGTTTAATCCCTGAGTCAGGAAGATCCCCTGGGGAAGGGATTAGCTACCCTCTCTAGTATTCTTGCCTGGAAAATCTCATGGACAGAGGAGCCTGGAATGCTACAGTCTATGATGTCACCAAGAGTCAGACACACTGAGCAACTAACACTTTCACTTTCACGAGGTCTTATCAATTCTGTTCCTCAGATACTGACCACTGACAGCAATGTTCATGTTGTATATTTGCTACTTCCAAAGCGTTTTAAAAAGAAACCAACCTCTGTATGTGAGTCATAAGTCAAGAAAAGTATGTACTCAGAAACATACATATACATACATGTATATACACTTCCTTTTTTTTTTTGGAATCAATGAATGAAACTTTTGATTTTATTTAAATTTAAATTCCTGCTCTATTGCTTTCCAGCTGTGTGATCTTGGCCAATAGATTTACATCTTAAAGTCATCAATAAAATGAGAATCTTAATAGGAAAAAAGAAATCAACCTCAAAAGGTTTCATATTGTATGGTTCCATTTATGTGGTACTTATGAAAAGATAAAATTATAAGTGGCAGAGCAGCGGTTGCCAGTGGTTGCGGGAGAGAGGAAGGCGTAGTAGACAGGGATGAGGGTTGGGTGGTGGGTACATTTTGTGTCTATTGTGGTTGTGGTTATGCACATTTACCCATTTATTAAACTTCACAGAACTGCACATAAAAAGGTAATCTTCCTTTGTTAATTTGAAAATAAAATTCAAAACATATGAAACCTAAAAGTAAGGAAGGAGATAGTTATGTTTAAAAAAAAATGCCATAAGAACTATTTCATAGGGAGGATAAGGATGCTTAGAGGGGAAGACCACAATAACTTCCAAACTTCTTCTTTGGTCTTACACACACACACACACACACACATTTGTATTTATAGCTGAATTAAAGTTGGTGAAAATAATGTATACTTTCCAAATTAAAAAATTTTTACAACCACTGTCATCTAAAGAAGCGTAACACTTCTAACATGATCACATGCTCCATGAATAGATTTGGTTGATATATCATTTTCTAAGAATGAATCTCTGGCATGAAATGCTCTATGTTACATGATAAATAATCATACAAAAATTATACACTCATCAAGGAGGACAATACATATAGAAAGTGCTGCAGAAACTCTAGTAGCTGGTTTTGACTTCAAATACACAAGCTATTCATCACTGATGTCTATCTTAAATATTTGATTAACTTAATTTAAATGAGCCCCTGTTGGGTCCTCTGTCACAATAATTGGTTGGAAATGAATTGTTTTAAACAGGTAAATTAATTTACCTTCCAATGGTGGTGGTGTCTTTTTATTATTATCAATTACCATTATTGAAAGTGAAAGTGTTAGTCACTCAGTCATGTCCTACTCTTTGCAACTCCATGGACTGTAGCCTTCTAGACTCCTCTGTCCTTGAAATTCTCCAGGCAAGAATACTGGAATGAGTTGACATTCCCTTCTTCAGGGGATCTTCCTGACCCAGGGATTGAACCTGCCTCTCCTGCCTTGCAGGCAGATTCTTTACCTATCTGAGTCACCAGGGAAGGCCCAATTACCATTATTAAATGGCGATTAATTATGTTTAGTGCATACTATGCACTGAGTAGATTCCTTCAGTAGTATAGCTTCATTGGAGCACATGGGGTAGGGTAAGAGGAAGCCTTGTTCAGAGTAGACGCTCAGTATAGTTCAGTTCTCTTCCTTTCCTAATTCATTTGTTTAAAAAGTTCCATAGTTCTGTGCATGTTAACAGGGGGTCTCACCTAGAAAGGGGACAAGTTGAGAGACCTGTGATATTAGGAGATTTAGAAGCTTTGCTGCTTGTTTGTATTTCTGGTTTCTCCTGTATGGGGGTCAAATTTTATTACTCTGTGATGTAGTAAAAGAACACCAAGACCTTGCCGGATACAGGTGTTCGTGTATCCCAGCTTAACCGAGTGCTTTCGTATCACCTTTTAGCTTATGTTCCAAAATCAACACTTCACAGTTACTTGCTTTGGCTTCTCACACTGTCTGCTGCTGCTGCTAAGTCGCTTCAGTCGTGTCCGCCTCTGTGCAACCCCACAGACGGCAGCCCATCAAGCTCTGCTGTCCCTGGGATTCTCCTGGCAAGAATACTGGAGTGGGTTGCCGTTTCCTTCTCCAGTGCATGAAAGTGAAGACTGGAAGTGAAGTTGCTCAGTCGCCGACTCTTCACTACCCCAGGGACTGCAGCCCACCAGGCTCCTTCATCCATGGTATTTTCCAGGCAAGAGTACTGGAGGGGGTTGCTATTGCCTTCTCCACTCACACTGTCTAGGGAACCAGAACTAGAGTGCATAGTTATCTGTGGATACTCGTGGCTGCAGGTGTTATAGATGAAAGTAAACCTGGGTGGAGAGGGAGAGAGAGAAGCAGGGAAGAGATCATGATTTGTCTTATAAAGCATTTATTTCAAATGCATGGGTCTACTGAGGGACATCTTCTTATTTTTGCAAGCATTCTGATGGTGCAAGGATTAAGAGTGTTCACTCTTTGTCATTGGTTGTGTGCTTTTATTTGATTTCCCAAAGTCCTCTTTTTCTTTGAGTTTTACCTCAAGCTACTGCCTAGCTGCTCTAAGAACACAGTACCCCTTCCCCTCCTCCAGGCTCACTGCCTTGCCCGTATGTGTTGAATTTGTTATGGCATTAGTCCTTTGGAGCTCTATCATGTGGCTCATATTTTTAAAAATGTAAGTATGTTTCAGGATAGATTGAGGATTTGGTGTAGAATATCCATACAATGAAAGTCAATTTTTTAGGCTTAAATCCTATGAGTTTTGACAAATGTGTGCAGTCTTT